>NC_071390.1:52220913-52820913 GCF_022682495.2 Desmodus rotundus | reverse complement strand
GACATTAACATCAATATGAAAAGGGTTTAGATACTGAAGTGATGTTTTCTTTCATCTTCTGAATACTACAAACAGAGATTACAATAAAGAAAACCACAAGTTTGCTAAAGTTTAAAACATCTGGGGAATATCTTAAGATATTCATTCTTAAGAGCTCCATGTAAATGAACAGCCTGAAGGGTAGATGATAAATCTGCTCTAAAAGTGGAAGTGTGTTTTTAATCCCATTGAGTATAAACAGATTTAAGACAGAAAAGGGAGAGAGAAGGAAAGGAAAGGAAGGAAAGGGAAGGGAAAGGGAAGGGGAAGGAAGGGGAAGGGAAGTGGAAAGAGAACAAAGGAAAGGGGAAGGGAAGGGAAGGGGAGGGAAGGAAACTAATGCAGGAGAAGAGTGGCAAGAAACAAAAATGCACAATAAAAAGAAACTTCAAAAATAAATCTAGGGTGATTGCTAGAGTTTGGGAGAAGGAAGGTGTAAGGGAACTAAATGGTAATGGAAAAAATACAATAAAAAATAAAAATACTAGGACTCAATTATAAAATACATAGGATTTAACTCTAAAATAATCAATGAGACTACAATGAATTTAGAGATATTAGCAACTAGATGACTGTCAATAACCCTTTGTATTGCTAACTGAAGAATATTGGGAGATGAATTCTGATTGCAAATATTCTTTTATGAAAGATATTTCCCCCACTGTAAATTCTCAGGAAATAATAAACTCTCAGAAAGCTCTTATAGGGAAAAAATGGCTTAATTTATATAAAAGAAAAGGTGAAGGTGTATCTTTCTTTTGTGTCAACTTAATATTAATGCAAAAGTTTATTTCAAAATATGTAATACAGAATGTAACAAGACATGATACATGAGATCCTAAAGCTGATATTTCCCAAAGAATTTAAAATGAAACTGGTGTTTATTAATTTGAAGAAACTATTCATATTGTTTTCTAAAACAGCCACCAACACTGGACTCAGTACGATGTAGAATATAAATTATTTTCAGTAAATACAAAATTTCAGAAGTAAAGAACTTTGAGCAAACAAACCATCCTCAGTCAATTTGGCAGCAAAAGCAAACAAAAAAGGTTAAAAAAAAAAAAGCCAAAGCCCAGAATTCCAAAGTTATTCAGCTACTACAGGAGAAGAAGTTTGTTGCAGGATATCCTACAGGATATACTACACTGAGGTGTAATTTGCAGGTCAATGGCTTGCCCAACACTTTAGCTGGTTGCAGGTGGGTGGAGGTGAGGGGGTGGAGGGATTGAGCAAAAAGGAAAAAGGACTTTCAGGGACATGGACAACAATGTGGTGATTGCTGGGGAAGGAGGGTGTAAGGAGACTAAATGTAATGGAAAAATACAATAAAGATTAAATTAAAAAATTAAAATAAATAGCATCAAAAAGAATATGAAAACTATAAAACATTTGTTGAAAGAAATTAAAGAAGATCTAAGTAAACAGAAAAACATTTCATGTTCATAGATGAAAAATGTAGTATTTTTAAAATGGCAGTACTCCCCAAACTGATCTGTGGATTCAACACAATCCCCTCAATATTCCAGCTAGCTTCTTTGAAGAAGTTGGTAAACTTAAACTTGGTCCTAAAATCTGCTCAAAAACTAAACAGACCCAGAACAGCCATAGCAATCTTTAAAAAGAACAAAGTTGGAAGACTTACATTTCCCGATTTCAAAACTTACTACAAAGCTAAGTAATTAAGACACTATTGTACCGGCATAGGGATAGACATAAAGATCAATGGAATATAATTGAAAGCCCAGAAAAAACCAAGCATATCTATGGTCAAATGATTTATGACAAGAGTCTTAAGTCCATTCAATGGAAAAAGAACAGGTTTTTAAAGGAATGATGCTACAACAACTGGATATCCACATGCAAGAGAATGAAGTCGAACCCCTAATTAATACCATATATGAAAATTAAATCATAATAAATCAATCACCCGAAGCTAGGAGCTAAAACTATAAAATTCATAGGTGTTCTTCATGACCTTAGATCAGGAAGTGGCCTTTTACATATAATGCCAAGAGCACAAACAACAAAAGGAAAAAATAATCAAATTGGACTTTACCAAGTTCAATGTTTTTGTACCTCAAAGGACATGATTGAGAAAGTAAAAGAATAACCCACAACATGGAAGAAAATATCCACAAATTATATATCCAATAAGGGATCTATAGTTTAAATACTCTTAACACTCAATAATAAAAAGACAAATAATTTAATTTAAAAATGGGCAAAGGATTCAAATAGACATTTCTTCAAAGAAGATATACCGATGACCCAAAAGCACGTGAAAAATGCTCAACATAATTAGTCATCAGAGAAATACAAAAACCATGAAGAGATACCACTTCATAACTAATAGGATAGCTATAATCAAAAAGACTGATAACAGTGTTAGCAAGGATGTGAAGGAATCGGAACCCTCACACACTGCTGGTGGCAATGTAAAACGGTGCAGCTGCTTTGGGAAACCGTATGACAGACGCTCAAAAGGTTGAACATAGGAGTTACCATGTGACCCAGTAATTCTACTTCTAAATGTATACCCAAGAGAAATGAATATTTATGACCACACAAAAAAACTGTATATGAATGATCACAGCAGCACTATAACAACTCCAAAGTAGAGACCCAAATGCCCACCAACTGATGAATAAACACATATATAAGTAAAATGTGGTATATTTATGCAATGAAATTACTACTCAGTAATAAATGGAACAAAACACTGACACATGCTACAACATGGAGGAACCCTGAAAACATTAAGCTAAAAAAGAAGCCAGTCACAGAAGACCATATACTGTATTGATTCCATTTATTTAAAATGTTCATGATAGGCACATCTGTAAAGACAGAAAGTGGACCAGTGATTGTATAGGGCTGGAGTAGGGGGTGGGAGGTAGAGGGGTGGGAAGAACAGGGAAGTGATTGGTAATGGGCACAGGGATTTTTTAGGCGGGTGATGAAAATGTTCTAAAATTATTTATAATGATGGTTGCACTCTGTGAATATACTAAAACCCACTGAATTGTACACTTTCATTAGGGGAAGGATATGGTATGTAAATTATATCCCAAATAAAGCGGTTATTAAAAGATTTAAATCACATTAATAGGCAATAAAATTTTCCAAATTTTAAAATTTTTAGTATTTCGTAAATGCAAGAACACTAAATGAGAATAAAAGACAAATCAATGCATAACTGGTTCCTAATTAGGCATACTATTATTTTTTCAGCAGGAGAGGGAGTCCATAAACTTTTCTCTATAAAAGGCCAGGTAGACCCTAAGATGGCGGCTGAATAGGTGGAAGCTAAGGCTACTCACTCTTGCCCCCAACTTGGATTTTCAGCTCATCTACTGACAATTCACCCTGAATAATTAATGAAAGCTTAGGTGATATGAAGTTTTGAAGCCAAGGTGTACAGAAGATGCTTCGTACCATCTGGTGAGGAGAGAACTTGAAGGGAAAATACCAGGTGTGTGGCGCCTGAGGCAGCCAAGAGACCAGAGAGAAATTGCAGCTTTAGAGCTACCTCCCATGTCGGAGCAGGGGGCTCTACTCCTGCACAGGGATACCCAACCCTAACTAAGAGTGACTTGGGAGGATATATGGAGTCTGGGAGACCCAGGCTACACACACACAGCAAGAGCACATCCATAATGTGGTAGCTGGTAGCGCCAGCCTGCAAAGTTCCAGATAGGGACTCAATCTCTTAAAATGATCGGGTTGTTGCACCTGGGTCTGTCAGAGGGTCCGGCAGGCTATACCCAGCCATGACCATCGGGAGAGACAAACTACTTTCTGGGGAGAAGGTATGCAAAGAGAACCAGACACCAACTCAGTACTGCAGCGTGGGTACCACATAGAAATTGTTTAAAAAGGAGTTGAAATGTGGCTGGGCAAAGACCCTGCACACAGCCTCTCTTCCAGCAAAGACACCAGACTGAAAGTAGTGTTTGTTCCTACTGAATCCAGCTGGGCAGGGAGATCAGAGAGATGTGCAATAGGGGTTTGCTGGGCCCTACCCATCTTGGCTAGGAGGCGAGGGGCTATGCAAAACACAGTTCTGGACTATGCCTCCTGCAAAGGCAGTGGGCTAGGAGTTAGACAGTCAAGAACAGAGTGAACCACAGATTCTTTGAAGCCAGGCAGACCCCACTACCTACAGAGTAAAAACATCTGGGAACAGGAAGGCATGCCCACTCCCCTCCCGTGGAACAGTCTGGCCAGGCTCAGGAGCCCCCTGCAGGATGCACATCCGCAGGGGAAAGAAAGGGAGACACAAAGGGGGGTGCCTTTCTGAACTTTTCCCAGCTGCAACTAGACACACTGGTTCCTCCGGCCCTGTTCCACTGAAACCAGCTGGGCAGAGATTGCAGAAATTGGCGCAGCAAGGTGTACTCAGGGCCCTGCCCAGCCTTGGCTCTCACACAGAGCTGCCATCAGTGCTAGGCAGAAAAGAGCTGACCCTTTTACACGGGTTGGCCCCTCACATGAAACGAACAGCTAACTCATCAAAAGCTGTACATTACTGGAAATAATCTGAGACCACCAAGACATGTGGCAAAGGGGCAGTAGAACACACCTACTCTCTTCCCTGAAGTCTGAACAGCACTTCCCAGGGAAGGCGAAGGGGCCTCATTCTCCCAATCGCACCAGAAACCCTCTCAGAAACAGATGTCAGTGGTAAGGCTAAGACTAACAGCAGGACTGCAGACAGAGGCAGGTGGAAGTGGTACCATGTTGCTCTCAGATGTTGGATGACTCATCCTGGGCCTTGTGCTGATGAAAATCCAGCAGGACAGAGCAGCAAGGACCACCTCAGATGCAGGCAAGCCTGAAGGAGACAGCCACAGACTGGATTGCTTCTAGCCTCAATCAGGCTGCCTAGAGCTAGACAGGGATAGTGTCTGAGACTGACAGAGTTGGATCCAGAAAGAGAGGCCTCCAGGCAAGCACTGGACTCTGCTGAGATGAATTCCACCTCATTCTTTTTCATTGTTTTTCTTTCGCATAGCTTTTTAATTCAATTTTGTTATTAGTTCACTATCTTTTAATTTCAAACCTCATATTTTATCTTCCTTTTTCTTGCTCCACTTTGCCTTCTTTCTTCCCTTTCTTATTTACATTTTAGGTTTCACTTTTTCCCTTTCTTTGCCTTGTTTCTATTCCATACTCTTATTATTTCTCTTCCATCTACCCTCTCAAAATCATTTTCCTTTCCTTTAGTCATCTCATATACTTTTTACCATTCTTATAGAACTCTTCCTCACACCCCACTTTCATTAATCTCTGCTCATTTGTCATTGATATTGCTGTTGTTGCAGAGCAGTATTTTTGCTTGTGGGGGTTTTGTTTTCTGTGTTATTTTGTTTTATTCTGTCATCACCTGTACAACAGCATAGGAAATCAAGGAGACTGCACCACTGAGTCCCACAGGACTCCTACCACAGAAGGCCACCCCACAAAGAAAGGGAATCAAAGCTGATCAATCTAATACATAGAAACAAACAATAAGAGTCACCTAAAATGGGGAGGCAAAGAAACAACCCCCAATCAAAAGGAAAGGAGGAATCCCCAGAAAATGAGCTAAATGAAATTAAGGCAAACAACTATCAGACATAGAGTTCAAAGTAATGTTTATAAGAATATTCAAGGAACTTAGTGGAAACTACAAGGACCTTAGTGGGAACTATGTAAGCATTAAAAAGCATAGAAACTATGAATAAGAACCAGAGAGAAATGAAGAATACAATATCTGAAATGAAAAAAAAAAAACCCACTAAAAGGAATAAAAAGTAGGCCAGATGAAGCAGGGGATCAAATCAGCGAGTTGGAAGACAAGGTAGAAAAAAAAACCCAGTCAGAGCAACGAAAAGAAAAAAGACTCAAGAAGAATGAACATAGTTTAAGGGAGCTTTGGTACAATATGAAACATAACAATATTCACATCATAGGATACAAGAAGAAAATAAGCAAGGGATAGAAAATCTGTTTGAAAAAATGACAGAAAACTTCCCTAACATGGTGAAGGAGATAGTTGTGCAAGTTCAGGAAGCACAGAGGGTTTTAATCAAGATGAAGCTAAAGTGGCTCACTCCAAGACACATCACAATTAAAATGGCAAAAATTAAAGACAAAGAGAGAATCTTAAAGGCAGGAAGAAACAGTTAGTAACATACAAGGCAGCTCCAACAGGCTATCTGCTGATTTCTCTACAGACACACTACAAAACTAAAGGGACTGGCACAAAATATTCCAAATAATGAAAAGCAAGGACCTGCTACCAAGATTATTCTATGCAGCAAGGCTCTCATTCAAAATGGAATGAGAAACAAATACCCTGCCAGACCCCCCCCCCCATAAAAGGCTAAAAGAGTACAGCTCCACCAAACCAGCATCACAAGAGATGCTAAAGGGACTGCTTTAAGAAGAAGAAGAAGAGGAAGAGAGAGAGAGAAACAAACACAGGTAAAAAGAGAAAAACTGGCAATGAATAAAAAACCTAGCAATAATAATCTTAAATATAAATGCATTAAGTGCCCCAACCAAAAGACATAGGGTAGCATATGGATAAAAAAAACATAACCTGCACATATGCTGTCTACAAGACCCACCTCAGAACAAAAGATCCACACAGGCTGAAAGTGAAGGAATGGAAAAAATATTCTGAGCAAATGGACAGGAAAAAAAAGCTAGGGTAGCAATTCTTATATCAGACAAAATAGACTTCACAACAAAGGCCATAACAACACACACAGAGAGTTACTACATAAAACTTAAGAGAGTCATCCAACAAGAGAATATAACCTTTTAAACATATATGCACCCAATACATAAAGAAAATCCTGGAGGGCTTTAAGAAAGAGATTGACAGCAAGACAGTCACCATCGGGGATTTTAACCCCCCATTGCCAACAATGGATAGATCTCACAAACAAAATACCAACAAGGATATTGCAGCATTAAAAGATACTCTCTATCAAATGGACCTAATTGATATTTATAGAACATTTCATGCCAAAGAAGCCAAATATACATTCTTTTCAAATGCACATGGATCACTTTCAAACACAGGCCACGTGGTGGGACACAAAGTAAGCTTTAACAAATTCAAGAAAATTGAAATCATACCAAGCATTTTCTCTCATCACAATGGCTTCAAAGTAGAAACCAACATCAAGAAAAAAAACTCAAAAACATTCAAATACATGGAGACTGAATAATATGTTATTAAATAATGAATGGGGTGACAATAAGAGCAAGAAAGAAATCAAAAAGTACCTGGAAACAAATGAAAATGAACAAACGACAATCCAAAACCTATAGGACACAGCAAAAGAAGTCCTGAGAGGGAACTTCACAGCAATACATGCCTACCTAAAGAAGATTTAAAAATCTCAAATAAACAACCTAACCATACATGTAAAAGAACTAGACGTACAACAACAAACTAAGCCTACAGCAAGTATAAGGAAGGAAATAATCGAGATCAAAGCAGAATTAAATGACATAGAAACTAAAACAAACAAACAAACAAAAAACAACTATTCAAAGAACCAACGAATCCAGGAGCTGGTTCTTTAAAAGATAAACAAAATTGACAAACCTTTATTGAGACTTACGAAGGAAAAAAGAGAGGACCCGAATAAATAAAATCAGAAATGAAAGAGGAAAAGCTACAACCGATACCACAGAAATACAAAGGATTGTAAGAAATTACTATGAACAAGTACATGCCAAGAAATTGGACAACTTAAGTGATATTGACAAATTTCTAGAAATACAAAATTTTACAAAATTAAATCAAGAAGAAGCAGAAAAGATGAAAAGATCATTAACAACTACAAAATTGAAGCAGTAATCAAAAAACTCCCAGCAGACAAAAAAGCCCTGGACCAGATGGCTTTACAGGCAAATTTTACCCAACATTCAAAGAAGAGCTAACACCTACCCTTCTCAAACTATTCCAAAAAATTCCAGAAGAGGGAAGACTCCCAAACTCTTTTTATGAGGCCAGGATTATCCTAATTCCAAAACCAGGTAAAGACACAAGGAAAGAAAATTACAGGCCAATATCTCTAGTGAACATAGATGCTACAGTCGTCAACAAAATATTAGTAAACTAGATCCAGCAATACATTAAAAAGATCATACACCATGATCAAGTGGAATATATTCCAAGGATGCAAGGATGGTACAATATTTGCAAATCAATAAATATAATACATCACATAGCCCCAGCTGGTATAGCTCAGTGGATTGAGTACAGGCCTGTGAAGCAAAAGGTCATGGGTTCGATTCCCAGTCAGGGTACATGCCTGGGTTGCAGGCCAAGCTCCCCAGTGAGGGGCACGCAAGAGGTAACCACACATTGATGTTTCTCTCCCTTTCTCTCTCCCTCCCTTCCTGTCTATAAATAAATAAAATTTTTAAGTGCATCACATAAACAAAAGGACAAAATCACGTGATTACATCAATAGATGCTGAAAAAGCATTTGATACAATCCAGCACCCATTTATGATAAAAATACTCAGCAAAGTGTGAATAGAGGGAGCATACCTCAACATAATAAAAGTCATCTATGAGAACCTTCAGTCAACATTATACGCAACAGGCAAAAACTAAAACCTTTCCCCTTTAAGATCAGGATAAGACAAGGGTGTCTGCTTTCACCACTTCTACTCAACATAGTACTGTAAGTTCTAGCCATAACGATCAGACAAGGAAAAGAAATAAAAGGCATCCAAATTGGAAAGGAGGAAGTAAAGCTGTCATTATTGGCAGAGGACATGATATAGAAAATCTTGTAGTATCTAACAAAAAACTACCCAATCTAATAAGTGAATCTGGCAAAGTAGCAGGATGCAAAGTCAATATTCAGAAATTGATGGCATTTTTGTACACTAACAATGAACTATCAGAAAGAGAAACTAAGAAAATCCCATTTACCGCAGCAGCAACAACAACAACAAAAAATAAAGTACCTATGAACAAATTTAACCAAGGAGGTAAAAGACCTATATTCAGAAAACTACAGAACACTAAAGAAAGAAATTGAGGAAGATATGAATAAATGAAATCACATGCTGTTCATGGATTGGAAGAATTAACATCATTAAAATGTCCATACTACCCAAAGCAATCTACAGATTCAATGAAGTTCCTATTAAAGTACCAATGTCATATTTCACAGATCTAAAACAAATACTCCAAAAATTTATATGGAACCAAAAAAGACCCCAAATAGCCTCAGCAATCTTGAGAAAGAAGAACAAAGTAGAAGGGATCCCAATGCCTGATATCAAACTATATTACAAGGCCACAGTAATCAACAGTCTGGTACTTGCATAAGAACAGACACATAGATAAATGGAACAGAATAGAGAGCCCAGAAATAAACTAAAGTCTCTATGGTCAATTAGTATATGACTAAGGGGGTATGAGCATACAATGGAGTAAAAATAGTCTCTTCAATAAATGGTATTGGGAGAACTGGACTGGTACAGGCCAAAAAATGGAGCTAAACCACCAACTCATACCATACACCAGAATAAACTCAAAATGGATAAAAACCTTAAATTTAAGTCACAATACTATAAAAATCCTAGCAGAACACATAAGCAGTAAAATTTCAGATATCTCACAGAGCTATATGTTTGCCAACGCATCACCTAAGGCAAGGGAAATAAAGGAAAAAATTAACAAATGGGACTACATCAAATTAACAACCTTCTGCACAGCTAAAGAAACCATCATCAAAATGAAAAGAGAACAGATTGTATAGGAGAACATATTTGCCAATGATACATAGGACAAGGGTTTAATCCCCAAAATATATAAAGAACTCAGATGACTCAATACCACTAAGACAAACAATCCAATTTAAAAATGGGCAAAGAACTGAATGGACACTTCTCCAAGGAGGACACACAGAGGGCCCAGAGACATATAAAAACATGCTCGACATCACTAGCCATCAGAGAGATGCAAATTAAAACCACAATGAGATGCCGCTTCACACCTGCAAAAATGGCTATCATTAATAAATCAGCATACAAGTCTGGCAAGGACGTGGAGAAAAGGGAACCCTAGTGCACTGTTGGTGGGAATGCAGACTGGTGCAACCACTGTGGAAAACAGTACGGAATTTTCTCAAAAAATTAAAAATGGAACTACCTTTTGACCTAGCAACTCCACTGCTGGGAATATACCCTAAGAATCCCGAAACACCAATTCAAAATAATTTATGCACCCTTAGGTTCATAGCAGTGCTCTTTACAACAGCCAAGAGTTGGAAACAGTCTAAGTGTCCATTAGTAAATGAGTGGATTAAAAAACAGTGGTACATTTACACAATGGGACACCATGCAGCAGAGAGAATGAAGGAATTCCTGCCTTTTGCAACAGCATGGGGTGGACCTGGAGACTATCGTGCTAAGTGAAATAAGTCAGTCAATAAAAGACAAATACCATATGACCTCACTTGTAAAAGGAAGCTAATGAACAAAATAAATTAATGAGCAAAATAGAACCAGAGGCATAAAATCATGGAATAGACTGACAGTGGTAAGGGGGGGAAGGGGACTGTTTGAAAGAATGTGAAGGCATTAGTCAAGGAACATTATGAAGGATCCATGGACATGGACAACGGGGAAGGGATTGACCATGGAAGCAGGGGCAGGCTGGGCGGAGAGGGGCAAAGGGGGAAATAATAGGAACTGTAAAACATGAAAAAAAAGGCTAGGTAATAAACATTTTAGGCTTTGGGGGAAAAAAATGCCTCAAGGATATTACAGTATTTAGGTAATTGTAAAACAAGAGAGAAAACAAATTTCAAGAAATTGCTAATAAAATATAACTGAGTAATTTTTGTTTAGTTGTAATTCAAGTCTATTAATAAGAAGAATGTAATCCTTGGGGGGGAGGGGGTTAATAATATTTAATTGGTGTTCAAAGTTACTGTTCCTTATCATCAAAAATGATTACAAATATTCATCTGTTAACATTGATCTACAATGAGGTTTTACATGTTTCAACTTTGAAAATGTCTTTTCACACAGAGAGATACTGCCAAATACTGATTTCTATCCACAAGCATATGATTTGAATTGAGTATATTCATCACTTAGAAGGCATTTACAGAATTCTATTACAGTGGCCTCTTGATATTTGCTTTTAGAATGTCACTACTTTGTAGATTAATCACTTGAAACACGTTAGGTGGAGGCTCTTCAATTGCACTGTTTAGAGGATTCTGAAATTAAGTTTCCTTTGCATTTCTATCAAGATTTGAAAAATACTGCTGGAACTGTAGTTTCAGCCTAGAAAAATATATCTGCTACAAATGTATGTGGGAAGAGATATCACTTCTTGTTTTAACTTCTGACAGAATGAGATGTATATAAAGTAGTCTGGTATTATTGGTGATTCAGACTACTTTTAGTTGCTGATAACTCCTGTAGTGTAAGTTTCACACATAAGTGCTGCTTTTCCTACCAATTAAAAAACAGTATCAATTATATCATTAACAACCAATATAACGACTGAAACAAAAGTTAATTTTCAAAGCCACTCAATGTTCCATACAAGTAGTTATCTTGTCTTGAAAAATTTGAACCTTGACTATGAGCTAAAAAATTGCAATAATCAAACAGGTCTGGTAGAACAAGTCAAAAACCTCAAACTTCTGCAAAAACTTATGAAACGATCTCTTTATGAGAGCAAATGAACTCATTGTTTATTTTACCAGTTGAATAATAAATAACAGATTCAAGTATTTTCTACAATTTTTAATTGTAATAATATAATAACCATAGGCTTAAAAAATCACTATTTTCAAAAACTTTGTAAATGTGTCCAACTGACTCTTTTTCTGTTCCACAAATTATTACCATCAGTTGTAACACATATTAACAGATTCCACTTCACACTACTTTTTTTTTCCATTTCTTTCCCTCACCTGAGGACATTTTTTTTTCATTGCTTTTTATAGAGAGAGGAGAGACAGACAGACAGACAGATATCTGTGAGAAACACTGATCAGCTACCTTCTTGTATGTGCCCTGATAGGGGACTGAACTCATAAACCTGGGTTACGTGCCCCAGGTGGAAATCGAACCTGCGACCTAGCACCTATGGGGCAATGCTCCAACCAGCAGAGCCACACCAGCCAGGGCTATTTTTTTAATTAAATTTATTGGGGTAACATCAGTTCGTAGGGTCATATAGGTTTCAAGTGTACATTTCTGGACACGTGATCTATGTATTACATTGTGAACCCACCACAAAAGTCAAATCATCTTCCATCACCATATAATTGGTTCCCTTTACCCTTTACTACCCGCCCCACCCCCTCCCCTCTGGTAACCACCATGCTGTTGTCTGTGTCTATGAGTTTCAGTTTATATCCTACATGAGTGAAATCATATGGTTCTTAGCTTTTTCTAACTTATTTTGCTTAGCATAATCTCAAAATTCATCCACATTGTCGCAAATGGCAGTATTTCATTTTTTTTCTTATGACTGAGGAGCATTCCACTGTATTTGTGTACCCCATCTTCTTCCACTTCTCTATGGAAGGATACTTTGGTTTTCTCCACATCTTAGCCATTGTGAATAAGGTTGCAATGAACATACAGCTGCATGTATCTTTGAGAATAAATGTTACTGATACACAGAAGAGAAACTGCTGGGTCATATGGTAACTATTCTTAATTTTTTGAATTAAGAATAAAACTTAAATCAAGTTTTATTAATTATGAATAAACACCATACTGTTTTTCATAGTGGCTGTACCAGTCTTTGAATGAGCATTCCTTTTTCTCCACAACCACTCCAATTTATTTGTTATTACCTGTCTTGTTGACAATAACCATCCTAACAGGTATGAGGTAGTATCTCATGGTAGTTTGGGTTTGTATTTCACCAACAGCTAGTGAAGTTGAATTTTCACTATACATGAATGTATTTCCATGTACCTGTTGGCCATCTGTGTATCTTCTTGAGAAAGGTGTCTCCTCAGGTCCTCTGTCCATTTTTTAATTGGATTGTTTGGTGTTGAGTTGTAAAAGTTCTTTATATAGTTTGGATGTTAACCCCTTGTCAAAGCTGTCGTTTGCAAATGATTTCTCCCATTCGGTTGGTTGCCTTTTTATTTTCTTTCTTCTGCTGTGCAGAAGCATTTTAGTTTGTTACAGTCCCATTCATTTACATTTGCCTTTATTTCCCTTGCCTTTGGAGTCAAATTCATGCCCTGACCAGTATGATTCAGTTGGTTGGGCATTGTCCTGCAAAGCAGTCACGGGTTCAATTCCCAGTCAGGGCACGTGCCTGGGTTGTGGGCTGGTCACTGCTCAGGGTGCATGATCTCAATGTTTCTCTCCCTCTCTTTCTCCCTCCCTTCCCCCCTCTAAGAATAAATAAATAAAATCTTTTTTAACAATTATAAAATATTCTCTACAACCAGGGTCCATAAGTTTAGTACCTATGTTTTGTTCTATGTACTTTATTGTTTCACATCTTTTATTTAAGTCTTTGATCAATTTTGAATTGATTTTTGTACAAGGGTGCAAGCTATAATCTAGTTTCATTCTTCTGCATGTAGCTTTCCAACTCTCATGGCACCATTTATTGAAGGGGCTTTCTTTTCTCCACTGTGTGTTTTTGGCTCCTTTGTCAAAAATTATTTGCCCCTATACCTGTGTTTTTATTTCTGGGCTCTAAATTCTGTTCCTTTGGTCTGTGTGTCTGTTTTTCTGCCAATACCATGCTGTTTTGATTATTGTAGCTCTCTAGTATAATTTGAAGTCAGGTAGTGTGATACCTCTGACTCATTCTTTTTCTCAGGATTGCTTTGGCTATTTGGGGTCTTCTGTGGCTCCATTCAAATATGAAGATTTTTTACCCTATTTCTTAAAAAAAAAGACATTGGGATTTTGATGGGGATTGCATTAAATCTGTATATTACTCTAGGTAATGTGGACATTTTAACTATGTTGATTCTCCCAATCCATGAACACAGAATATCTTTCTACTTTATTGTGTCTTTTTCACTCTAACAATGCCTTGTAGTTTTCAGTATATAGGCCCTTTACATCCCTTGTTAAGTTTATTCCTAGGTATTTTATTCTTTAGGTTGTAATCGCAAAAGTAGTATTTTTTTCATTTCTTTTTCTAAAGGTTCATTGTTAGTATATATGAAAGCAGTGAATTTTTGTACATTGATTTTTCCTGCAACTTTACTCTATTTGTTGTTTCTAATAGTTTTCTGGAGGAGGTTTTAGAGTTTTCTACATACAGAATCATGTCATTTATAGACTGCATATATTGAAACAGTGTTATCTAAACTTTAAAAATAATGTTGCCTGCAGTTTTTCTACGGACTTTTCATGTTCAGTCACTTGAAACTCAGCATTACCTTTTCTAATAAATAAAAACTGAGCAGCATCAGTAAACATATGTGAACTCATTAAGAGCCAAAGAAAATCACTCAAAATCATTATCTTCTTTAACTGATTATTGCTGTTGCTTCCAGTATTCCCAATTTTTAAATGCTTATAGTCTTAAACAAATTTATTTTCTCTGAACATATTCTTAGGCTGATACAATATAACACAGTATAATTAAATCACCATTGATAAATGGCTCTCTTTGTCTAGCTAACCCAATGAGTCACTCCAAATCTCACTTTGGTTGCAGCCTCATTTTTACTTTTTTTGTTTGTGAAAAGCTTCTGCTGTGATGATATATTTTATATTTTTGAATTTTTATGAGAGCTGTTCTTCTGTGAGCTTGTAATACTGTAAGTGCTTAGCTTAGTAATGGCAATGTATATTGTATTCTTTTAATTGAGTATAATAAGCCAAATGTTTTACCATCTAACTTAATCTAGGGTCCCCTCACCATTAAAACTATGAGATTCAAACTCCCTTTTCTCTCCTTTTCTTGTTTTGACATAATGGGTGTGAACTAGTAATAAAAAATAGTGTTATGGCTCAGCAATACATGTGACATGAACACTACTGAATTACAACTGTAGCACTGAGATGTGTAATGTGCCAAGTGACAGTGTGAATGAAGCAACTACTCAACACTGCCATAGTGGTGGGAAGGCAGCCATAGGTAATACATAAATGAATAGGCATGAGTATATTCTAATAAGCTTTAATTACAAACAGTGAAATTAGAATTTAGTATAACTTTTATGTCATGGAATAATATTGTTCTTTTTCCTTAATCATTAAAAAATAAAAACTATTCTTAGCTTATAGACTATACAAAAACAAGTGGTGGGGAAGATTTGCCCCACAGATTATAGTTTGCCAACCTCTGCTTTAAAGAAGTTAATTATCCACTTGGGCTCACTTCACTCTTCTGTAACATGTAAATAAAATAATGACCGTGCCTATCTACCATACATAGGGGCTATGAAAAAGATCATCAAAGATAATATGTCAACATGTTCTGGATCTGTAAAACAAATGAAATGTTTGTCAACTAATTCTATTTTGCATTCACATAGTATTGATTGTACAACACTCAGTGTGTGCTATGCCAGGCAGTGTAGAGCACACAATGTGCATAAACATGGTCCACATCTTTTATTTTCTATGAGTTCACAATTAACTGAGAAAAGTACAGTATAGCCAAGAGAAATACTGAATAGCTTGTGTTAAATACCAGAAGTCGATACAATTCCATAAACAGGATGAAACACACACTTACTAAGCATTTACCTGTTCAAGATGCAGTTAGGCACTTCAAAAGTTCACTGTGTATATACAAAACACAAATATTTCACCCATAAACTCTGTTAATAAAACATGTATTTCAGCAACCAATCCCTCCTAAAGTTTATTCTGTAACAACACCTACAGCTACCCTCTTTTTACTCACTTCATAGTTTTCCATTGAATAGCTACAACTAATCTCTAGAATAAACATTTAGGTTTTGTCTAATATTTTGCTTTTATATGTAATATGAAAATAAATATCCTCACCTATATATAAAGTTCATAAATCAAAGGGCATTTAAAATTTTGATAAATAATATAAATTGCTCCTTCAAAGAGGTTGTGACAATTTTTACAGCACCATATTATGAAAATGCCTATTCTCTATAACCTCAATATCATATATTGGACTTATCAGAACACATTTATTTTGAATTCCCCTCATGAGAGAGAATGCACATCTTTTCATATATTTCATTGCCATTAATATTAACTTTTCTATCAACTGTTTACAGACATCGCTCATTATAATATGTAATCGTTGCTCTTTTCTTCTTGATTTCTAGCTCTTTACATATGAGAAAGAAGGACTTGGACTCAGATGTAATTGGTAATTCTTAGTTTTTTTTATCAATTTGTGAATTGTCTTCTGACTTTATGAAAAAGTTTTTGCCATGTATAAAAAAATTATTTTTATATGGCCAAGCACCCACTGCAAGAATGTAAAAAGGAAGGAAGAAAGGGAGGGAGGGAAATTAAACTGAAAGAAACAAAGAGATGAGATGAATGTGTAGAAATATGAGAGAAAATAAGCATGTTCTACAGCAGAACAACAAAACCAAACATGGTTCTTTGAGAAGGGTAATAAAACTGATAAGCCCTTACAAAGAAGAAACAAATAACTATCAGCAGAAATGCAAAAGAGTACATCTCATAGATTATATACATTATTAAAAGATCACAGAAAAATATTATAAGCAAGGGTATGCCAATACATTTTAACATTTAGACAAAATGTACATATACCTATAAATATAAATCTTACCAAAGTTGATAAAAAAAACTGAAAAAGTCGACAGTCTTTTACCTATTTTTAATGAAGTAATCCCACAGAGAAACCTCCAAGTCTAGAGAGCATTACCAATGACTTCTACCAAGCCTTTAAGAAAGAAATAACACCAACCATAGGCAAAATCATCCGAAGAATAAAAAAAAGATATGGGCAGCAAAAAGAGTATCCACGTTAAAATGAAGAACATCTGTTCATTAAAACATACCATTAAGAGGGTGAAAAAGCAAGACTCAGGGTCAGAGAAGGCATTTGCCAAATGGGTTGTAGTCTGAATATATACAGAATTCCTATGAATTGATAAAAAATTATTAAATACCCAACAGAAGAAAACTGCAAAAAAGAACTTAAACATGTAATTTTTTTAAAAGCATATCCAAATATTCAAAACAAATAAGAAAATGCTGAACTTCCTTGGTGGTCATGGTCAAGAAAATACAATTAAAACTATGACGACATAACTATTCACCCAGTGAGTGGTATAGTAAAACAAGAATTTGAAAGACTGAAAAAAAACAGACAACTGAAACTCTCAGCCCTGCTAATGGGAACACAAAACTTTAGAAATCTTTTTGACAAAATCTAGTAAAGTTTAAGACAAGATAGACAGACAGACAGACAGACAGACAGGTAGGTAGGTAGATAGATAATAAATACATCTGAGAAAAAGGAAAAAATTCCAGTTCATGGTGCTAGTGATACATTCTTCTGTGCCAAGACCTGCAGTGCTAGGCATACCTAGTATTTCCATTCCTGCGTATAACTCCAACAGAACTGTGGGCATATGAACACCAAAGACGCATACAAGCATGTCTATTACTCTCATTATTTGTAATAAAGCCAAACTAGAAACAACCCAAATATCTATCAAAAGCAAAATATAAAAGTAAACTGAGATGGATTTATACGGTGGAATAGGACACATTAAAGAAAATGAACAAAGCACCACTACATGCAATTATGTGGATAAGTCACACAAGGATGAGCCAGAGAAGCCAGAGACAAAAAATACACACTTATGATTCCATTTATTTAAAGTTCAAAAAAACCCAAAGCTAATCTCTGGTGTTTTAAGTCAAGATAGTGGATACCTTTCGGAAAGAAGGGGGCCCAGGGGTACTTCTGGGCTGTTGGCCAAGTTCTATTTCTAGAACTGTATGGTGGTTAAACAAGTATGTTTACTTTGAGGTAATTCTTTCAGCTGTACACTTATGATTTGTATACTTTTGAATGTGTGTTGTACTTCAGTTCATAAAAACTTAATAAAAGAAGAATGAATGTTGAATTTTGCAAAGGCATTTTAGCATCTATGAAAATAATCATATAAAATTTCTCCAAAAATCTATTAATATGGCACATTGGTCTGGATCCAATCAAAAGATTAAAACCACACAGGAAGTTAATAGGAAAAGTTTAACTTATAAGAATTATTAACTATGATAAAAGAGTGTCTGTAAGATATAAGAAAGCTCCATATGGTACAGTAGGGTTGATTGAAGAGTATCCCAGAAAGGAAAAATTTGTGAATAATCAGACCTCATTTGAGAAGGTATGGTTCAGCCACCAAAGGAGAGCTCATTGGTTTAGCTAGTCTGGAGTTGCTAAGCAAACAACAGAAACCCTCTGGGAAGCAGCTGTGAGGAGCATGCTAAATCATATTAATAGGTTCCCTAATTCTAAACTGTACTTTCATTTGGAAAAAAACCTTACTTTTACTAGTTGCTTGATATATGGCTGTATTCTGTTTATATTATTGTTGATGTATCATTTGTGGCCCTTTTACAAAGAAAAGTACAAAAAAAATCATCTGTATTATTTTTATAATCACCTAGTAAGTAAATGTTCTTTTAATTATTTTTCATTTGATACTTTTTGAGTTTTACAAAAATACAATCATTTCACCAGCAAATATTTCCTTTCTTCATCATTTCTATTCCTTACTTATTTTTATCAGGGTGTTGTAATCTGACTTGTTTTTAAAAAGCCAACCTGGCCTGCTGTGCTAAGGATATAAGGAGCGAAGGTGAAAGCAGAGAAACTCATTAAGAGGCTTTTATAATAATGTGGGCAAAGGATGATGGTGGTGACACAAAGCAGGGGGCGGACGAGTACAGCAGGATAGATAAGAAGTTACTGAATTCAGGGTATGTTTCAAAGGTGGTTCAGTAGGATGTTTGAAAGACTGGATACGTTCTATAAGAAAAAGAAAAGAATCAAAAATAACTCTAGCATTTTTAGCCTGAGTAACTAGATGGTAGAGTTACCATCAAGTCAAACAGGGTAGGATGCAGATGGAAAAAGTTTTGGGGGAAAGATTAGTTCAGTTTTGGAAATACTGAGTTTAGGATATCAAAAAAATAAAAGCACATTCATTAAATAAATGCTGAAAGAACAAATCAGAAGAAGAATTCAATTAATCTCTCAAATATGACTGATTCTCCAATATTCCAAAATTGCTAAGGCAAAGGACACAGAGGGTTATGCCACAGGACATTCCACTTCACTGCAAAGAAATGATTCTCTGAAACTTGCAAAAAAAAAAAAAAAAGAGGCTTCACAACACAAAATAAGAGGCTATCTTCCCATGGCAGAAACTGGCCTAAATCCTCACTGCTGTGTGCAGGGAGAACCAAAATGCAGGCTTTACCAAGGCAAAACCAAAAGGCTCAAATTCTCCTGCACTGTATTCCATATGATCTTTGCACGTGAATAAAACGAGTGAAGGGCTGGTGTCTTGGTATAGAGGGTAACACTAAACTCACAATAGTTAGATAGATACATAGATACATAGATAATAAAGAAATAAATTTGAGGAAAAGAAAAAAATTCCAGTTCATGGTGCTAGTGATACATGCTTCTGTGCCCAAGACCCGACAGGTTTACTTCAAAGCAGGCATCTTGCATCAAAAATCTGAACTCTAAGACCTTAAAATTTCCCATTTTTCAGTATGACATACTTTTCTTTATTCCATGCTACCTCTTCCATTTCTGTAAGAAATCATAAGGAACAAAATATTGTGCAGATGAGAAAATTAAAGTTTGCAACCACTGACATATATAAAAGTAGCCAAAATTAGAATCGGTATCTCCCACATCCTTTGCCAACCATACTCTCTCAAAGAATTTCTTCCCTTTCCTCCCCTCCCTTCTCCCCCTTCCCTTCCTCCTCCTCTTTTTGAAATGAAGACATAAAGATAATTTAAAAACTGCCAGAAATAAAGATATTAGGCTTCCTGGACGGTAGCCATCCATCCCTTTTAGGCTGACATCGGGTGACTTCATGCTCTTTTTTATTGTTGTTCTATTACGGTTGTCCCAATTTTTCTCTCGTTGCCCTCCCCTACCCTGTCCACTCCCATCCAGCTCCCACAGTCAATCCCCACCCTGCTGTCCATGTCCATGAGTCCTTTATACATGTTCCTTGACTAAACCCGTCTTATCCATTGGTACTAGGGCAGGATGCTGCTGGTCCCCATCTACAAGTCCCTTCACCCCGAATGCAAACCATGTCTTCTCTAGTGGACACTGCAGTCATTCCCTGGGAAATTTACTACAGTGCATGTGAATGCATCCTCTGTGTTCTTTCTCCTACTCTTCCCACGCTCTCCTCCATCCACACTCCCTACTACAGTGACCAACTAGTTCCCCACACCCTTTCCCCTAAGCATTGGATTAGGCAGCAGACAATGAAGCCAAATGGTTACAAGCACACGCTCTGGAGCTAACCTTCTTTCACTGGCATCCAAGTGCCCACCACTTACCATCTGTATTACTGAGGGTAAATTACTTTATTTCTCTGTGATACACTTTCCCTTTTGTAAAAGGGGGAAATTAATGGTAACTACACTGTAGAAATCTTAATAGATTTGCTGAGTTTGAACATATGAAAATCTTAAGCAGAGCATCTGAAACAGAAGTTTAGTCTTTCAGGGTATCCTGTTCAATAAATAACTAAACTATTGACAGACATTTTGAAGGAATAACTCAGGAGTCTCAAAGTACATAGTGATTAATTTGGACAAGCTTTTAACAGAAATCATCAGGATAACCTTGTATTCCCATCCACTACCACCTCCTTAAATAAGATGATCATGTTACTGTATCTTTTGTATTACTTCATTTGGTCATTTATAGATGTTGGTCCAAGTTAGAAGGATAAGATTTTCAGGGTAATAAAGGGGGATGCTAGGCAAGTCAGAATTCATTTTTCCTAATAAAAATAAATCCTAGTGCCATTTTCGTACCTTACTGGCCAGGAGTACAAGTGGAAATGGATGAAAATAATACATGGGTCTAAATTTCATTGATGAGGACATTACACCGTGCAAGTTCTTAGAATTTAAAAGGAAGAGTTATAGGGCAGTTCAGTAAACATTATTATATACAATAATAATGAGGAGAAGTCCCACCAAGATGGAGATGTAGGTAGAAACCCTTCACTTCCTCACACAACCAAAAGGAGGATAACAACCTATCTAAAATCAATAAACAACCAGAAGTGCCAGAAAATCAAACTCAATGGAACTCTGAGAAGCAAGGAATTAAAGAAAAAATCAACCAGAACAACTAAGAACCAGTGGCAAGGCCTGTGAGTGTGGCCGGCTCAGGAAAAACTCAGCAAGGCGGCAGACCATGCAGGTGGGGCTGACTGAAGGTAAAACTGAGACTCAGAGCTGACTGTGGACTATGGCAAGGGTTGCTGCTGTGGGAGAAACTCCCAGTCTCACCCTAGAGCATCATTGGAAAGTGCGCTAGAGCCAAGCAGGCGAGCTGCTCTGTTCCCTCTCTGGCCCCTCCCCCACAGGCAGCACCCCAGCCCAGCATGGAGGGTTGCCCTGCCCTGGTGAATAACTAAGGCCCGCCCCCTTACCACTTAACAGGTGCACCAAGACAAAGAAATAGGGCCCAAATGAAAGAACAGAGCAAAGCTTCAGAAAGAAAGCTAAGCAATGAGGAGATAGCCAACCTATCTGATGGAGAATTTAAAGCCCTGGTAATCAAAATGCTCACAGAACTGATTGAGCTTGGTTGAAAAATGAAAAAACAAATAAAAGATACCCAAAATGAAATAAAGCAAAATATTCAGGGAACCAACAGTGGCGGGAAGGAAACCAAGTCTGAAAGCAACAATTTGGAACAAAAGGGAGAAATAAACATCCAACTGGAACAGAATGAAGAAACAAGAATTCAAAAAAGTGAAGAGAGACTTACAAACCTCTGAGACAACCTGAAATGTTCCAATATCTGAATCATAGGGATGCCAGAAGGAGAAAAACTGCAAGAAATTAAAAACTTATTTGAATAAATAATGAAGGAAAACTTCCCCAATCTGGCAAAGGAAACAGACTTCCAGGAAGTTCAGGAAGCCCAGAAAGTCCCAAAACAGTTGGACCCAAAGAGGAACACACCAAGGCACATCATCATTAAATTACCCAAGATTAAAGATAAAGAGAGAATCTTAAAAGCAGCAGGAGGAAAGGAGACAGTTACCTACAAAGGAGTTCCCATAAGGCTATCAGCTGATTTCTCAAAAGAAACCTTGCAGGCAAGAAGGGGCTGGAAAGAAGTATTTGAAGTCATGAAAGCCAAGGACCTACATCCAAGATTATTGTATCCAGCAAAGCTATCATTTAGAATGGAAGGGCAGATAAAGTGCTTCCCAGATAAGGTCAAGTTCAAGGAGTTCATCATCCCCAAGCCCTTACTGTATGAAACATTAAAGGGACTTATCTAAGAAAAAGAAGATCAAAAATATGAACAATAAAATGACAACACACTCACAACTATCAACAAGTGAACCTAAAAGAAAAGAAAAACAACGAAAACAACTAGAACAGGAAAAGAATCAGAGAAATTGACATCACATGGAGCGATTTCAGTGGGGAGGGAGAAGGGAAGAATGGTGGGGAAAAGGTACTGGGAAGAAGTAGCATAATTAGTAGGCATAAAATAGATGGGGAGAGATTAAAAATGGTATAGGAAACAGAGGACTCAAAGAACTTACATGTACAACCCATGGACATGAAGTAAGGAGGGGAAATGCTGGAGGGGTGAGAGGGCAGGGCGGAGGGGGGGATAAAGGATGAAAATTTGGGAAAATTGTAATAGCATAATCAATAAAAAATACCTTAAAAACCATAAAAAAAAATAATGATGATGGTATCATATAGTATGTGAATGAATGTTCAAGCTCAGCACAAGATAGTGGATAAAGATTTTCTCCCCTCTGAGTCATACGGGTTAACCCATGAGCTATTGCGAGATCTGAGAGGAAGTGAAGAGAGTTGTTTCTGTCGTGCTGCTTCTCACAGTCCCTATTTAAAAACTGTTCTTATCTGAGGTCAGCAGAGCCTCCACTGTGGATCAAAATATTTCTAATATTGTAAAGCTTTCATACTAAATTATATATGCAGTAACAAAGAAAACAATAACATTTAACACATTTTCAAAATCCCAATGATTTTTTTTTTCAGAAATACAAAATCCCATCCTAAAATTCATATGAAATCTCAAGGGAACCCAAATAGCAAAAATAATCTTTAAAAAAAACCCACAGCTGAGGATTTATACTTCCTGATTTCAAAACTTACTACAAAGCTACAATAGTCGCAGCAGTGTGTCTGACATAAGACATGCTTACAGAACAACAGAATAGTATAAAGAAGCCACAAATAAACCCTCACACGTATGAGGTCTGTCTGGAAAAGTCCAACCATTGTTAATATAACAAGAACAGTTTGTGTGACATTGATGTAACCTGGCCGCCAAGGAGAATAGAATAGAATGCGCATGTGTGAACAACGACAACTGCACTGTACTAGTCAGTGGGGGCCACAGATGCTCTTGAATGAGCGTAGGTATTGTGTGGCTGTCACAGTCAAAATGACTGAGTGAATAGAGCAACGAATCTGCATCAGATTTTGTGTCAAGTTTAAACATTCCTCCACAGAAACTATCTGGACAATTCAAAAGGCTGAAGGTATGAGCAAGTGGTGACTGGAAGCTTCATCACAATAATGTTCCCATTCACACATCACGTCTGGTGCAGTTTTTGGCAAAACTCAAATCACCCAGGTGATTCAGCACTCCTACAGCCCAGATTTGGTACCCTGCAACTTCTGGCTTTTCCCAAAACTAAAATGACCTTTGAAAGGGAAGGGTTTGGCTGTTGATTAGATTCAGGAAAATAGGACAGGGTAGCTGATGGAGATTGGGAGAACTGTGTGAGGTCCCAAAGTACCTACTTTGAAGGGGATGGAGGCATCATTGTTCTATGTACAATGTTTCTTGTATCTTCTTCAATAACTGTCTCCATTTTTCATAACACATGACTGGACACTTCATGGACACACCTCGTAGTCAAAAGATTTTTGACAATGGTGCCAAAACCATCAACAGGAAAGGGAAGTCTTTTCAAAATATGGTGCTAAGGAAACTGGGAATCTACATGCAAAAGCATGAAATTAGACCCTCTCTAACATCATATACAAAAATTAACTCAAAATAGACAAAGACCTAAATTTAAGAGCTAAAATTATAAAGGTCTTGAAGAAGCCGTAAGACAAAACCTTCACAATTTTGGATTTGGCAATGATTTCTTGGATATGACACCAAAAGCATAGGCAACAACAAAATAGACAAACTGGTCTTTATGAAACTTAAAAACCTTTGTTCATCAAAAGCAGTTATCAACAGAGTAAAAAGGCAACCCACAAAATGGGAGAAAAATACATATTTAAAAATCATATGTCTCATAAAGCATTAAAATGAAGAATATATAGAGCATTCCTAAAACACAACAACAAAAAACCAAACAGCCTGATTCAAATTCTGGTAAAGGACTTGAATAAACAGTTCTCCAAAGCACATATACAAATGGCCAATAAGCACAAGAAAAGATGTTCAACATCACTAATCATTAGGGAATGCAAATCAAAATTATAATGAAATACTACCTCACATCTATACGCATTACAATGGCTACTATCAAAAAAAGAAAGAAAGAAAGAAAGAAAGAGAGAGAGAGAAGAGAGAAAGAAAGAGAGAGAGGGTGAGAGGGAGGGAGGGAGGGTGGGAGGAAGGAAGGAAGGAAGGAAGGAAGGAAGGAAGGGAGGGAGGAAGGAAGGGAGGAAGGAAATACGTGGCAGGGGAAACCAGCCAATTAAAAATAAATAAATAAAAGTGTTGGCAAGGATATGGAAAAATTGAAACCCTTGTGTACCGTTGGTTGGCATGTAAAACGGTACAGACATTGTGGAAAACAGTATAGTGGCTCCTCAAAAAAATTAAAATAGAATTACCATATGATACAGCAATTCAACTTTTGGGTATATACCCTAAAGAATTGGAAGCAGGCTCTCAAAGAGATATTTGTACATCCATGTTCATAGCAGCATTCTTGACAACGGCTAAAACATGGGAGCAACTCGACATGGGATGAATTGATATGCAAAATGTTGTGTATACATATAATGGAATATGCTACAACATGGATTAACCTTGAAGATATTATGCTAAGTGTAATAAACCAGTCACAGAAATAAAACAAATAGAGTATTATTCCACTTCTAGAAGGTACTTAGTCAAAACCCTAGATACAAAAAAGCAGAGTGGTGGTTCCCCCACGTTTCAGGAAATGGGGAGAGAGGAGTTACTGTTTACTGAATACAGAGACTCGGTTTTACAAGATGAGAAGGATTATGAGATGGATGACGGTGGTGGCTGCACAGCATTATGACCGTGTTTAATACCACTGAACTGCCTACTTAACAATGGCTGAGATGGTGGAGTGCCCTTCTAGTTACTAGTCGGGACTCTGTCTGATTCATGAAATAAAGCCCATTAGGTCTTCGAATGCTTTTTAAAAAATGGTTAAGATGGTAAATTTTATGTTATGTATATTTTACTACAAATATGAGAGAAAAAATTAAGCAGATGTAATTTTGACTTTTTAAAAAATCAATACTTTAATACTCACAATACTTTTCCCAGTTACTGACAATTATCACTGAGAGTTGACCACTGTTCTGTATCTGTATATAAAGAATCTCATAGAGCTTTTCCTGGCTTCCCACTTGTCTATAACTCATAACGATCTAAACAATGTTTTAATAGAAAATACTTTCTTTTTATTATATCTGACATCAGTATTATTATCTTTTTATCAGCTGAAGATAATGAGCACAATGCTTCCATATCCTTCAGCATATATTTTACATATGGGCAATAAAATGTACTACAAAACATTTTCCATTTTAAGTTTGTTATTTGGCAGAAAATCTCCCACAGTGTTTAATGTTTTATTTGCTACAGACTCTTCCTAAAAGCAAGAGGCAGCCCATTTTCTCCAGATGACTCATTATTAACTAAAGGCACAGTAGAATGAACTGTTCCAAGTTGAAATACCACCAGCTAAATATAACCTCTTCTACATTAGAAAATGCATTGCTTCTCTTCAGTCTGTAAGAGCAATCCTAAAGAGCCACCTTAACAAAATATATTTATCATATTCAGTGATCAGGAAAAAAAACCCTGGAACAATGTAAAATTTTTTTAAAAGCATTAAGCAAAAATGGAGAAAACTTTGTAAATCACCAAAAAAAAGTTTTTCTCATTCTTTAGGTAAAACACTTACCTCCTTCATATATGTGTTTTAATGCCTTAGAATAGGAAATACTGGTTACAAATACTAAGATTTATCTACTTCTCTTTTGTGTAAAATAAAAGGTTTTTTCAGCCATTAAACAAATGAGAATGAAGTTACGGTTATTTCATTTGAGATTATCCTTTTGATGAAGAAGAGTGAAATACATAGTAAATTTAAAGAAACTATTACACCAAATTGTTTTTATTGGGTCTTTATCTTGTATATAAATAAAAATGTAAAAACATCTTAAATTATTTGTTAATCAACAGTACTGACAGTTTTTCAAATGAGCAAGAAGAAAAACTAGCACAAGAGCATTACAGACACAGTAAGTCAAAGTAAAGGGAAGAAGTATAAAAAAGCAGTCTGAATTAAAGATAACTCTCAGAGACAGACAAAGAACTGAAGAAAGAAAAATCTCACAGCTTTTGAGTCCTTAGAATTTAGTCATCCCTGAGGCCCAACTGTACCCACACGTGTGTGTGGGGGGGGGGGGGTACAGTTTAGTGACTTGAGTTACTAAATTCCTTTGTTAGCCTAAGCAGTGCTAGTCAGGTTTCCTGTTCCTGTCACATGTAGCCAAGAATCCTGACAGTATAAAAATATTTAAGAAAGTGTACGCTACTAATTGTCCATATATCTTACAGAAATGAATCAATTTTCAGGTGTACTATGCCATTATACATTACATCTTCTCTCCTTTTTCCACAAAGGAGAATATTTTTTCCTTTATTTTTAGGAGAGAAGGAGGCTTTTAAAAAATCATTTAAAAAGATTCACTACAGAAGATCACTTCAGAACCAACTTGTTTGAAAGGAGCCAATTTAAGTAAACTGATAGCAACTTTCCTGAAGTACTAATCTCTTACAAATGTAGTACCATTTTTAACAGAAAAACTAGTTGAAAGGGAATACAAAATGATAACAGGAGTATTCTATTCATGGTGTAATTACTGGTGATCTTTGTATATTTTCATTTTATTTTAATGTATTTTCTCAATAATCAATAAGAAACATGATTCCTTTTAAATAAGCGTACATTTTAAGTAATTTTAACCTTTATAATAATTCAAAGGAAATGTTTCCTTAGGCGTAATCTTCATATAGTTTTGAGAGGTGAAATGTTTATTTAATTCAATTCAACAAATATTTATCAAATACCTGCAATGTATAAAGCAGAGGGTCATAAGAAAAATGATATGTAGTTTATGGAAGTAACCATAAGAAAGACTTCAGTGAATGTATGTGTATTTACATAGTTGTCTGTGTGTGTGTGTTGTTTGAGTTGCAATAAATTGGCTTAATCCAGGCTTTATGCTACAACATTATTACAGTTTGATTCAACTATCAAGTGTGAGCTGCTTCACTCTGATATTTTGATTTCCCACCTACTGGCATAATTTTCAAAGTACTCACCCTCTCCTTATCAGCTTCAATACAGGCCCATAAAACATTACTTACTTTTCATATAATCTCTTCAATAATTTAAGGCAAAATAACTTCCATAGATTTTAAAAAAGAAATGTTACCCATTTTAGATCCTAGTTATTAAGGTTTCACTCCAAAGGTACAGTTCAACTTCACTGCAATATTTTTTTCTTTTTATTGAATTTACCAGGATGACTCTGGTTAACAAAACTATCAGGTTTCAGGTGCACACTTCCACAAAACATTGTCTGCATGCTGTATTGTGAGTTCGCCACCCCAAGTCAAGTCTCCTTCCATCACCATTTATTCCCCTATACCCTCCTCTACCCCTTCCACACTCCACCATCACCATACTGTTGTCTGTGTCCATGAGGTTTTTCTAAGGTTTTATTTATTTTTAGAGAGGGGAAGGGAGGGAGAAAGAGAGGGAGAGAAACATCAGTGTGTGGTTGCCTCTTGCGCACCCCCTACAGGGGGCCTGGCCCACAACCCAGGCATGTGTCCTAACTGGGAATCGAACTGGAGACTCTTTGGTTCACAGGCTGGCACTCAATCCACTGAGCCACACCAGCCAGATCTGTGTCCATGAGTTTTTTCTCTTTGCTTTTTGCAATATTTTAATAGTTTATAAATTTTGACCAAAAAAAAAAATGCAACTTTTAGGTGAATGAGTCTATAGTGAAGTTTTAAAAATTTACTTACAGCCCTCTCTGGTGTAGCTTAATGGATTGAGTGCTAGCCTGCAAACCAAAGGTCGCCAGTTCGATCCCCCATCAGGGCACATGCCTGGGTTGTGGGCCAGGCCCCCAGTAGTGGGGGTGAAAAAGGCAACCACACACTGATGTTTTTCTCTCCCTCTTTCTCCCTCCTTTCCCCTCTCTCTAAAAATAAATACATAAAATCTTTTTTAAAAGTTTACTTCCATATATTATGGGGGATTTTCTTTAGCACAATACTGATTTACATGATCTCTACTAAGTTTGTTTTCAGTGTTGGAGAATAAAAACTGAATGTTCAGAAGCTCTTTACATTGAAAGATTCAACTTAGATGGGTAGGTTCTAGAACTTCCACTCTACCCCCTCCCAGGACCCAGAATTTAACTGGGCCCTTGGGCACTCAATTAATACTTGATAAATTAAAAGGTCTCAGTGCTCCAGGTGTCCGAGGTGTTTAAAGAATAGATTTCAATAAGAAACTGGGAGACAATGTAGAAAGCAGTTCATGTAGTTTTATTCAGAGCCTATTAAGGCCTTAAGGATGTCCTACAATACTTTATATACTATATCATTATTAATATGCTTTATCTCAGATTGATACAATTATTCTCCCAGGCTCTCACTCACTTTTTATACCACTAACTGTGTTGATAACACCTCCCAATTGCCTTGAGGTCTACCTCTTTCCCCTTCAAACTCACTGACACATTTCAGGGCCTCACTTCTTATTTGGGCTATTCCAACAGTCTAACAGGTCATTTGCAAAAAGGCTTTTCTCTATTCCACTCTCTATACCATCTAATCAATTAACTCTCCTACTTAAATCATTTCCATTGTATACTAAAAAACCAACAACAACTATAACTTCTAAGCAGGGTATATATATATATATATATATATATATATAATACAACCTGGTTTAATGCCTTTATATCTACTAAGATCACTTTTAATGTCCCATTCACATACTATGCTTCAATCATATTTAGGTGTTCCCATAAAATTCTTTCACTTATCTCTGCACATCTTTTGCAAAGACTGTCTACAAGTATAGCCAGGCCACATACATAGCTTCCTATATGTCTATCGCTTTGTCTACCTAACTTCACAGTTTGTCCCTAAAGACTCAGTTTAAGGCATCATCTTCTTTGAAGCTTATCTTAACTGTCAATCTTCCAGTCCCAAACTAGATATCTCTCCTCTATGCTCTTGGAGGTGCCTTTTCAAGTATTTTTTGTTAACACGTATCACCTTAAATTTCTAGCTGTGTGACTACTCAAAATTATCTGAGACTCACTTTGCTCATCTGTAGTGACTAATAATATCTACAATGAAGGACTTCTGTAAGGATAAGTGCAGGAAGTGCCTAGCACTTCATAAAAGTTCCAGTAAATGATAGATGTACTGTTGTCATTAATGTTTTTCTCAAAGGCGAACACCTTAGCATTACTCTTCCTTATTCCAGCAGCTAACACAGTATAGGGTAAATAGAGGCAATCTGGCTTCCTCACCCAGATGTCTGGGCAACTAAGGGAAGCAGTTTCCCATAACCTTGACAATGGGCCTGATAAGAAGTGTTCTCATAACCTTGAGACTGGGTCCAATAAACAGCTCCCATAACATTAAGTGGGCTCGCATGTGCAGAATCTCGCTGTGTTACACAATGTATTCTGGCTCCCTGCCGGCTTTGTCTGTATGTAGTATATTAGGGGGTAGGGGCTTCCCACTGAGACACACGCAGCTGGCAGTGTATGTGGATGGCCCACCCTTGAATAAAGGTACGTCAAGCATCCCCACAGCTCAGCACATTTTCTTCCATCTGCCCAAATCCAGAGTGGACCTGCCAGGACTTGACAGGCTGTAAGACACCCAGTATTTGGCAAAAAATAAGTTACTATACATTTGTAAAGTGAATACATCACTTTTCAGAAATATGAATCCTATAGCACTACAGAACATGGAATTGAGGAAGTCCTGGAACAGACACATTAGGACTTCGAAAGAAGGAAAAGAATCATTTGGGGGTGTTTTTAAAACCAAATACACACTGCACAGAGACCGAGAAGATTTGGTGCCTCGACTGAGAATTACTACTGACAGGGACTTCTCTTAATTAAGGGGGGGGAGGGATGGTTAGACAAGGATCTGGTCCCTCACATGTTGTTGGGATAGAAAAAGGTAGAAAGAGAGAACCACTGGAGAAATGGAGGCAGATGAAGAGAGGGCTATAGTGCTTAATGCAAAATGTGATGATTCAGGCAACAAACATGAAAGTAGCAAAGAGGGATGAGATCTGAGAACCATGTCAAATGATATAGTAAGAGCTGGAGAAGGTTTATGAAGGTTTAAGGAGAAGGATCAAAGATGGCTGGAAATGTTTACTATGACAAAATTAATTGTTATAAAAAGTAGAGAAGCAAGGCACACAATTAAACTGACCCAGATTTAGAAATGGGCAGGGTCAAAAGGAAAGCAGAATTGAAGGAAACGGTAAAAGGTAATTGAAATAACTGACCATGCCACTCAGGCTGGATAAAGAGAAATGTGAAAATAGCAAGGAGCTAACTAAACAGAAAGCTGACACAGACTTTTCTGTAAAGCAGTGCTGGGTAGGAACTAGGTTCAGAATATGAAAAGAGGGTTGCTGTAGTGGAATGGAGATAAAGGCAGTTAAATAAAGGAGCTTAAGGAAGTGTGGTAACTGGCACTGGAAATGTTATCCACATGAGAACTAAGAAGATAGAAAGTAAAATATTTGTAAAATAAGTACCAAAATTTTCAAAAAAAACATGAAGAGGTTTGAAAGGGTGACAACACTACAACCTTTGGTCCCCAACAACCTTTTCCTTAGCATTACCCAGTGTGTTAGCCTTATGGATTAAACAAGTTACTTGAAGCTTGCTTCTACTTCTAACATACTGCTGTCCTCCAGAACAAGACTTCCCTGACTATTTTCTGGTATTTTGTTTCAATAGATAATTATTAATCCATAGCTTACCACGGCCATGGCCAGGTGACTTTCACATATTGTAAAAAACAAAACAAACAAACAAACAAAACCCTGATTTTATACTAAACCATGCACATTTCATAATCTTATACTAGAAGATACCAATGAACAATTATTCATTCTATAGGTTCTACTAAGAGAATGGCTTAAATGAAAACAAGAAAAAAGCTCATATATTTGATACATCTGTAAACACTTCTGCAAAAATATATGTTTCTGGAAAACTTGAGCTGTTCTCATAACCATACTGTATCAATGACTGTTCTTATTACTATGTACAGCTTTAAAAGCAACAAAACAATTTCTTATTAAGATGGTTAAATCCAACAAAGGAATAAAACTAAATCTCACAACCCTTAAAAGCTTAAGGGAATTATTACAATTGATGGCTATTCATAATATTTTAGTGCATTTTAAATGATCCAACTACAGTGTCTTTTCTTGAGTACATTGGCATCACCATGCAATTTTAATCCATATGCTTAAACCTCTTTCACAGTTTACAGAACAAAGCAGTTTTGATTCACAAACAATGCCCTGCAGTCAAACACGCTCATGAGGTATTAATTTACAACTTCATCTGTGATCAGTTAAACTGCATGTGAAATCTTAAACATCCTTAAAAAGCTCACCACAAATAGTTCAATAAGAGATTTTTTGGTTAACATTACTTTAACTAAAAACATGTAAGATTAAATTCTATTGTAAAATAAAACCAAATGCCACTTGCTTTTAAGGATAAGCCACTAACAAAACAATCTTTTAAACTGTCACCTTTGCATCTAAAATATTAATTAAAAATGCAATGCTGTTTCAAAAACATATGCTTCAAAAGCATTGGCAAGACAAGTCACAGATAAAAAAGAAAATCAATTTAATGAAGAAAATGTACATATTTCAACAAAAAGGCTGTTTCTGTAATCAGTCCTAGGAGCTGGATTTATTAAAATGTCAGGTCAACCTGAATCATACTAAAACAAAAGATTAAAATTACCAGTTTCACCTAACAACTAAAGTGTCAGATCCACACAAGTTATGGGCAAAGACAACAATAATAAAAGAATAGGATATAAATTTCCAATTCAGCTGAGTTTACTGAAAAACAATCATCACTAACTTCTCAGAAACCTGTAGTTTTGAGCTTCAGTATTTATGAAATTTGAGCCTTAGAATGTTTATTTACTTAGGATTTTTTTTTAGCTAGCTATAAGTAATGGTTATGTTGATTGGTTTTCTATTACGAAAGAATTATGATGTCATATAACAAAACGTCCAGAACTACAGCAGCTTGGGGATTAGGTAAGTTATAACTCAACATCATCATGGATCTAACAAAGGTCCACAGTTCTTTCCAGGTTTTCCCTGTACCATCCTTACTGTGATGACTTCGGTCTCTTAACAGTTCAAAGTACCTGCAGTAGTTGAAAGTCTCACTTTATCTAAAGTCCAACGATTCAAAGAGAGATTGCCCAAACTCCTTGGTGTTAGTGGACACACATTACTAAATCAATCACTGGCAAAGGGAATGAAATAACCATGACTGGCTCTGATTAATGTCAGATTCAGCCCCTGAAGGTAAAGAAGAACCCTGCTTCTCATAAAGCACATGGGGCATTTGATGAGTGACTAAAAACTAAAGTACTGTGCTGACTGGTGCGGCTCAGTTGGTTGGGCACCGTCTACAAAGTGAAAGGTTGCTGATTTGATTCCCAGTCAGGGCACAAGCCTGGACTATGGGTTCAGGTGCCCGTGGGAGAGCATATGAGAAGTAACCAATCGGTGTTTCTCCCTCACATCTCACACTGATGTTTCACTCTCTCTGTTTCTCCCTCCCTTCCTCTCTAAAAATAAATAAATTAAAATATTTTTTAAAAAGCTGAAGTATCCAATCAACTGTATCAAAAATGCATTAATTCATTAATTCAACACTATTTTCATGCACTGCAGATAATAAATAATATACAAGTCATTCATTTATTTACGTTTCAAACGAATATTACACATATCAATGTGACAAACCCTTTCATAATCCTTAACATCTCAATTCTGATAAACTAAATATCTCACTAGAAAACATAATTATGTAATGCAATAGTTTTCCATCTAAAAGCAATAATTCAAAATATGTCTCAAACTTTCAGTAAAAACCAAAGGATTGAATTTCTCATTCCTCCTGAACCCCACTAAAACTACTATCGAAGACAAAAATAACAAAAAAGGAAACAATGATGACAAAATTTGGGTACTAGAAAACAGAATGAGGAGTAATGATTAACTCAACAGACTCAAGGACGCTGAATCCTAAACAGCAATGGAGAAAGACAGCAGAAAGCTGGGAAGCAATTAAACTTACACTGTCATACCCCCCAAAAGGCACCAAACTGGTTGACATTAGGAATCTCTAGGAATGAGAGTAAAAGTAGGACACAAAAGTTTCTGTGAAGAAGCTAGATTTCCAGATAGTGTCTTGCACCCTGCGTATCAGGGCAAATATCTCTTTCTCATTCAGGCAGAAGACTGAGGTTCTTTACTAGAGAGAATAAAAAAAGGGGGGAGGATATACTGAAAATATAAAGATTAACTGAAAGTTGACACAGTAAACTTTTAGAACCAATTTTCTTCTCTTTCTTGGCTCCAGAATCCACGAAGTTGGAAAAGAAAATTTACTATATGATCAATCTAGTCTAAGAAACAATCTAATGATATCAACATGGAATTGTGCTAAAAAAGCCCAGCCAGATCATTTACTAGTGGCATAAACAGCTGACAACCCCTACCCATACACAGTTACTATCTTTCAATTTCCCAAAGAGGCAAATATTGCCAGACATTTAAAAATCTCTACTGCTAAAAGAAAAAAAGAGGCCAAAAAACCACCAAAATTTAAAATGACAACTTGGAGGAAAAGAAAACATGCATTAGGAAAATAGCCTAAGAAAAAAAAATTTCTTATCATTTTTATTGTCAGACACATGAGAGAAAATACTACTTCCATGGACAAGAACAGGTGCTACTAAAAAGAGTATCAGAATAAATAAGAACCTTTTAAAATTATGAGAGTAGAAATAAAATATTTTCAAAAAATAGAATAAAAGTATATGAGAAAAAATAGTTTAGAGGACCAATCTAAGATGTCCATAACTAAATAATTGGAGTTCCCCCAAAAGAAGAGAACAAAGAAAAAATTTTTAAATCAAATACATAATTCAAGAAAAGTTCTCAGAAGTGAAGGGCATGATCCATATCAAAAGAATCCCCCCACAATGTGTCCAGCAAAATGGATGAAAGGAGACCCACACAAAAACATTATCAGGATGAAGAGTCTAAAGGTTTAAAAAAAAAAAAAAGTTTCAAAGGATCAAGAATTAGAATGACACCAGATTTCACCATAGCAACATTAAAAGCTAGAAGACAATGGAGCATTGCCTTGAAAATACAAAGGCAATTTTGACAAAAATCAAAAATGAAACACACTACTGCACCTAAAATGTCTGCTTTCAGTAAGCTGGTTTTACAATAGCCAATACCCCGAGAGAGGAGTAAAATCACTCCTGTCTGAGCAACTCTAAATATGTCAATTCTATACAGAGACCAAGAAAAATGAAGGTGTGCTTTAATTCAGAATACTCCCAATTCTCAGGTTGAAACTTCTGACTAGAACATCTAATGTTCATGGAATACTTTCTTCCTCCTACTGGAAATCATGCAGAAATTAAGAGTAATGAAAACAGCACTTAATTTTTGGTAAAATTAGGAGACAAATATCGTCAGTAGGTATTGCAAATTAATAAGGAAAGGATGGAGTAATAAGTGAGGGCGTGGAACAACATAAATGTAGACCGTAAGCTCCGTCAAAAACAGTTGCCATGCAGTGGTAAGAACAAGTGTGGGCAAGAGGGTACAGCGGTGGCAGGCAATTCACTAAAAAGAGCCTATAAAAGCATACTTTTTGAAGGTGAGGAAAATACCATGAAATGTGGAACTATACCACTGATTTGCCAAGTTAAAAATAAGACAAGAAAGTCCCCTGCCACCACTACCATTTAACATCATATTGGCATACTAGCCAACACCATTAAACAAAATGAAGAAAATTAGAGGTATACCCTAAATATTCTTAACTAAGAGGTAATTCTATTACTACCTGAAGCTGTTATTGCATAGCTAAAAAATCTTTCAAAAAATATGTAACAGAAAACTTACAAACAATAGGAAAAGATGAGGTATAAATGAGTAAAAAAATTAATATATAAAGTCAGTAACTTTCATTTATTAATACATAAATCAAAACCAGTTTTAAAGATCCTGATTCACAAAACAAATAAAAAATAAACTTTAAAAACCTATTAACACCTGTAAGAAAATAAATGTAAAGCACTTGTAAAGACATTAATAGAGGACTTGAAACAGTGAAACAAACCATGTTCTTGCTTAGTTGACTCAGTATTAAGATGTCAATTTACCTTCAATTAATTTCTTACATCAATATAATAGCCATATCAAGAGCAACAAGTTTCAGATTTTTTTTGGAGGATAAGTGCTGCAGATAAAACAACATGATAACATGTTGAAAAATAACAAATAAGGATAAACTGGGATGCTCTAAAAAACTAAAGATATGACAGAGAATAGCCCAATTAAGAATAAAGCTATTATAATGCTTCAATGATTAAACTGGCACATGAATAAAAAGGCATGCCAATGCAACATGGGAGAAAGTCCAAAAGCAAATCAGAATACACATGAAAATTTAAATATCACAGTAACATATGGTTTAAGTGGCATCTCTCAATAATAAGGAGATGGAGTAGTCAATAAACAGTACGGAACAACTGAATAACCAGTTATAAATAATAAAGCAGGATCTACATCCCCACACTACGTGTGAGGATAAATTATAAATAAGTCAAATATTTAAGAGTAAAACACTTAATTTTGAAGTCTTTGAAAAAATAATAAATTTCATTATATAACAATAAAAATGAAATTACCAAAAAAATCAAAATAATAATCTTGTAAAAATGTTTATAACTCATGTCACAAAGGGCATATGTTCCTAATGCACATGAAGCTCCCCTAAATCACTAAAAACACCATCTACTCCCCCAAAAAGGGAAGGTACAAAAAATTAAGATAGAAACAGACATTTCACAGAAAGAAAAAAGCAAAAATTTTTTTAACAAAACCTTAAACTTCACTCACTTAAAAAAAGAGAGATAGACCGAAACACCATTATTTAGTGGTCAAGCTAGCAAAAAAAAAAAAGTTTAACAACTCTGTTGGTGAGGCTGTGGGTACAAGGCACTCAATTTTTTTAAAGGCAGGAAAGGAGAACAAAAGAGAAAAAAAGTAGAACAAACAAATTATTTAACTCACAATTATTCTAAAAGATAAAGACTTTAAGATTACATAAAGAAAAAAATAATCCGCCCAGACTGGTGTGATTCAGTGGGTTGGGCATCTTCCCACAAATGAATAAGTTGCCTGTTTGATTCCAGGCCGGGGCACATGCCTGGGATGCAGGCCAGGTCCCCAGTTGGAGGTATGTGATCAATGTTTCTCTCCCTTGCTTTCTCCCTCCTTTCCCCTCTCTCTAAAAATAAATAAATATTTTTTAGAAAAAGAAAAAATCCAACTAATGGTTGTTATAAAAGATGTATCAAAAGTATAAAGACATCTAATGTTCTAAAGTGAAAGGAGGAAAAGGATATACTGGTCAAATGTTAGCCAGAAGAAAGAAGTTTAACTGTAATTATCAAATAAAGTTTAAAATAAGATACCAAATAGGATAGGAAAGGTCACTATACAAGGATTTTAAGTTCAGTATACTGGAAGATACAGTAATTCTAAAAGTGTGTGCACCTAATAAAATAATTTCAAAATATATTAAGCAAAAATAAATAAATCTGAAAAAGAAATTGACAAATCTAGCATCACAATGGATTTTTACACACCTCTTTTCATTATTCAGCAGTCAAGCATATAAGTAAACAAGAAAGTATATGTAAGAAATAATAATTAGCAAGTCAGATCATGAATAAATCATTTGATATAGAGAATTTAAGGAATTCTTCATTAAGAATATTCTTATCAAGTAACATAAAATGTTACAAAAATAGTTGTGTACTGGTACAGATGACAAATTTCAAAAATTTCAAGAGCAGATATCGATATCACATGAACTTGTTCTCTGACCACAATGTGTAATTAAATTTACAAAACAGATAACTCTTTTAAAGTCCATATTTCAAATTTTGATCACTCCCAAATAATTAATGAGTCAAATCTAAAGTGATATTTAAAACACTTAGAAATAAATGATAATTAAAACACTGTCTCTCAAAATCTGGATGATAGAACACAAAATGTGTTTTATTGAGGAAAAATGTATAGCCTTAATTGCAAATATTAGAAAAGAAAAAAAAGCTGTGAATGAGCAAGCTAAGTGTTCATATTAAGATATCAGAAGAGGAACAATAGAGAAACCCAAAGAAGTAAAAGGAAGGACAAAAGAACAAAACTTAATGAAACAGAAAACAAAGATACAACAGAGATCTGTTTTAAAACACATCCATGTAACTACAACAGATAAAGAAACCATGACCAAAAGCTAGCAAGCTCCAACTCCAACTAACTGAATCCAGCCAACAGCTTAAATGAGCATGGAAGCATTTATTCCTCCTTAGAACCCCTGAGAGGAATGCAGTCCTGCCAATGTTTTGATTTCAGTTTTGTGAAAGTTGAAGCAGAGAACCAGCTGAGTGAGACACACTGTACCAACTTCTGACCTGCTGAACTATGCGATAATAAATTGGTGTTGTTTTAAGCTGCCAAATTTGTGGCAATTTGTACGGCAGCAACAGAAAACTAATACACCTCCTTGTTCAACAGTTAAGTGCTGCTCCTGAGCCTTTATTTATTCCAGAGTCCTATCATCCCCCTTGCTAACTAGAGAGTCCAGTGTTATAAAAGCATCTCCACCATCAGTCCCTATCTACAATAAGCAGCCACTCTTGAGACTCCTCTGTGATTCTGGTACTCCCCTCACAACTGCATTTCCTTACTGCATTATTGATAAACAGAATGTCTAATACAGTAGATCCATTCTAACATGCTCACTTCTCTGAGTCTTTTGATCCCTTGCTCACTGTCTGCCATACAGCTCTTGACATCTCTACTCATTTAATATGGCCATCACTTTTTATAAGCTTCCAAGCAAGAGCCATTGTAGCAGCAAATGAGTACAGGCTCCACTGGCCTTTGCCACAGTGTTAATTTCTGTGTCGCCAGAGAGAGAATGCTTCCCTATCAACAGTGCTTTGACTTGAATGTTGACCAAAATCACTGAAATCACTATCACCTAAATAGTTTGGGGTACACGGTGTTTATCGGGGGTCAAACGCTGTGAAAGCGAGGAGGAAAGCAGGATTGTGAAGCAGGAAGTCAAATTATGATACAGGCTTCACAAAGCCTCAGGCAACCTGGAAGGGATCTCTGGAGGTACATTACTTATCAGTTTGTCTCAGGTATGAACAAAATGGCTGGGCCATTATACATCCATCTGGATCAGCTGCATGATGACAGCTGTCCCTGGGAAGAGGGGGACCTTAGGCAAGGAGACTTTATGTAGCAGAGGCCAACCTTGAAAGGGCTGACAGCTGAAAGCTTTCTGATTACCATGCTCCCCACAGCTGGGCTGCAATTCTTCCTTGAAGGAGGATCTGGACTGCATAACTTCAAGACTACCATGTTTTTACTTAAGAGACCTCTTTCATCCATTCCAAAAAGCCTCTCCTGTTTTGTACTTTCTACTTCTCTTTTCCATTTTTTCTAAGTATACCAGTGTGCTTGCTTAAGGCAAAAAGCCCAAGCAGTTGTAGCAGAGAGATCTGCACCATAAAGACCTCACAAGAGGTACACTCTAGACCATGGGCAGAATAAAGTTGGACATGGGTAGAAGGAGCCCCACTCAGAGCAACAGGAAGCCCCATGGACCTAAGTTTATTTGTAAATTGCTGACTAAAGCTGTATGAAATAATTACATAGGAATCATTGACAAAATGATCTAACATCAACTCTCTGTAAGTAGCATAATTTTTCCACCAAACCCTACTGGAATTAAACACAGGATAGCTTATAATTTATCCACCACCACGAGAAGCAGTAAAATATTACTATATGAGGGCTATAACATTAACCTTTATAATATTATCTTTTCAATTATAATCAGAATTCAAAAATAAGGTGTAGGATTTTTTAATGTTTTCAACTATGTAAATATAACCTTCCTGTGTACCAGCTACTTTCTAGGAGCAGGATGTAGAAGTCAACAGGACAGAGCTCTTGCCTTCAAGGGGCTTACAGTCCACTTAGAGGAAACATGTAATAAACAAGAACACAAAATCAATTCAGATATGGATTGGTAAGTGCTATGAGAAGTGTCAGTTGAACTGAAAACTGAAAGAAGTCCAAAAGAACCTTAAGAACGAACATTCCACAAAGTGGAAACAACATATGCAAAGATCTCAAGGTAGGAATGAGCGCCTGTTCAAGAAACAAAACAGATCAGTGTCATGGAAGCATTGTGAGCAAGAATGCCCTTACATGAAGTAAGAGTTATACTCAAGGTGTCAATGTCAAGATCCATCATCCTTCCTCCCATTTAATCTGTTGTTTACTGTTAGAGAACTATGTAAATGCTGATAAGCAAACATTTTGCCAGGAACTAATGCTGCTTCCCAGCATTTGTGCCACTCCCCCTTGTATTATGAAAATATTAAATCTTTATTTTTCATAGAAATTGGAGAAACAGAAAATATGAAAAACTTTGTCACACCCAAGGAAAATTAATTTTATATGTAACATCTAGCATTGCAAAAGATATTAGCAACACTTCCCCTTTATGCAAATATCTATATATATTTTGACTGAGTCGCAGTAAAGACAGTGAACAAATCATCTACATATCATAGCCTAAGTACATTCTGAATAATTAAGGCTTCCCTGTTTGTAAACTCTCAGCAAATAATTTAATATCAAGAGATTTGCAGTGCAGTTGGTTTCTACACAAGAAAAACAAGTATTTGTTTGCAGGACTTATAAAGAGAAGTTTAAGTTAATATGACAATACCAAGTGTCTGTCACCAAATAATTACAATTTTGATAAACACCATTAGAAAAAAACAAATGTTATATCCAAAACAAAACTGCTTTAGGGAAACAAAAGAAAAAATAAATAAATGGGACTATACAAAACTAAAATATCTTTTTCACAGCAAAGGAATCAAACAATGAAAAGCCAGCCCAGTGAATAGGAGAAGATATTCACCAATGATACATCCAATGATGGGTAACTATCTATAATTTATAAAGAATTCATATAACTCAACACCAAAAAAATCCAATTAAGAAATATGCAAGGGAGAGCTTCCGGCGAAGATGGAGGCGTAGGTAGACACACTGCACCTCCTCGCACAACCAAAAGAAGGACAACAACAATTTAAACACAAAAAACAACCAGAACTGACAGAAAATCAAACTACATGGAAGTCCAACCACCAAGGAAATAAAGTAGAAACATTCGTCCAGACTGGTAGGAGCAGAGGAGACGGGCAGCTGGGGAGGAGAGGACTCGCAGCAAGGCGGCGGCTGGTGGATCCAGCGAGGTGGCGGATTGTGGAACAGGACAGGCAGTGCGACAGCTAGCACACCCCGCAGCACCACATTCGCACATAGATAAACCGGGAGAGAAACAGACCTCAAACCCAGGGCTCCAGCATGGGGAAATAAAGCCTCAAACCTCTGATTGAAGACACCCGTGAGGACTGAGGCGGCAGTGGGAGAAACTCCCAGCCTCACAGGAGAGGTCACTGGGGAGACCCACAGGGGCCTAGAATGTGCACAAGCCCATCCAGTCACTCGGGAATCAGCACCAGAGGGGCCCAGTTTGATTGTGGGTAGTAGAGGGAGTGACTGAAGTCGGCAGAGAGTGGAGCAAGCATCATTGCTCCCTCTCGGCCCCTCCCCCACATACAGCATCACAGCGAAGCCACCAGCCTTACCCCGCCCCGGTGAACACCTAAGGCTCCGCCTCTTTACTTAACAGGAACACCAAGACAAAAAAAATAGCCCAAATGAAAGAACAGATCAAACCTCCAGAAAAAATACAACTAAGCAACGAAGAGATAGCCAACCTATCAGATGCACAGTTCAAAACACTGGTAATCAGGATACTCACAGAATTGGTTGAATTTGGTCGCAAATTAGATGAAAAAATGAAGGCTATGCTAAGAGAAACAAAAGAAAATGTACAGGGAACCAATAGTGATGCGAAGGAAACTGGGACTCAAATCAATGCTGTGGACCAGAAGGAAGAAAGAAACATCCAACCAGAAAAGAATGAAGAAACAAGAATTCAAAAATGTGAAGAGAGGCTGAGGATTCTCTGGGACAACCTGAAACGTTCCAACATCCGAATTATAGGGGTGCCAGAAGGAGAAGAGGAAGACCAAGAAATTGAAAACTTACTTGAACAAATAATGAAGGAAAACTTCCCCAATCTGGCAAAGGAAATAGACTTCCAGGAAGTCCAGGAAGCTCAGAGAGTCCCAAAGAAGCTGGACCCAAGGAGGAACACACCAAGGCACATCATGATTAAGTTACCCAAGAATGAAGATAAAGAGAAAATCTTAAAAGCAGCAAGAGAAAAGGAGACAGTTACCTACAAAGTAGTTCTCATAAGGCTATCAGTCAATTTCTCAAAAGAGACCTTACAGGCAAGAAGGGGCTGGAAAGAAGTATTCCAAGTCATGAAAGGCAAGGACCTACATCCAAGATTACTCTATCCAGCAAAGCTATCATTTACAATGAAAGGGCAGATAAAGTGCTTCTCAGATAAGGTCAAGTTAAAGGAGTTCATCATCACCAAGCCCTTATTATATGAAATGTTAAAGGGACTTATCTAAGAAAAAGAAGATAAAAAATATGAACAGTAAAAATGACAGCACACTCCCAGTTATTAACAACCACACCTAAAACAAAAACAAAAGCAAACTAAGCAAACAACTAGAACAGGAACAGAACCACAGAAATGGAGATCACATGGAGGGTTATCAACAGGGGAGTGGGAGGGGGAGAGAGGGGGGAAAGGTACAGAGAATAAGTAGCATAAATGGTAGGTAGAAAATAGACAGGGGGAGGGTAAGAATAGTATAGGAAATGTAGAAGCCAAAGAACTTATAAGTATGACCCATGGACATGAACTATAGGGGGGGAATGTGGGAGGGAGGGGGTGGGTGGGATGGATGGAGTGAAGGGGGGAAAATGGGACAACTGTAATAGCATAATCAATAAATATACTAAAAAAAAAGAAAAAGAAAGAAATGGGCAAGGGACCTGAACAGACATTTGCCCAAAGAGGACACATAGATGGCCAAGAGACATATGAGAAGATGCTCAACATCACTAATCAACAGAAAGATGCAAATTAAAACCACAATGAGATAACAGTTTGAATCTGTCAAAATTGCTACCATCAATAAATCAACAAAAAACAAGTATTCACAAGTATGTGGAGAAAAGGAATCCTTAATGCTCTGTTAGTGGGAATACAGATTAGTGCAGCCACTATGGAAAACAGTATGGAGGTTCCTCAAAAAATTAAAAATGGATTTGCCTTGTGACCCAGCAATTCCACCTCTGGGGACTTATCTGAAGAAAACCCAAAACATTAATTCAAGAGAATATATGCACCTTATATTCACTGCAGCATTATTTACAATAGCCCAGATATGGAAGCCACCCAAGTGTCCATCAATAAACAAGTGGGAAAAAAGCTATAGTACATACATACAATTGAATATTACTCAGCCATAAAAAAGAATGAAGTCTTACCATCTGTGACAGCACAGATGATCCTAGAGGGTATTTATGCTAAGTGAAATAAATCAAAGAAAGACAAACACCATATGATTTTACTTACATGTGGAATCTAAGAAAAATATAAATGAACAGAGAGAGACTCATAGATACAGAGAACAGACTAAAGGTTGCCAAAGAGGAGGGGGCTTGGGGGAGTGGGTGAAAGAGGTAAAGGGATTGAGAAGTAGATTGATAGTTACTTTTCCCCTCTTTTTATTGAATGTATTGGGGTGGTTCTGGTTAACAAAACCATACAGGTTTCAGGTTCACAATTCTACAACACATCATCTGTACACTGTGTTGTATGTTCACCTCCCTAAGTCTCCGTTCATCACAATTTATCACCCCATGCCCTCCTCCACCTCCACCTCCATCTCCCCCCATCTTTCCCCCATTATTTCCCCCCAATAATGAATTACCACATTATTGTCTGGGCCCGTGAGTTTTTTCTCTTCTTTCTTTCTTTTTTGCTCAGTCCCTCCACCCTCCCCACACTCACCCTCCCACAGTGGCTGTTACAAAATAGTCATTACTATGTAAAGCACAGCATAGAAAATATAGTCAATAATATTGTAATGACTATGTATGGTTCCAAGTGGGTACTGGAAATATCAGGGGAACACTCTGTAAAGCATGTGATGGTCTAACCCCTATCTTGTATACCTGAAACTAAATTGAATGTAAAGTGTAATAGAAAAAAATTCAAAATGTAAATAAATAATCATGAAGAATATTCATTCTAAAGAAAAATCACCTATGTTAACATTTAGTAAAAAGGTGTTCCAGCCAAGATGGAGGCATAGGTAGAAACCCTTCACCTCCTTGCACAACCAAAAGGAGGATAACAACCAATCTAAAATCAATAAACATCCAGAAATGCCAGAAAATCAAACTGCATGGAACTCTGACAACCAAGGAATTAAAGAAAAAGTCAACCAGAGCAACCAGACTGGTAAGAACCTGAGGCGAGGTGGCAGACCGCAGGAGGAGCTGGTTGAAGATGAAACTGAGACTCAGAGCTGACTGTGGGCTACGGCAAGGGTTGCTGCAGTGGGAGAAACTCCCAGTCTCACCCTAGAGCTTCATTGGAAAGTGTGCTAGAGCCCAGCAGATGAACTGCACTGTTCCCTCTCTGGCTCCTCCCCCACAGGCAGCCCCACAGCACAGCAAGGAGGGTTGCCCTAGCAGGGTGAATACCTAAGGCCCCACCCCCTTACAACTTAGAGGTGTGCCCAAAGAAATCCAGGCCAAATGAAAGAACAGAGCAAAACTTCAGAAAGAAAGATAAGGGATGAGGAGATAGCCAACCTATCTGTTGAAGAATTTAAAGCCCTGGTAATCAAAATGCTCACAGAACTGACTAAGCTTGGTCGAAAATGAAAAAACAAATGAAAATTACCCAAAGTGAAATAAAGTAAAGTATACAGGGAACCAACAGTGAAGGGAAACAAACTGGGACTCAAATCAATGATTTGGAACAAAATGGAAAAATAAACATCCAACCAGAAAAGAATGAAGAAACAAGAATTCAAAAATGTGAAGAGAGGCTGAGGATTCTCTGGGACAACCTGAAACGTTCCAACATCCGAATTATAGGGGTGCCAGAAGGAGAAGAGGAAGACCAAGAAATTGAAAACTTATTTGAACAAATAATGAAGGAAAACTTCCCCAATCTGGCAAAGGAAATAGACTTCCAGGAAGTCCAGGAAGCTCAGAGAGTCCCAAAGAAGCTGGACCCAAGAGGAACACACCAAGGCACATCATAATTAAGTTACCCAAGAATGAAGATAAAGAGAAAATCTTAAAAGCAGCAAGAGAAAAGGAGACAGTTACCTACAAAGTAGTTCTCATAGGCTATCAGTCAATTTCTCAAAAGAGACCTTACAGGCAAGAAGGGGCTGGAAAGAAGTATTCAAAGTCATGAAAGGCAAGGACCTACATCCAAGATTACTCTATCCAGCAAAGCTATCATTTACAATGGAAGGGCAGATAAAGTGCTTCCCAGATAAGGTCAAGTTCAAGGAGTTCATCACCCAGACCTTATTATATGAAATGTTACAGGGACTTATCTAAGAAAAAGAAGATCAAAAATATGAACAATAAAATGACAACAAACTCACAACTATGAACAAGTGAACCTAAAAGAGAAGAAAAACAATGAAAACAAAACTAAGCAAACAACTAGAACAGGAACAGAATCAGAGAAATGGAGATCACATGGAGGGATTTCAGTAGGGAGGGGGAAGGGAGGAATAGGGGGTAAAGGTACAGAAAAGAAGCATAATTAGTAGGCATAAAGTAGACAAGGAGAGATAAAAATGGTATAGGAAACAGAGAACTCAAAGAACTTATATGTACAACCCATGGACATGAACTTAAGGGGGTGATATTGGAGATTTGGGGGGTGCAGGGCAGAGGGGGGATAAAGGGGGAAAAATTGGGAAAACTGTAATAGTATAATCAATAAAAATACTTAAAAAACATTTAGTAAAAAGATTACAAAACAAAAAATATGCCATATAATATGCCTAAATAAAAATTGAAAAAAACAACTTATTTTGATCTCTAAGCATGAAAATGTAAATGACTAAAGTGCTTTATCAGTAGTGTTAGAGTTTAAATTTCTAATATTAGAAATGAAAATTACTACAAGATACTAATCAAGGTCTGTCCTGTCTCTGTGCCTCACATGAACTGCTAATATGAAGGTACCAAAAACCTCCACAACTTAATAACAGGGTAAATATGTTATACTAAGAAAAATTCACAGTACACAAGCCACTCTTTATAAGTAGGTTAAGTCCCATTTGTTCCTTAATCTAACGTGACTAGGTCCCTGTATATGTTGTGTCAACTAGAAGATTACATTGTTATCCTGTATTCCTAACTTGCTGGTACATGCACTCTATTGGTCTTTTTTCTCCAAACTATTCTAGTTTTGTGTATATTAGGAATTAGTCATGAAGGATAATTTTCTCTTCTTGATGACCTCTGCACAAATCATATGAAACTTTTTAGCAGCTATGGTATCCATCTTGCCACTTACATGGAAATCACATGGATTTAAAGGGCATTAACCCTTACGGAACTGTCTCTGCCTGTGACAAGTTTGATCAACAGCACCTACACATTGCTTTAGACTTTAAATTCTCCAACTTTAGTCTTTTAATATAAGTTGAACAGACATCTGGTACTGATGCTCAGACTGTTGTAAGTTCAAAAGAATCTCTACCAATGTCACTTACTGATTCTTTCAATCATGTAAGACAGCAGTTCTCAAAGCAGGGTCTATAGATCACAAGGGTCCCTAAAATTCTTTCAGGGAATCCACGGGTTAAAACTATGTGCTTTTTACTATGTTATTCTTGCATAACTGTACAGCCAAGTGTTGCAAAGGCTGTATAACATGTGATGACATTGCTCTGAGGGCTAACTAAATGGAGGCTTGTATATTTTTGTTTGGAGAATTTTTTTAAGGAATTAGACCTAGAATATTGATATATGCATTTGAAGAGATTACCTAAGTACGTACTTAGTACTTCTACTATGCTTTTACTAGCTCTATCTGCTATAATCTATGCATCTGTGTGAGGCCAAACTACATTTGTAAATGTCCATCAAACATATATTAAAACAGGCTGAATGCAGAAGCAGATGAGACTCCACTTGCCTTCTATTAAGTCAGACATTAAACAAATCTGTAAAAAGGTCTAAAAAATACCTTTTTATCATATTTTTGGCTTGGAAAATATAGTTATTTTTCACACAAAAAGATTACTTATATTAACATATATTTATTACAATGATCTTTAAATATATTAATAAACATTTTCAAATGTCTTAATTTCTGATATGGTAAATATAAATACATATAATTCATTAAGCAATCGCTCTCTGAGGAATAGGCACACTACATATGTTCGATCACTGGCTTTGTCTTCAAAATAATTACTGTTTATGCATACCAATTTTTCACCATATACAATTTTTTTTAATTGCTCTACTTTTAATTACCATCAGATGGATACCTCTTTTCCTTATGAGCATTTCATATTCTCACTGCTTTTATACCTACATAATACAATAATTTTAAAAATAAATTGTAATGAATAAATGAATAGATTTCAATTAAAATACAAACAAAGCAAACAAGGTACAGATTAATGAACACAATAACCAACAATAAAATGATGGGCCAAATCAGTTTATAGCATTCTTTGGTATGATGTGGATTTATTTTTGTTTAAAAAATTTTATGTGGTGAAAAATGGTAAAATAAAAAACTTTTTTATATTTTACATTTATATTTATCAATTTTGAATAAAAGATACCAATATAACACAGCTTATTGCTAACCACATCTAAACATGCCTATGTCAAATAATGATGTACCAAACCACTATACTTATTATAAGGAAAATAATTAATTCTATTCCAACACTATCAAGAGTTTCATGTGCATTGCTAGTTATTAGAAATGTGTGTTACCAAATATCTAATATCCAAGTAGTTTAAAGACTATTATAAAGATTCTTTTCTCAAGATTACACATAACTTAGCCTAAATGGATTATAAAAGCCTTACAGTTGGTAAAGAAAAAAATTATGATAAATATAAGCAATATTTTCTAATAGAGATAAATGGTAATTCAAAAATTAATATATTTTAAGTACATTTCTGAATATTGTACACAGCAATGAAGTACTTTAATTAAAAAACAAGTTTAAACCATATTTAATCATTCATCTTTTTCTCTTGCTGCCAACTTCTTTCTATTCTTCAAACAGATGAAGCAGTTTATATTATTTCCCAAAACAGTAAAACCATTTATCATAATTTCACTATATTTATTTCTGTCTTTAAATATAATTTATAATTCCCAACATAGATTAATTACAAAAACTTTGCATGAGCTAAATCTGCACATTCAATGCAAGTATAAAAATCGAGGTAGGTCATGAATAGGACGGTATTATCAACTGTCCTTTTAAGCACTTACAGTGGTAATTATTAAATTGAATAATTTAAAATTTTATCATTATAAAGCTACTACGTTTGTAATATTCAGAGATTACAGACCATAAGATATGCAGCAAGAGTTGATAAAATTCAGAAGTGTCTGGCTAATAACCACATTGAGAGGTAAGCTACTTTCTGGAATATCTAATATATATCAGGTACTATGCTATGTTTTTGACATATATTATCTTATTTCATCACCATAATACTATATTAATAGGTATCATACCCCCACTTATGCCAATGAGGAAATGGATTCCAAGAAGTCACACAACTAAAAAACAACAGAGATGGGATTAAGGTAGAAACAGGTTCTAGTGAAGTAAAATCAAAGGAATAAAACAAGTTTTAAGACAATTTTCTTAGAAAAATGACTGTCATTTTACAACCATTTCTTATTTCTATAACAAGATGACAAATTTCCTTTTGGGGAACCATCCCTCCAACACTCTTAATCCATAAATTTCTAGCAGTGTTAACTCTATCTCCAATTACAGGGGTAGGTATGTAGCCCAAGCCAAGCCAAACAGACCTAATATATGATCTAATATCACAACTTTTCTTGGAGCCACTAGAACAGATGGAAAAAAGTGAGAAAGATGTGAGCCTATAGCTGTTGACAGCTACCCTACCTCCAGGAGATGAGAGCCTATGTGCAAAAGGAGCCAACAGCAAGAGAAGCTGACCTAACAGCTGAAGAGGGTCCAAATAACATTATTTGAGCCACTGGATCAAGCTTCACCTGAAATCAGCCATACCATGATCTTTTTAATTATATGGCCCAATAAATTTCCATTTGCTTAAGTCAGTTTGGGTTAGGATTTTTGTCACTTATTCAATTTACCCATTAGTAAAATTTTAATGTCACAAATCATCTCCAGAAGTAAAATCATGTATTTAATTATTCTCAGTAAAGAATATATATATATATCCTATATATATATATAAAGAATATATTCTTTATATATATATATAGGATATATATATATAACAGCAATCAAGGAATTATTTTCAGTATTTCAAAAAGTTTAATGGAATTGTACACTGATCTGGGATCAGGCCACTATAGCTTATTAAAATACGGTCCTTCCAACAGAATCACAGAAATGGAGATCAAATGGAAAGTTACCAGCAGGGTCTTGGGGGGTAGGGGGGAATGGGGGGAAAAGTACAGGGAATAAGACGCATAAATAGTAGGTATGAAATAGACAGGGGGAGGTTAAGGATAGTATGGAAAATGGAGAAGCCAAAGAATTTATATGTATGACCTATGGACATGAACTAAGGTGGGGGAAGGGGAATGCTGGTGGGATGGGGGGTGCAGAGCAGAAGGGAATACAGGGGAGCAAAAAGATGGGACAACTGTAATAGCATAATCAATAAACTATATACTTTTAAAAAGTGTTCCTTCTGACCGCATCATTTCAACATGAAAACTTTAGTGATCTTGTTTTAATATGGGTTCTAAACAGAAATACATTTTCATATATAATCTCTCATGTTAAATTGGAAACACATAGATACTTTTAAAATAGTTTGGCAGACAAACTGCTTTAAGATAGGAATTTTTTCAAAATGATGACGAAGAGAAAAATATCAAGAACTATCACATTATTTCAAAATACAAGGTCTGGCAGAAGTAACGCCTACTTGAGTATGGTTGCTAAGGTAATAATATGGGTGTAATAATTTATAGTTTTAATTTGAACACTTCACCTAAAATGACATATGGTGTGCTTGAGTGATATTGTTATGTTACAGAATTATATGCTTATGATTTTGTAATAAAAGATTTTGTAATGAAAAAGGGACATTATTTGTGGCAGATTCTGTATATTCAATAAAACAATTCCTACATTTAATACTTTAATACACAAGCAATTCCTAAATCCCCTTAATTTGTGCCGGCTTTTAGGCTAATGGCACCACCTAGTGTCTAATACTGGTCACTATCTGACTCCCTATCTTCCACTTCCTTTTGCTGTTGAATGAAAACAGACTCCTCTCCCATTGTTCTGTCTTTAAAAACTCTTCCAAAATCCGTTTCTTTCTTATATGTTCATACACATTGTCCTAAATCCCCTCATCCCTCTCTCAACAACTGCCAGTTACTTTACGAACACCTATTTAGTATGCCCTAGATCTCTGCCTGGTACTTGGTGCTTAATGTAGCAAATACTTTGTAAAGTTACTACCATGAATACTACGAGTATCCCATTAACATGCACCAAATCACAGATCATTGGATAGGCAGTATAATTCCAAAACCCATTTGCTTAACAACTGCTCATAAGGCCCATGCTACCTTTTCTTAATTCTTCTTTTCATACTAAGGCCAAACCACAAAACCAATTTATAAAACTGGTGGTAATTCTGCTGTAGAAAATAAAAATAAAAGGCATTAAAGTGAAAGTTATATTTCAAAAATTAAGTCTTAATCCACCTCTTGAAAGTGTCCCTGGAAGTTCTGACTTTCAAAAGGTTCTCATCCATTTTTTTCACTCCTTCAAAATTAAGCCAAGATTTCCTCAAATGTCATCACAGAAAAATAAATGTTCTTGTTCACTTCTGCTTGTTGTACTAGTATCATTCTTTAATAATGCAGATTATAAATTACATTCCGCTAGCTTATCATTAGTTAAATCAATTTGGGGGGAGGAATGAGACCTAACCACCATTGCTCTTCTTATTTTAAGAAAATTCTAATAAAATATTATTATGGGGGAAAACGGACCAATGGAACAGAATTAGAGCCTAGAAATAGATTCACACATAAACAGACAACTCAATATATGACAGTGAATTGTTGAAAACATTATGACAGGATAACTGGTTATCCATATGCAAAGAAATTCAATCTCCAATTCTACCTGATACTGTACACAAATATTACATTCAACTGAATGAAAGATCAAACACTGTAAAGCACATATAGGAAACTCTTCGACCCATGGATAGGAAAGAATTTCTTAGAAAATGCCTAAGACCATAAAACATAAAAGAGAAAGATGGATAAATCCAATTGCTTCACATTTTTGCGTGTCATCCTTGCACAGGGGCCATGCTAATCTTCTCTGTATCGTTCCAATTTTAGTGTATGTGCTGCCAAAGCGAGCACCAATTGCTTCACATTTTTAAAAACTTGTATGAAACAAAAGATACCATCAAGTTAAAGTCACGCAAAGAGCACAGATATTTGCAACAAATTCAATTACCTTCTGGCCAACATGGAGGCGTAGGTAGATACACTTTGCCTCCTCACACAACCAAAAGGACAACAACAAATTTAAAAATAAAAAATAGAACTGCCAGAATATCGAACTGTATGGAAGTCCGACAACCAAGGAGTTGAAGAAGAAACATTTATCCAGACAGGTAGGAGGGATGGAGACAGGGACCAGGGCTGAGAGGATGCCCCACAAGGCAGTGGCTGGAGGACTGGCTAGTCCCACATTTGTGTGTGGATAAACCAGGAAGATCAACTGGGGAACAAGACAGACCACGCAACCCAGGGTTCCAGTGCAGGAAACTAAAGCCTCAAAACGTCTGACTATAAAAACCTGTGGGGGTTGCAGTTGTGGGAGAAACTGCCAGCCTCACAAGAGAGTTCGTTGGAGAGGTCCACAGGGTCCTAGAATGGACACAAACCCACCCACCCAGGAATCAGCACTGCAAGGGCCCAATTTGCTTGTAGGAGAGGGGAAGTGACTGAAAGCCACTCAAGAGCTAAGCAAGCGGCACTATTCCCTCTCTGACCCCTACCCCACATACAGCACCACAACACAGTGACAGGAGTTGCCCCACCCTGGGGAGTACCTCAGGCTCCACCCCTTACTATGTAACAGGCACACCAAGACAAAAAAATATGGCTCAAATGAAAGAACAGATCAAAGCTCTAAAAAAAGAACTAAGCAACGAGGAGATAGCCAACCTGTCAGATGCACAGTTCAAAGCACTGGTAATCAGGACGCTCACAGAAATGGTTGAGTATGGTCACAAAATAGAGGAAAAAGTGAAAGCTATGCAAAGTGAAATAAAGGAAAGTATACAGGGAACCAACAGTGAAGGGAAGGAAACTGGGACTCAAATCAATGATTTGGAACAGAAGGAAGAAATAAACATTTGACCAGAACACAATGAAGAAACAAGAATTCAAAAAAGTGAAGAGAGGCTTAGGAACCTCCAGGACAACTTTAACCATTTCAACATCTGAATCATAGGGGTACCAAAAGGAGAAGAGGAAGAGCAAGAAATTGAAAATTTATTTGAAAAAATAATGAGGAAGAACTTCCCTAATCTGGCAAAGGAAATAGACTTCCAGAACGTCCAGGAAGCTCAGAGAGTCCCAGAGAAGTCGGACTCCAGCAAGCACATAGCAAGGCACATCATAATTATATTACCCGAGATTAAAGATAAGGAGACAATTAAAAGCAGCAAGAGAAAAGGAGACAGATACCTATGAAGGAGTTCCCATAAGACTGTCAGCTGATTCTCGAAAGAAACATTACATGCAAGGAGGGAGTAGAAAGAAGTATTCCAAGTCATGAAAGGCAAGGACCTACATCCAAGATTACTCTATCCAGCAAAGCTATCATTTACAATGAAAGGGCAGATAAAGTGCTTCTCAGATAAGGTCAAGTTAAAGGAGTTCATCATCACCAAGCCCTTATTATATGAAATGTTAAAGGGAGTTACCTAAGAAAAAGAAGATAAAAAATAATAACAGTAAAAATGACAGCAAACTCACAGTTATTAACAACCACACCTAAAACAAAAACGAGAGCAAACTAGGCAAACAACTAGAACAGGAACAGAACCATAGAGATGGAGATCACATGGAGGGTTGTCAACAGGGAAGGGGGAGAGGGAGAGGGACGGAAAGGTACAGAGAATAAGAAGCATAAATGGTAGGTACAAATAGACAGGGAGAGGTTAAGAACAGTATAGGAAATGGAGAAGCCAAAGAACTTATATACATGACCCACAGATATGAACTAAGTGGGGAGGGGGGATAGTGGATGCTGGAGGCGGGGGGATGCAGGACAGAAGGGAATAAATGGACAGAAAAATGGGACAACATTGATTATGTAATAGCATAATCAATGAAATATATTTTTAAAAAGAATACAATCAAAGAATTAGTATCCATAAAATATAACTTCTATAAATGAGTTATTTTAAATATTCTAATAGAAAAAAATGAGCAAAAGACACTAAGACACAATCACAAAAGAGGAACCTTTGGGCAAATAAACATACAGGAAAATACGTTCAACGTCACCATTTTTAAAGTGTAAGTTAAAACCATAATGAGATATGTTTCACACCTATCAAAATATAAATAAATTAAAACTTCTATTGATACCAATTCCTAGCAAGACAATTGAGAAAGGGAACATTCAGATACTGCTGGCAAAGACAGTTCAGCAATATACAGTAAGTGCAAGACGAGCATGACCAACAGGTCTACACGGGTACAAATCCCAGGCAGCACTGTCCTAAAAAGCTGTCTAGAATAATAAAAATGTTCTGTATCTGCAGTACCCAATACATACACCTAGCCATTAGTTACATGTGGTTAGTGCAACCAAGGAACAGAATTAATTTTATTATTTTCAATTAATTTAAAAATTTAAATACCCACATGTGGATAGTAGCTACTGTATTGAACAATACAGCTCTAGAGTATCTTTGAGGTAAGTACACACAGATAACTACAAGAACCTTAACTGTAGCAGTGTTTCTAATAATAAAAAACTTCAACAATGAAAGTCCTCAAACAGAGAATAAACTGTGACTATTCATACAGTGCTCTACAGGGGAAAATAAATTTATATACATACATAAAAACATGTTAACATATATAAATATCAAAAAATAAAACATTGTACCAAAAAAGCAACATGAGGACACACACAGTAAAAGAGCACTTACATAATGTTTTAGAACCAACAAATCAATCCTTCTCATTGTTTAAGGATATCTGTATGTGTATGTGTGTGTAGACAGACAGATGACAGATGACAGATAGATACATAGATACATAGATACATAGATACATAGATAGATAGATACAAACAAAACACCAGTGACCTTTAGGATAAGGGAGAATGGGATTGCAGAGGCATACAGCAGCCCCCAGCTGTATCTGTAATGTTTTACTCCCTCCCCTCACCGCACTCAAACCTTCCACATATACAGCAGTGCTAAGATATCTGGTACATATGTGTTTGTTTTGTTATTGTTAAACGTTCCATAAACTTTAAATATATCATAAAGAAAATATGAAAACAAGAAAATCCATGCTACAAACTGTGGAACACAACCACTTCAAAGTTTGTGAGTTCCTTTTATTCTTTCATTTCTCCCCATCTCATTCAGTTTACTGATGCCCATCACTAAAAAGAATGAAATCAAATTTGAGAAGGCCTAAATTACCCAACTGTGTTTTCATGATGAAGCATAGCCTGTCAACTAAAAATGTATTATTCTTCCTAGTAAAAGCAGTAAAAAGGAGAGGTTTCTCTTTTTTTTTTTATGACTTTTTAACTTCTTATTCAATTCCCCCATGAAGTATTTGTGGAAATCAAGTATTTCAGCATGAAAAAAAAGCAAAACAAAAAAGCTGTGCTATATAAAAATTACCCTTGGAGTAATTCATAGATTCTTGAACCAGGCCATTTAGCTATAAGGTCAACTATAACACATGTTTTAAATAACATTTAAGCTACTTTGCTAAACCCCTTATTAAATGTTTATGTTTTGTAACAATTGAAGAACTCAAAAGAATGGCATATGAGGTCTTTCTACTAACACATTCTTCTCTCCCCTACTTTTAAAAATCAAGAGATAATAAATGTGTTTATAAAAATAGAAACAAGCAAACACATTCCATTTTTTAAAAAGCATGTCTCTGATTCAAATGTTTTCTTGAATCAGTCAATCATTCTATTGTTGAAAAGCACAATGTGTTTTATCAACTAGACTCCCACCAATCCCTGGGGATGTAAGTTCCCTGAGAGCAAGTATAGTGTCACCACTGTGTCCGCAAAGACAAACCAGTATGTGTGAATAAGTGAGTAATCAGTGAATGAAATTACCTACTTATCATCAGTATCAAATGTGTTTGTTCCAAGTTGGTTTGTTGCTTCACAACTCGGTAACAGAAGATAATATAAAAAACTGGAAATAAATGTTCTCTAAAAAGCAACTCTAATTCAGTGTTGCAGCATCACACCAGAATTTAAGTTCAAGTAGTTAAATCTCAAAGCTTCTCCCTCCTTCTGCCTCATGATCCAATCCTCTATCTCTGTGAGAAAACATTGATAAACAGGGTGAAAATCAAAACCTAATTTTAGGGTTAAAATCGTGTGTCTTATGGTAAGGTTTTTTCGTTGCTCCATTTGGTTAGTGTACTTACACATGTGAACAATCCCTCTGTCTGAAAGAAGACACAGCCAGTGGCAAGACTTCAAGTGAGTGGTTCAGACCAGCCGCTCTGGGCCTAAAGGAACAGGGATTTTTCCTTGACCCGTAACCCTTGTATTGATTCTCTCGTGCTGTTTCTCCCCATTAGAATGCTCAGACTGTAAAGACCAGTATCAGAGTATGAATGTAGAAGAAAATGGCCAAAAACATCTGCCTGCAGCACACTGAGTATAAAAGGAGCCTTTTCAAAATATGAGAATACAAATGGCCGATACATGCGTACCTCAGAGATAACACTGGTTCAGTTACAGACCATGACAGTAAAGCAAGCCAGTAAGCCACACAAATTGTCTGGTTTCCCACTGCATATAAAAGTTATGTTTTTACTATACCATAGTCTATTAAGTATGCAATACCATTGTGTCTAAAAAATGTACAGACCTTAATTAAAGTATAATTTATTGCTAAGTGCTAACCGTCACCTAATCCTTCAGCCAGTCCTAATCTTTTCACTGGTAGAAGGTTAGCAGTCGATGGCTGGTAACTGATCAGGGTGGTGGTTGCTGAAGGTTGAAGCGGTAATTTCTTAAAATAATACAACAATGAAGTTTGCTACATCATATGACTCCTTTCATGAACAGTGTCTCTGTAACATGTGTTGTTGTTTGAATGGTATTTTACCCACAGCACTTCTTTCAAAATTGAAAATCCTCGCAAATCCTGAGGCTGCTTCCTCAACGAAGTTTATGTAATAATCTAAATCCTTTGTTGTCACTTCAACAATCTGCAAAGCATCTTCACCAGGAGTAGATTCCATCTCAAAAAACCACCTTCTTTGCTAATCCATAAGAAGCAACTCCTCAGCCATTAAAGTTTTATCATGAGATTGTAGCAATTCAGTCACATCTTCAGGATCCACTTCTAATTCTAGTTCCCTTGCTACTTCTACATCTGCAGTTACTTCCACCACCAGTATCTTGAACCACTCAAAGTCAACCATGGGGAACGGGATCAAACTCTTCCAAACTCCTCTTAACGTTGATATTTTGACCTCTCCCCATGAATCACAAATGTTCATAATGGCATCTAGAACGGTGAATCCTTTCCAGAAAGCCTTCAATTTACTTTGCATAGGTCCACCAGAGAAATCACGATCTATGGCAGTTACATCCTTACGAAATGTATTTCTTAGAAAATATGACTTGAAAATCAACATTATTCCTTAATCCATGGGCGTCAGGACGGGCACTGTATTTTCAGGCATGAAAATACCATTAATCTTGTGCACCTCCATCAGACCTCTTGGGTAACCAGATGCACTGTCGATGAGCAGTCATATTTTGAAAGGAATCTTTCTTTTCTGAGAAGTAGATCTCAACAGCAGGCTTATAATATCCAGTAGTCTATGTTTTAACCAGATGTGTTGTCATCCCAAGCTTTGTTGTTCCATTTTTAAACATGAGCAGAAGTAGATTTTTCCTTTTTACTGAATTTATTGGGGTAATACTGGTTAAAATTATACAGGTTTCAGGTGCAAAATTCTACAACACATCATCTGTACACTGTATTGTGTGTTTACCACCTCAAGTCAAGTCTCCTCCCATCACCATTTATCCCCCTCATACTCCTCCATCTCCCTCCACCCACCCCCCCCAGCAATCATTACACTGTTGTCTGTGTAGATATATCATAACTCTTAATAGCCCTAGGATTTTTGAGATTATAAATGAGCACTGACTTCAACTTAAAGTCACCAGCTGCACTAGCCCCTCATGAGAGTCAGCCTGTCCTTTGAAGCCAGGCACTGACTTCTCTCTAGCTATGAGAAGCTGTAGATGGCATCTTTTTCCATTTTAAGGCTGTTCATCTAGATTGAAAATCTGTTGTTTAATAAGGCTACCTTCACTAATTATCTTAGCTAGATCTGTACACTTCCTACAGCTTGTCTATCAGCACCTGCTGCTTCATCTTGGCACTTGTATGTTACTGGAATGGATTCATTCCTTAAACTTCATTAACCCAACTCTACTAGCTTCAAAGTTTTCTACTGCAGCTTCTTACTTCTCCCAGCCTTCACAGAATTGAAGGAAGTTAAACAGGCCTTGCTCTGGATTAGGCTTTGGCTGAAGGGAATGTTGTGGTTGGTCTGATCTGCTATCCAGACCACTAAAACTTTGTCCTTATCAGCAATAAGGCTGTTTCACTTTCTTATCATTCATGTGCTCACTGGAATAGCACTTTTTAATTTCCTTCAAGAACATTTTCTTGTTATTCATAACTTTACTATATGAATAAAAAGCTAAGCAAGAGGCTTAGCTTTCAGCCTATCTCACCTTTTGACATGCCTTCCTCAAAAAGTATAATCATTTCTAGTTTTTTATTTACAGTGAGAGACACCCAACTCTTTTCACTTAACATTTACATGCACTTGTAGGGTTATTAATTAACCTAATTTCAATTGTCGTATCTCAGAAAATAGAGAGGCCAGAAGAGAGGGAAAGAAGCAGAGCAATGGCTGATTGGTGGACACACACACTAAGCTTTCTCTCTTACATGGGCGTAGTTCATGACACTTCACAATAATTACAACAGCGATATCAAAGATCTAATCATAGACCACTGTAACAAATGCCACAGTAATGAAAAAGTCTGAAATACTGCGAGAATTACCAAATGTGACACAGAAACACAAGGTGAGCAAATGCTGTTGGAAAAAATGGTGCCAACAGATGTGCTCACCCCAGGGTCACCACAAACCTTCAACTGTTAAAAAACAGTATCTGTGGAGCACAGTAAAGTGAAGTTCAATCAACTGGTAATGTGTGTAAAACAAAAATGTTCTAAACCTCAGCAATAATCAGGGAAAGGAAAGCATATTAAAACTGTTAAATGTCACGTTTCCACTTATCACACTGGTAGCTTGTGTAAATAAGTACTATTATACTCTATTACATGTAACTAATACAACTTTTATGAAAGACAATTTGGCATCTCTCAAAAATTAATGTGTGTATTCCTTTTAGTTATATCTAATTTAAAATCTGGCACAATTTTGTAAAAGTTCACGCAAAAAGATAGCAAATGTGAGTAGTTTTGGTAGTGAAAAGCTAGCAAAATCCAAAGTGTTCGTGAATAGGAAATTGGTTAATAAAAGATAAATTCCACTTTAGAGAAAAAGAGAAAATGGTAGAGAGATTACCAAAACTGTATAACAAAAATATACACTCCAGATTATAACAACCAATAAAATGCTCAGTACAATGAAAGTAAGAGCCATACTAAGAAAAATCACATAAAGATAATTCAGAATATCATGGGTAAAGAGAAGATACTTTCTAAGAGTTTCCAAAGAGAAAAAATAGGTCACATAAAAAACCTCAGAATCAGAATAACATCAGCCGGGCAACACTGGCTACTAATGGAGCAAACACTGCAAATATTTAAGGAAACCCTGGCTGGTGTGGCCTGCCTGCGAACCCAAGGGTCGCAGGTTCGATTCCCAGTCAGAGCACATGCCTAGGTTGCAGGCCAGGTCCCCAGTAGGGGGCACACAAGACGCAACCACACATTGATGTTTCTCTACTTCTCTTTCTCCCTCCCTTCCCCTCTCTCTAAAAATAAATAAAATCTTTCAAAATTTTTTGAGGAAAAATTATTTTTAATTTACAATTTCATACCTAGTTGAAAACCAATCTAATATAAAGGTAGGATAAAGACATTTTAGACTTTCAAGTATTCAAGAGTGTATTTTCTACCTATTCTTTTTTCAGGAATCTCTGGAGAATATGCTTCAGTAAAATGAGGGAATAAACTAATAAGAGGGAAAACCACCAAAAAAGCAAATTCATCCAACAAAAGAGCAACAAAAAGACGTCATGGGATTAGAGCTGTGGAGAGTTCAAAAACGGACAAACAAAAAGCCCTGATTGAGGGAGAATAGAAGGTTGAAGGAAAGAAGTTTCCGGGGGGAAACTTCTTAATTATTAATTAAGCTTTTGAAAGCACTTTAAAAAAAACCAGTACCTGATATCTGTTCAAACAAAGAGGAATATTAGCAATTTAGTCCATAGAAAAATATGCAAATGAATAAGCAAGGCAATAAATAATAGGGGAGGTAGGAGGACACAAAACTTAAAGTAAATGAATGTAATATAATACATTGTTATTCAATACTTACATGGTCGTTATAATGTAAATACTGAGTATAGACTGTTTATAGATTTAGACAAAATTATATAACTTTTCAAAACTCAAGAATTACATTTATAATATGAATCCTAAGTTGCTATAAAAAGGTCAGCAGATAACATCTAAAGTTGTTTAATCAAGAAAAGCTGAATAAGCATATTATTTACAAATAAGGTAGTATGGGAAGAAAGAAGCTAACAGTATTGAAAGTGGTTGCTTCTACACAACTAAGGGGAGGACAGAAGACTGCTATATTTTATTGTAAATCTTTGGGCAATAATAGGGTTTTTACCCATATGCAATAATTACTGTAATACAAAAAAGTTCCTAATATCAACTTTATGATGCTAAAATTAAAAGAAGCTTAGTGACAGAGGGCAAGGAACACAGCTAATAAAACATAAAATACATGGTTCCCCCTATTATTTGGAGATACAAAATAACCAATTTAAGAACTGAGGCAGTGATTAAAACTAGGAAGGGCGAAGAAAAGGTAAAGGTGGTATGAAATGAAGATTCATCTAATTACAGAACATAGGAATGCAGAAATATCAAAAAATAGCATAATCCTAGTATACTAGAGATAGCCACAGTAAGCACTCAAAACGGAATTAGTTAAAAGTGACTGCCTTTGGGAGAGCGGCAAAAAGAAATGTGGAGCAGGATTTCTCTTGCTTTTCATTGTAAGATCATCTGTTCTATTTGATTTTTAACCAGGTGAAGAGATCACCTTTGAGTTTTTAAAAAGGGACCCTGAAATATAACGGATCACATGCCCATGGGATACCCTGAAACTTATTACCAAAAGTAATTTTCTCAAAAGTGTAAAATGCATTTAACATAGTTAACAGCCTAGGAAAAAACCCCATCCAGAACTTTATTATAAAGAAATACAAGACAGGTAAACAAAAAATACTAATTTATTGGGAAGAAAGCTGGGCAGGACAAGTATTATTTCCAATAATATAAACATGTAGATTAAAAATGAGTACTGAAATATAATCTAAATCACTTAAATCAATGATCAGTTCATTGCAAAAAATTATAACAGAGTTCATAATTCATTCTGAGAATTTTGAGGGATACTTAAGTCACCACCTTGACAAGAATAAAACTGTAACAAAAGATCACTTTGCTAAAGATTTTCAAGTTAATTATATGAAATCATCTATTTCTCTAACATAATTCTGGGAAAATGCACTTGAGCACATGCTTACATGTTCTAGACAAACTACTAATAAAGATTCTGTGTGAGCCATGACAAGGAGAAGGTTGAAAAGCAATGAATTGAGGTTTATCCTCATGATTTACGTTAAACAACCATGCTATAGAAAATGATTTTGTTTTTAACATTAAAAATGGTAAAAATTTAAGAAAAAGAATATAAAACTATTACTTTATTAATATCTAAAGATATTATAAAACCACCATCGCAGCCTTCAGCACTCAACAATGAACATAAAATGGCAGCTGTGTGCCTTCATTTTTAGAGATGAACCTTAGTTTATCAGAGCTGACATGTGAATTACTTGACATTATGATCTTTCAATTTTTCCAAGCTAAATAAAATGCTTCAAATTTTGATTACTTCTAAATCTGTTGTATTAAATCTGAAACCCATTAATGCTGTACTATACTCTGCTAAGTGGAATTATATCAGTATATAATTGATTAGTGTATAACTGAAGCAGTTGTAGATTTACCTCCTTTAATTAGAATAGCTCATTACAGATAATTTACATTATAGAAAAGAGGTTCATAAAAACTTTATATTAAATCAGAGATACAATATTATGGATTAGAAAGGGCTATATGCTAATACCAAGTACTCTAAAAGGAAATCGTTTTAGTCTAGACCCTTTAAAAGGAAAAAATGGATTATTAATGTTTTAGCCTAAATTTTTCAAGTAATTACACTATTTATGGTAATCTACTATAATAGTTGATGCTAACTTATGTAAGTGAAAACATATCCCAATAATATTTCGTCTACCTACGACACTAAATAACACCTTTAGAAGATATTCAAGCAAAAGAAAATCCCAGTAAGTCTTACTCACAAATGTTTTTTAAAACTAATTGACCAACAAGGAGGCATGTAAGGAGAAAGATTATCTCAGCAACAAAACACAGAAGTAATGTGTTTAGTTCTCTTGGTACCCTTGTGGGTGGTAACTACAGCCCAGAAAGTTCCACATATAAATTGCTAACTCCCCTGAGTTTAAAGCCATGGTAATTAGGTTCATTATCTTGCATGCTAATGATACACAGATAATAAGTTTGCAGTGAATAATTCATATACTACCAGCTCTCACTGTGATGCTCATTGCTAATAGTTTATTTACAGTACAAGTTACACTGCATTTTTTCTATAGTTTAAATTCATTGCCTAGATAAACAGGAATCATTTAGTGTGGAAATCTAATTTACTATCAGTAAATGATAAGAATCTTAAGCATATATTGGCTTGTATATTTGTAGCAGAATTTTTACTCATTCATAATGTTATGATGTTAAAACAACACAATAATGTCTTATAGAAAAATTAAGGTACTTAAGTTGGTATAGAAAATTATTCTAATGACACTGGATAATAATGATTACCCAAAATGATTAATTTACATCAATATATTATGAATTAAGTATTAATATCACCACACTCCTTATTTAAAAATATGTGTGTGTATATATATATACATATATTTTGAAACTTTGAGTATCAAAGTACAAATGCTACTAATAAAATAGTATCAAATATAAGATTAAATTCAATGACCTCTAAAATTGCAGTTGTCTTTGATTTTTACCCAGTTTTATAATGGATTACTATCACACTAGCTGTATTTATGCTAACAAATTAAAGATAAGGTAATTTTAATCTTTCAAATTACTTTCTTATAGATAATTGCAAAAACTCACTTCATAATATATGAGGGGAGACCCCCCAAAATGGAATTATCTTCTGGACGGTGGGCCCCTTGTAGTACAGGCTTCCCCCACTAGATGAGTGTTCTAGGAGCCATTCTGTGTCAGTGTGTATCAGCTGGCATTGCTGTGAGAGGCTGCATTCAGCTTCAGTGGATTTTTTCTGAAGACTCTTTCAACACATTTACCCATTTCATGATGGGTGGGTAATTTATCAGCACACCTGCCCACACACCCTTCTGAGTGTTCAGCAGTTTTTGACCAAAAACATCATGACCTCCATGCCCCACCCGATTCACTAGGTCTTTCCCTGAGCAACACTTTTTGTGTTTCTCTGAATCAAAAGTCTTCAAAGGGAAACGTGTTGCTGATGTGGAAGAGGTGAAAAAAAAACCCTAAAAGGCATCCCAATCAACAAGCTCAAAAACTGTTTTAAGCAGTGTAAAAAACATCTCGGTAAGTGTAATGCATCAAATGTAGCGTACTCCGATGGTGACTGAAGAAGTTTAAACATGTAAGAATAAATACACAATTTTTTATAAAGAAATTGTGGGGTTTGGGGGGTTCCCCCTCGTATATATGGTATGAAAACTTTTACATTATTATGGACATGAATTATGGTGGCTTCAATATTTCTAAATCAAATAGGTAAATTTTTATCTATGAGTTTTCATACTTCTACAATAATTCCTTCTAAAATAATTTTATTTCTAAGTTAAAACTGTTTTAACATACAGGTTGCATCAATGAAGCCAGGTCAGGTAAGGTCCAGGTGACAACTGCAAAATCGCAGTGGCTTACAACAGTAAGGTCTTTTCTTGCTTATGCTAGATGTCCATAACTCATCTAAAGGCTCTACTCAGTATCTTTTCATCTGAGTACCCAAAATGATGCAGCAATCACCATCTTAAATCGTGCCCACCATCATGCCAGACGGAAAGAGAGCTCTGGCCTGTCTTGCACTGGTAATTAAACACTCTAGCCCAGGAAAACACATTTCACTTCTGTTCATAATTGATTAGCCCCACTATCTGAGAAAGTTAAGCCTTGGAAAAGTCTAAATCTTTAAAATTTCAAAACCACACTAAACTGTTCACCTGAAACCAATACAAAATAATATTGAAAATAAACTGTAATTGAAAAATTAAATAAAGACAAAATGTCAAAAACAATTTTTTTTCTCAGATATCTACTTCACTAAGTGGGTTATAAAGAAAGGTTAGAAAATACAAAGGTCTCTGAGGACAAATAACATTGCAAATTCCTTTTCCTATTAATTCATTATATCAAAACCATCAGTTCTTGCCAAATCTGCCAAAAGGATTGCTAGGATAATATCAACAACTCTTTCAAAACTGCGAATTTCAATAGATCATGCTTAAAATCCTCTAATCTTCTTACTATCATCCTCCATGAAATGACCCCTTGCCTGCTCTTCTATCATCTCAGAAAACTCAATACAACTTACAAAATGCTCCAGGGGGACAAAAGTAACAATTGGGCTGTTTCCCTGCCTTTTCACATGTGAGATTTCTCTGCCACTTCCACTTAATGAAACCTTATTCTTCCTTCAACCTCAGCTTCAGTCCCTCTCCACTGTGAAGCTTTTCCTGACGCTGATCACAACACCCAAAGAATTTTGTACCCCCTCAAAACTGATTCCACATCTGCACTGCGGCCCACCGGATTATGAGTTCCCCAAAAGAAGAAACTCTCTGAATCCCTACCATCGCACATTTAGTGGCCATTAAACAAATGTCTACAAAAATAAATAACATCCCATAATGCCAATTAATGATGTTAAAAGAAAAAATTATGTTTTGATTAATGAAGAATAACTTGTCTTGACAGTTCATGAAGATAGTTTCAAAAGTCGGTCTGCTTTTAGTTACTTTTACTATTAAATGCCAGCTAGAGTCAGTTTGTTGGTGGCAATTCTGGTAAAACTGCAGCTACATGACATTCAGTTCATTCTTTCTTCATCCATTCTCCAGACTTTTATTTATCCAACTAAGATTTACTGAATGCCAGGAGCTGTGAGAGGGTCTGGTAAGGGCAGTAATTATTAGTGAAGATGTTGTCATCGACATACAAAGCAAACAAAAATAAGTTGTTCAATATTTTGCCCACTTATGTCTCATCTAATTTTTTTATAGGTCACTTTTACTATCACCATAATACATTGTAATTTTATATTAACATAATTCACTGTGGTTATAAAATGTGTGGAACAACTATTACCCATTGGGTACAAAAGTGTCATCTGTGTTTTGCTTTAAAAAATTTTCTGCAGTACATTACAGAACAAAATTTTTCAAGTTCACACCAATTTAACATTAAATATTTTAATTAAACAAAAGCAAACAGACATTAGATAGATATTTATTTCTTTAAATAAGAAAGTAAAAAATAAGGAGTAAATATTCAAATTCACTTGCTAGATCCGTAAGGGTTAATATTGAGAATACTGTGCAAAAAATTAATGAAAATTATAAACCCCAAGTACCATTTGTAGTGGCATTTTGTAAATGAAAGATTAAAATCTTCAAAAGTAAAAAGACTTGGAAAAACAGCAGGCTCTACATTCCCAAAATATTTTCAGAGAAAGAAAACACACAAAGTTAGCTTAACTCTTAGTCATTTTTTTTATTTTACTGAATTTATTGTGGTGACATTGGTTAATAAACTTATATCATTTTCACATGTACTATTCTATAATACATCATCTGTATATTGTATTGTGTGTTCACCACCCCAAGTCTCCTTCCATCACCATTTATTCCCCATATACCCTCTTCTACCTCGCCCCAGCCCCCTTTCCCTCCAGTAATCACCACACTATGAGGTGTTTTCCTTTGCTTAATCCCTTTGTTATCATTATTTACTTGCCTAATTCATGGCAAAAGAAAATGACTCACACAGCCACTGACCCTTTTTTAGCATTGTGGAGACAGAGAATGTATTTTCTTGAGAGTATTTTTTACTAATAAAAGAACTAATAAAAGCTGTATCTTTCAGTGATGATATATTATTACATAAAATCTGTACTCTTGCAGAATATCAAGGAAGTGTCAGTTTTAGTCAGGCATAAATTTCATGACCCAATGTGATAGGAATTATTTCCATTTATGTCAGATTTATGTATGCAGGAAACCGCTTAATGTAAGATGTTTGTATTATAGAAATTTTAACCTCTGATACAACTGGTGTAAATACATTTATAGAATTATAAAGTGCAATTTTGAGCAATATAAATTAAACTAAAAATTTTACAAGAATTATAAGTGATAAAGTAGCAAATATGACTGGAAAAGAACAGAATTATTCTTAAAAAGCTGAAGAGGGTTAAAACAAAGAGTTGGTTAGAGTCACTTTTTTATATAATAAAGTTTTAGCGCAGAAATCCCATCAACTCCCATGGGTAAAAGGCAATGAAAGCTGCTGATGTAAAGTAAGAGCACTCACTGAACAGCGACTCTAAAACATTTTGTTTAGAGATTGGAACTAACCTACCCACAAAAAAATATAATATTAAAGTTCATTTACTGTCTGTTGAGAAAAAAAATACTGAGCAGAGAGGATTATATAAAATGTAGGAATAAGATGTCCTTTTTTTATTCAAGTGAATAAAAATCTCATCTGGAAAATACTGTTGAAAGACTGGGGGCAAAATATGCATAATTTAATTGATTACTTCAATACTTTTAGAGAAATAAATGTGAAACTATAGGGAACAAATATGGTATATTTTAATATGTCAGACATACCCAAGGATACCAAAAGATATTAATGTTACAGTAAATAAAACTTAAAAGTAAACACGCTAGTTACTATATGTTCCCAAGCTTACTGAAGAGAACATTATTAATGAAAACACTTTTGAACTAAATGAAATGTTGTAACTACTTCTCTGTATAAAATAATCCAAGATTAATTTCTAAAATCTGAAACATTAAAGAAAAACATTTAGATAGAAGATCCAATTTTTTAAACCTTGAATCTATAATGATATTAAATTTAATGCCCAAACAGTATACATTATTTTAGAATAGGACCAGAAAGCAACTTCTATTGCTAAATAGAAAGAGCATATTACCACTGACAACAACACACTAGTACAAATAAGGATTTCAATCTTGATTTATTAAAAACATACATAAGAAACAAGCTCAATATTGCACCAAATAAATACAGGGTCCAGCAGAAGTAAGGTCTGCTTGAGTGTGGGTGGTAGGGTAATAATATGGGTGTAATAATTTATAGTTTTAATTTGAACATTTCACCTAAAATGTCGTATGGTATGTTTGAGTGTGATATTGTTATGTTACAGAATTACATGCTTATGATTTTGTAATAAAAAAGGGATGTTATTTGTGCCAGCCCTGTACACTCATTGTTCTTGTATTCAGTGACTTGAAATCAATTTATGAATAGATATATTCGTCATAAAAATTTCCAAAATTATATGTCTTTCCAAAGCTAAGTATTTCTAAAATACTTTTACTACTCATTTTGGAGCCTCTAAATCATATTTACCACTAATTTTGTTATATATTTATTTTATTAAGACTCAGTAAGACTAGGCACTATTCTATAGAAAGTTAGTTTCAGTTGTAGGGATGTGTGCTTGTGAGTGTGTTTCGTGTGCGTACTACCATGTAAAATGGACATATCGCTGGACATTGGTGTTGACAGTATTTTGATAAGCACTACCCTAAGTAAACATTCGCATATTACAAAAGGAGGCACATTTAACACATTTAAGAATGTTCATAGTAGTATTGCTCATAATCAAAAAACAACTGGAAATGGCATAAAAGTCCAACAGGTGAATAGAAGAATGAAGTGATGTATATTCATACAATGGAATACTAGTTACTCAACAATGAAAATCAATGAACTATACGACTACATGTAACAGCAAGATAAATCATAGAAATATACAAAAATGTATTAACTTAATTCTGGCTAAAAAGCAAGCAAAAGTGAAGAATACATTGTTTAAGTGAAATAAGCCAGACGGTGAGGGACAAATACCATATGATCTCACCTTTAACTGGAACATAATGAACGGAAGAAAAAAGGAAACAAAATATAACCAGAGACACTGAAGTTAAGAACAATCTAACAATAGTGAGGGGGGAGTGGGGGAGGGGACAGTGAGCAGAGGGGATTACAGGAACTACTATAAAGGACACATGGACAAAATCAAGGGGGAGGGTGGAGGTGGGAGAGGGAGGTGGGTTCAGCTGGGGTGGGGTAGAGGGATGGGGAGAAAAGGCATACAACTGTAATTGAATAACAATAAAATTTTAAAAAGATAAAGTCTAAGATTTTTTGAAACTTAAAAAAAAGAATACATTGTTTAGGAATACACATTTATAGTAAAACCATATGGATAAAAAAATGTTTAAATATTTGATTTTTTAAAAAACCTATATTCAGGAGAATGGTTAACTCTGAATGGGATCTAGGAGAAAGAGATCCAGAAGGAGCATACCAGGAGTCTCAAAGCTACTGATAACATTGTATTTCTTAAATTGAGTGATGGGTTCAGGAGGGTTAGTTTCATTAGTATGTTTCACAACATTATACATATTCTTTTGTTATATCAAGTAATTTTTTCCTTTTTTTAAGATATGTTATTGATTATGCTATTACAGTAGGCCCACTTTTTTCTCCACTTTATTCCCCTTCACTCTGGACCACCCCTCCTACCAATATTCCCCCACCTTAGTTCATGTCCATGGGCCATACATACACGTTCTTTGGCTTCTCCATTTCCTATACTATTCTTAACCTCCCCCTGTCTAGAAATGCTTATTTCCTGTACCTTTTTCCCCATTCTCCCTCCACCCTCTCCCCACTGATAACCCTCCATGTGATCTCCATTTCTGTGATTCTGTTCCTGTTCTAGTTGCTTGCTTAGCTTGTTTTTGGTTTTGGGTTTTTTTAGGTTCAGCTGTTCATAGTTGTCAGTTTGTTATCATTATACTATTTGTATTTTTTATCTTTTTCTTAGATAAGTCCATTTAACATTTCATATAATAAGGGCTGGGGGATGATGAACTCCTTTAACTTGACCTTACCTGGGAAGCACTTTATCTGCCCTTCCATTCTAAATCAAAGCTTTGCTGGATAATCTTGGATGTAGGTCCTTGCCTTTAATCACTTAAATATTTCCTTGCAGCCCCTCCTTGCCTGTAAGGTTTCTTTTGAGAAATCAGCTGATGGTCTTATGGGAGCTCCTATGTAGGTAATTGTCTCCCCTTTTCTCTTGCTACTTTTAAGACTGTCTCCTTATATTTCATCTTGGGTAATGTAATTATGATGTGCCTTGGTGTGTGTTTCCTTGGGTCCAACTTCTCTGGGACTCTCTGAACTTCCTGGACTTCCTGGACTTCTATTTCCTTTGCCAGATTAGGGAAGTTCTCCTTTATTATGTTTTCAAATAAGCTTTCAATTTCTTGCTCTTCCTCTTCTCCTTCTCGTATCGCTATAATTTGGATGTGGAACATTTAAAGTTGTCCTGGAGGTTCCCAAGTGTCTCCTCATTTTTCTGAATTCTTGTTTCTTCACTGTGTTCTGATTGAATGTTTACTTCTCCCTTCTGCTCCAAATCATTGATTTGGTCCTGGTTTCCTTCCCTTCACTGTACATTTTCTTTTATTTCACTTCTCATAGCCTTCACTTTTTCCTCTATTTTGTGACCACACTAAACCATTTCTGTGAGCAACCTGATTACCCGTGTTTTGAACTGTGCATCTGATAGGTTCACTATATCTTCGTTGCTTAGTTCTATTTTTGGAGCTTTGATCTGTTCTTTCATTTGGGCCATATTTTTTTGTCTTGGTGTGCCTGTTACATAGTAAGGGGTGGAGCCTGAGGTACTGGCCAGGGCAGGACAACCCACGTTGCTGTGTTGTGGTGCTTTTTATGGGGGAAGGGTCAGAGAGGGAACAATGCCACTTGCTCAGCTCTTGACTGGCTTTCAGTCACTTCCCCCGCTACCCACAAGCAATTTGGGCCCTTGTAGTGCTGATTCCTGGGTGGGTGGGTTTGTGTCCATTCTAGGACCCTGTGGGTCTCTCCAACAAACTCTCCTGTAAGGCTGGCAGTTTCTCCCACAACTGCAACCCCCACAGGTTTTTATAGTCACAGGTTTTGAGGCTTTATTTCCCCACACTTGAACCCTGGGTTGTGCGATCTATCTCCTCAGTTGTTCCTCCTAGTTGATCCACACATGAATGTGGGACAGCCCAGTCCACCAGCTTCCACCTCACCTGCCCCGGTCCTCCAGCAGCTGCCTTGACATGAGTCCTCATCACCCCGACTTCCCATCTCTGCCCTTCCTACTAATCTGGATGAATGTTTCTTCTTTAATTCCTTGGATGTTGGACTTCCATACAGTTCAATTTTCTGGCAGTTCTGGTTATTTTTTGTTTTTAAATTTATTGTTGTCCTTCTTTTGGTTGTGCAAGGAGGCAAGGTATATCTACCTATGCCTCCATCTTGGCCACAAGTCAATGTTTATATCAATAACTTCCTAAGGAAGATGTTGAAAACATATATACCAAAATATTGGCTTTGGTAATATCACAAGTAAGGAACAGTGGGGAATTTTTGCTTTCTATATATTTATGAATCATATTGATCTTTCACAAGAAAATATGCACTGTTCTTCCACTTGAAAACAAAAAGATAAATTTTTGAAATTTTGAAATTATAATTTATAAAAATTTTAAAATAAGAAACAGAATGAGAGTTTACTACAGTTATACTCTCCAGAGGGAAAGCTGTTAATAGTTTGGGTATACTAAAAATGCTAATATTTTTCAAATGTATAACAAAACTCCTACATGTCAATACAAATGCATTTAAAACAGATTTTGTAAAATAATATATCTTATAGTTAAGTGGAATAAAAGTAACCCAAAAGTCCAGCCTTTTTAGGAAAATTACACTTAAATATTTAAAGGGTATAGTAGTTCTTTATATATTTAGGCACACAGAGACAGCAAGAGGGCATGTGCAGGTAAGCATACCAATTTAAAAATTTTTTCATTTGGCCCTAGCCAGGTAGCTCAGTTGGTTGGAGCATCATCCCATGCACCAAAAGGTAGCAGGTTCAATCCCCTGTGAGGCATGTAGGGGAAGCAACTGATAGATGTTTCTCACATCGATATTTCTCTCTCTCCCTCTCCCTTCCTTTTCTCTCTAAAATCTATAAACATATCCTCATGTAAGGATTAAAAAATTATTTTAAATAAAAAGTTTTTATTCATGTGTTTTATTTTTTCAGTAAAAATGAAAGAGTTGCAACACAGTTTCTATCTTCACATAATAAACAATTTATAGAAAACAGAAAACAACTTCCATACAATGCAAAAAAGTACTAATGGGTTATTAGTGCAGGAAAGCGCAGGAAAGAGTGCAGGAAAGATTAGTATGATGGAGGGAAAGGGTAGGGGAAAAGTTCTCAGGCACCCTTTCAAGGAATTCCCAATTCTCAAGGACAAACAGAAATTAGCCTTCTGATGAGAGCAAAAACTTTCAGGCACCGGATAAACTATACAAGCACTGAGGTCAGGACACAATCAAGAAACTGCAAACAGAGCACCTGGCACTAACCAGAACACTAAAACCTGAATAAAACATGCTCAGGGAGACTAGATAGGGGGGTTCAAGTTATCTGGAAGACTGTCCTATTGACATTGAATCACTGATCCCACCCAGACAAAGTTAATCACTCTCTCTACTAAGTTAGCTCTGTATCTTATATAAATTCCTTTATTATTTCCTTTAGCATACTCTCTTGACTATCTTACAGCTCTTTGTTTAAATTCACTCACAAGTCTCTAATTGTATCATCATAACATTCATTACTTTGCTCCTAATCTATCCTATTTAGAAATCACCTTTTCCGTAGCTGCCTCCACCCTTCCCTAAGAGAAGCCAGTATCTGATGCCTACTTGTTCACTCATTATAAACTCCATGAGGTCAGCGACTGGGTCTGTTTTATAGACTACTCTAACGACAGGACCCATACAACACCTAGCATGTCTTGAAGTAATAGTCACCATAAAATATCCCTGAAAATGGAAGCCAGCAAAGAGAAAACAGAGGTTGGGTTCCTGATGATTATAAAGCTATTACACCAACCTGTACTATCTACCTCCAGACTTTTTTTACATGAAAGAAAAATAAAGTTCCATCTTGTTTATGCCACTGTGATTTTCAACATTTTAGTGTATGCAACTTCAGTCCTGACAAAACATGGAAATGGGTGATAAACATTTCCTGATAATGAAACATTAAAACACATAAAAGACCAAAAAAATTAAATGATCCACCTCTTACGAATGAAGATGAATATCTATCTTCTCATATATGAGTTTTCTGTTCATGTTTTTGGTTTTGGTACTGTAAACTACCAAGTCCTGACTTGTGTCCAATAACTGGAACTTAATTTTAAAGTCTGTCTTTCTGGAATTATCTATCCTCTTCCAAAGACAGCTGATGTGTTACAATTATTTCTGACACAATTACTTCTGTGGGGTTAGCACAGACCCCACAAGCATGACTCCATCGTATCAGATGCCACCCACACTTCTGACCGCCTACAAATATGGGAGTTTCCACTACCCCCTCAGGTTCAATATTTCAGTAGCATGGCTCACATAATTCACGGAAGTTCTATACTTACAGTTTTATTATAAAGTACACAACTCAGAAACAGCCAAATGAAGACAAATAAAGTGAGGTCTGGTAGAGAGTCCTGAACACACAGCTTCCAGGCCCTCTGCTTGAGGAGTCAGAGCAAGACACATTTCTGGCACACATTTTGTTCACTAACAGGGAAATTCTGCTGAGCTTCAGTGTCCAGAGTTTTTATTGGGATTTCATTACAATGACTGATTAAATCACTGGCCACTTGACTGAACTCAATCTCCACGCCCACTTCCCAGAAGTTGAGCAGGCTCCAAAATGCAACCCTCTAATCGCATGATTTGGTCTTCCTGGGTGACCAGACCCCTCCCGAAGCCATCGAGGAGTCCATGATGACTTACCTCATTGGCATAATGACTAGTCATAGCACCTGTGACCCAAACAGCTCATGAAAAACAAAGACACTTCTACCAATTGGGAAACTCCAAGGGTTAGTTCCTTTGTAGAAGGAACCAGAGGTAACTAGACAAACTTCTTTAAAACCAGACAAACTTCTTTATTATACAAGGAGTGATTCTGCCTGCTCTTTATTAGCTGACACTTCTTCCCCCTCACCAAATCTCTGCCATTCCAATTGTTGAAGAATATTAATGAAGGAAATACCATCAAGATTGCTACAGCAATGTTAACCGAAATAATGTGATAAAGTGTTAAGGAAAGATATCTCTCAAACCCTCTATAGCTATTAAAACCCTCCAATTCCCTCTGTTCATTTCAAACTTTTTATTTCTATCTTCTTCTACCATAATACTGAAACATGGTACTTGCTTAACTGTCATTTGACTTACCTACTTCAATACTTATACAAAACAAATCCTAGCCTTTGTTTTCTATGAAGAATTGACCCAGGTTTTCTGGGCCAGAATCTTTCACAATCTGGGGAACTCTCTTTAAGAAAAATAATAAAAGTAAATATTTATTTAGAATGTGAAAGTAAATAATAAGTACAAATTTTTAAAAGCTGACAATTGCAGGACTTCTAGCCAAGATGGAGGCATATGTAGACACACTGTGACTCCTCACACAACCAAAAGAAGGACAACAATAATTTAAAAACAAAAAACAACCAGAACTGACAGAAAATCGAACTGTATGGAAGTCTAACCAAGGAGATAAAGAAGACACATTCATCCAGACCAGTAGGAGGGGCGGAGATGGGCATCCGGGCGGAGAGGAGGCAAGGCAGTGGCTGGCAGACCCAGCCTGGCAGCGGCTGGTGGAGTAGGCGGTCTCACATTTGCATACAGATAAACCAGGAGGAACAACTGGGGAGGGAAACAGACCATGCAACGCAGGACTCCAGCATGAGAAAATAAAGCCTCAAACCACTGAATGAAAACACCTGTGGGGCTTGAGGCAGCAGCAGGAGAAAACTCCCAGCCTCACAGGCGAGTTACTTGGAGAGACCCACAGGGTCCTAGAACATACACAAACCACCCACCGGGGAATCAGCACCAGAAGAGCCCACTTTGCTTGTGGGTAGTGAGGGAAGTGACTGAAATCCAGCAGAGAGCAGAGCAAGTGCCACTGTTCCCTCTCGGACACCCCCGCTCCCATATACAGCATAACAGCACAGCAACATGGGTTGTCCCACCCTGACCAATACCTCAGGCTCCACCCCTTTACCTAACAGGAGACCAAGAACAAAAAAAAAAAAAAAAATGCCCAATTGAAAGAACAGATCGAAGCTCCAGAAAAAAATATAACTAAGCAACCAAGAGATAGCCAACCTATCAGATGCACAGTTCAAAACACTGGTAATCAGGATGCTCACAGAATTGGTTGAAGTTGGTCACAAATTAGATGAAAAAATGAAGGCTATGCTAAGAGAAACAAAGGAAAATGTACAGGGAACCAATAGTGATGGGAAGGAAACTGGAACTCAAATCAATGGTATGGACCAGAAGGAAGAAAGAAACATCCAACCAGAACACAATGCAGAAACAAGAATTCAAAAAAATGAGGAGAGGCTTAGGAACCTCCAGGACATCTTGAAACATTCCAACATCTGAATCATAGGGGTGCCAGAAGGAGAAGAAGAAGAACAAAAAATTGAAAACTTATTTGAACAAATAATGAAGGACAACTTCCCTACTCTGGTGAAGGAAATAGACTTCCAGGAAGTCCAGGAAGCTCAGAGAGTCCCAAAGAAGCTGGACCCAAGGAGCAACACACCAAGGCACATCATAATTACAATACCCAAGATAAAAATAAAGAGAGAATCTTAGAAGCAGCAAGAGAAAAGGACACAGTTACCTACAAAGGAGTGCCCATAAGACTGTCAGCTGATTTCTCAAGAGAGACCTTACAGGCAAGAAGGGGCTGGAAGGAAATATTTAAGTGATTAAAGGCAAGGACCTACATCCAAGATTGCTCTATCCAGCAAAGCTTTGATTTAGAATGGAAGGGCAGATAAAGTGCTTCCCAGGTAAGGTCAAGGTTAAGGAGTTCATCATCACCAAGCCCTTATTATATGAAATGTTAAAGGGATTTATCTAAGAAAAAGAAGATAAAAAATATGAACAGTAAAATGACAGCAAACTCACAGCTATTAACAACCACACCTAAAATAAAAACAAAAGCAAACTAAGCCAACAACTAGAACAGGAACAGAACCACAGAAATGGAGATCACATGGAGGGTTATCAACAGGGGAGTGGGAGGGGGAGAAAGGGTGGAAAGGTACAGAGAATAAGTAGCATAAATGGTAGGTAGAAAATAGACAGGGGGAGGTTAAGAATAGTATAGGAAATGTAGAAGCCAAAGAACTTGTATGTAGGACCCATGGACATGAACTAAAGGAGGGGAATGTGGGTAGGAGGGTGTGTGCAGGTCGGAGGGGAGTGAAGGGGGGGAAATGGGACAACTGTAATAGCATAAATAAAATGTATTTTTTAAAAAGCTGACAAATGCCACAAACATCATAAATTCCAGAAAAAGTGGCCTATTTTATCATTTGTCTGACCAACCTCTCTAATGCTCTTATATTCCTATATTACTGGTTGCATACTTTTGATAGCCTCTTCATGTAACAATTTTGTAATATTAAGAGAATGGAAAGATAATTCAGTCTTTCTGCTAATGTGTTTGATCAATTTTTATTATTAATAGCTTAGAAAAGTTTATATCTAAACTTTAAAAGTTTATAATAAAAGTCTTATTAGTATAAGAACATACACATTCTTAGGAATATTGTCAAATTTAGGAAAACCCCTATCAGGCTTCTTTAATATATGAGCATGTATGTATCACAAAGTCACTGACACAGTGGACAGTAAGTTTATTCTTGGAAGTCATACCTATGCCAGAATAACTGGTAGCCAGTTTGACAGGCATGAGCAGAGCAAGGATGACGGACCAGGGTGGAAAGCCCTGGGCACCCAGCAACTGGCAAAACTGGAACCTTTCCCCCAGGGTAGCCTTTCCTCCCTCAGCATATCACTGGTCATGTAGTTTAGACCCCCTGACCTTTCATATTGCTGATCACGTCATTTGGACCTTCCCCTGACCTTTCCTCCTCTGGCCTGTTGCTAGTCATGCACGATAGGCCCCTTAGAGGGGGAAGGGACAAGAAGACCAGGGAATAGCCCTTAAGCATTAAGCCCCCAGGACAATGAGGTTCTGACCAATGCACCTAGGCTTCAGTTGTGTTTCAGCTCCAGGCCCAGAATAGCAGCAAAACTATAGACAAGCAACGCCAGCCAACTCGACTGCCATCAGAACAAGCTGCATTGACTTCTACCCTGGAGCTGAACAATCAGTGGAGACCACAACTCTGAAAATATGGTACCGGGAAAGCTAATGAAAATTCTATTCAGACTCTCCCCCGGAACCTCCCATAAAATCTGCACCCTTAAAAGCCCTTAAGACAGAAAACCCTAAGGTACCTCTCTCTCTGGAGCATCCTGAACCTTTCCCCACCCTATTCCCCAAGGCATGGTTTCTTTGTCTTGCTTTCCTAAGCTTCAGTGGCCTTTCTTCTGCCTCTGTCCCCAAGACCGTTTCTTCTGTGACTCAGTTCTTCTACCTCTGTGACTTCCTAAATAAGCTTTCTCTTACAGTTTGATTCTTGGGTCTGAATTCTTTCTCAGCCAGAACTCAAGTACAGAGGCTGCTGAACGGAGGTCTGGTCTGACTCCACGGGTCTAAAACCTGGTGCCATTTCCACCACCAACAGTGACTACACATACAAACAACTCCCAACTGTGTTCCACCTGAACGTATCCCTTGCTAAACTTGCCCTTAAACAGATCCCCAAAATGCCTCTGTTCACTCTTATGCCAACAGCAGGGTTTGACAGAGAGAAAGTCAAGCTGAAAAGGGACAAGTGTTTTAACTGGTTAAAATATCTAGCTTTTGCAAATTTTACAAAAAAAATATATAACTATGTAAACACATTGCTTGGGATACTCCCTGGGTCTTGGAAAGGTCTTTGTAAGTGAGAAACCTTGAAACTTAACTGACTACACAGTAAATCCATCTCTATTTCCTACCCTAATTTGAAGGAACTGTCAAAATAATCAGACCTATTTCCTCAATGACACTTTGCATTTTAACATATAACATCTATTTTCTAGAAAGTGAACATCTCTAGCTTCTACCCCAATTGCACTAAGTACACTGGATACATTACCAGAATTGGGTAATTTAGCAGCTCAACAAGATCATTAGGATCCATTTTTGCTATCTTTTTACTCTGCTATACAGTGTTTTATTTTATACTCTCCCAGCCCTCATATGGTTACAAAATAGCACCCATTAACATGAATAACAATCAGAAATAGAAAAAAAAAACCCAACCCAACCCATTCCTAGAAGCCCCTCATCAAATCTCCCCATGTCTCATTGGTCAGGTACAAGTCACATACCCATGTTGTAACTATTACTAGTTCAAAATATTGGACAACCATGATTGGCCTAGTAGGGGTTTCCAACCTTTTGGCATCTCTGGGCCACCCTGGAAGAAGAAGAGCTGTCTTGGGCCACACATAAATACACAAACACTAATGAAAACTGATGAGCAAAGAAAAGGTTTTAAGTAAATTTACGATTTTGTGTTGGGCCGCATTCATAGCCATCCTGGGCCACATGAAGCCTGTAGGCCACAAGCTGGACATGCCCTAGACTGACCAGGATTCCCTCAAGCCACATGGTAGAGGGATAAGTGCACACACACACACACACACACACACACACACGAAGGATCTGCCACAAGGATAACAACAGTAATGAATGACTGCTGGGTAAGCTTCTTATTAAGAAAATTGGATAGCTAATATTGACATTAATTAATTTAGTGAACTTAGCTATGCCATACATTTGATTACAGGACAGGGCGAAATTGTATCTGTGTATCTACTACAGTTATCATGTTCTATGAGACAGGCACATAGCATAGTGGTTAAGAACCTGGGTTTTAAAATGAGACTGACCTAGGTTTGAATATGTATCCTGCCCCTTATTTGCTGTAAAATCTTGGGTAAGATACCCTCTCTTCTGAAAATCCAGACAGTAGTAATACCTAACTCGTGCTGCTACGAGAATTAAATAAGATGATGAACACAAGATGTTTATAGGAAGTACTCAATACATTTTAACTAAATAAATCTTAACATTAGTCTATAACGTATATAATTATTATGGTTTTTACACCACTAATTTAGCATTAGTGATAACTAAAACATTGTTATTTCCAAACCAGAAAAATTGTTGATTCTACCTCCCATATTTCATAAGTAACAGCTCAGAATTTAAAAGATTTAATGACATACGTCATAGCTATCTCTACTAATTCTTTTTTCTTAATAAGCATTTCCTCCACTTACAACTTAAATATCTCCAACAATCCTTTACGCTTACTCCTTCAAACTCAACATCACCAAATTCATTACCGCCCCCAAATAAGGTTGCTTTTCCTTGCAAAGTTAACAGCATCACCATTTATACATACAGATTCCAAAGACAAAATTCCCAATCTTCCTGGCTTTTGGATGTCCTCTTTCCTTACTGATAAGTCACTAAATGCTGTCAATTCAACCTCTGAGTTATATTTTGAACCTCCTGTGTTCTAAAGTCACTACTACCTTATTATAAGAGATCCTATGAAGAGTTTTCAAACTAAAACACCTACCTCCAGCCTCAACTTTTCTCCACTTCATCCTGCATTGTATCGAATATGAGGCCTGTCCATAAAGTATCCAGCCATGTATTATGAAAAGTAGAGGCATTTATTAAAGATACAAGATACAAGAAACATTGTACATAGAACAATGATGCCTCAGTCCCCTTCAAAGTAGGCACCTTGGGACCTCACACAGTTCTCCCATTGTCTCTTCCACTGTTCAAAAGACTGTGCAACACCCTTTGTTGGAATCACCATCAGCTGTCCTGTCGTATTTTCCTCAATCTCATTGACAGTCTGAAATCTCCTTCCTTTCAAAAGTGATTTTAGTTTTGAGAAAAGCCTGAAGTCACAGGGCACCAAATATGGGCTGTAGGGATGCTGAGTCACCTGGGTGATTTGATGTTTCACAAAAAAACTCTGCACCAGATGTGACATATAAGCAGGCACATTGTCGTGATGACGCTGCCAATCAGCAGTTGCCCATAGCTACAGCCATTTCCATCATATTGCAACTCTCAACCAACGAAGAACACTGAGGTAGTACTCCTTATTAATTGGCCTGAAGAGGGGGTACTTATGAAGGACAACACCTTCCCAATCAAAAAACACAGTTAACATGGTCGTGATCTTGCTCAGACTTTGCCGTTCCTTCTTCAGGCATGGAGAACCTGGTGACTTCCATTGTGACAACTGAGCCTTTGCTTCCAAATCACAGCTGTAACCCATGATTCATTTTCAGTTATGACCTCCTTGAGGAAATCTGGGTCATCGGTAGCGGTTTGAATCAAGTCATTAGCAACTGCAGCACAATGTTCCTTCTACTCTGGTAGCAGAAGCTGCAGAACGAATTTTGCCACAACACCTTTCATGCCAAGATCCTGCATCAAAATCTTGGGCATAGTAGTTTTTGGAATCCCCAGATCAGCTTCTAGTTCTCTCACTGTCAGTCGCCAATCTCTGCTGATTACAGCTTGCACATACTCAACATTCTCAGGTGTTCTGCTTGTTGCAGGCCTCCCAGAATGTAGATTGCTTTCAACAGATTCTCAACTATCCTTGAAGTGTTTATGCCACACTTTTATTTATGCTGCACTTATGGCATCATCCCTGAAAGCCTTCTGAGTCATCTGAATAGTTGCCATGGAGGAACGTTCAAGCTTAATGCAAAATTTGATGCAGATTCATTGCTCTACTCAGTCATTTTGAATGTGATGGCCACACAGTACACATGCTCACTCAACAGTGTCTACCTCACCCACTGACTAGTAAAGTCATCACTGTTCACATATGCACATTCCAGTCCATTCTCCTAGGCTGCCAGGTTACATCAATGTCATGAAAACCGTTCTCATTATACTAACAATGGCTGGACTTTTTCCAGACAGACCACATATATTTGTAAAATGCAGACTAAGTATCTTTGCCTGCTTAAAAGCCTTCCACAGGTCCTGAATACCTCTCACATAAAAACCCAACAACTTCAGCCTAGTATATAAGACCTCTGACAATTTGGCTCCAACCTATACATGTAGCTTCTTCTCTTACCTCTCCTATGTGACATACATATTATATAGTTTTAACCAAACTATATAACACCTCATCATTCTCCAAAAACACCTTGCTCATTCGTGCCTCTCTGTGTTCATAAAGCTCTCTCTGTTGGAGGCACAGAGAGACTCTCCTTTGTTCATGTTCATTCCCCTCTTCCCAACTAATTTTTCTCACCCTTCAAGGCCTAGCTTAAATATCAGCTCTTTGAAATAGCTTCCTCATCCTTCACAGCTGGAGGAATTTACGGCTCTTGTAGGGTTTTTTGGATGATTCTATCATAGCAGTTATCACACTACATAATAATTAGCTACGGCCTGTTTATAATTCTGCAGAGACTGAATTTTTTCAGGGCACAGTTGTATCTTACAAATTTCTACATTTCTAGTATACATATAATAAGCATTTTATAATCAGCATTAACTGGATCACTAAATACTGGCAGAATAAGAACTCAAGTCATTAGACTCCAAGTTGTAAGCTTTTTTACTTTACATTTTACTAGGAATACTTTTTGAATAAGAAATTTAATGTTCAAATCTGTCTTTGTCATTAGACTGTAAACTCTGTAAGTGAAGGGAAATTACTGTCTGGCACTCTGAGTCCAATGCCTAAAGCAGAGCTTTACACAGACTAGAATATTAATAAATATTAGTTAAATGAATAAATACCCAAATTAATTCATAACTAAAACTTCAGCATTCTTGAGGAATGAGGCATTCAGTTAATTTGTCAAATGACAGGTTAACCGGGAAGCCCTTTTATTCAGTTTTCTGGTTGAATTATTACATACAGTAATCTTACTTAGACTGTGTATCTGATGGCAAGAGTCTACAGTGTCAGGGATCTTATTTTGAAAAGAGGTTATAATCTACGTACCAATCAGTATCTATTGCTTCAACTTGGCTTATTTCAAATTGGCTTATTTCATTCCCTACCTAAACCCTGTAGTAATTTAACTCCTATACCAGGCCTTCAATAAATATCTGATGAGCAAATAAAACTCTATGTCTATGGGTGTGTACAATAAGACATTATAAGAGCTCAAATTCTTTTCAAAGTATTAAGAATGTAAATGATATATAAAGATACATGCATAGTCACAGAAACACAAACACCCACTAGCAAATGAAAACCAAATATTTTGCTAAAATCCACTTAATTCTAATAGTAGTAAGAACGTGTTTCCCTCTAGTATGCCAAGAAACAAAAGAGTTTATAATACTAAGCAAGATCCTTCCCTCCTCTTCCCTGTTAAATTAATAAACAATAAAGTGTGATATGTTTTAGTACAGTCATCAGTTTAGTGATTACAAAGGACCCTACTAATTATATAAAACCACCAACAATTGAGGAGAATTTCACACAAATATTGGTTACAGAATAATTTGCTTTGTTGAAATATATGGAAAAGGAGCAGGCAGGAAAAGAGTGATAACAAGAGGCAGAAAATATTTGTGATCTAAAGCAAATTAGTAAGTAAAATACACCCCAAAATATTATCTATTCAATGTACAACTTCAAACTGGTTTTTATCTTCCTTTCATAATGGTTTATCATCCTCTTCTCTTCCAAAGTTCTGCTACCAATCCATCATCACTTCAAATGGCTTGCAGGAAAGGGAACAAACAAAACACACATTCCGTCTAGGAAAATCGATTATACTCTCATGGCAAGTCCACAGATCTATACAGTCTTCAGGTTTATTGATTAGTTGATATAAAAGTGAAATATATCTGCTAAACGAATTGCTCTTTAAACATAAACTAAACTTGCCCTGGCAGGGAGCTTAGTTGGTTAGAGTCATCCTAATATGCCAGAGGTGTGGGTTCCATCTCGGGGCAGAGCACACACAAGAATCAACCAATGAATGCATAAATAAATGCAACAACAAATCTCTCTCTCTCTCTCCCTCTCTCTCTCCCCCTCTCTCTCTCCCTCTCTCTCCTGTTTCTCATCAATAAATAAAAATTCAAAAAAAAGAATGTTTAAATAAAACTCTATCATTAAAACAAGTTATTTTCAACAAATATACCCAGACACATAATAAAAGAAAGAACTGAGAACTGAGTCATCTAACCTAATTAGCCATATCTCTTTGACTCATTTCCCAATACCCAGAATTCCTACCAAGTAATCTGATATATACTTTAACACTTCCTGAGAAAGGGAACTCATACCTCCAAACAAGCTGATTCTATTTTTGTATTTCTTTACTATTAGAAAGTTTTCCTTTATTGAGCTAAAATTATTGTCTGTGTCATCCACCTATCAGTTCTTCTATCCTTGGCATTTCACAAATCAATCAATAAATCTAATTTCATTTCCATATGCAGGAAGACCTTCAAATGAAGAGGGCTATTGTATGTATCCTGGTTCTCTTTCTTCAACTTAAAGCTATCCAGGTTTTCAATCTGCCTTCACAACATGGTTTTAAGTCCCTTCAATAATTAAAAAAAAGAGGGAATGTTTTAGCATCCACTCTGCCAGTCACGAATTTCAACATGAAAAATAATGTATATCCACCAAAAGAGTAATATGCAATTAATATCCACTAAGAATAGAACACCTTGTTCTTCTATGAGTAGAGTGCCATAATTGCCCAGGGAAGCTTGTAACCAACGTTTTATTATTGTTGAGGGAGAAAGAAAAAGCAAAGAAGATAGTAAAAAAAAGTCTGTACAATACAAGAGGCTACTTCTTTGCCCTTAACTTTATTTTTTTGACATTAAGGCTCTGCTACACATGTATCAATTCTCTTTTCCTGATAGAAAGTTCATACCGTACAGCAAGGTTATACTAGACATTTTATGTGTTAAAAAAAAAACCCACCATTTTCTTGAAGCTGAAAATTAGGTCAATGTACTCATATTTTAAAACAGTTAAAATATCAAACTAAAAGACAGTTTAAGGAACTTGGAGTTTGTATTAGGTTAGAGGATATCTAAACAGTGAAACACTAGTAAATAAAATAAATCAAAGCAGTCAGAAGTCAGTGACACTAGTATCAGCTAAGCCAAAAACTGGCCAAGTGTACTTGACTAAACCACTTCCAGGCCTCAGAATACCCTCATCTGTTAAATGAAGATAAAGAATTAGGATCAGAAGTTCTCAAATGTTTTGATCTCAGGATCTTTTTACACCTTAAAAAAGTGCTGAGTACTTCAAAGGGCTTTTGTATTTATCCCTGGTTGCCATATTAGAAATTAAAACATAAATTTTTTAAGTGTTTATTAATTTATTTTTAAATAATGGAACCGTTATCAACATAAACAACATTTATGACAATGACTGTATTTTCAAATTAAAGCAAATTACTGATAAGAGTCACACTGTTTTATAATTTTTGAAAAACTTAATGTCCAGCTCAATAGAAGACAGCTAGATTATCATATGATTATGCAACCAAACAATATCACATGTCGTATAACCTGCGGAAACGATTTACATTCATGAGAGAATGAAAACAAGAAGGGCAAACAATATCTACGTTATCATTTTGAAAACAGCTCTGCCTTCCCAGACACCCTGCCAAAGTCTTAGGAACCTACCCCTCGGCGCTCCAGCAAAGAGGTCCCGACCTGCCTTTGAGAACTGCTGAACTAGACCATCTCTAATTCTCAGGATCCACATGAAACCACACAGATGACAAGATTTTTGATTTTTTAAAAACTGAAAAATACTTATCTTCACCAGGAAGAGTGCTTCACTGGGATGACTCTAAGAGACTTTAGCAAAGGGGGCAAATTTGGGACAACTGTAGTAACATAAACAATAAAAAATTCAAAGTTAAAAGAAAAGAGATTTCAGTGAGATGGTTCTTTTTAAATCAACTATAAAAAGCCATCTCAGAAAAGAAGTAAAAGACAAAAACAATACAGAATAGTTTGTTACTGTGAAACTCCCTACAAGGAAAAAAGGCTATCTAAATAATTTCCTTTACTTTATAACACTACCAATAATACTCAGCATAACAAAATTACTCTTTTATGTAACAAACATATACAGATCATGTGCTGTATGTAAAGCACTGCGTTAAGTGCACTGAAGGACACTAAGCAGGAAGACCTTCACGCTCTCACAAGAGAGACCTGATGTACACTCTAAAACTATAATACAAAGCTTTAAAAAAAGACAAATGCCATGAAACAAGTTAAAATGAAGCAGTATAGTGGTTCATAATCTTAAGTGTATCATGAGGATGATGTTAATATAATTATAATTAAAATATCCACTCACAAACTCTAGGAACAAGAAAATCTATTTTCTATATACTAGCCTATAGAGTATGTTTTATTCACTGAACTCAAAGTAATATATGTACCTTTCCAGAGGAAAAATTCTAACGTAAGAAATTAAATCAAGTTTAATCTCTAATTGTGCACATAGCAATATTATTGTTGGCATAATCAACAGTGACTCTGGCCAACAACTGTAACCGTACCTACACACCTTTATGATTCAATCTCATATTAAGACAGAACTACAAACAGTGATAAGAAGATCAGACAAGTAAATACATTACAATCTTAGAAACACTGACTGAACCTTTCATACTCCATTAAAAAGCATGTTTCATTAGCTCGCCATTAGCTAGCCATTTTAATATAGTAGTGGGTGGTCATTCAATTGCAGCATCTAAATGAACAGTGTACCATACAGTTGCTTTCTTCCTAATATACAAATTAACTTAGAAGAGTCATCTTTTTCCTTTGTAAAATAATGAATTCAAGCCAAATTTTCTCTCCTTTATTTGGGAAATATTCGATAACACATAATCAAACAGTTTCTCTTAATTTATAAATAACTGTAACTCAGTAATGTTATTATTGTTTATTTGAAAATGTAAAAAAACCTGAAACATAAATTTTGGTAATACACACCTCCTTTTAGAAATAATTACACTTTTTATGCATATAATGTTAAGATAGTTAACAGAATTTGCACTGTCAAGCTTAAAAAGAACATCTAGTTAATGTCTTTAGACTAAATAGAAGGTTCTGTCATGTATTCATTCCGTTAGATAAATACCTTTATTAAGATAAACATACAGTACCAAACATAAGTTTAAATTTGAATACTTCTTTTCGCTGAGCTCTAATACTCCCAAAATATTATGCCCCCAAATATTAGGAGATATTCAATATATTTTTTAAAAATTCTGTACTCATTTATCCTCATTTTCACAGACAGAACCAGTGAAATAGCACCATCTGGTGGGTGTCACCTTTTGAAAAACTGCATAATAGGGAATTATTATAAAGTACTATGAATGAATAATGAAAACTAGCTTGATTGGCAAGCAAACGTATACTTGAGAACTGAACTCAAGTTGCAGCATTGTTTTGTTTTTTAATTATTGAGACATTAACCATTTTTGTAATGCCATTGAGAATAAAAACCTCTTCAGAACAACTCTGTAGTTTTAGCTTTAAAAAGTGGTGTCAATTTTTAATACAAAAGTAGCATATTTTTGATATGTTACATCTATACTTTTCAATGAAGAGGATATGGTGTGAACATAATCTTCACCAAAAATGGTGTTGTCTGTTATTTATGTTTATTTTAGGGCTTTTGTTTTAAGTAGGTGTGTCTAAATAATCAACTATGATTAGCAAGGCTGTTCTTAAGATTTATTAACAGTAAAAGCTTTCAGAGTCCTAACTGTGTGCTGGGTAATGATAAAAACATAACTTAGGCAATAATTTTCTAAGCTAAACAGACGTAACAAATGAAAAGGAATATAAACAAACTGAAAACAAAGTCAGAAATAAGGTGAATTTCCTAACAAACTCTTCAAGATGAAATAAAGGAGAACAGCATCAAAATACTAAAGCAAGACAAAAAGGTAGCATATTTCTTATACGCTCTTTTACTTAAAATTATAATTAAATATTGCATTTTTCCAATAACTACTGGTTAAACACATACTATGTTTACACTATGTATACAAGGGAAGGCAAGAACAAACCTACAAAGATATAAACCCATTTTCTCTGCAGATCACAATGTAGCTATCATATTTCCCCACTGTCTGAGCACCTTCTAGATGCAGCATTTCTTCTAGAATGCAATGTAAAGGAAGCGAACATCTCAATTTATAAGATTTTTATAGAAGATAATAACAGGTTCATGTCTGCCCTTGCACTACAGTGACAATAACCCTCAAGAACAATACTTTTAGTGAATGTCCATATTATATTGAAGTCTTTAAAGTAACAAAAATACTGATGGCTAAACCAAAACACCAGAGAAAATCTAAAACCAAAGCCTGAGGAAAAGGAAGGGAAGGAAGAAATAAGAAGCAAATCAGTTTATTTGCAGAACCACCAAAAAACTCAGAATTTTCTGGAAACATAAGCTATACATCCATGTTAAAAAGCAGAGAGATTTGAAAACATCTGAACGCTGAATGGTTAAAATAAACCTTATCTCACACACATGCACTCTCCCTGCCTTTTCCCCTTTTCTACTTCTCCCTACACCCTCCCCCCTTCTCCCTTTGTCCCGCTTATTTGACAACAAATATGAAAGGATGAAATCAGCATGCGAATAAAATTAAGCTCTAGAAATGTTCTGATAATTGACTCTATTTTTAATATAATTAAATTATGGATCAAAGCTTTTCAAAATTTTACTAGAACATTAAATACAAAGAAACTAGAATCATTTTAAATTGTCTAAAAATCTTTCTAGAAATAAAAATTAAAATATTATCATTTTGGATTATGCTTTAAAAGCTAATACCTTTTCTTAAAATTCCTAAATGATCATTTTTTTAATTTAACTTCCAATTTAAGTAATATTTATTCCATAACCCACGGGCATTTAATTTGGTTCAATAACACTTAATAAGCAAACCTATGTACTACACAGAAGCTGAGGGGCACATGAAATAGTCACAGGAAGTTCAAGAAGTTCAGTCTAATATAGAAGACAACATAAACAAGTTATCCTACGGTAACAGAAGCAAATTTATTAGAGGTGATGGGGGAACTTTCTGGAAGAAGCAGCTTTGAGAAGATTCAAAAACGGAAAGGTAAAATGAGGAATATATTATAAGGATAACGTAAGGCACCTGAAGGTTCTGAGGAAAAGAGTGTAATTTGCAGGATGATAAGAAGGGCAGATGTCCAGAAATTAGATATTTGCTCTGCCATTTAGATAGGTCATAGGAAGTTATTTCTGATAATACCTTACTATGAGAAAAGCCAGTTTCCATTCGTTTAGGGAGAGATACAAGTTTCTCTTGAGCCCACAGGATCTTGATTGCCTTCAGCTCAAAATAATCCACATGCCTAATCAGCACATCTTGCTGAAGCCTGTTCTGAATCCCTTCAGTCCGATAGGCAATGGAGAACTATTAAAGTGTTTTAATAACATAGTGAAGAGAAAGGACAAATTGGTGTTTTAGAAAGGTAGACAATCAGTAGGGCAGAAACAAACAAAAGTACAACAAACATTAAAAGAAGAATGTCAAGTGTGGATAAGAGAAGGGGTGAGATCGGAGGAAAGGTAATCATAGGAGGTGCTACTATATAACATTCTGGGCAAGAACTATAAAAAGAAGAATGAATAGAGTTTAGGCATAATAGAGACATTTAGGAAAGTATTTATTCATTTAAAATGTATGGAGCGTCTAGAATATGTTTGGCATAGTGCCAAGCTCTAATGGTACAAAAATAAAAGTAGCCTTACCTTTGGGTAGCTGGCAATCTGGAGAAGACAAAAGTAAACAAGGAATGACAAGGCATTGTAACAGGCCCCTGCCATTGCCTAAGGAAAGTAACTTCAATAACCAAGACAATTTTTTGCCTTAGTGCAACTTCCTTGTTCCCACTCCATTTTGCCCATAAAAGTCTTTCACTTTGTACAGCTTCTGGGAGCTACTTTCTACACGTTAGATTGGATGCTGCTCGATTCAAAAATCACTGAATAAAACCAGTAAGATCTTTAAAATGTATGCAATTGAATGTTGTTTTTTAACAGGTAAATGTTTTCTAGATGAAGATCCAAATCTGAAAAAGGATTTGAAAGGTGAGAGGTGACCTACAAGGGGAAAGTTTCAGAAGAAGCAGTATATACAGCTACTAGGATAACAGAGATATGTTCAATGAAATACAAATGGATGACAGAACTAGAAGTAAAAACCAAAGGAATTTCTTCGGGCTTCATCCTGCAGACAAAGAGGGGTCATTAAAAGATTTTAAACTTGGAAGAAATGAGATCAGATTTTCAGTTTAGAAAAATTATAATAGGCCAAATGTAAATAATGCACATACTTGAGTGTCTATGTACATGGAAACTACTTAGGTAATTAAAAATACAAAAGTTAATGGTGACAAGAGCTAAAGAGCTAGAGCTGATTTAAGACTACTCTTAATTCAATCACACACTGTTACCTTGCACAAATATATCAAGTACCTATTCCCCTGTTATTCATAGGAAGAAAAATTACTGCCACTTCAAAGAGATCACAACAATAAAGGATAGAATACTTAATCACTATGTAATTCCATTTCACATGCACTTTCTCAACCTGTATTCAAACCAAAAGCCACAGCCAAAACCTAAAGAACAAATCTGATTTTTTATAAAGCAGATCAATTCAAAATTCAATATAGTTCCATACTGTATATACTGGGAAAACGAACACAATTTGGTAAAATGGAAACAACAATGCACTATAAAAAGAAGATCTAAGTAACAATTTTTTCCTTGCCAATTATGATTCCCGTGCTTTGGCTTATTCATTAGTAAAATTAAAGGAATGCTACTAAATGTTTTGTACAACTGAAAATATTCAGGAACCTGAGGGACATCTTAATTAGTGTTATGAGAAAAGAAGGTATAAATTAAGCATTAAATAATACTTTATGCATAACTTTGTGGATGGGAAATGAAACTGATAAAACAATTTTTATCACCAAAAATTTTGCACAATAAAGGGCCATAAGCAAAGGGCCTTAGAACCATCACACCCTAAGTCTATTTTTTAAAAAAAGGTTTTGAATAAAATTCCTACAAACTGACATTAAATTGTATCCTAAGTCATTCCTGAAATTCTACCTGTATAATGGCTTCATTTACTCTATTTTACAAATGTGGACTTTCAAAGGGTAATAATTAATAACAGCGATAATGCTGTCAACAATACCAGTTACAAAGTCAGTGAGATGATTCCCAGAATCTTACCTACAGTCTTACTGGTAAATTTTGTTTTACAGTATCAATAAATCATTCCAGACAGAACAAAGAAGATAGGTAACAGACCTATACATTCACCTAGAGATTTCCCAGATAGTAAAACATGAGAATAGCAATAAAAGAAGTGTTCCACATTATACATTATTCCTTTTTCCAAAATGAATAACAATGGGTTTACAAGGCTAAATAATTATACTTTTAAAATAAATATTTGCTTTAAGCAAACTCAGGTAAGACAATTATGAAATTACATATATAATTTTAGAAAATATTTTACAGATGGCAAGTCCAAGAACAACACAAAATTCCCTCATTTATAAACTAATGGAAAACAATGAAATACTATTATGAATATAGTTCTCAAGTCAGTCAACAAATATAAGGGTCTACTAAGTACTGGGAAAACAAATGACAATTTCTACCCCTAAAAATGTTTAATCGCTTTCAAATACCTGAAGAGATGTCCTACTGAAAAAATAATAAATTTATACTATGCTAATGCCTGAGGGCATATGAATGAACAAGGAAAACAAATAATAAAGATGCAAAAGATAACAATAATAGTTAAAAATAATATGAAAGTCTTGAAGAGAGGCAAAAAATACCCACTTCTCAGGAATACTGTAAAATTAGATACTACTATAATCTTTAAGGAACTGTTGCATTAATACTATTATTTTACAGGTCTTACATTAACAAAAAAAAGAAAAGAATAAATGATGAAAATATATTTAGAAAGTTCTCCATATGCAAGGCAAATTGAGTATTTGTGGTTTGCTTATTATAAACTGATTCAAAGATAACTAAATTAGAATAATTTAATTATATACTCACAATTTTTAAACAATCTTAAATATAGTAAGTAGTAAAACATAACATTTCCTCTCACTTTTTCCAGAGATTACTAAATTCTACATTTATTCTTTCTTCAAGGTGGGTTAGACCCCTAGTCATCTCTTTCATCCATGGCTAATCTATACCTCTTTGCATAAAAGACAATATTCATTTTATGAATACCTAATGCTACCTTTATTAAGTGACTGAGTCAAATAATTCCAAACAAGTAACAGTAATAATTTATAACAGTCTGGAATAAATTTCCCCCAACTATTAAGATTTTAAACCTAAACAAACAAAAAACACCACAACTATAGTTATGTGTCACCTAATATGAAGACACATTCTGAGAAACGTGTCATTGGGCAATTTCACCATTGTAGGAACATCATAGAATGTACTTACACAAACCTAGATGGCACAGCCTACTACACAGCTAGGCTATATCATATAGCCTATTGCTCCTAGGCTACAACCTATACAGTATGTTACTATACTGAACATTGTAGGCAATTGTAACAGTGGTATTTGCATATCTAAACATTTAAAAAGTACAGTAAAAAATATGGCATAAAGACTTCCAGTCAAGATGGAGGCATAGGTAGACATGCTTCACCTCCTCGTGCAACCACGAAAATTACAACTAACCTCAAAACAACACCCAGAACTCCCAGAAAATTAAACTGTATGCAAAGTCTGACAAGCAAGTATTTAAAGAAGCCATAACTATTCAGAGAGGAATGAGGTGTGGAGTCTGGAATCGGAGAATCGGGGGAGTCCGGGCAGAGAGACGAAGAGATGGGTGTGGCATGGACGGGGTCGCTGCAGCAGAACAGGTGGTCCCACATTCACATGTGGTGGATAAAAATTAGGAAGGACACCTTGGGAGCAAGCGATCCCAGCCCCAGGCCATACTGTACTGCCCAGGGTTCCAGAGCCAGGAAGATAAAACCCCATAACTTCTGGCTGTAAAAACCATTGGGGTTTGGGGTGGCAGAAGAAACTGATGGTTTCTCAGAAGAGTCCATTTAAAGGGCCCAGAACATATGCAAACTCTGGGATTCACCACCAGGGCAACAGCTGGAAGGGTGCCAGTCACATACAGGAAGTTGGTGAAGTAGCTGGAAACAGGACAAGACCAGGCAAACCTCTAGAAGCCATGCAGCAGTACTGTCCCCATTCTGAGTCCTCCCCCTACACAGAGCCACAAAGCAATGAACTGGGTTGCCCAGCCCTGGCAAATAACTAAGGCTCTGCCCCATTTGACTTTACAGGTATGCCAAGACAGGAAGTCAAAGCAGCTCTATATGTTACACAGAAACAAACACAGGGAGCCTGCCAAATTGAGAAGACAAAGAAATATGGCCCAAATAAAAGAACAGAACAAACCCCCAGAAAAAGAACTAAATGAAACAGAGATAACCAACCTATCAGATGCAGAGTTCAAAACACTGGTGAACAGGATGCTCAGAGAACTCATGTTATCCCACAAGGATACCATAACAAAATTCTGGGACATCTCCAAAACTGCCAAGATCCGACTCATAGGGGTGCCAAAAGGAGAAGAGGAAGAGCAAGAAATTGAAAACTTACTTGAAAAAATGATGAAAGAAAGCTTCCCTAATTTTGGTGAATGAAAAAGACAAGCAAGTCCAGGAAGCACAGAGTCCCAAACAGGATGGATGCAAAGAGGGCCACTCCAAAACACATCATAATAAAATTGCCAAAGGTTAAACATAAAGAGAGAATCTTAAAAGCAGCAAGAGAAAAGCAGTTAGTTACCTATAGGGGAATTCCCATAATACTGTCAGCTGATTTCTCAAAAGAAACTTTGTAGGGAAGAAGGAACTGACAAGATGTATTTAAAGTGATGAAAAGCAAGGATTAACAACCCAGACCACTCTATCCAGCAAAACTATCATTTAGAATGGAAGGGCAGATAAAGTGCTTCCCAGACAGGGTAGAGCTAAAGGAATTCATCATCACCAAGCCATTATTATATGAAATGTTAAAGGGACTTATCTAAGAAAAAGAAGATCAAAACTATGAACATTAAAATGACAACAAACTCACAACTATCAACAACTGAATCTAAAACAAACAAAGCAAACAACCAGAACAGGAACAGAATCATAAACACAGAGATCATTTGGAGGTTATCGGCTGGGAGCAGGAAGGGAAAGAAGAGAGGCAAGATTCGGGGACTAAGAATCACAATTGATATGTAAAAAATAGGAGGATATAAGAACAGTATAGGAAATGGAGAAGCCAAAGAACTTATATGCACAGCCCATGGACATGAACTAAGGCGGGAGATTGCTGGAGGGAAAGTGGGTACCAGGCAGAGGGGGCAAAGGAATAAAAATTGGGACAACTGTAATAGCATAATCAATAAAATACACTTAAAAAAAGAAATGAAAAAATATGGTATAAGAAATAAGAAATAGTATGCCTGTACTATGAATGGAGCTTGCAGGACTGGAAGTTGCTCTGGGTGAGTCAGTGAGTGGTGAGTAAATGTGAAGGCCTACACCATAACTGTACACTACTGTACAGTTCATAAATATGGATACTAAGGCTACACTAAATTTATTAAAAACATTTATCTTTCTTCAATAAGTTAACCTTAGCTTACTGTAACTTTTTCACTTTATAAACTTTAAATTTTTTTTAAACTTTTCAACTGTTTTGTAAAACACTCAGCTTAAAACACAAGCACATTGTAGAGCTATACAAAAATACTATCTTTATATCCTTATTCTATAAGCTTTTTTTCTATTTTTACATTGTTCTTTACTTTTTAAGCTTTTATCTTTAAAAACTAAGACACAGCCCTGGCTGGTGTGACTCAGTGGATTGAGTGCCAGCCTGCGAACCAAGCATTGCCGGTTTGATTCCCAGTCAGGGCACATGCCTGGGTTGCAGACTAGGTCCCCAGGAGGGGGCATGTGAGTGGCAACCACACATTGATGTTTCTCCCTTTCCCTTTCTCTCTCTCTCTCTTTCTTCCCCCCTTTCTCTCTCTCTCTCTCTCAAAATAAGTAAATACCAATCTTTTTTATAAATAAATAAATAAAATAAAAACTAAGACACAGACACACACATTAGCCTAGACCGACCCAGGGTCAGGATCTTCTACATCACTGACTTCCACCTCCATATCTTGTCCCACTGGAAGGTCTTCAGGGGCAGTAGCGTGCACGGAGCCCTCATCTCCTGGGACAACAATGCCTTCTCTTTGTAACACCTCCAAAGGACCTACCTGGGATCTTCTTAAGGAGGTTTCACTCTTTTCAGAAGTATGTCCATAGTAGTTTGATTTATTTTTTTCATCATAGGTTTGCTTATAAGAAGATAATGCACCATGAATATTCTCTATTAGTAAAAACTTTCAGTGTTGGGATTCACGTTTCAAACATTTTAAGGAGCTTCTTGAGGTCTGTAAAAACTTCGGCTAAATCTGTCACTGTGATTTTTTTGAGGGTTCTTCTTTTTCTTCTCCTGTTCCCTGCTATCTTGCCTCTTCTTCAGCTATACCTTCCTGTTGCAGTTGCAACAACTCCTCTTTAGTTAGTTCCTTAGGAACCACCCTCTAGGAGCTCCTCGATGTCATCCTCATCCACACCCAAGTTCCAGTTGCTTGCCGCCTCAGCCAAAGCCTTGCAACCTCTCAACCTTGGTAAATCTCTTCAAGTCCAGGACAAACCTCTTGAGTTTCATCTTCCATTCATACCATAATGATGCCCCTTGGTGACATCATCCCAAGCTCAAGCAAGTTTCTGGATGCAGTCACAGATGTTTAAATCCATCCACAATTGTATTCAGGTCTTCCTCAGTTGCAGCAATAGACTGGGCAAAGGTCCTCATCAGGTAGTAGGTCTTAAAAGCTGCTGTAACTCCTTGATCCATGTGTTGGATCAACGAAGTGGTCTCTGGAGAGCGAAACACCACTTTGATATTGGGATAAAGAACACCAAAAAAAAACAGAGGATGCCTGGGAACATTATCAACAGTAAGCAAAATCATAAAAGATCTTATTAACCTAACAGTACTTCTCCATTTCACTGACCTAGCAACTAACTCAAGAAGGCATCTTATTGCTCCTGTAGTATACTGGCAGTATGTGCTTACTGAGGTGCTTGAAGGCCCTGGGGTTCTCACTGTGTCACATCGTAGTGGGTTCCATTTGCAGCCTGCAACGTTGCCCCCAAGCAAGACTTATCCTGTCCTCAAAAGCCTTGAAACCTGGCATTGACTTGGCCTCCTGATGGCTGAAAGTCTCTTCATGCATCCATTTCCAGATAGGGAGGTTTCATCCATATGGAATATTTGCTCTGGCAAGTAATTATCCTCCACAATCAACTTATCTATGGTTTCAAAGATTCTTTAGCTGCCTTCACATCAGCATTTGCAGACACATCACTCACTTCACAATATGTGATGAATGGCAACTCTTAATTGCTTAATCACTCCAAGCTAGCCACAAATTCAACACCATAGTCGGGGTGGAGAGTGAGGGGTGAAATTTAGACAACTGTAATAGCATACTCAATAATATATTATTTCTAAAACAATAAATATTCAAAGTGCTGAAAAGCAAGGACCTACAACAAAGATACTCTACCCAGCAAAGCTATCATTTAGAATTGAAGGGCAGATAAAGAGCTTCCCAGACAAGAAAAAGCTAAAGGAGTTTATCATTACCAAACCATTATTATATGAAATGTTAAAGGGACTTGGAAAACCAAGATGGTGGTGTAGGTAGACACACTGCGCCTCCTCGCACAACCAGAACTGACAGAAAATCGAACGGCAAGGAAGTTCGACACCAAGTAGATAAAAAAGAAACATACATCCAGACCGGTAGGAGGGGCGGAGAGGGGCACCGGGGCGCAGAGGACTCGAGTGGCCGTGGTGGGACCGAGACTGGCGGAGTGTGGGACGAACAGGGCAGGCAGTCTGACCACTAGCAGACCCTGCAGCCCTACATTCGCGCAGATAAACCGAGAGGGCCGGACTCAGAGTGGCAGAGAACAGGGCAGGCAGAGCGGTGGGTAGCACCCCGTGGCCCCACATTCGCGCACAGATAAACCGGGATGAACGGCGGGGAGCGAAGCAGACCGCGTAACCCAGGGCTCCAGCTCGGGGAAATAAAGCCTCAAACCTCTGACTGAAAACGCCCGTGGGGGTTGGGGCGGCAGTGGGAGAAACTCCCAGCCTCACAGGAGAGGTCACTGGGGAGACCCACAGGGGCCTAGAATGTGCACAAGCCCATCCAGTCACTCGGGAATCAGCACCAGAGGGGCCCAGTTTGATTGTGGGTAGTACAGGGAGTGACTGAAGTCGGCAGAGAGTGGAGCAAGCGTCATTGCTCCCTCTCGGCCCCTCCCCCACATACAGCATCACAGCGAAGCCACCAGCCTTACCCCGCCCCGGTGAACACCTAAGTCTCCGCCTCTTTACTTAACAGGAACACCAAGACAAAAAAAATAGCCCAAATGAAAGAACAGATCAAACCTCCAGAAAAAATACAACTAAGCAACGAAGAGATAGCCAACCTATCAGATGCACAGTTCAAAACACTGGTAATCAGGATACTCACAGAATTGGTTGAATTTGGTCGCAAATTAGATGAAAAAATGAAGGCTATGCTAAGAGAAACAAAAGAAAATGTACAGGGAACCAATAGTGATGCGAAGGAAACTGGGACTCAAATCAATGCTGTGGACCAGAAGGAAGAAAGAAACATCCAACCAGAAAAGAATGAAGAAACAAGAATTCAAAAATGTGAAGAGAGGCTGAGGATTCTCTGGGACAACCTGAAACGTTCCAACATCCGAATTATAGGGGTGCCAGAAGGAGAAGAGGAAGACCAAGAAATCGAAAACTTACTTGAACAAATAATGAAGGAAAACTTCCCCAATCTGGCAAAGGAAATAGACTTCCAAGAAGTCCAGGAAGCTCAGAGAGTCCCAAAGAAGCTGGACCCAAGGAGGAACACACCAAGGCACATCATGATTAAGTTACCCAAGAATGAAGATAAAGAGAAAATCTTAAAAGCAGCAAGAGAAAAGGAGACAGTTACCTACAAAGTAGTTCTCATAGGCTATCAGTCAATTTCTCAAAAGAGACCTTACAGGCAAGAAGGGGCTGGAAAGAAGTATTCCAAGTCATGAAAGGCAAGGACCTACATCCAAGATTACTGTATCCAGCAAAGCTATCATTTAGAATGGAAGGGCAGATAAAGTGCTTCTCAGAGAAGGTCAAGTTAAAGGAGTTCATCATCACCAAGCCCTTATTATATGAAATGTTGAAGGGGCTTATCTAAAAAAAAGAAGATAAAAAATATGAACAGTAAGATGACGGCAAACTCACAGTTATTAACAACCACACCTAAAACCAAAACAAAAGAAAACTAAGCAAACAACTAGAAGAGAAACAGAACCACAGAAATGGAAATCACATGGAGGGTTATCAATAGGGGATTGGGAGGGGGAGAGAGGGGGGAAGGTACAGAGAATAAATAGCATAAATGATAGGTGGAAAATAGACAGGGGGAGGGTAAGAATAGTGGAGGAAATGTAGAAGCCAAAGAACTTATAAGTATGACCCATGGACATGAATATAGGGGGGGAATGTGGGAGGGAGGGGGTGAGTAGGATGGAGTTGAGTGAAGGGGCATAAATGGGACAACTGTAATAGCATAATCAATAAATATATCAAAAAAAAAATTTTAATTAAAAAAAGAAATGTTAAAGGGACTTATTTAAGAAAAAAAAATCAAACCTATGACCAATAAAATGGCAATAAATACATATCAATCTACAACTGAATCTAAAAAACTAAGCAAAGAAGAACAACAGAGACAGAATCATAGATACGGAGAACAGTGATGAGTCTCTAGATATTATCAACTAGATCAGACCTTTAAGAATAGCAACAGCCATTTGTAACCATGAGGAGTATCAGCCTAAAAAACATTGGGAATGATTAGCAGAAAAACAAAAAGACCCAGAGCTCCCTGATGACGTTCCTGAATCCCTGAATAATTAACCAACCCTTACCTCCATTTTATTGTGTTAAATAATAAGTATTCATTTACAGATTAAGTCATTCTCTTTTGGATGTCTAATACTTACAAAGGATTCATAATACAAGTAGTGTATAAATTTCCTGACTTTAGAAAGAACTAGTGCTGAAAAAGTTCATGCCCTCATCTACATATTTTAAAATAAGAGAAAAATCTAAATAAAGAAGCCTAAACTTGGCATAAAAACATTCTTCCAGATCCAGACCTAAGTGGGCAATCACAGACATTATGCCAAATTTTATCACCAACACTAGATGGCTACCAGAATCAGATGCATTTATAAACAGTCAATCCAAATGCTAGATAAAGAAGTTTTTTATTCTCTGCTAAGAAATATTAAGTTGGTAATATTTAAGGAATAATGAAAGAGGCACTGAATTATGTTTTAGGAGTCTACCTGATTTTCTTAAAGGAATCTGCTGTGAAATTTGGTTAATATTCATGAAGAAATAACTGAGATATAAAAATAACATTGACCATAGCCTTTCACATATTTGTGAAATCTAAAGAACAATGTAGGAGGAGAACCAAGATGGAGGCGTAGGTAGACACACTGCGCCTCCTCACACAACCAAAAGAAGGACAACAACAATTTCAAAACAAAAAACAACCAGAACTGACAGAAAATCGAACCGCACAGAAGTCTGACAACCAAGGAGATAAAGAAGAAACATTTGTCCAGACCAGTAGGAGGGGCGGAGATGGGCAGCCGGGGTGGACAGGACTCGAGGCAATGTGGCCGGATCCAGAGACTGGCGGATTGTGGAACGAACGGGGCAGGCAGTGTGACCACTAGCAGACCCCACGGCCCCACATTTGTGCATAGACACACCAGGAGGAACTGTAGAGGAGCGAAAACAGACTGCGCAACCCAGGGCTCCAGCATGGGGAAATAAAGCCTCAAACCTCTCATTGAAGACATCAGTGGGGGTTGAGGCAGCAGTGAGAGAAACTCCCAGCCTCACAGGACAGGTCGTTGGAGAGACCCACAGGGGCCTAGAACGTGCACAAGCCCATCCAGCCGCTCGGGAATCAGCACCAGAAGGGCCCAGTTTGATTGTGGGTAGTAGAGGGGAGTGACTGAAGTCCTGCAGAGAGTGGAGCCAGCACCATTGCTCCCTCTCGGCCCCTCCCCCACTTACAGCATCACAGCTACCCCGCCCCAGTGAACACCTAAGGTTCTGCCCCTTTACTTAACGGGCGCGCCAAGACAAAAAAAAATGGCCCAAATGGAAGAACAGATCAAACCTCCAGAAAAAATACAACTAAGCAACGAAGAGATAGCCAACCTATCAGATGCACAGTTCAAAACACTGGTAATCAGGATGCTCACAGAATTGGTTGAATTTGGTAACAAATTAGATGAAAAAATGAAGGCTATGCTAAGAGAAAAAGGAAAACGTACAGGGAACCAATAGCGATGGGAAGGAAACTGGGACTCAAATCAATGGTGTGGATCAGAAGAAAGAAAGAAACATCCAACCAGAACACAATGAAGAAACAAGAATTCGGAAAAATGAGGAGAGGCTTAGGAACCTCCAGGACAGCTTTAAATGTTCCAACATCCAAATTATAGGGGTGACAGAAGGAGAAGAGGAAGAACAAAAAATTGAAAACTTAGTTGAACAAATAATGAAGGAGAACATCCCCAATCTGGCAAAGGAAATAGACTTCCAGGAAGTCCAGGAAGCTCAGAGAGTCCCAAAGAAGCTGGACCCACGGAGGAACACACCAAGGCACATCATAATTACATTACCCAAGATTAAACGCAAGGACCTACATCCAAGATTACTGTATCCAGCAAAGCTATCATTTAGAATGGAAGGGCAGATAAAGTGCTTCTCAGAGAAGGTCAAGTTAAAGGAGTTCATCATCACCAAGCCCTTATTATATGAAATGTTAAAGGGATTTATCTAAGAAAAAGAAGATCAAAAATAGGAACAGTAAAAATGACAGCAAACTCACAGCTATTAACAACCACATCTAAAACAAAAACAAAAGCAAACTAAGCAAACAACTAGAACAGAAACAGAACCACAGAGATGGAGATCACATGGGGGGTTATCAATAGGGGAGTGGGAGGGGGAGAAAGGATGGAAAGGCACAGAGAATAAGTAGCATAAATGGTAGGTAGAAAATAGGGGGAGGATAAGAATAGTATAGGAAATATAGAAGCCAAAGAACTTATAAGTATGACCCATGGACATGAACTATAGGGGGGGAATGTGGGAGGGAGGGGGTGGGCAGGATGGAGTTGAGTGAAGAGGGGGAAATGGGACAATTGTAATAGCATAATCAATAAATATATTTTTTAAAAGTAAAAAATAAAATAAAAATTAAAAATAAAGAACAATGTAAATGAACACTCATCAATAACTTATTTTGAAATTATTTGAAACCTACAAGAAAATGAAAAACTTGTACAAATAATTCCTATGTACTCTTCACCTGCATTTACTTAATAGTAGCAGTATAAGATGATTTGACTTATCTAAACTGTTTACTATTACTCTTAGTTACTGCTGAATCATTTGAGTGTGTTGCAGACATCAACACCCCTTCCATCCAAATACCTGGGTGTTATTTCCTAAAAACAAGATCATTGCAGGACCACAACACATTTATTAAATCAGGATATTAATTCAGTAATATTCAATACCATTACCTAATCTACAGTCCATATTCAATTTTGCCAGCTGTGGCCTTCACAATACTCATCCTCCCTCTCAGGATATAATCCAGAACCATGCATTATATTTAGTTGTAAGTTTCTTTGGTTTCTCTTATCTGGAAAAGTTTTTGTCTTTATATTTCACAACAGTGACTCTTAAAGAGTACAGACCAGCTGTTTCATTGAAATTGGGTTTGTCTGATGTTTCTCTCACAATCAGATTCATGCTTTTTTTTTTTTATTTGTAGGGATACTACACATGCGATTCTCTGTTCTGGTCATATTCAGTGTATCACGTCAGAAAAACACATGATGTCAACTTGTATTTGAGACAATTTTAAGTGGCAAACATTTTTTAATTTTATAGTTTTATATTTCAATGTTTAAAACTCATTATTAATAACATGAGGATAATTTTTAAGTGAACATACAGAAAAACTTAAATAAATAATATATGAGGTATTAACATTGGAAAGCAATACTATACATGTGAAACACTGGTTAAACCAAATTCAAAATGACATGGACTTACGTAGCCAACAGCAATTGTAAAAGCAGTCTATTCCAGATTTCTTCCAAGACTAACAGGAGATGGATCAGTTATCCTTAAAGACTGCTACAAGCTAACTAATTAAAAAATAAAAACTGCCCTGACCAGAAGGCTTGGTTAATTGAGCGTTGTCCCATACACCCAAAAGGTTGCAGGTTTGATTCCCAGTCAGGGCACATACCTAGATTGCAGGTGTATACAGGAGGCAACCGATCAATATTTCTCTCTCACATTCCCCTACCCCTTCCTCTCTCTCCAAAATCAATAAACACATCTTCAGATGAGGATTAAAAGAAATAAAAGATAACCCAGACCAGTGTGTCTCAGTTGGTTGGACATCATCCCCCAGAGCGAAGGGTCACCAGTTGGATCCCTGGTCAGGGCACATGCCTGGTGCAGGTTCAGGCCCTGGTCAAAGCCTGTACGAGAGGCAACCAACTGATGTTTCTCTCTCAGATGAACGTTTCTCTCCCCCTTTTTCTCCCTCCCTTCTCCCCCTCTCTAAAAATAAAAAAAACACAAACTATAAGAACTCCCAAGAAACTATTTATGTATCATATAAAACATTTTCACTGATATAGGAAAACAATATTACTATTTCAAGGGCATAATATTTGCTTTGAAGATAACAAAGGGTGGATTTGTCATATTTATAAAAATGGTTCAATTCTATTCTGATATCAAATTCGGTCAAGGTCAACAGATATAAAAGGAGTAAGAATCATCCTTGAATTTCTTTGCACCACCATAATGCGGGCCAGTGCTTGTGTAAACTACATCATACTTAAACAGAATAATCAAGTTTGGTATTAATGAGGCTTTAAAGATAAAATCCTATAAAATTGCTTAAAAGCCTATTTATGCATGAGCCTAACAATGTCTTTGATCCTACTTAGAAGAGAGAATAGTTAAATTTTTATAAATTGAAAGAACATAAAAATTTCAGTCGTTACTCATCCTCATCATTACGTTACGTGTGTAGTCTTAGTTTTATGGTTACAACATCAGCTAGCCCATGTTTCTAAATTCCTTCTTGAAAGCCAATTACACTTCCTCTGCCCTCATTCAAGTAGGGAACACATCTTTGAAGAGCTGATTACACAACTGAATATTTAAATATAAAATGTTTTGAGAAAACAGAGAAAAAGTGATGGTAAAAGAAGTATCCATCCACACCCCCACAAAGGGATATTGGTGGTAGGATTTGGTAAAGATTTCCCTTGCAAGAACTTGCAAGGGAAGTTTAAATTTATGTAAATTATATATGAGAAGCATATTTTCCTGCAATTCTGTGGATCTTGAGAAAATATTTCTTTTGCTCTTTCTACCATACAGTAATTTTTTGTCTATTTTCTGAAAAAAAAATCCTTTAATGAGTATCTTCCCATCCAATTCAACATTCTTGTAAAATCCTGGGGGAAAAGGATAATTGCAAATATGATATATAGAATCCAATTAGACTGCAAAACTTTTTTTAATCCAAATTTTCCATCAGGCTTTATTCTACCTCCTATGATCTTACCCAACATAGACTCAGAGACCTAGAAATTAGAAGTCTCCCTGGCCTTCCCAAACAAAGCACTAAAGTAGTAGAAATGTTTGAAGAAGGTAATTTGTTTCATATAGGCTATTAAAATTTAATATATACAAAGTGAGACATTTTCATAAAGGTAATATTTTCACAAGAAAAACACTTGGAAGTGATTAAGATATAAAGGACAATTTAGAAGAAAATTTTAAAATCTATTCTAGGTAATGAATGTTTCAACCTCTTTGCTAAATAATTGAAGAGTCAAGCTGCAATCTCAATGAAGTTCTGCAGAGGGAGCTAGCACCACAAAGAATAAATTTATAACATACAGAACTTCAAGAAAAGACCTAGTCTGCTGGAAATACTGGATTTCTGTTCATCAACATGAGCTCCTATTATCCTCTAAGATTTTACCTTAGCCATCAAAAACACAGTATTACCTACAAACTATGGCATATTTCTAGTAAACCACATTAAAGCTTATAAAATAGAATACCCATCATAAATACCTTTAAACACTCTGTGAAGTTGGTATATATGTTTTAAATAATATTCCTCCAAAAAAGTAAAAAATATTGTTTTTCCTAAGTTACTGAACTTAGGCAAAATAGAAAGCAATAAAAAAGATCTGAAATCAAAACACTCTCTCTATCCTTTTCTGCCATAAGACAAGGCAGAGTTTCTCCATGCCTCAGTTTTCTATAAAATGGGAGTAATTATATCTACCTCAAAAGGTTGCTGTGAAATTATTAGAGCATAAAAATAATTAAAATAACGCTCTTTTCTTGTTCTTTAACACACGTGTTATTTAATTTTTCAATACTTTCAAAAAAGAATAAGTATATTCAGTAGAGAGATTATTTTCAAGGATTAGATTAGTCACTGATACTAAAAATTTCCCAAAACTCCAAAATCCTTATCATTCCCCAAAAGTGTCTCAATCCCAAAGTGGATACAGTGTTGGCATCCCCTTACTTTATTTCTTAGGTATTATCTTTCATGACTTCATTCTCAAAATGTTCCTGTTTGTTTTAGACCAAGGAGAAAAGAATTCAACCTACCACCACTTTGTTCATTCTACGTTGACCCCCCTGAACATTCACCCCATATTATATAGTTCACCCATAATGTTTGCTTTAGGATGAAACTTCCAATGGAAGCATCATACATAGAATCAAATAACTTCTATAGAAAAGGATTGTTGTGTTCTAGAGAAAGGGTTCTAGAATGCTCAAGAAAATGAGGTTAAAAAAGACAAAAGTATTTTTAAATTATTCCACATAATATGTGAGTGTAAAATGTATGAATTAACTAAATTATGGCTATAAATCTTTCGTATTTCATAAACATCTCCTAAAGCTTTTAGAATCAAGTTGGCCAAAATTCTTTGTATTATACCCTCTCCCTGGAAGAATGGGATATGTCTTGCATTTTGAAGTCAGGCATAAGTAGTATTTGATGATTCTCTTCAACTCACTCAGTAGAAAGTCTGAAGAAGTTTCTAAAACCACATAATACAATACTATGAAATTAATCAGTCATTGAGTTTTCATATTCCTATTGGGTTCATTTTAATCAGTTACTGAGTCCTGCAATGGATATCAATCCCTTTTATATTAAAAAAAAATCACTGCATATTTAGGGAGCTGCTTGGTATAACAGAACAAACACTGAAATGGGAATCAGGAAGACTTGAATTCTGGTCCAGCACTTGTCATCACAGTGTAACTTGTACAAGTTACTTTATCACTGTAAATTTCACTCAGTTTCATTATAAATTACAGATACTGGTTCTGAAGTTCATTTCTAGATTCAAAGTTCTATAACTTAAAAGATATGGAAAAAGTGGCCTTTTAGAATGAAACCATAAAAATACTGTATTTATTCATGTTGAAAATCAATAACCACTTAACTTTGTTGGTCCTAGATGTTCTTTATTTCAATTCTGATCTTCTGCTTGCCAGGAGTTTTTCCTACTTTTGCATTAAGCAAATACATTGCCATGAACAAAATCTATTAGCTTTATAGGCAATCAGTTCTTATATTATTCTTATAAAACAATCTTGAGGTTTTCTAATAACTGCTCAGTAACAACAGTAATAATAATGGATATGAGTGTATCAGATGTTACTGATTGTCTCTAATTGCTTTTCACATATTCTTAAACCTGTCACTTCAATACTTATAAATCTCCCCTGGTAGTTTAGAAATTGGGCGCTGTCCTCTAAAAACTTATAATTTTTTATACTACACCAAAGATCAAGATCTAACAGTGTCCTTTCCAACATCTGGCATCATACCCCTTGCATAACCCATTAATTTTCCCCCGTTTCATTATAATCATAAATTGACAATCATAACTATTACAAGACAAAATTTTAAAATGTAAAGGGTAATTCTGAAAAAATAATTAACTTTTGACATAAAAAATCATTAAAGAGAATTCATTCAACATCAGAAAGGAAAAATATACCTCATATCCAGAATAGCAATACATTGCTTATAAAAATTTCCTCTTTATCTTGGCAGCTATTTTGAAAAGTCAAGTGAATAAATGTGAATCCTTTTTAGAGCCTTTCCCCATGTAGTACAGCCAACTGAAAAACATCTTCAGATATCAAGTTACTCCTGCCTATGTTAAGTGGCACAGATACTTCTAAATTTATTTATACTGCCTTTGGTATTTGTCCCTAACTCCAGCCAACTTTTAACTTTCTTAATCTTTATTCAAGGTAATATTCAATTTAGGTATTCATAAAATGAACAGATTATTTACAGAAACAAAATGGTTCCATAACTGTTGATGTGTCCAATAAGAAACCCAACATTACAAAATCTTCAATTATGAAACTGTTTTTAACTGTCGAGTACTTAAATTGGAGAGTTAGTCTCCATTTGTACATGAAGTCAAAACCCTTCCTTTAAATAGCACCTAGCACACTGACTGGTGAGTGAAAAATATTTAGTGAATGAAATAGTGGTTTTTCTAATTTATTTTAAATTACTCCATTGACAAAACTAAAATGCTGACAGACTAAGAAAATCTACAGAAGACCAATGAAACCAGTTAATTACTGACCCATGTATAGAGCAAAGTATAAATTATATAGTTTTGGATTATTCCCACCACAAATTTAATTGTTTGACTTTCCCTACTTAAAATCATCCCCCAGAATCTTCAGTATATAGAATATTAGGAAACAGGAACCTGAAGAAAACCATTCTGCTTAAAAAAACAACTGTCTTTGCTACCAATCTTTCCGGTTTTGTTACACGTCAGTCTTCCCAAAAAAACAAGTATATCTGTAAAGCACATTTTATAAACTAAGAGTATTTTTAATGAAAATGCAGTTAGTATTGACCACCTAAAGTATTATCAAGATAATTAGAGTTATCACTGTACTATTATTGGTACACAGAGAATTAAGGTACATTTTCAAAAAGCGGGCTACTGTGATGGCGTCACTGCATTTTTGCAATATCATGATAAATCGAGACTGTCTTTAACATATCAGAATCAAGAAGCAATAATGTTTTATAAAAATAAATCATGGAATTTTTAATTGGATAATTAAATTTTGTTTTATATCTACAGCTTATTAGTTTTTTAATATTTTATTTATTTATTTTTAGAGAGAAGGAAAGGGAGGGAAAAAGAGAGGGAGAGAAACATCGATGAGAGAGAGAAACATCGATCAGTTTCACCTCTCGTACACATCCTGACCACGGACTGAACCTGCAACCTAGGCATGTGCCCTGATCAGGAATGGAATGAACCAGTAACCTTTCGCTTTGCAGAGTGACACCCAACTAACTGAGCCAACATCCGTCAGGACCACCTTATAATATTTTAAAAAGCTTGGTCTTGAGCACAAAGAGATCTTAGGTATTTTAATTGTAAGAACAAAAATTAGATCGTTTATGAGCAGCTTTCATGAAAGGCCAGTGTTGCAGTAGCATATTCAACTGAGAGTTTAAAAACTACAAGGCGGAGAACCAGCAGCCACAGAATAAAGATAATCAACTAATGCCAAATCAAGTAACAATATTAACAAGTATAAAAATCTTACTATGTAACCACTAGTAACTAAGAAGACTTCATGTTATACTAAAAAAATTAAATTGTGCTCATTCAACCTTTAGACGTACATTATTTGCTCACTTAGTTCACCATTATGACTATAAAGTTGAAACAGTTCATCTTGTATAGATAAGCATATTAAATTAACACTTTAAATTTAGTGAATTTAGAATTTCTTTCATTCAGTTGTTTTTCTGGTTATAGAAAGAAAAAAGTCCGTAAGTTTTAAATATCATACCATTCTGGGTAGCGTGATGAAATCTTGCACTGTCCAGGCCTGTCCCACCCAGGATGTGAGTCTTTCCCTGACCCAGTGTATCCAAGTTGTATAGCTACTTAGTAGCCCTCTCGGTTACCAGATCTACTGTCGTGGTATCACAGTGCTTGTGTTCAAGTAACCCTTCTAGTAGCCTACTGTTATGTTACAATGCCTACATCATTCACCTCACAGCACCTCATCACATAGGCATTTCATCATTTCACATCAGCATCATTAGAAAGGTGAATATAATACCGTAAGATGAGAGAGAGACCATATTCACACTTTTATTGCAATATATTGTCATAATTGTTCTATTTTATTATTGTTATTAATCTCTTATAGTGTATAATTTATAAGTTAAACTTCATCACAGGTGTATAAATACAGGAAAAAAACATAGTATATATAGCATTCGGTACTATCCATGATTTTAGGCATCTACTGAGGGTCTAGTAATGTATCTCCCACAGAAAAGGTGGTACTTAGTATTATCAAGTGTGGTCCAACCTGAATGATTAAATTTCTCAGATTATACACATGAGTTATTTGTATAATAATTAAGATTACCAGAAGTTTCTTATGGCACAATGGAAAAAAAGGTAGACTAACTAGAAAGCTGAAACACAAGAATTTTTTTAGCTTCCCTCTTTAGACAATCTTATGATACTAAAAAGGTTAAGATAAGGTAAATTTTTAAAACTCCCAAGTCAGTAATTTTTAACTAAAAGCTTCACAGTCCCTGTAAGGTAGTAATCTTTTACATACTACTGTAGGGCAGAAAAATAGCAATGGAGATATCCCAAAATCACATATACAGTTATTTTTATATAAAAAACAAAACCCTGAGAACATTAAAACTTTAAAAAGAAACAAAATTGTATTCACATTTCAAACTGTTTAAAGTGTTTTACCTTATGCTAAACAATAAAGAGGCATTTACTATTTCATAGGGCAACAAAAGAAACAAAATTATATTTATCTTAAGCATGAGGGAGGGGAAGTCAAGTAAGAGCCAAAAATTAACAGTGACAATTTAATATTTATGTGGAGAAAGAAAATGAAATGGCATATTTCCCAATTATGGAATGCAATATTACATATTTTAAAGTGCATAAAGGAACAATTATTTCCTGAAACTTATAAAGTGTAAATATCCTAGTTCTACTAGGATTAAGGTCATAGTGTTATGTCTTTATATTTCACATAATCTTAAAAATCAGATTATTTATATACATCTACTCCAAAGACAGGGTAAACTATGTTACAATCTCGGGTTTAATGCACTTACAGTTCCTTGTGCTTGTCTTCAGCCAAGATTTGGTCATTTGCTTTAAGAGAATACCTGTAACACAGAACAAAAATATACTGGTCATACAAACATACAAGTACGTTCGACTCATAGACACCTGACTGTAGTATCAACAGTTGACACCCATCAAGCACTACCACACTGTTCATAAAAAGAGTTCTTTGCTATTCTTAGTCACTTCCATACACACGACCCCAAGAAATGATCTACCTGACCATGCTTTGACAGCACAGGATATCCAATATTCTTCTACAGTGAATCATCGGTAATCTCACTCATCTAGCAGGTCAAAATTCAAGAAACTACTCTAATGGTAAGTACGTAAGAGTAAAAATAGGCTGTTATCCCATTTGCTAAACACGTAATAAATATCTACTGTATACCAGACTATGTACTGGGTAGTGCGACTTAAGAGAAACAATGAGATTTGAAGTTCCTGACTGGATGGACCATTTACTAGCTTAATGACTACAGGCAATTATTTCACCTCTTTAAGTCCATTCCTTATCTATAAATTAGAGGTTGCTATAAATTTTACAACAGGGATCTTTCAAATTATTGCTGAAGTTAAAAGAATTTCTAAGGAGCACACTGCTGAAATAGGTTTAAAAAAATGGACAGCAATTCCTAAAGTCTTCAATTTCCACTTGTATTCAACCCTTTGCTAAAACTAATCTACCTGACAATGGATCAGAGGTCCAAGTGGAGTAACCATGTAGGTTTTCCTTTCTTGCCTCCCCTTTCACAAGTGCCTTTATCTACTTTATAAAGAGAATGGCATTATCTATCACCCATGCTGAATAAAACTGTATTGCACTGCCTAGTGTGTACAAAAATCTCTGATGTACAAAATAAGGAATGATTCATATTTTGTCTGCAAAGCCTTCTTTAATACCACAAACTGACTACAGGGCTTCCTGTTTTATACATTATTTCTATAAATAATGAAGCCATAAATTATAAATGGGGAACTGTGATAGGATGTTCTATTTGCAGATATATAGAACATGGGGCAGAAGTTGACTGCAACTTTCATTTTGAAAATTTATCTCTTTCATCCCATGTTCATCATTAAAGAAATATTACTTTTCAGGAAAAGTCCTGTGAAACAAAGGTAAGGCAGTTTCTAACAAGAAAAAATAAAGACAGTATCAACTTATTTCTTCCAGTAAACAAACTTAAAACAAGGCTCCTTACACTGCCATTTATCTACTAAAGATTAAGTATCAAAAGATGGTTGTCACAGAAACACGAACCAAAGCCATTTATTTGAATTGAAAATGAGGCCAGCCCTTTTCTACCATGAAAATTAATCTGATTGGCTTGACAATGAAGAACAGTTTTGACATTAAGGTTCTATGGCGGATGGCCTTGAATGGTTTGACTAAAAGACATTTAAGGTACTTGATAAAGACATTTTATTTAAAAAAAAATCCTTTTCACAAAGGCATATTGAAATTAACAACATTTTAACTTTTGTCATCATCTCCTGAAATGTTAAGATAAACATATTGCCTATAAGAAAAACACTAATAGGGCCAAGATGGAGGTATAGGTAGACACACTGTGCCTCCTCGCACAACCAAAAGAAGGACAACAATTTAAAAACAAAAAACAACCAGAACTGACAGAAAATCAAACTGTATGGAAGTCTGACAACCAAGGAGATAAAGAAGAAACATTCCCCCAGACCAGTAGGCAGGGCGGAGACCAGCAGCCAGGGTGGAGAGGACTTGCGGCAAGGCGGCGGCTGGCAGACCCAGCGAGGTGGTGGATTGTAGAATGGGGCAGGCCAGGCTGCAGTTAGCAGACCCCACAAGGTGGTGGCTGGCACACCCTGTGGCCCCACATTCAAACATGGATAAACCGGGAGGAACGGTGGGGGAGCCAAACAGACCTCACAACCCAGGGCTCCAGCATGGGGAAATAAAGCCTCAAACCTCTGATTGAAAACACCTGTGGGGGTTGAGGCAGTAGGAGAAACTCCCAGCCTCACAGGAGAGGTCGTTGGAGAGACCCATGGGGGCCTAGAGCATGCACAAGCCCACCCACCCGGGAAGCAGAACCAGAAGGGCCCAATTTGATTGTGGGTAGCAGAGGGAGTGACTGAAGTCCTGCAGAGAGTGGAGCAAGCGCCATTGCTCCCTCTCGGCAACTCCCCCACATACAGCATCGCAGCACAGCTACTAGCGTTACCCTGCTCTGGTGACACCTAAGGCTCCGCCCCTTTACTTAACAGGCGCGCCAAGACAAAAAAAATGGCCTAAATGAAAGAACAGATCAAAGCTCCAAAAAATACAACTAAGCAGTAAAGAGATAGCCAACCTATCAGATGCACAGTTCAAAACACTGGTAATCAGGAAGCTCACAGAATTGGTTGAATTTGGTCACAAATTAGATGAAAAAATGAAGGCTATGCTAAGAGAAACAAAGGGAACCAATAGTGATGGGAAGGGAACTGGGACTCAAATCAATGGTGTGGACCAGAAGGAAGCAAGAAACATCCAACCAGAACACAATGAAGAAACAAGAATTCAAAAAATTGAGAAGAGGCTTAGGAATTTCCAGGACATCTCTAAACGCTTCAACATCTGAATTATAGGGGTGCCAGGAGGAGAAGAGGAAGAACAAAATTTGAAAACTTATTTGAACAAATAATGAAGGAGAACTTCCCCAGTCTGGCAAAGGAAATAGACTTCCAGGAAGTCCAGGAAGCTCAGAGAGTCCCAAAGAAGCTGGACCCAAGGAGGAACACACCAAGGCACATCATAATTACATTACCCATGATTAAACAGGAGGAGAGAATCTTAGAAGCAACAAGAGAAAAGGACACAGTTACCTACAAAGGGGTTCCCATAAGACTGTCAGCTGATTTCTCAAGAGAGACCTTACATGCAAGAAGGGGCTGGAAAGAAGTATTCCAAGTCCATGAAAGGCAAGGACCTACATCCAAGATTGCTCTATCCAGCAAAGCTTTCATTTAGAATGGAAGGGCAGATAAAGTGCTTCCCAGGTAAGGTCAAGGTTAAGGAGTTCATCATCACCAAGCCCTTATTATATGAAATGTTAAGGGATTTATCTAAGACAAAGAAGATAAAAAATATGAACAGTAAAAATGACAGCAAACTCACAGCTATTAACAACCACACCTAAAACCAAAACAAAAGCAAACTAAGCAAACAACTAGAACAGAAACAGAACCACAGAAATGGAGATCACATGGAGGGTTATCAACAGGGGAGTGGGAGGGGGAGAGGGGGGAAAGGTACAGAGAATAAGTAGCATAAATGGTAGGTAGAAAATAGACAGGGGGAGGGTAAGAATAGTGTAGGAAATGTAGAAGCCAAAGAACTTATAAGTATGACCCATGGACATGAATATAGGGGGGGAATGTGGGAGGGAGGGGGTGGGCGGGATGGAGTGAAGAGGGGGAAATGGGACAACTGTAATAGCATAATCAATAAATATATTTTAAAAAGTAGAAAAAAGAAAAACACTAATAGATATAGTTACTATTTAAAAAGCCTTAATAATGCCTTTTTTGGTATACTTCCCAGAATTCATGTATCTAGTGACTCTAATAAATGACCACGTCAGGTGGTTTCTAATTCTTCATTTCCAACAAACTTGAAGGAGGACTAATTAAATTACCACTGATAAATAAAAATGTTTGATAGCAGACAAGTTCAAATAATTGAATGACAAAACTAAAACAAAAATCTGTCTATTACCATCTAATTAATTATGCCAACTTTTTCTCAGCACTTACATCTCTGAAGAAAAAAAGGGAAATAGGATGATGCAGAACTTGTCTTATTGCAGCAATGTGTATTATTTATCCACAAAACGTTGAATTAAAAACAGTTAAAAACTAGTTTCACCCATGCCATCACAAGATGCATTTAACTTCATTTTCTTCTGTTTCATAATTATTTAACAACATTTTAACATATTTATGTTGTTTTACTAATGACATGCTAATTGTAATTTAATGATTGAGATATTTTTTTAATTCTATTTACACATACATTTTTATGGAAGAGACATATGATAGGGTGATCAATATGCAAGAAGGGCTTTAATACATAAAATATATTACTTTCATAATGTATTACGTGCAAAATATAATTCCTGCAAAAAAATACATTACTTAAAGATAAACACTGGTGAGGAAAAGTGTAACAGAAATACAAATTTAAACAGAAAAAAGGAACATAAAATTTTTAAATGTTAAAAAAGAGCTTGTTCATGCATTTTTAGAAATGGATGATGATAGTTATCAAATCACTGTTATTTAGAGTCCACTAAAAGAATGACCTGTCAGTTTTATTTAACATTACAATAAAAACTCATAATTATTAACTTAATGAATGAGAAAGTACTTCTTTATCAAAACATTTTTATATAAGTTAAAAAGTTTTAGACCAGTGGATTTGAGGACATCTATATTTTAGCAAAGAGTTTGGTACATATACAATAGGAACTCACTCAGAGTTATTTTCCTTCTTTCTCTAGCTGGCTAGTAATAGAGAAATAACATATCTTGCTGAAAGACCTCACAATTCAGTAAGCGAACAGAACAAAATAACTGTTTCTAGTGAGATAAGTGTTACAAAAAAGTGCAATATCTACTGTTCATACAACAGAGGAAGTAGTAAGACTCCTTCCTAAGACAGACAAGAAAAGGGCAGCTTTTATCTGTTCCCCAACTTTCTACTCCCCCATAACATCTCTCTTCATTGCTCCTTCCCCAGAAACAACCTTCCCATTTAGTTTCAGGATAAGAATTTGAAGGGAATAGTAAAGGAGGCCTGAATAAAAGGTCCATAGAGGCAAGAAGCAGGCAAGCATAGCCTGATTTTGATCAAATTACCAAAAGGAAGATTTCACTCTCCTAATTCACACAATACATCTCCAGGTCCTCAACAATGAGTTTACAAAATCAATTTTGAACTATGCTCTAAGCAAGTAAGTTCTCCAATCTCAAACAGGCCTCAAAATCACTGTTCCTATAGTATTCCTTTCTCTATTCTGATTTCCCCCTACCCCAAACCAGGTAAGTAGCCTTCCATCAGATCTCAATTACCTTTATTCTTCTTCATCTTTGCTGGACTTTTCTCAATTTTATCTTTCTTATCTCTACCTTGACTCTTGCACACATAGAAATCTAGCCTACACATAAAACTGCAAGGTTTGAGGATACAGTACTCAAGACTGTTCTCACTTCTGACATCATCTGCAAGTTCAGGGGGTCCCCCAAACCACCCTCAGTTTCAGTAATTCACTGGAAGGGCTCACAGAACTCACTGAAAGCTATCACACAGATTACATGGTTACAGATTACAAGAAAAGGATACAAGTCAAAATCAGCCAATGGAAGAAACATACAGGGCAGCATGGGGGACAATTCCAAATGCGAAGCTTCCAGGATGCGTTCTCTCTTGGCATCAACATGGCACACTGGTGACATGCGACAATATGGTAGAGTACTGCCAGCCAGGGAAGCTCACCGAGCTTCAGTGTCCAGAGTTATTCTTTCTTCATTGAAGTTTCATTACATAGGCATGGTTCATCAATTGACTACTTATTAAGTGGTTTAACTAGGTCTCCAGGTCAACTGATACCATATGACCCAGAGCCTCACCCTAAATCACGGAATTAGTCACATTATTGGGTGTGGCCAACCCCTGTCCTCAACAAAAATATACTTCTACATGTGTAATATAGATTACCTCCTAGAAACCAAGGGCAAAAGCCAGACCCCTCTTTGGGCAAGGCCATATTCTTGGCACATGCCTATATGTATATTTATTTATTCATATATGTCTATAAATATACAGATGTACAAATTTATGCATATGTATATTTCTTTATTCATAAACTTCCATCCAGATCCGTATTTTTCACATAACTCTCTCTTATAAATACCTACTATATGAAATGCCACTACAATAACCTATAGTTGTTAATTAGCTATCTTGCTGCCTAAAAGAATAGCATTCTAATTATTTAAATGGAACACTGATTTAGTTTGCAAATTAGAAAAAAAGGCACTATTAGAGAGCTGATTTGTTCCTCCAGGCAACTTAAATATCTTTCCAAAACTCATAAACTACAACCAAACTCCATATTTATGCATGGTTATTTGTAAGGAAATAAAAACTTTACATACACTTTTTTAAATGTACAGAAATAGTACACACCTACAATTGTAATAATTATGTTCTAAACTATAACAAACTGCTTAAAGTTCATTTTAAAGTAGGCAAACCATAAATTATAATTACAAATGTAAAGGTAAATACACCATCAGGACCATAATCCTTACCAATGAAATGGAGATATTTTGCATTGAAACATACATTTAAATGTTTACATGTGAGGTTTATAATTACACATAGTTCTCATTTTCATTTTCATTTCCTGTTCTGCCAACCTTAACTGCTGTTTGCAGAGTGGAAGATACAGAGCCTTTTGACTCTCTTTATTGCATTTAACTTATTTTGTGAACCTTCCATGTTTTATGTTAATAAACTTCAAAAAGAAAATTCAATTAGTGGAAAGTAGAGAGCTATACCTCAGTTGTCTACCGTGGCTTTCTCAAATGGAAACAAAGCACACCCTATTTTTAAGCTGGGTTTTGTTTCCTAAAGACATGATTAGATAGATGTTCTGCTTTTATACCCATTTCTTAGATTCAAACGTGAACATGGTCCCTAAAAAAAGAGAGACAGCAAACAAGTGTAGTGTTAGTTCTCAAACTTCTTTCTCACTGAATTTACCAGAGGAAAAACACATACACTCCAGTCATCAGAAGATGAGAAGGCAGGAGAAAGCACCGGGAAGGGTCCTCTTATCCTGCGGCTAACCACCACAAAGAAAACTTCTTGAGTGAGTGAAAGACGGTAAGACTGAGAGTATGAGACCTGTGTTATTGTCTGGATTCTGCCATTAACTAGCTTTTTGAAGTGGACAAGCCATTTAATTTCTCTAAGGAAGACAAACTACCTATGTCACAGGGTTGCTATGTGGATCAAATAAGATAATACATGGAAGTGTCCAGCACATTATTTAACACACAATAAATACTCATCCTTCCCCCCTTTCTTTGAATTCTTCCACCTCTTTAAATGAACAATTAGTTCAAAATGTAGGGGTTGGGGGAGAAGGTCAGTTTAAAGTGTTTTCGTATTTGGAAACAACTGCATGACTATAAATTTTCATTAAGGAAACCAGAGTGTTTGTACAAGAATGTCAACAAGAGCATTATTTATTGAAAATTAAAATTGTAAACAATCAGCCCTGGCTGGTGTGGCTCAGTGGATTGAACAGAACCAGCAAAGGGTCACTGGTTGGATTCCCAGTCTGGGCACATGCCTGGGTTGCAAGCCAAGTCAGGTTCCCAGTAGGGGGCATGAGAGAGGCAATCACATATTGGTGTTTCTCTCCCTCTTTTTCTCCCTCCCTTTCCCTCTCTAAAAATAAATTTAAAAAATATTTTTTTAAAAAATTATAAACAATCACACCACACAAAAAGTAGCAGACTGCATCAATAAATTATAGTAAAACCATGGGGAAATGGTTCAACATTAATTTTTTTAAAAATCCCAATATACTAGAAAGAACTGGAAATATATATGTAAAAATATATAGCATGACAGGATTTTTATTTTCTTCTTTGTACTTTTTTAAACTGTAAATAATAAGGATATTTTTGAAATTAGGAAAAATATATAAAAAACAAACGTAATACTTTAGAATGTGATTATGATATTCATCTGAATATAGTTTTCACGTAAACTTTTCAACCAATGAACATGAAAGTTTTCAGATTAGTTCAAATCTTCTCTTGTATAAAAACTTAAAATAAGTTTAATTTAAATGTTATTGAACAAACATTGACAGCAACAGGTGACAAGTTAAATAGGAAGAAGAAGAGAGAAAAGGGAGGGAGGGGAAGAGAGAGTAGTAGAGAGGAGGAAGTAGGAGAGGACAAAGAGGACTACTTTCCCCAATCCTGAGTTGTTTATGGACAACACGCTTAAAGCAAAAAGTATAAAATCCAGTAATGGCATTCCCAGCATGGGCAACGGGAACATGCTGTTACTTAGGTTAAACATTTACTATTAGAACATATCAATAAAATATATTCATACATTATAGTTAACGATTATGATATGCTAGAAGAGTAGTAGTACAATAAAATAAAGTTTAGGCCTTTTATAAAAGATGGAAACAAACATTATTTATTCAAATGTGTTTCTCCCTGAAAATTAGCATAACATAGAATTTCAGGCTGAAGGTCCTTGAAGAGATGGTAAACTCCAGAACCAGCCCTACCCCAGTGGTCCCCAACCCCTGGGGGCCAGCAGCAAGGGAGCTAGCTAAGCTTCATCTGTATTTACAGCTGCTCCCCACTGCTGGCACTACCATCTGAGCTCTTCCTCCTGTCAGATCAGCAGAGGCATTAGGTTCTCAGAGGAGCGTGAACCCTACTGTGAACTGCGCATGTAAGGGATCTAGGTTGCACACTCCTCATGGGAATCTAATGCCTGGTGATCTGTGGTGGAGCTGAGGCGGTGATGCTAGCACTGGGGAGCGGCTGCAAATACAGATCATCATTAGCAGAGAGGTTTGACTGCACAGAGACCACAATAAATCAACTGCTTGCAGACTTATATATATCAAAACCCTACCAGTGAGTGGCAAGTGACAATTACACTGCTTCTGGTGGCAGGCTTTACAGTGACAAGTGAGTTGATGTACTTCAACTGCACAGCTGCATCTGGTGGCAGGCTTTAACTCAGAATCCGACACTTATTTTAGGCTGCACGTGGCCTGCCCATTATTTTATTTACCATTTCCATCTGGGCCTCTTTCCCCACACTGTGCACTTGTCTCAGTCACAGTTTTGGTAAGCCCACATGCTAACCCAGCCAAAATGAGTAAAAAGCAAACGTTGCTGGAGAGCTTCTTTAAAGGGGGGGAAAGACCCAATGATGAGACAGCAGAAGACTCCAAAACTGCAAACAAAAAGCAAGCTGCATTTAAAAGAAAATACCCACAGTCCTACTTAAATAACAGGTTCACTGCAACAGGTGATTCACATTCTCCAAGTCTGCTTTGTATAATATGTGGCGACAAGCTATCCAATGAAGCCATGAAACCTTCAAAACTGCTTTGCCAAGCACCCTGCATTAAAAGACAAGCCTTCAGAGTTTTTCAAAAGAAAAAAATGTGAACACAAAGAAAGAAGCAGTTACTGAAGGCCATCACTTTATCAAATGTGTCTGCGCTGAGAGCATCACTCTTAGTTACTAATCGCATTGCTGAAGCTAAGAAGGCCTTTACTATTGGTGAAGAGATGATTCTGCCTGCTGCTCAGTATATGTGTCATGAACTTTGAGGAGAAGCTGCAGTTCAAAAGGCGTCAAGTGCTCCTCTTCTGGCTAACGCATAACTAGACAAATTGATGAAAGAGCAGAGGATAATGAGGCACAATTGTTTGAGAGGATTAGTAAGTCAGCGTGGTCTGCAATCCAGGTTGACTGGTCTACTGATGTTAACAAGGCTTGTTTTTGTGCGATATATTTTTCAGGAGGACGTGCATGAGGATATGTGTTGCGCACTTTTGTTACCAACCAACACCACAGCTGCAGAACTATTCAAGTCTTTGCCTGATTACATGTCAGGAAAACTGAATTGGTCATTTTGTGTCAGTGTATGCCCAGGCAGAGTGGCTGCCATGACTGGATGGCTCTCTGGTTTCACTACTCAGGTCAAAGAGCTGGCTTCTGAATGTGAGTACGCACTGTGTCACCCATAGCAAATGCAGGTTAGCTGAAAAATGTCACCTGAACTTAACAACATTTTACAGGATGTGATTAAAAAACCACACTAAAGTCCATGCTTTTAACTCGCATCTGTTGGTGCAGCTCTGGAGGAGATGCACGCAGAGCACACACATCTTCTCTTATCCACAGAAGTGAGAAGGCTTTCCAAAGGTAGATCACTAGCCAGTTTTTAAGTTCAGAGCTGCTCCAGAGATTTCTTTTAGAATAACAATCACCACTGGTAGCATATTTCAGTGACACAGAGTGGGTCACAAAATTTGCTTATTTGTGTGACATATTCAACCTGCTCAACGAACTCAGACTGTCACTTCAGGGGAGAACAACAACTGTGTTCAAGTTGGCAGATAGGTGTTCAAGGGGCTGCATTCAAAGCCAAACTGGAATTATGGGGGCGACAAGTGAACATTGGGATTTTTGACATGTTTCAAACATCAGCAGAGATTCTAAAAGAGGCTGAACTGGGCCTTCTTTCTCCCGGCTGGCCCATGATCACCTATTTCAGCTTTCAAAAGAGTTAGAGCATTACTCCCCAACCACAATAGACCCCCAAACTGGGAAGGAATGGATCCACAACCCATCTGTGAATAAGCCAGGTGAATTCACTTTGTCCGTGCTAGGAGAGGACTAACTGCGTGAGGTCACAAATGACAGCGACCTTAAAAGTATGTTTGAGACAACTTCAAATCCCCATACATTCTGGATTAAAGTCAAGGTGGAATATCCTGATATTTCCACAAAAGCACTGAAAAGCCTGCTGCCATGTCCAACATCCTGTCTTTGTGAGGCAGGGTTTTCTGCAGTGACAGCACCAAAATGAGATTACAGAGTAGACGAGACACAAGGAACACACTTCAGGTGTTACTGTCTCCCATCACCCCTGGATGGGACTGTCTATTTGTGGGAAAACAAGCTCAGGCCTCCCACTGATTCTGCATTATGGTGAGTTATATAACTATTTCATTATATATTACAATGTAATAATAATAGAAAGAATGTACACAATAAATGTAATGTGCTTGAGTCATCCCAAAACCATCCCGCTGCCCTGGTGTGTGGAAAAATTGTCTTCCACAAAATTGGTCCCTGGTGCCCAAAAAGGTTGGGGACCACTGCCTACCCAAAGTCACACATGTAGGAAGTGAGGGCAATCTGGCTGCAACATCCGTCACCCCAGTGATCACCAGGGATGATTCGGCTGATCTGGCTGGCTAGGCAGGTATCCCCATCCTCCCTCACCAATACATGTCCATCCCTCCTGAAGCTGCGCACTGGTGGAAGAGGATGATCTTCCCAACTAGAGGAGAGGACCAGTCTTCGGTCAAGGGTATGCGAGTAGCTGCGCTCCCCTGCTAGAACCTCCAAACCAGCTCTCAATGTCCAAAGTCTAGTTTATGCCAAACTAGAACTTGCTACACAACAGGGTGAAAATAAATTATTCATAAGTACCTGCAACTAAGATTGCCTCCAGAGATATAACAAGTAAAATTCCTAAAAATCTATAAACATTACCACATAATCCAAAGAATCCAAATAGTATCCTGCAAAATTTTATTGAATTGGTATAATCAATCAGGTAGATAAGTATGTGTATGGTAGTAAGAGTTTAAACATTTGACTGGCTCTTGCAATTAACAAATAAAGGTTGACCAAAACATACTTGGGAGGAAGAAAAGGGAGGCCAAAGTGTTAATCATCATAACAATGTTTCCTACTAAAGTTGAAATTTAAGGGGTTTATAAAGAAACAGATTAAGAGTAAACCACAGGATTAGAATGAAAATAATGGCAAAAGTACATGGATTATGAAAGTAATATTTTAAATACCCATTAGTAAACTAAATGAGGATTAAAACTTAATAGGAGAAAGAATTAAACTGGATTTAAATCTACAAAAATTACACTCTTTGTATTCTAACATTTTTCTTTCCTTATGGTTTTATTTTTTTTAAGTTGATAATTACTCCAAATAACTAGCCACATATTTTCATTAAAGGAATTTTTAAAAATGTGTTAAGTGTGGTATGTTTGCCTCCAGCCATATCAAGAGAATTGGTCCACTTAATATAACACCATTTCTTTCTTTTATTTTTATTTATTAATTTTATGTTTTAATCTTTTTAAAGTTTTTTTTCTTAAAGATTTTACTTATTTATTTTTAGAGAGAGGGGAAGGGAAGGAGAAGGAGAGGGAGAGAAACATCAATGTGTGGTTGCCTCTCGCGTGTCCCAAACTGAGGACCTGGCCCACAACCCACACAAGTGCCCTGACTGGGAATCCAACTGGAGACCCTTTGGTTCGCAGGCCCGTGCTCAATACTCTGAGTTACACCAACCAGGGCTATTAATTTTATTTTTTAATTGCATTTTATTGATTGTGCTATTTCAGTTGTTCTAATTTTTCTGCTTTTGCCCTCCTCAACCCAGTACCCCCAACTCCCTCAGGCAATTCTCCCACCATGTTCATGTCCATGGGCATGCACGTAAGTTCTTTGGCTACTCCATTTCATATACTTACTTTACATCCCATGATTATTCTGCACCTATCTATTTGTACTTCTTAATCCCTGAGACTCTTCATCCATTCCCCAACACCCCCCACCCCATCTGGCAACCATCAAAATGTTCTCAGTATCCATGGTTCTGTCTCTCTTCTTGTTTGCTTAGTATGTTTTTAAGATTCAATTGTTGATAGATATGTATTTTTGCCACTTTATAATTCATAGTTTTGATCTTCTTTTTCTTAAAAAAAGTCCCATTATTATTTTTCCTATGATAACGGTTTGGTGATGATGCTCCTTTAGTTTTTCTCTTATCTTGGAAGCACTTTATCTGCCCTTACATTCTAAACGACAGCTTTGCTGGACAGAGCAATCCTGGCTGTAGTACACTGCTTTTCATGACTTTGAATATTTCTTGCTAAACTCTTGTAGCCTGATTTCTTTTGAAAAATCAGCTGACACTCCTATGGGAACTCCCATGTAGGTAACTAACTGCTTTTCTCTTGTTGCTTTTAAGATTCTCTTTATTGTGACCTTTGGCATTTTAATTATGATGTGTCTTAGAGTGGGCCTATTTGCATCCATCTTGTTTGGGACTCTCTGTGCTTCCTGGACTTGCATGTCTATTTCCTTCACCAAATTAGGGAAGTTTTCTTTCATTATTTTTTTCAAATAATGTCCAATTTCTTGCTCTTTATCTTCTCTTTCTTGTACCCCTATGATGTGAATGTTGAATCTCTTGAAACTGTCTCAGAGGCTGCTTATGCTATCCTCATTTTTTGGATTCTTTTTTCTTCTTGTTGTTCTGATTGGTTGTTTTTTGCTTCCTTATGTTCCATATCATTGATTTGATTCTTGGCTTCATCCATTCTACTGTTGTTTCCCTGTAAGTTGTTCTTTATTTCAATTAGTGTGTCCTTTGTTTCTTACTGGATCTTCTTTATGCTTTTGAGGTCCTCACTAAGTTCCTTGAGCATCCTTATAACCTATGTGTTGAACTCTGCATCTGATAGATTGCTTATCTCCATTTCATTTAGCTCTTTCTCTGAGTTTTGACTGTACTTTCATTTGCTCCATGTTTCTTTGTCTCCTCATTTTGGCAGCCTCCCTGTGTTTGTTTCTATGTATGAGATAAGAGCTGCTTTGACTTCGTGTCTTGATAGTATGGCTTTATTGTAAATGTCCTGTAGGGTCCAGTGGCACAGCCTCCCCTATCACCCAAGCTGGGTACTCAAGGTGTACCCTTCTTGTGGACTGAGTACTGTAAGTACCCTTCTTGTGGACTGTAAGTATTGGCAGATCAATGGCAGGGACTGACCCAGGTCAGCCAGCTGCAAGGACTGCCTGTTACCACTGACCACCAACCTCTGCCGTCTGGGGATCAGTTGTGCAGAGGGCAGGGTGGTTGCACTCCGACGTGGTCTGTAGCTGTCCCCTCGGTGTGCTGGCCCTGGTGTTTCCTGTGTGGCACAGGCCAAGATCAGCCCCCACCTGTGTTTTGCCTGGGGCACCCTGCCTGAGCTATAAAGCAATGTGAGATGGCTGCTTATGCTGGGCTTGGAGATTTACAGGCAAAGACAAACTGTGAATCTAAGCTGGTTGCTGCTAGTGCCAGGCCTGGTAGCTCACTGAGGCCAGCTATTGTTTGTCTGATAGGATTTATGAAATTGTAAGGCATCAGCCAAGATCAGTCAATCATATGGAAAAGTAGTTTGGGTGGGCCCATAAGTTGGGAGAGGCAGTCTCTTGGGATCTCCAAGGCACATCAAACAGTGTTAGCCAGGTTGATAGTCTCAGATATGGCACCAGCTTGCTGGCTCTGTGGGGGAAGGATTTAGCAAAGAGACAATGGCCTCAGCTCACCTTGATGCCAGACACTTCAGAAAGGCACTCTGTATACCACTGGTGCCTTTCAAGCTGCTACCCTGGTGCTGGAGCTCAGACGGAGTGAGTCTGAGTAGGTGAGTCTGTGTGGGGGGTCTTTAAGAGGAACTGACTGGGGCTCCAGCAGTTTCTTCTACCAACTCAATCCGTCATGGTTTTTACAGCCAGAAGTTGTGGGGACTTATCTTCCTGGCACTGGAACCCTGGGCTGGGGGGCCTGTTGTGGGGCTGGCACTCCTTGCTCCCAAGACATCACTCCCGAATTTTTATCCACCGCATGTGTGTGAGGGACCAGGCCGTTCCATGTGTCTGACTCATCTATCAATCTGGATGGATGTGGTTTCTTTAATTCCATAGTTATCAGACTTCCATTCAACTCTTTATGGTGGCTCTGAGTGATGGTTGTTCTATATTTTAGTTGTAATTTTGATGTGGTTGTGCAAGGAGGTGAGCCACGTCTGCCTATGCCACTATCTTAATTGAAGTCCTCCCATTTACTTCTGAATACATTTTAATCTGGCTTCTGTCCCTATCACTTCCCTGTGCTTTACATAGCTGAGGTCAACACTGACATCCTATCATAAAATCCACTGGACTCCTGTTTTTTGTTTTGTTTTTGAACTTACTTTATTTTCAATTGCAGTTAACAGTCTGTATTATTTTGTATTAGTTTCAGGTGTACAGCATAGTAGTTAGACAATTATATAATTTAATTAGTGATTTCCCTGACCAATTCTAGTACACGCCTGGCACCATTCATAGTTATTACAATATTACTGACTATATTCCCTATACTGTAGTTTATATCCCTGTGACTATTTTTTAACTACCAATTTGTACTTCTCTAACCCTTCACCTTTTTTACCTAACCCCCAATACCCCTTCCACATGGCGACTCTCAATTTATTCTCTGTATCTGAGCCTGTTTTTATTTTGTTGGTTCATTTATTTGGTTCATTAGATTCCACATGTAAGTGAAATAATATGTTATTTCTCTTTCTCTGACTTTTTTCATTTAGCATAATAACCTCTAGGTCCATCCATGTTGTTGCAAATGGTTAAGTTTTCATTCTTTTTTATGGCCGTAATATTGCACTGTATTTATGTAACCACATCTTCTTTACCCACTTGTCTATTGTTGGACACTTGGGCTGTTTCCATATCTTGACTATTGTAAATAACACTGCAATGAACACAGGGATGCACATATCTTTTCAAATTAGTGTTTTGGGTTTCTTCAGATATATACCCAGAAGTGGAATTGCTTGGTCATAAGGTAGCTCTATTTTTTATTATTTTGAGGAACCTCAATACTGTTTTCCATAGTGTCTGCACCAATTTGCAATTCCACCAATGAAAAAGGGTTCCCTTGTCTCCATTTCCTCGCCAGTTCCTGTTTGCTGATTTATTTCCCCTGGACTCTTGTAGGCCTTATATCATTAGACATCTGTTACACCTGATACTATTAACCACTCTGTCATACAAACTCACTATATACTTCATGAGACCTTGTCTTAGTTCTTCTGCTACAAACTCATTATTTCCTCTCCATCTTATTCCGTAATTCTTCTTCATCTATCCATCTATTAAATGTTCTATCTTCCAGCCCACTTCTTCTTTTACTTTACACCCTTTCTCTAGAAAGGCTCTCTGTTGATTGCTTTAATACCACCTATATAATGAGGATGATGATGATGGTAATAATAGCTGACATTATTGAATGGCATTGTGTAAAGTACAATTAAATATAATGTTTATTTACTGTAGATCTCTCCAGGCATGAATCCTCTATCTATCTAAACATAAATCAAACTCTTTCCTAAATATATCTACCTAGATATCACATATTCATCTCATACATAACAAAATTGAACTTAATTTCTCCATCCCTTCTAAAATGTCCTTCCTCAGTTGTAAATATCACCATCTACTCAGTCACTAAAGCTAAAAGTTGGAATATCATCCCTGGCTCCTTTGCCCTCTTCAATAAATCAATCACCAAGTCTTACCTTTAAAACACTAACATATTATGGAGCTTTCTCCCAACATTCTATCCTAAATACAACGATCAGGTCATCATCTTTCAACAGGTCTATCACTCCAGCCTCCTTTTTTTTTTTAAAGACCTTATTTATTTATTTTTAGGGAGGGAGGGAGAAAGAGAGGAAGAGAAACATCAGTGTGAGAAACATCCATCAGTTGCCTCTGCACCCTCCATCAGTTGCCTCTGTGCCCCCATTGGGGACCGAACCCACAAACCAGCCATGTGCCCTAGCAGGAATCGAACCCAGCAACCTTTCACTTTACAGTATGATACCCAACCAACTGAGCCACACCAGTCAGGACCAGACTCCTTTTTAATCTCTCTCCTCAAATCCAATGACCTACTGCAGACACAATGATTTATATAATACCAAATGTGAACCCAACCATGTTGTCCCCCTATTTAAACCCTATTGCCCATAACAGGGACATGAGACACAGTCCAAGTTCCTTAGTAGCCAAATAATATTGCTTAACATATGGCAAATACATAAATTATCTCATTCACCCTCACATTTTAATATTTCTATTTTAATATACTTATTATAATATTCCTAATTTATTCACAAGGAAACTGACTTCCATAGATTAAGAAACATAACTACAGTCACATAACTGCAAGTGGCTCCAGAGAACACTCATAACTAACCTCCATTCTATAATGCCACAGTAATAAAGTGACTTCCTTCTCCACCTGTCTCTCAGAGTACTAGATGCTAAAGGGAAGAAATTTACTCAACATGTATTCCCAGGATTTGGAAAAATACTGACCACAAAGCAGGTGCTCCAAAAAAAATCTATAATGAGCTTAAATGAACTTTAAAAAATGAATCCATGTTTAGGTAAGCCTTACAAATACCATTTTCCTCAATATTCAAAGTCAGGTCTGAACATCAGAGTATCTACAAGGAACATCATCTAATTTTATCTAGGGCAAAGGGAAAACTTCATGAATGAGTCTGTGATTATTTGTATGCATAATTTAGGTCTTATTTGGGGAAGCCCCAGAGCAACTCAAGACCAATTACAAAATATGTGAAATAATATAAAGATTCAGAATCAAATACCAGTTTATTTCAAATTATAAGGCTCTAGTACTCTAAAAGAGAGAATCATAATAGCCAAGGACCATCTTTCTTTTAATGCAGGTCACAGGTAAGTTAAAAGAAAATATTCAAAGTTCAGTATTATTTCCAAATACCAGCAATAATCTAGTTGAAAAGTATTATACTCACAGCAACAATTACATTTTTAAAATATCTAGAATAAATCTAAAACTACAAAATTTTACAATAACACCAAGCTATCCTGTTTAATATTGTAACCACTATAATCACATGATTATTTAAGTTTAAATTAATTGAAATTAAATAAAATTTTAAACTTCAATTCATCAGTTACACAACCACACTTCAAATGTTCAAAGCTAAATGTGATTACTGGTTGGGTTACCATACTGGACAGCACAGAGACACAATATTTCTATCATCACAAAATGCTCTAGTGTACAGCAGAGCTGTAGAGATAGTAACTTAGCTCAGATTTTGTTTTAACTTTAATCATTTCCACATAGTTTGAATTTTTTCCAAACATTTATTTTATAATTTTTAAAGCTAACAAATTTAGCAATAATCACTACAGAAGACATATTAAGTTTTTTTTAAACCTAACCATTTTGTAACCCTGTATTTGATGTACTTAGAGCTTATGTGTTAATGATATATATAAAAGAATACCTAAAATACTGGAGAAATATGTATAGATTTTAAAATCTCATATGATAAAAATCTCATTTTTTCCTAAATTAACCTATAAATGCCATACATTTCTAAACTGATGCACAAGCAGTGTCCACAGCATTGTGGCTGAGACAAGACAAATTCACACGGACTACTGAGTCCTGTGGAGGAAAAGGGACAGCACGGCCACTCTCTCAAGGGGAGAGCATGCAGACCCTTTCCTTGACAGGCTTTTATTGGCTTAATCTGCACAGGAATACAGGGCGTATATGGAAAGCTCATCAGTCATTGTCAGGCAGTAATAATCAAATAGGTAACATTCAAAGAACTCTGAGGGCTTATTTTGAGTCAGGGTCAGATAGCTAAAGGACCATAAAACTTTGGGGAAACAAACTCATTTCATGCTTGGACCCTTATCATTTAAATTGAGTGTATTAGCAAAGCAGGTTTCACAGGACTTTATGCATTCTTTCTTAGGCCTGATCGCCCAGGGGAACCCACCCTTTCCAGCACAGGGCCGCAACCACCTCCAGCATTGTTTCAGGTTTATGTCGAGCCTCAAAAACAAGGCAGCCAAGAGATTCGGAGACTTCTTGCAGACGGAATGAAGACTCAGGCCATGTCAAATCTGAGGGGTGAGGGTCCATCACCCCCTTCTTTCTCCATAGCCCCCCAAGTCCTTCCCTGAAGGGCCCCTTGTGACCATGCCTGTCTTAGGTTGTCCCTCCCTTGAGGAATCTTACCCGTCATTGGCTAACTGGTCATGCACTGGGGGCCAGGCAGGGTGAAGTAAAGGGGGCAGAGGTGGCACCCCTGCCAGGGAGATAAGCTGTCTCCTTAGTGTCTTAGGGTCTCAAGGTCTCTCACTCAGCCTTAGCCATGGGGGGTTACAGTCTCTGAAACCAGTCAGGATGGTTCCCAACACTAAACAAAATTCCAGAAAGAATTTTTGTAGAATTTGACAAGCTTATTCTAAAATTTCTGTACAAAAGAGCCAAAAAATATGGAAATTCTTGAATAAAAACAAAAAATGTAAAGACTTGCCCTATCAGACTTCAACAATTATTGTAAAGCTTTAGTTATAAAACAAAGCTAGGGTTGCATTAGTTCAAGAACAAATAGACCAGCAAAAAGAACTAAGAAATATAAACCGAGCTATAGATAAATAAAAATTGACACTGCAGATCAGCGAGTAATGGTTGGATTATTCACAATATACTGATAAAGTAGTTGATTCCCCAAAAGGAAAAAAATATAAAAATACTTAATCCCTACGTCACATCACATACAAAAATCAATTCAGGTCAATTACAGAACAAGTACAGAAAGCATAATGTTAAAACTTGCAAAAGAAAATACTGCAATACAGCTTTATAAGGAATTAACTACAAAAGTGTCAGCATTTCACATTTAGTTTTAAGACAATTATAACTTTTAACTTTACATAAGGAGTATCACTTGACACTCCAAATATTGTTTTACCTTCAAACCTAATATACACTCATTTATAGAAGTAATTCATCTTAATTTATACAAACAATTCAGTTGTAAATTTTTGGCATTAAATAATCAGCACTGAAATTTATGACCAACTGTTGTTACTTTGAGTATTTTTGAAGTGAACATTAAGTAATATCTTTCATGCATGCTTACATTACTCAAGACTTACCTAAGGTTTGTATAGTTACATTATTAAAGATTTTGATCTGTGAAAAAACATCTATTTCCTCAACTACTCTAGCTTCTCAAACAGTATTTTCATGTCTAATAATGGTTTTTATTTCCCAATTACCATTTCATTAATTATTTCATTCCTCTCACCTCTGTGGTATGTATCTGGTGTCAGGAAAAATCAAGGCAAACTTGTCTTACACAGATTTCCTTCCCTGCCTTTTCCATCCCTATTAATACATATGTCTTCCTTTACTCTCCAAAATTAGACCAATACTTATCCAGAAATATTTATATGTTCCACATTTCCTCCTCCCCTCACACCCCTGTGGCTCTTCAATGTGCTTTAAAAAAAAAGATTATTTTCAATAGCATACATCATGCCATAACTGTTCCTATTTATTTTCAGTTGTTTTATTTTAGCAAATTGGACACATGAAATTGACTAACTTAATTCTGCTTTTCTTTCAATTAGACAACAGCTCTATGTTTTTCTTATCCCGGGGGGGGGGGGGGGGGGGGGGAATTAGCTTTACAATCTTCAAATAAACATGATATTGTAGAAGAATATTAACTTTAAATGTCAAATAATTATCTAATTGATATTTCTCAATCATTGCAATGCTTGGTCTATTCTGGAAACAAGTCAAGTGCAAGCACCATACAATTCTGCAATACAAGATGTTCATTGTTTTGAAAACTTAGTTAAGAAGAGAATTGTTGAATATTTCAATCTCTTACAAAGATTAATCTGCTCTAGCATACTAATTAAAACTAAATATTGACAAATTGGGGTGGGGGGCAAATTACACACTTTTTCTCACCCATACTATACCTATAATTGAGGGAAAACAGAATTTCATTAAGTTTATAAACCTTTGCATACATATCATAATTACACCAAAAAATTCTGGATATATAATTGGGTTTCTTAGTTTCAAATTAATATTTCCACAGTAAGGTAGCAGAGAATAAAGAATACAGTTTTTAGCTCCAGCTGGTGAGGTGGCTCAGTGAGTTGGGCATTGTTCTGCAAACCGAAGGTCACTGGTTTGATTCCCAGTCAGGGAACATGCCTGGGCTGCAGGCCAGGTCCCCAGGTGAAAGCATGAGAGAGAAAACCAATCGATGTTTTTCTCTCACATAAATATTCCTTTCCCCCCTCTTTCTCCTTCCCTTCCCCAAGAAACATCAATGTGTGGTTGCCTCTCATGCATCCCCCAGCTGGGGCCCTGGCCTGCAACCAGGCATGTGCCCTGACTGGGAATTGAACCAGCAACCCTTTGGTTCTCAGGCCAGCACTCAATCCACTGAGGCACACCAACCGGGGCAAATAAATAAAAACTTTAAAGAAAAAAAAAGGAATACAGGTTCTACAATGAAAACAAGTCCATGTTTCAAATCTCTGCACTATGACTGATCTGTTTTTCTGGTCATGAACAAATTTCTCAAGATCTAAATTATTCTTTATGAGGATACCGAACTCATAAAGTTGTCATGAGGACTAGTTGATACCATATAAAAGCATACCTAATACATGTCAAATAAATGCTATTATTAACCAAAAATAATTGTTAAAAATTATTATTCTTATTTTTCCCTTTACTCTTGAAAGTCTTTTAGATAAATTTCCCATGACCCTTCTTTACTTAATTTTATTTTTATTTTAAAGATTTTACTTATTTATTTTTAGGGAGAAGGGGAAGGAGGGGGAAAGAGAGGGAGAGAGAAACATGGATGTGAAAGAGAAACATTGCTAGCACTCACCCCAACCAGGGACAAACCCAAAAGCCAGGCATGCCCTGACCAGGCAGTGAACCAGTGACCTTTTGCTTTGCGGCAGGACACCCAACAACTGAGCCAAGCCAGTCGGGGCGATCCATGGCCCTTCTTTAGATTCATTCAACCCTTTGTGCTGCACCAGTCTAATTTACAAAGACTGCTAGTATCTGATGGTTCTTGTGCTTTAGAAAACTACTTTGAAAACTTAACAAACTTCACTGGGGAAAAAATGCATCTAAAAGCAAAAGAAGTATCAATTCCCTCCTTGACTTTAAACACTGATCACTTAAAATCTCTTTTAAAAAGGACTTTTATTAAAAAATATTTTTTTAAGTAAGGCACTATTTGCCAAGTACCTAAGGTTGCCAACAATAAATACACTAAGGCATGTGGCAAAAGCATATAGTGCAGTTCCTCTGTACCAAAAGCTTACTGCATCTGTAAAAGATTCACTGAGTACTTTTCCTAATTGTCTCTCTCCTCAGCAATATTTACAAATGCTGCATGTAAGAATTATACTATGGATGTTTAATTATAAACCTAGTACAAAAAAGAATACTGAGCTTCCTTTCAAGTAATATATTAGTAGAAAGCAGAAGAGGTTAAGGAAATGAGAGCCAAACAAGTCAAAGGAAATTGTAAAATCAAAAAAGAAACCTCTTTTGTTCAAAACACTGCTTACTTGAGAAATTATAAGTTAAGATCATCACATAAATTATATAAATTGTTCAAAATTTGAAACAAAGAATGAGGAAAGATTTGAACTAATGGAAAGTAAGATATTTATTTTTCCAGCAATTGCTCCATGGGGTAGAAAGCAGGCTTACTCATTTTGAATCCCCAAAATCTGGCATGTAGTTTTTACTATTAGTTTGTACAATATGTTTCAATTATCAATAATTTAAGAATCTAGTTAAAAAATAAAGGTAGTGTGGCATGGTAAAACAGAAAACCCACAAGGGTCAGAAGTTACAGATTCCATCTCAAGTTTGCACTATTAATTGTAATTACAGGTAAAACATTTAACTTCCCTGAGCCTGTTCCTCTGCTGTAAAATGAATAAAGAGAATTAAGTTATCTCCAAATCCCAATCTATTCCAAATTCTATGAATCTATAGTTATATATTTCCTCCTACAATACACAGAATAGTGAAATATATACACACATGCAAACCCCTTGGACTTCCACTTAAATACAGGCACAAAGGCTGTCTATTCTTCCTTCCAAGAGTCTGTTGAAATGATAATAAAGATTAAAAAAAAAAAAGTAAGCATCTAAAGTAAAGAATAATATAAGTATTAATGGTCAAGAAGTTTCTACACATTTTCAGTAAAAGGAGAGAAAACGAGGAACTCAGTAGAGCTGAAGAAACTAAAATCTCAATTACAAGAGAAAGAAGCTACATATGATTAGCAAACCTAGTCCACAGGCAGAAGCCATAAGTCTCGGAAGAAACAGATAAGGCACAGAGCTAAAAGTGAGGGAACTGCCTACCAACTCACCATCACGACTCAAAATTCTGAAAATAAGAAGGTTATTCCCTCAAGAAACCAAATGGAAGCATCTCTAAACTAAGGGACGCCCGCAAAACAGGAGAAGTAGGAGGGACAGATGAAACTGTCCATTTAATTATGGTAACTATAGCCCCCCTTTCCTGGCCAGCTCTAATAATAAAATAGTCAGGCTTTATTTTTCAAAATAACTTTAGAAAGAAAACTAAAAGGCTTTTCTATAAAGAAACTGAAAAGACTCAGAATAAACTTCCAGTCATCCCCCCCAAAAACAGGCTTTTAGCCTAACCAAGCCACAGTCAATTCCCATTAGTAAACAAGCCCAACTCATGCATACCAACCTTCCAATGAAGTTCTGAATATAAGATATATGATGGGTGGAGGTGTGTTTAAAAAAAAACAACAAAACACTTCTGACTTATTCATACGTGTTATTTGGCACTGTAACAAACTCAACCATATCTTAAGAGGTTAAAATAATAGCATTATCTCACAGTTATCTGATGATCAGGAATCCAGGAGTGGCTTAACTGAGTTTTTCTGACTCATTGTCTCTTATGAGGTTGCTGCAATCATGTTAGGGCTCAACAGAGCATGAAGAATTCACTTCTAAGTTCACTTTCATGGATATTGGCAAGTCTTGGTTCCTCAGTGGCTGCAGGCCAGAGGTCTCTTACCTCTAGTCACTTGGGCCTCTCCAAGGGAGCCTGAATGTCCTCAAGACGTGGCAGGTAGCTTCTCCCAGAATGAGTAAAACAAAAGAAAGTGACAAAGAGACAGAGAGAGAGAAACAAAAAGACCAAGTATACCAACAAGGGAGAAAGCACCCACAATGGAAGACACAGTCTTTTATGACCTAATCTCCGAAGAAGCATACCATCACTTCTGCTGTATGCCACTGGTTTACAGATCAGCCTTGGTGTAAACTGGGAGGGGACGACTCAGAGAACACGGAGAGGAGGTCATCAGGAACCATCTTGGAGGTTGGCTATCATAGTCTGTCCTCTGGCCCCCAAAGATCCCTGCCTCCATTTCTCACATCCATATGTGGTTCCTGCCCCCCAACATCGTAAGAGGTATTACCAATAGCAAGCATATGGTAAAAATAATGGCATGTCACTTCCAAGATTAGGTTATAAAAAAGACTGCAGCTTCTATCTACAGAAGGGAAAATGATATTCTCTCACTCTCTCAAATGACTGGCAATAGGGCAAACAGCTGTCATGTTTTTAGGACACAGAGGGGCCCACAAGGTAAAACACTGAGGCCCTCAGTGCAACAGTTCTGAAGAAACTGAGGCCAGCCAATAATGTGAGTGAGCTTGGAAGCAAATTGGTCACCTACAGTTGAGCCTTGAAATGATTGCTGTCCTGGCCAACAGACTGCCTACACTTAATCAGAGACCCAAAGCCAGAACCACTCAGCTACGCCACACTCTCAACTTCCTAATCATCAGAATATACGTGAGATACTAAATGTTTGCTGTTTTAAGCAGCCAAGTTTTGGGGTAATGTGGTACACAGCAATTGATAACTATTATTATACTCTAAGTGATAATTTTATTGAGGCTTTTTTAGGATTTAAAAGAGCAATTCCGGGCTGTTACAAAAATCTTATATTTTACAAAATGTGGAAATAGAAGTACCAACTCTAGCCATCCTACTCTCCCATGACTGTTGGAGTTTAGAACATGTCCTCCCAGACTTTGTCTTATTCCTATGCAAAAAAATGGAATGAGCTTTTTAATGCCTTAGCCTTAAATGGAACAGCCAAAAATCACTTAATATTGGAGGAAAATCTCCACTGTGAAGGAGAAAGACCACAATAAATAATCAGAAAAGAGTAATCCACAGAAAACAGAGATAAAGCAAAAAAAAAAAAACAGGAGAAATTTTCAAAAACCAAACAAATCTTTTTGCACTTAACATGCTTAGACCAACAAGAGAAAAAAAAACCTGCAATCATAACACAAAAACAAAATCTTACATAATAATTTACTAACACCAAGAGCAAAAAATATATATTAAAAGCTTCTATAGAGGAAAAAAAACTGGTGATATACAAAGGGAGAAGACGTGTTCAATGCTGGAAGACAAGGACACATCCCTTTGAAATTCTCAAAGAAAACTCTGTATTAACCAATCAATCAATGAGGGGGAAAAATTAAAAGATCATCAGATATACACAAGGATTCAAAAATGTACTATATATATATTTATGCACTCTTTTTCTTAGGATGCTACGGAAGGATATGCTACACACACACAAAGAGAAAACCAATAAAGAAGATATGAGATGCAGGAAATGAGATCCAAAACGAAAGTCAAAAGGAAGTTCCAGCAAGACTTGTTTAAAAAAAAAAAAGTCTAACAACACAAACAGTTCAGCTTAAAGCACAAAGATAGAGAACTCTAGAAGGGAGGTCACCTGAGGAAAATTGGTTGATGGTCTTGCTAATTTTGAGGAACAGGGAAAGGGAAAGAAGAAGGAAGCTATTAATAGGCAGATGATAGATTTAAAGAGTGGTTTGAAAATTTGAACACATATATAGAAAATAATTCAAATGAACACAGGATGCAATAAGTAACTGTAAGAAAAACAAAAAATATATATAAGGAATCACATTCCACAATTTTATTCACAGTGATTATTGATTTATTTCAGTGTAATATAATAATATGTGTAAGATGAAGAAGAGGAAATGGTGGTAAGTGAAAGAAGAGCTAAATCTTTAGCAATTGAACTAGGTGGTCAATATATAATATCAACAATTGACAAACCAAGCAAAAGCTACATACAGACCTCAGACAGTCCCTAAGCTTGGGAATGGGAGGAGATGGTACACTTGGGAAATTAACCTTTAATTCAGCTAGCCTCACAGGAAACATTCAGGAATGTACAGGGGTTTTTACCAATTACTACAAACTGTTCGGCAAGAAGGTAAGTAATCAATCAGACACTCTTCAACAATTTAAAAAAACATCAAGAAAGTATAAAAATCCTGGTAAGACCTGGCTGGTGTGGCTCAGTGGATTGAGTGCCATCCTGCAAACTGAAAGGTTGCTAGTTCGATTCCCAGTCAGGGCACATGCCTGGGTTGCAGGCCAGGTCCCTGGTTGGGGGTATGGGAGAGGCAACTGATTGCTGTTTCTCTGACTCATCGATGTTTCTTTCCCTCTCTTTCTCCCTCCCTTTCACTCTCTCTAAAAATAAATAAATAAAATCCTTTTTTAAAAAATCCTGATAAGAATGGCAAAAGCAAAGCTCTCAGAAGGTCCCTAGGAATCCTCTCCACCATTACCCAATACAGGTGATCTCATCCCACAGGAACTTGAGGACTTTAAGTGTGCCCTTCCACAGTGAAATGCTACTTTGTCCTCTCATCTGGAAGCCATCCTAATGGAATCGTGTTCTTCTGGCCTTTCCTTACATTAAAGCATCTTTTACCCTTTGCCTCTGCCATCAATCACCCTTATGAAAATCACACACAGCAATATGTATTAGTATATTATTTAGAAATATACAGATGCCAGGAAAGAGCAGCTAATAAAAATTTAAAATGGGTTTCTTCTGGAAAAACAGCACTTATGAGGAATGAGGTAAATGCAAAAGCAGAGGTAGAAGACGCACCAAAGGACCAACATTTTCTCTTAAAAATCCTTAGTACTAGTTTATTTTTTAATTAGTACTAGTTTTATATAGATAATTGTCTATTGGAAATGCCAAATACATTTTTTCAAAAACAAAATCAAAACAATAATAAAATTTTATCCAAAAAAATTTTGTTAACTTGTTTCCATAGTGTAAGATGCTAATAAGTATATACTTAATTCACTTTTATAGTCCTAGCAAACTATTCACGAATAATCACAAAGTTCAAATGCAAAACACTTATACTTACCTAAACACAGTCTAAAATGTAAGCTAAACATAGTCTACTGAAATAATAAAAAACATGTTCAAGTGTATTTTAGAAATGGTCAGGAATATAAGGATAGGGAAATAATCTACCTTTTATGAATGGGGTACAAAAGCTTGCTTTTTCTTTCCAAGTAATGACTGCAAAAATCATGGTTAAGAATTTAAAAATCTCCCAAAATAAAAAAAATAGAAATTCAAATGCACATTCAGGATTCAGCAGCTAATAAAACAAAGAAACTATTTGAGCGCCCAGTAGTGTAGTACACAGTTGCCAGATTATAATCATTCTGATCACATTTGCATGAACGTTTAAAAACAAACATCTAAACACAGTGTAGAGTAAAAACAAATTACCTAGGACTAAACATAGGATTGTCCCACAACACAAACATATATTCTCTAGGCTATATATGCTAACATATGCCTGGAAGTATGTTTATCAAAATAGTAACACTGATTACAACATCATAATATTTGAAATTTTGTACTTTCTCTTTGTATTTTTATATGGCATTTGATTTTTTCTAAATGGTGCCAATCAGTTAGTTGACTTCCTAGACAAAACATCTCACCCTAAGCAAACTTCAAACCTGTGAATTCATGTTCAATTGATTTTGTTTTCTTTATAAAACTTTTTTGTATTAAAACTGACATGCAGCCCTGGTTGGTGTGGCTCAGTGGATTGAGCACTGGCCTGTGAACCAAAGGGTCACCAGCTCGATTCCCAGTCAGGGCACATGCCTAGGTTGCAGCCCAGGTCCCCAGAAGGGGACGCATGACAGGCAACCACACATTGATGTTTTTCTCCCTCTCTTTCTCCCTCCCTTCTCTTCTAAAAATAAGCAAATAAAATCTTTTTAAAAAACTGACACTATATATATTTAAAGCTATAATTTGGTAAGTTTTGATACATGTATATACTCATAAAATCATCATACAATCAAGACAAGGAACACCCACCTAAAGCTTCATCCTGTTCCTTTGTAATCCCTCCTTCCCACACTCCACCACATCCTGCCAATGCATGTGAAACCAATGATTTGTTTAATGTCACTATAGATTAAATTGAATTCTGTATAATCTCATATAAATGAAATCATATACTATGTATTCTTTTTTGTCTGGCTTTTTTTATTTTACTTTTCAATTATAGTTTATATTCAATATTATTTTGTTTTCCTTTCAGGTGTACAGAATAATGGCTAGACAATCACATCCTTTACAGTGATGCCCCCAATATGTCAAGTACCCACCTGGCATACATAGTCATTACAATATTATTAACTACATTCCCTATGTTACACTTTACATCTCTGTGACTATTTTATAACTACCAATTTGTAGTTCTTTACACTTCACTTTTTTCACCCAAATCCCCAAGCCCCTTCCACGTTAACAACCATCAGTCTGTTCTCTGTATCTATGAGTCAGTTTCTATTTCGTCTGTTCGTTTATTTTGTTCTTTAGAGTCCACATGAGGATATTTGTCTTTCCCCATCGGACTTATTTCACTTAGCATAATATTCTCCAGGTCCATCTATTCTGTCACAAGTGGTAAGATTTCATTCTTTTTTATGGCCAGGTAGTATTGTGTATGTGTACCACAGCTTTTTTATTCATTCGTCTAATGATGAGCCCTTGGGTTGCTTGCGTATTTTGGCAATTATAAATACTGCTGCAATGAACATAGCAATGCATATATTTTTTCAAATCACTGTTTTGGATTTCTTCGGATATATACCCATAAATGGAATTGCTGAGTCATAAGACAGTTCCATTTTTAATTTTTTGAGAAACCTTCAACTGTTTTTTATAATGGCTATATCAATCTACATTCCCACCAACAGTGAATGAGCATTCCCTTTTCTCCACATCCTCACAGCACTTGTTTGCTGAGTTACCAATGATAGCCATTCTGACAAGTGTGGGGTGATATTGTGGTTTTAATTTGCATTTCTGATGACTAGTGATGCTGAGCATCTTTTCACATGTCTATTGGCCATCTGCACATCCTCTTTGGAGAAGTGTCAAATCAGGTCCTCTACCCAATTTTTATTTGGATGGTGTGGTTTTCGGGGGTGTTGAGTTGTATAAATTCTTTATGAATTTTGGATATTGTTCCCTTATCAGATGTATCACTGATAAATATGTACTCCCATTTTGTAGGTTGTCTCACTTTGTTGATGATTTCCTTTGCTATGCAAAAACTTTTTAGTTTAATGTAGTCCCATTTGTTTATTTTTTTCTTTTGTTTCCCTTGCCCTAGGAGACAGATCTGAAAAAAATATTGCTAAGAGAAATGTCAGAGATTTTACTGCTTACGTTTTCTTCTAGGATTTTTATAGGTTTGAGTCTTACATTTAAGTCTTTAATCATTTTGAGTTTATTCTTGTATATAATATAAAAAGGTGGTCTAGTTTCTTTCTTTTTTTCTTTTTTTGCATCTATCTGTCCACTTTTCCCAACACCATTTATTAAATAGACCGTCTTTACCATAGTGTTCGTTCCAGTTGTCTGGCTTCTTTCAATGAGCCCAATTATTCTAAGTTTTAACCAATCAATACCCCATTTTCTTATATCTGACTAGTATTCCACTGTATGAGTAAATAATCTGTTTGCTGTTGATAGACATTTAGATAACGTCTAGCTTTTAACTATTAAAAACAAAGTTAACATGAGCACTCCTGAACAAGTTTTTAGGCATATATCTTCACTTTTCTTGCATAAATACCTAAAAATGGACTGGCTGGATCAAATAGTAGAGTTATGTTTAACTTTTTAAGAAACTATCAAACTCAGTGCAGCATTTTACATTATCATGAGCAGGAAGCTCCAGTTCCCCAACATCCTGGCCAATGTATGGTATGCTCTGTTTTAAAATCTTAGCCATTCTAACAAATGTGTAATAGTATTTCATTGTAGCTTTAATTTACATTAAAATTAAATATCTTGGCTATTGCAAATAACACTGCAATGAACATAGGGGTGCATATACTCTTTCAAATTAGTATTTTGGGTTTCTTTGGATAAATTCCCAGAAGTGGAATTGCTGGGTCATAAGGCAGTTCCATTTTTTATTTCTTTTAGGGACCTCCATACTGCTTTCCACAGTGACAGCACCAGTCTGCATTCCCACAAACAATGCATGAGGGTTCCCTTTTCTCCACATCCTCACCAACACTTGTTTGTTGATTTACTGATGATAGCCGTTCTGACAAGTGTGAGGTGGTATCTCATTGTGGTTTTAATTTGCATCTTTTCATGTATCTATTGGCCATCTGTATGTCCTCTTTGGAGAAGTGTCTATTTAGGTCCTTTGCCCATTTTTAACTAGATGAATTCTGGATAATAACCCTTTATCAGATGTATCATTGGAAGATATGTTCTCCCATTTGGTGAGTTGTCTTTTCATTTTGTTGATAGTTTCCTTTGCTGTGGAAAATTACCTAGTCTAATTTGTTTATTTTTTTTTCTTTTCTTTCCCTTGCCTAAGGAGTTATATCAGAAAAAATATTGCTACAAGAAATGTCCAAGATTTACTGCCTATGTTTTCTTCCAGGATTTTTATGGTTTTGAGTCTTACATTTAAATCTTTAATCCATTTTCAGGTTATTCTTGTATATGGTGTAAGAAGGTGGTCTAGTTTCATTTTTTGCATCTATCTGTCCAATTATCCCAACACCATTTATTGAATAGACTATCATTACCCCATTGTATGTTCTTGCCTTCTTTGTCAAATATTAGTTGACCATAAAGGCTTATTTCTTAGATCTCTATTCTGTTCCCCTGATCTGTATTAGTATAGTGTGAATCAGGTAGCATGTTTCCTCCAGTTTTGTTCTTCTTTCTCAAGATGATTATGGCTATTCACATGTCAGAGAAAGACAAACACCACCTTATCTCACTTACATGTGGAATTTAATGAACAAAATAAATGGACAAACAAAATGGAAACAGAGACATGGATACATGGAAGACACTGACAGCTGTCTGGGGAGGGTGTGGGGAGACTAGATGAAAGAAGGTGAAGGCATTAGCCAAAGGTTACATATCCACAACCCAAAGACACAGCAGAGCGAAGGGGGACAAGGGCAAAGGGGGAGAAATGGGGATACCTGTAATAGTGTCAAGAGGCTGGGATGGGGTGGGGGTCGGTAAATGCAAACAACTGTACTTGAACAATAAAATAATTTTTAAAAAACAATAAAAATAAATTTTAAAAAATTCTGTTTTTTAAAAAAAGTTAAATATAGTCATAAATTTTTGAAAGATCTAATTTGAGATATTTGATAAAAGCCTGTGGATACTTTTTTAAAAAGTCTTAATATACTATGTTCTAGCCACTGGACATACTACCCAGCAAATAAACTAAAACCTTAAGTGGATTTCACAATAAAAAAAAGTCTCCTAATAAAAAGATAATAAGTAAATGAATAAATAAATAAAAGACTGCTGTGGCTATTTGGTGACTCTTGTGCTTCCCCATATAAATTTTTGGAATACTTGGTCTAGTTCTGTGAAAAACGCCACTGGTATCTTGATTGCCTGGGTAGTATGGATACTTTAATTATGTTATTTCTTCCTGTCCAAGAAAATATGTTTCCACCTTTAGTATCTTCTTTAATTTCTTTCTATAGTGTCTTATAATTTTCTTAATACAGGTCTTTTACATCCTTGGTTAAATTTATTCGTAGGTATTTAATTTTTTTCTGATGCAACTGTAAGTGAAATTGTTGTCTTATTTCCCTTTCTGAAAGTTCAATATTGCTGCATAAAGATGCAACCAATTTCTGGATATTTATTTTGTATCCTATTACTTTACTGAATTCACGTATCAGTTCTAGTAGTTTTTTGAAAATTGTGACAGTTTTGCTTCTGCCTTTTTTTCTTGTATGATTGCTGTGGCTAAGACTTCCAGTACTATGCTGAATAAGAAAGGTAAAAGTGAACATCCCTGTCTTCTTCCTGATCTTAAGGGGACCCACTTGTAGCTTTTGCCCACTGAGTATGCCTTTGGCTATGAGTTTGTCAATATGACATATATTACATTGAGTTATGTTCCCTCTATCCCACTTTGCTGTGTTCTCATTATAAATGGGTGCTGTATTCTATCAAATGCTCTTCTGGACCAATAAATATGATCACATGATTTTTATCCTTCATTTTGTTTATGCTATGTATCACATTTATTGATTTGTGAATACTGTACCAACCTTGCATCTCTGGGATAAATCCCACTTGATGATGGAATACGATCATTTAAAGTATGGCTGGATCCAGTTCACTAATACTTTGTTGAAAATTTTTAGCATCTCTGTTCATGAAGGATATTGGCCTATAATGTTGCCTCTTAAAATGAGCTGAGTCTTCCCTCCTCTTGAATTTTTTGGAATGCTTTGAGAAGCATAGGTGTTAGTTCTTCTTTGAATGTTTGGTAAAAATCTCCTGTGAGCCACCTGGTCCAGGCTTTTGTTTGAGAGTTTTTTAACTACTGCTTCAATTTTATTAGTTGTAATCTTTCTGTCCAGATTCTCTGATTCCTTCTCATTCAGTTTTGGAATATTGTATGTTTCTAGGATTTCATCCATTTTCATTCACATTGTCCAATTTGTTGGCATATAGATGTTTGTAATATTTTCTTATAATCCTTTGTATTTCTGTGGTGTCAGCTGTTACTTCTTTTTCATTTCCGATTTTATTTATTTGGGTCCTCTCTTCTTTTCTGATGAGTTTGGTTAAAGGTTTGTCAACTTTGTTTATCTTTTCAAAGAACCAGCATTTGGTTTCATTGATCATTTGTATTGTTTCTTTAGACTCTATTTTGTTTGTATCTTCTGTGACGTTTATTATTTCCTTTCTTCTGCTCATTTGGGCTTCATTTGTTGTTCCTTTTCCTAGTTTCTTTAAGTATAAAGGTACATTTTTTTATCTGACATTTTTCTTGTTTCCTGAGGTAGGCCTGTAATGCTATGCATTTCCCTCTTAAGACTGCTTTCGCTGTGTTCCATAGTTTTGGGGTTATTGTGTTCTCATTTCATTTGTTTTAAGGAATCATTTGATTTCTCCTTTGATCTTGTTGTTAACCCATTTATTGTTTAATGACATGTTATTTAGCCTCTCCGTCTTTGTTTTTCAGTTTTAACCCTTGTGATTGATTTCTAGTTTCAAACCCTCATGGTCTGAGAAGATGCTTCATATGATTTCAATCATCTTAAATTTCTTGAGACTTGTTTTGTTCCTAACATGTGGTCTATCCTAGAAAACGTTCCATGTGCTCTTGAAAAGAATGTATATTTTGCTGCTTTGGGGTGAAATGCTCCACTGACAGTAGATTTTAAATTTTAGGAATTTTTTTAATTTGGAAAATTGGAAATTAAATCATTAGATAAGTCATATATGCTTCATCCTTGCAAAGAATAAAAAAATAAATTTTAAGTGAAATAGCAATAGGAATGAATAAATGTACCAAGTTTTCCCTGGGAAAATGTGGTCAATTACTCAATAAATAATGATAGGGCACTTGAAATTAACCAGTTTAAATTTCCTGAGTTTTCCTCCAATTGAAAGTGTTAGATAGTAAATTCAATTCTAAAGTTTTCATCAGTTTCTCTTTAGATATGTTTCATATAGTACATATGAAGAGTTTAATACTTACTTATCAAGGAAATCCTTATCCACTACAGCAGTGATGTCAAGAAGAGGATTTCCCAATCCAAAGAGAATATTTTCACTAAAATAAAAGAAATGCAAGCACAAGTTAGAAATATTTCTCAAAGTAAGCTGATGTGTAAAATGTACCCAAATATAAATATCTTTACTCATCGTGAAAATAAACCAGACCTACTAGCTTATTAAACCTCCGATTTGCCTATTATATGTAGAACAACAACTCAGAGGTAGGACAAAGCCATTTAGAAAGCATGATGACCTTTAAACTGGACGATATAAAATATAACAAAAAAATAGATCATGTGATTATTTCCTAATACTCAACAGCTAATGATTTAATCTAATTAATTTCAATGTTTTTTAAAATCTCTTACAATAAAGTTTTATACTCAATAAACATAATAATTAACTCTCTCTAACTAGTTAATATATCCAACTACTGAAGGTAATTAGAGAGCACACAGCAAGCCCTGCAGGATCTGAGGACATGGACACTCGTATCCCCCCTACCTCCACGCCTTGTGGTGATATGATTCACAATAAGAAATATATATGTTAGGTGACTACTGCTCAATCCTTTCAGGAAACCTTATGAAATGTGAAACAGAGCTTCCTGTCTAAAGGATAAGGAGGAAGAATTTATACACTGACTACTGTCCACCACTGCACAAGTACGCAGCATGGTCCCTGATGACAGGTGCTATCAAGTTGCACTGGTCCAAAGCCTATGTAGAACTTACTGCAGCAACAGTGGCTGTGTAAGAGGTTTGGACGATGGAATTTAAAGTAGCACATAAGAGGTATCTTCAAACAATCAGTTAAGTAAAAACTATACAATTATTTATAAAATCAAATGACTTTAAACTACATGTTTTCCTCTCCATCACTGTACATAACTGAGAAACTTCTATATGACTTCATTGTAATATGACAAATAAACTGTTAAAAACACCAATTCCTTAAAACGGCTAGTTTCTTAAGTATACACACATATAAACTAGTATCCAGGCCAGTAAATACTAAGACATGTATTACCCTTTTTAAATGATGAAGACACTATATAAGCATTTTTATATTGATTTATCTAAATGTGAACATATGAGGTCTGCTATGGCCAAAAACTATGACCGACCCAAACTAGAATTACTATTTTTGTTGCAAATGTTAACAGTGTCTTTTTCCTTGAAAAACTGGTCCACGATTTTTAAAAGCCTCATAATTCAGGGCTCCAGCCAAAATAAATCTATACTGTATTACTTTTTTTGGACACGTAATAAATTTTACTCACTGACTTGGATATTGGAGTAAAAATTCCTAAGAAAAGTTTTCTTAGCTATTGATACACAGTCACCTTGGTACTCATCAGCTTCAGACTCGTCAAACCCTATACTTAACCACATTTTGACTAGAAAAAAAATGTTCCAGCAAAATGTTTCAGCACTCGACACTTGCTCGGGACTTGCTAGAACTAGTATGAGTCACAACGACTCCTGGCAAGAGAAAGTGCTTCATCACTCTTCATTCACTTGGTACTCATTGGTTTCAGCACTCATCACGGGTTTCAGAACAAATCAACGATGAGTACCAAGGTACCACTGTATTAATGTTGACTGGCCCTCTGGACAGCAGAAATGTTTACTTATACTTACAGTCCCAGAATAAATATTAATAATAACTGTCCTTAACTCTTATACTAATCATTCTCTCTTTAAATCCAGAAACCTCAGCTAAATATGTGATTCTTCTCACTCCATCAACACCATCTTACTAATAATTCCATTTTCTTGGTAGGGGCATAAGATGTCCATAAAAGGTTTCAAAAAGTTCTGCATATTCCTGATTATCTAGAATGCCATATACAGGTGCCCAAGGCAGTGGATATGACCAAGACCAGAAAAAGCCCTAAGCAATCACTTCTGAGCATAAGGCCCTTGAACAAGCAGGAAACGAAGGCTAAGGCAGAGTTACAAGCCAGGCAGAGTGTTGAAAATATGCCTTGACAAGCACACAGAGCCTCTCAGCAAAGATTGGGAGACAATAACAAGTATTGACAAGAATGTAATCCTCATACATTACTAACGGAAATGTAAAATAATACAGCCAGCTTGGAAAAAACTTTGGCAGTTACTCGAAAAAAGGAAACATAACATTACCATTTGACCCAGCAATTCCACTTGTAACCATATATCCAGGAAAAATGAAAACATGTGATGAGACAAAAACTTAAATATGAATGTATATAGCAGCATTCATAATAAACTAAAAGTAGAAATAAAAATAACCATAAACTGATGAATGGATAAACAAATGTGATGTATACATACAAAAGAATATTATTTAGCCATAAGAAAAAAATATTGATAGACGCAACATAGATGAGCTTTGAAAATATTACCGTATTTTGCCATTTATAATGTACACTTTTTTGCCCAGATTTTTGAGGGAAAAATAAGGATGCACATTATACATGGGTAATACTAATTCCACATTTCTATAAATGTTTTTAATTCTTTTGCTTATGCTTATGCATTAAAAGTATAACTCCAGAAAGCAATAGTAATATCTACATATTCAAAGACAAATGCTAAAATTCATTTATAATACAAAAAACAAGTACCTACATATAAATAAATAAATAATTGAATTTAAAAATTAATTCAGATTATTTCCTGAAAGTTTGGGCCAAAATCATTCGATTCCCTTACTCTTTCCCTTCCCCTCTCTCTAAAAGCAATGGAAAAATGCCCTTAGGTAAGAATAAAAATAAAAAAATTAAAACTGAAGGAGAAATAAAGCACCTTCCAGACCTCCCCGCAAAAAACTAAAGAAGTTTGTTACCACCAAACTAGAATTACAAGAAATGTTAAAGGTTGAAAAAGAAGAAGAAAAGAGAAGGGGGAAAGCTGGGGGAAGAGCAAAGTAGAAAAGAAATGAGGGAAGAGGAGGAGGAAGGAAGAGGGGGAAGAAAGAGGAAGAAGAGGAGAGAAGAAACAACAACAAAGGAACATAGTTAAAAGAATAAAATGGCAATAAATACACACGTATCAATTAATCACTTTAAATGTAAATGGCCAAAATGCTCCAATCAAAAGACAGGGTGCCTGAAAGGATAAGAAAATAAGACCTATATATATGCCATCTCCAAGAGACTGACCTCAGAACAAAATACACAAACAGACTGAGGGATAGGAAAAGATATTTCATGTAAGTGGAAAGGGAGAAAAAGCTAGGATAGCAATACTTATATCTGACAAAATAGACTTTAAAACAGAGACTATAGTAGAGATAAAGGAAACAATCCAACAACAGGCTATAACCCTTATAAACATTTATGCATCCAACATAGGAGAATCCAAATATGTAAATCAAATCTTGATGGAAACACAAGGAGAGATTGACGGTAATATACTCATAGCAGGGGATTTTAACAACCCATTGACCTCAGTTGACAGATCTTCCAGAAAGAAAATCAGCAAAGAAACGGCAACCTTAAATGACACACTAAATCCGATATTTTAATTGATACCTTCAGAGCATTGAATCCTAGAGCAGCAGAATATACATTCTTTTCAAGTTTACATGGAACATATTCTAGGATAGAACATATGTTAGGACACAAAATAAGTCTCAAGAAATTTAAGAAGATTAAAATCATATCAACCATCTCCTCTGACCACAAGGGTTTGAAACTAGAAATCAATCACAAAGAAAAAACTATAAAAAACACAAAGAAATGGAGGATAAATAATATGTTACTAAATAATAAATGGGTTCATGAAATAAAGGAAGAAATCAAATGATTCCTTGAAACAAATGAAAATGAGAACACAACAATCCAAAACTATGGAACAGTCCTAAGAGGGAAATTCATAGCATCACAGGCCTACCTCAGGAAACAAGAAAAATCTCAAATAATGTAACTTATACTTAAAGGAACTAGAAAAAGAACAACCAAAGCCCAAAGTGAGTAGAAGAAAGGAAATAATAAAGACCACAGCAGATATAAACAAACCAGAGTCAAAAAAAATAATAATAAAATAAATCAATGAAACCAAATGCTGGTTCTTTGAAAAGATAAACAAGGTTGACAAACCTTTAACCAGACTCATCAGAAGAGAGAGGACCCAAATAAATAAAATCGGAAATGAAAAAGAAGTAACAGCTGACACCACAGAAATACAAAGGATTGTAAGAAAATACTACAAACATCTATATGCCAACAAATTGGACAATGTGAATGTAAATGGATGAAATCCTAGAAACATACAATATTCCAAAACTGAATGAGAAGGAACCAAAGAATCTGGACAGAAAGATTACAACTAGTAAAATTGAAGCAGTAGTTAAAAACTCTCAACAAACAAAAGCCTGGACCAGGTGGCTCACAGGAGATTTTTACCAAACATTCAAAGAAGAACTAACACCTATGCTTCTCAAAGCATTCCAAAAAATTCAAGAAGAGAGAAGACTCCATTTTATGCAGCCACATTATCCTAATTCCAAAACCAGATAAAAGCAATACAAAGAAAGAAAATTATAGGACAAGACCCTTCACTAACAGAGATGCTAAAACCCTCAACAAGATATTAGCAAACAGGATCCAGCAATACATTATAAGATCATACACTATGATCAAGTGGAATTTATTCTGGAGATGCAAAGTTGGTACAATATCCACAAATCAATAAACGTGATACAGAGCATAAACAAAATGAAGGATAAAATCACATAAAAATATCTACAGGTGCAGAAAAACACTTGATACAATCTAGCAACTATTTATGGTAAAAAAAACTCTTGGCAAATTGGGAATAGAGGGAATATACCTCAACATAATAAAGGTCATATATGACAAACCCACAGCCAATATCATACTCACTGGGTAAAAACCACAAACAGTTCCCTTAAGATCAGGAACAAGACAGGGATGTTCACTTTCAACACACTTATTGAACATAGTACTAGAAGTCCTAGCCACAGCAATCAAACAAAAAGACGAAATAAAAAGCCCAAATTGGAAAGGAAGAAGTAAAACTATCACAATTTGAAGCTGACATGATACTGTGTATAGAGAATCCTAAAGATTCCACCAAAAAACTACTAGAACTGACAAATAAATTCAGTAAAGTAACAGGATAGAAAATAAATATCAAAAAAAACCTGCTGCATTTTTATACAGCAATATTGAAGTATCAGAAATGGAAACTAAGAAAACAATCCCATTTCAAAAAAATTAAATATCTACAAATAAATTAACCAATGATGTAACAGGCCTGTATTCGGAAAACTGTAAGACACTGAAGCAAGAAGTCGAAGAAGACACAAATAAGTTAAAGCATATACCGTGTTCATGGATTGGAAGAATTAAAATCATTGAAATGTCCATACTATCCAAAGCAATCTAGATTCAATGCATTTCTATCAAGATACCAATAGCATATTTCACAGAACTTGAACAAACAATTCAAAAATTTATATGGAACCACAAAATTTCCAAATAGCCACAGTAATCTTAAGAAAGAAGAACACAGCTGGAGGAATCGCACTGCCTGATATCAATCTATACCAGGACATAGTAATCAAAACAGCATAGTACTGGCATAAATACAGACATATAAATCAATGGAACAGAATACAGAGCCCAGAAATGAGCCTTTATGATCAATTAATATTTGACAAAGGAGGCAAGAACATACAATGGGGCAATGATAGTCTATTCAATAAACGGTGTTGGGATAATTGAACAGATAAGATGCAAAAAAGTGAAACTAGACCAACTTCTTGCACCATGCACAAGAACAAACTGAAAGTGGATTAAAAATTTAGTGTAAGACTCGAAACCATAAAAATCCTGGAAGAGAACAATAGGCAGTAAAATCTCGGACATTTCTAGTAGCAATATTTTTTCTGATATATCTCCTCAGGAAATGGAAGCAGAAGAAAAATAAACAAACGGGACCACATTAAACTAAAAAGTTTTCCACAGCGAAAGAAACTATCAACAAAATGAAAAGATAACCCACCAAATGAAAGAACATATTCTCCAATGATAGACCTGATAAGGGATTAATATCCAAAATTCATAAAGAACTCATATAACTCAACACCAAAAAATAACCAATTAAAAAGTAGGCAGAAGACCTGAATAAACGCTTCCCCAAAGAGGACATTCAGATGGCCAATAGACATGAAATGGTGCTCAACGTCTCTAATCATCAGAGAAATGCAAATTAAAACCACAATGTGATATCATCTCATACCTGTCAGAATGGCTATCATCAGTAAATCAACAACTAAGTATTGGTGAGGATGTGGAGAAAAGGGAACCTTTGGGCACTGTGGGTGGGAATGCAGATTGGTGCAGCCACTGTGGAAACAGTATAGAATTGAAAATGGAACTGCCTCATGACCCAGCTTTTCCACTTCTGGGAATGTATCCGAAGAAACGCAAAACACTATTTACTATAGCCAAGATCTGAATGCAGCCCAAGTGTTCATCAGTAGGTGAGTGGATAAAAAAAGTGCTGGTATATTTGCACATCTAGTTAACAACATAAACTAACAAACAAAATAGAAATATACTCATAGAGAGAGAACAGAATGAAAGCTGTCAGAGGGAAATGCAAATTTCCCTTTGGGGAATTTTGTATTTCCCTTTTTTGCATTTGTTAGGGGCTTGCAGGACTGGGTGAAAAAACTAAAGGGACTAAGAAAAAAACCCTCTTAAGCATAGACAGCAGTATGGTGATTGCGAGAGAGAAAGGGGGGGGTAGGTCAGGAGGTAAGATAAACAGTGATGGAAGATTTGACTTGGGGTGGTGAACACACAATACAACATCCAGATGATGTATTGTAGAAATGTACAGTTGAAACCTATACAATTTTATTAACCAATGTCACTGAATAAATTCGGTTAAAAAGTGAAAGGAAATAAAAATTTTTTTAAAAGACTTCTAAGAACACAAAATGTAACGAACATAAAATAAAATAAATCACATCAATGAATTTGACTAAATCAAAATTTAAAACTTCTTCTCCCAAAAGACGTTGCATTGGCTGGTGTGGCTCAGTGGACTGGATGCCAGCCTGAGAACCAGAAGGTCGCAGTTCATTCCCATTCAGGGCACATGCCTGGATGGCAGGCCAGGTCCCCATTTGGGGGCATGCCAGAGGCAACCACCACACACTGATGTTTCTCTCCCTCTCTTTCTTCCTCCCTTCCCCTCTCTCTAAAAATAAATAAGTTTAAAAAAGAAAACAGAAAGGCATGACTCAGGGAGAAAATATTTGCTACATATATAAGTGTGTGTGTGTGAGTGTGCATAAAATCTGACAAATAATTTGTATTCAGAATATAAAAAAAACCTACAAATCAGTAACAACAACAACAAAAAAACCTCAATCAAACTATAGGAAAAAGATTTGAACTCTCAGCTCAAAAGAAAAGATAAGCAAATGGCTTATAATCACATCATTGCCATCAAAGAGCTACATATTAAAACCACAATGAAATACTACTATACATCCACCAGGATGTGAAAATCAAAAATGCCACCCATTGTCAAGAAGGTGGAATTACTAGAACACTAATAACACCTTTGGTGGAAATTTCAATGTGTTTAGTTTTCCATTTTGGGAAAGTTTGGTGATTTCTGAAGTTAAACATATATCTTAGGACACAGCTATTCCATACCTAGGTATTTACCCAACTCTACCTAAAGGCTTATGCAAACATGTTCATAGCAGCTTTATCTGTAATAACCAAAAACTGGAAACAACCCAAAGTCCATCAACAGGAGAATTGTTGCTATTTCCACACAACTGAGTATTACTCAACAATGAATATGAAGAAACCGTTGATACATCAAAATGGATGAATCTAAAAACTACATTGAACAATAATCAGATAACAGTAATCAGACACGAGTAGTATTTACCATATGATTCCATTTATATAAAGCTCTAGAATAGGCAAAATGAATCTCTACTGAGAGAAGTAAAGAAATGGTTGCCTGGGTGGGGCAGAGAGCAGGATGGACTAAAAAGAGGCAAGAGAGAATTTTTCTGGGGAGAGGAACGTTTTATATGTTGATCTGGGTGGTATCTACACAAATTTTTTTTCAAAATTCAGTGAACTTGGGATCCGTGATTTTACTATACGTAAAATCAATTACATTTTGGCATTTGTTTTTATTTAAGTGAATAGACTGAGGAAATATTTGTGTCCCTTAGACTATGGAAGGCCAATCTTTCCATTTGTGTTCTAGATTCCATGCCTTCTTGCATACTCAAGGAAGTGATCTCGTCCCTCTCTGTCCAGCATCATTTATTTCTTCACTTTCTATTGGATCATTCTTTTCAGCATACAAATATGTTCAAATTTCAGCCCCTCTCAAGTCCACATATACCTCCACCTATGATTATCCCTGCTCCCAATTCAGTAAAAACACTTCTAAAAGATTGTCTAGCCCTGGCCGGGTAGCTCAGTCGGTTGGAGCCTTGTCCCGATACCCCAGTCAGGGCACATACAAGAAGCAACCAATGAATGTATCAGTAAGTGGAACAACACATCAGTGTTTCTCTCTCTCTCTCTCCAACCAATAAATTTTAAAATATATATATTGCCTATGCTGTTAAATAGCAAGTTCCCCTTAACTAAATAAAATTATTCATTTTTTAAATTCAACTTTCAGGAGCACATGTGTGGCATAATAATGACTAACACATAGCAATTTGCAGCTATAAAACATTTTTATATATGTTATCAACTTTAAATCTTCGCAATAATTCTACAGGGTAGGTACTGCTATTATCTCAGTTTAATAGGAAGAGGTTCAGAAAGGTTTTATAACCTGCCAAAGGTCAGAAACCAAGTAAGTGATTACTAACTTCAAAGCATGCACTTTCTTATTCAGTATACTACATTGAGACACTAAGAACTCTCTTAATACAATAAAAATGTCTGACCAATGAAAAATACCCAAAATCTATCATCTACAGGGGAGGACCCTAAAAAATGGAATTTGTTTCTAAAAAAAGTTGTGTATTCTTACACATTTAAACTACAGTCACCTTCAAAATACTCTCCAATTGATGCAATACACCTATCAACATTTTTTTTCCACTGCTCAAACAGCTTTTGAACTTGGCGATTTTGATGCCTTTTAGTGCTTCTGCCCGTTTTCATTTCACCTCTTCCCCGACAGCAAAGCATTTCCCCTTGAGGAGTTTTTTCATCAGGGAAAACAAAGAAAAATGTCGCTCAGGGTCAGAAAAAGTGAATAGGGAGGGTAGGGAACAGGGCTCTTGCCCTTTTTGGTCAAAAACTGCTGAACACTCAGCATGGTGTGGGCAGGTGCGCTCTAAATCACCCATCATGAAATGGGCAAACGCACTGAATCTTCAAAAAAAAAAGTCACTAAAACTGAACACAGCCTCTCACAACAAAGACAGCCAGTACACTGAAACAGATGGGTTCCTACAACACCCACCTAGTGGGGGAAGCCTGTACTACAAGGGGCCCACCCTCCAGGAGATAATTTAGGGTTTTGGGGCGGTCCTCCTTCGTATATGCCCTGACTGCTGTGGATCAGTGGGTTGGGTGTCGTCCCACAAACTGAAGGGTTGACAGTTCGATTCCCAGTCAGGGCACACTGCTAAGTTGCGGGCCAAGGCCACAGTTGGGTGGGTGCAAGAGGCAACCCATCGATGTTTCTCTCATGTATCATTGTTTCTCTCCCCTCTCTCTCCTTCCCCTCCCCTTTCTATAAAAATAAATAAAATCTTTTTTTAACTCTATCATATGTATATAATTATCTTATAGTCCTATTTCAAATAACATTTCAACAACCAACGTCTACTACAACAAAATTATTATAGTGTATAAGTGTATGACGAGAGTAAATGAAGAGCTATTAATAATTATGCCAGGGTAACAGGCATGATCCAGGATTACCCTGGGAAACTGGGATATATGGCATCCTACTTATAAGCTAGCTTTGCTATTTGAAAATAAGAATCCTTTTTTATGGTTTATTAAAGTATTATTTTTTATGAATGAACATTTGCTCTGATTCCAAGTAACATGGTAGTCTTCACATTTAGGGAGGAGGTTAAGGGCTAAAAGCTATCGGGAGAGACCCAATTCTGAATTTGGTCAGATATACTTGGATATTGGTGCTGCTAAAAATTTAACTTCAGAATATTAGTAGCTAAATGACTGAACTGATAAGCTAAATGTTTGAAACCTACAGAGTGTTCTATTAACTAAGCAGTATTGTGACTTACAGGAATTGACCAAGGGAAAGAAAAATCATTTCATAGAACAAAGACCAGATATTGTGCAGTAATGTGACTTATGCTAGAAAAATATCTAAATGAATACAGCCACAAAAATAATGTTAAAGGGAAGAAAAATAAAGTGATACAATACTGCCAGTAAAAAATTAAAAACTCAACAGGAAACATTTGTTTAGCATTTCAGATGAATAAAAGTTACCTAACAGTCAATTATAATAATCAATGACTTCAGATAAATATTTCTAGTGTATGCCACTCCCAGCCCAAACACAGACTGATCAATGAGTCTGCCATTCACTGGCGGAGAAATAATTTTCCATGAGGTATCAGACATATAGTTATAAGCCTCTATGGGGTATTCAGAAGACATCACTAATGGTTTAAATTCTTTACTACCTAGGAGGGTATTACAATATTTTTAATAACAATTTTAAATCAAGTAAGTATAAAGAGGTAAAGAGACATGATTGTTAAGCAATGTTACAGAAAAGGGTTAACATTCAGTCTAGACAATCATTTAGGTTCTGTTTTATCTTTGACAGTTGTGCTTAATGTAGCAATACTGTGGCTGGAAAGATTTGGAGTTAGAAAACCTTGTATGCTTTTCAAACAAAGATGACCTATTTATAAATATGAGCATTAACAGCTGACAACATTGCACAGTTCTGTAAGAGAAGGATTCCTTAGTTCTTCAAAATACAGCATTTCATAAATGAAACAATTTCATTTTATGTTAAAAGTTCATTTGCCGCTCTAGGAAGTCCCACACAGAAAAGTCTGTGCAGTAATCTGAAATTTACAATTCTTATAAAAGGTACAAGTCCTGAAATGAGCTTGCATATCCTGTTTAAGGATTCTAAAGAAACCAGCTCAACCAAGTAAGGCAGTTTCAATCTTAGCCAGATTTTAGTCTCCACATGAATGAATGTTCTCCATCTCAGCGGCTTGGCAGATCTTGTTGGATGCACTGCAAAGTCTTGAGTGTTAGAAGAAAATATCCTAGGACCCCACCCACAGCCCACATAAATTTTCCAGTGTAGGCCAACCCACAGAAGTGGTTCCAGAATCATCATGTAGGACACAGTCATGTAGAGTCCCAGAATAGTCTTTAACCAAACCTGACCTGTCTAGGCAGGCCAAAGAATAGGGCTCCTCAGCTCTACAGCAAACACTCTCCCAGTCTCCCTACGTCATTTCCCCAGTCTTCTCTGGCACAAACACAAGCTGTAAGCAATGCCCAAAACCAGACTCAGACACTGATGGTAGGGGAAAAAGGCAATGTTCACAGGGGTATTTTGAAATAGTGTTGCTCAGTGAAAAGTGCATAAAGTAGTTGTCAGAACAGCTAAGTTCTCTTAAGCTCTACTACTGCCTACCTAGGAAATATTACCTGTGGGCCTCAAGGGCCAGTACAAAGAGTAAAATGCTTGCTAAGATTCTCTTCTAGTCCTCTCATTCTATGTTTTCCTATCCTACTGGGTCAATTAAAAATAACAAAAGCCGTCAATTTACCAAATGTGTTCTATCATTTCCCAAATTAAGACCAGTTGGAGTCTGATATACATAACACAGGATGAAAGTTGTTATTCAAGGCTAAATGGTTTCAGAGACTATAAATTGAGACTCTTCATCAGTAATGATGGAGTAGAGTAGAATACAAATAATAAAAGTTAAAAAAAAACAGTATCTTCAGTCAAATTCATTCAAAGATCTTTAAAAAAAAACATTTCTTTCATTTAAATCTTATTTAGGAATTCCTAACAGTTGAATGCTACACTGGAAAGCGTATTGAGGCAGGTGTCTAGAGATCTGGGTTTAGTTAAAGATACGCAACTATTTTATATAAACGTCTATAAATCACAGTATCTCCTGGCTTCAGCTTCTTCAACTGTAAAATGAGGGAATTAGGTAAGCTTCCTTCCTGTCTAAAATCTAAGATTTAACTTTGCTTTTCAGATGGCACCATTCTCTAAGGGCTCAAATAGCTTTTAACAAGAAGTGAATGCTGGCTGCATTTATAAAATGCCTCAAAATTTAAAAGCACTTTCATACCTCCTCAACAACACTGTGGGATACACATTAATGTTAGCATCACCGTCACTGGTTTGTTTATATCACTAAACAACTGTCCAGAGAAGGAAAAAAAAGAGAGAGAAAACAATCTGTAATTCAGGGAAAGACTCTCAGTTAGCACCCAGGTATGTTGAGCACTGGTCCTCACTGGTTTCCAATCATATATTCTGTCATATATTTAGCAATAAGTATTTGTAAGTGTGATATAAAAGAACATTAAACATGTAGTCAAATTCTGATAGCCTGTGACCTAGTTCGCTCTCTTTCCCAGCAATCGTGGGTCAATAATCTATCTTTAGGGTTACTATTAGACTGGGCACAAAATGGGAACATGCCTAACATGATTGTGAGAACTAAGGTATGACATAATTGCATTAAACTCAGTCCTCACTGGGAACTGCAGGTGATTTTCAACTCATTCAAAACTGTCACTACATGCAGAGCTGCTTCAACTGCAGTAGTCTCTCTGCCTACCCCCGAACCTAAATCGCCATGTGCCTTGTAGGACTAGAGGAAAGAAAAGAGTTACTACAGTTGTCTCTCACAATACTTCATAATTTTTGTTCATCAAAGCAGCTCTTTCAGGAAATTTAAATAGTATATTGTTTCTATAAAGGCATCATGCAGAGCACTGGATTATGGATATTTGGATTTAATTCCTAACTCTGATACTGATTTTGCACAAAGCACTCAACTCTTCTTGGCCTCAGTTTCCTCAGGTGTAAAATGTGGCAGCTGGTTTGGCTGACACTTAAAAATCTTTTTTCATGGGGAGAAAAGGCATACAACTGTAATTGAATAACAATAAAAATTTAAAAAAAAAAGAGAGAGAGAGATTAAAAAAAAATCTTTTTTCAAGCCATGGCCCTATAGATCAAGACCTATAAAATGCAGCCCTAACTGGCATGGCTCCGTTGATTGAGCGTCGTCTTGCACAGCAAAAAGTCGCTGGTTCAATTCCCAGTCAGGGCACATGCCTGGGTTGTCAGCCCAGTCCCCAGTTGAAGCACATGTGAGAGGCGACTGATCGATGTCTCTCTCACACACTTATGTTTCTCTTCCTCTTTCTCTTTCCCTTCCCCTCTCTCTAAAAAACATAAATAAATAAAATCTTTAAAAAAGACTATACATGCAGACTAACATTTGATTAAAAAACAGCATAAATGTACTTTATTAGCAGTTGCCTATCCTCCCATTGATAAGTTAAATAAGGCGGGTGTCAACCTTTCAGACAGTCTTTTGAACACAATAATCACACAAACCCATTAAAAGATGCACCTTGTTGCCACTTGCCAAGCAGTAGAAGCTTTAAATTTGGGTGTTTCTCCAATGAAGAGTAACCAGTAAGACAAAGGTCAATTAAAATTGGGTCCACATAAGAACTGATCTTAATAGAGAAAGTAATTGAACCACAACCTAATTAGCAGCAGGTTCCAATAATGAAAGCAGACGTGGGAGTGGAAAGGGGAATTAACTTGGTTTGACGGCACACTCTTAATCATCCTAAAATACTGTTAGCATTGAATGCTAGACTTATATGTCCCAGTATGCCGGTAATTTACTGTAAAACTTTTCCTCATGAGTCTCCATGTTTCAGCACCTGAATTTCTCCTTCTGCATAATGAAATTAAGTAGTCTTTGTCTGTTAGTACTGAACTATGCAATTTAAGAAAAAGAAACGGTATCCAAGTTCAGCACAGTTGAACCTTACCTTACCTGAGAGTTAAGTTCTCAAGTCATCTCAAATATTGTGTAGTCAAAATAACCACTGAGAAACTGTTAAACCACCAGGACTTAGGCTGCTTGAAGCTCAGACCAAAAAATTAACTTATTCTCTTCACTTTTGTGCTGTGGCCTCCCCCTTTCTCTGGGACACTGAAGGCCAAGGTCTACTTTAAAAGAGGGAGGTTAGAACACTGAGTAAATAAGGCAATTTATCTCTTTTTATAAATAGTTGCATTAGTATAAGTTAAACATTTAGTCAATGATACATGCAGAAATTGGGCAAGCCCATTATCCTATTGCCATTGACAAAGAACCTTCAGCTCTGGCTGGTGTCGGGCAGTGGATTGAGCACTGGCCTGTGAACCAAAGGGTTGTTGGTTCGATTCCCAAGTCAGGGCACATGCCTGGGTTGTGGGCCAGGTCCCCAGTAGAGGGAGCATGAGAGGCAAACCACACATTGATATGTCTCTCCCTCTCTTTCTCCCTCCCTTCCCCTATGTCTAAAAATAAACAAATAAAATCTTTTGGAAAAAAAGAGAGAAAAACAAAGAAGAATCTTCAAAACTCTGGATGAGCAACCGGGGGGTGGGGGGAATCTCCTGTTTGTTACCTTCATTATACACCTATTATTTGACAAAACTCCTTTCACCTTTGACTTGCACATAAGTAAACAGATGGTGAGTACCAATTCCACTAGCAAGCAAACATTTTAGGGACACACAATTTCATAACTTTGGGGCAATCTAACTGCATCAGTGAAGGGCCAACTTTGCAGGTCTGCTCCCGGCCACCAATGAAGTTCTGTCAGAAGGTATGACATGCGGCATGGACACACGCGGAGCATGTCACATTTACTCAAAGGGGAAAGGTAGCTATGTTTTGTTTTGTTTTTCCCTGAGAAATTCACTGCACACACAAGCAAGCTTCAAACCTTGGAATCTGGGTGAGGGTCACCCCAGCTGTGCAGCTACTTACAGGATCCCCCATGTGCCACAGACCCAAAAACTTCTGAGAAAAGCAGAAACGACCAAATGGAAAGTGCAGAGAGAATCTCCAGCATGAGCGAGACCAGTGGCACGGGGAGGCTCCGGACCACCCAGGAGAAGGGGCGACAGTTCTCCGCCAGTCGGGAGGCTAACGCCCAGTAAGCAAGCAGTTTTGGCTGTCGCCCTCTCTCAGTACCTGAGGGACGTCATGGCTTCACCTTCCTGCCCCACGCAACAGCGCTGGCGTCCGATGCTCTGCGTCCGCGCGGGCAGCAGCAGCAGCAGCAGGTACCACAGCAACTGCTTCTGTGCTCAGGCACTCAGCGACCGGAGCGCGTCCTCACACACCCCTGCACGGGCAGCCCACGCGCTGATTGGCCGAGCCCGCAGGGGGAGGACGCACCGCCCCTGGCCCGAAGCCGGAGAGGAGCCGCAGGCGCTGCGGGCTACCACGTGCCACCCGCGCGTCTGGTCCTGGTGAGCTGGCACTTGGGCTGGCAAACTGGCTAGCCGGCGCGGTGAACATCTTGAGCCCTGGTAGGAGCGTTCTCCCCACTGCCGGCTTACGCGGCATGAGGTCGGGTGCCCGCCTCAAAAATGGCTACCCGACTGCCAGCGGGTTATCAGTCACATGGCCAAGGTCTACCTAGGCGAGCTCAGGTCGTTTTACCGGGACCTGAGACGGGGACGCTATCCGGGCAATCTTCAGAGATGGGGTTTAACAGCCTGCAAAACCCTTCTGCAGAAGAAAAGCTGCAACCGTCTGGGAAACCTCAGACCGGGAAAAATCCAACGCCAGGCAACGGCAGCACCATAGGCTAAATTCGAGCTCGCAGCGTTAGTCAATGGCTAAGTCCGATGATCCCCAAACGTTCTTGGACTTCAGAAACACATAGAACAGCTTATTTAATGTGTAAATGTCCAGGGCTCACTGGAAACTTTGTGAATCAGAATCTAGAAGTGTGAGACACGGACAATGGTACTTGTAGTGAATGTACCCCGGGATCCATGTACACACCTAAAGTTTAAAAGCTCTCGTTCAAACAAGCCTACTCGGACTATCCTACTTGTCAAACTTAATTGTTAGATTACCTAACTTTTCTGAAAAATGTGCAGCCCTCTGAAGCAAGCATCTATCTAATGCCTTAAGGGGAAACAGCTGGAAGGACCCTAACTCCTGGCCCTAATCTTACAATTTAGTGGGGTTAAAGGGTTAAGAGGCTGATTCTGAACCACTGATACAAGTTAAATTAACTCCAACTGCTGGAAGGATGGGGGGGGGTTGGGGAAGGGAGTAAGGAGATATCAGTAAACGTTTTATGACCTAAATAGCTTTTCTTTATTCCCTCTTTATTCTCTGACAGTATTTCTATTAACAGACTCCAAGCTCCACTGGCCATATAGGATGGTGATCAATGTCTAAAAATCAGCTACATTATAAACACAACCCATCATATAATATTGAAATGTACTATATTGTGACCAAAAGAATTTAATTTTTAATTCTATTTTAATTAGTTTACATTTTAAAACCAAAGCAATGTAAAATATTTTTCCATTAAACACAATTTGGTTTTGATTGGACTACATTTCACCTTTTAACTTGACATTTTCTCATCCAAACTGAGACAATGTAAATATAAAATATGTACCAAATTTTTCAAAACAGTATAAAAATATATAGAAAATGTCTCAATAATTTATATTGATTAGATGTTTATATTTTGATATATTGAGTTGAATAAAATATTACTAAGATTAAAGTTTCTTTTTACTTTTTAATATAACTAACTAGATAATTTAAAATTATATGCATCTTGCATTATATTTCTACTGGACAGTGCTGTTCTACTGTGTAAGTTAGCCTTGCTTCTTTGGTGACCTATCACTACCCCATGACCAAAAAATTATGTTTACAAAGTGAAATTAGTGGAAACACCAGTTTATACAGACCTGTGGTTCCTTGCTAACCATCTAAAATATCAAAAATTCCAAAAGCATCCTTCAAAAAATGCTTTCTTTTAAGCACTGTTCTCTTTCATTGGGGAAATGCCTATCCAGAATGAATCCATGGACTATAAACCTGCTGTGTTGGGTCCATGAGGAATAGCTGTTAAAAACACAGAGCTGTATTTGGCTGTTTGAGACTTTGACCAAATGTCCACAAGCAGAATTAGTCAATAGTTCCTCTGGACTTAAACAGGATCTGAATTAACACAACAGAAGGATAGCAATTTGAAGTGGTGGATTCACTGACTAATTCAATAACTTCCTCTTGTGGAAAATGTTCATAACCCACACAACTAAAAGTAAAACCAGGAATAATCCTTAGAAAGGATTTCAAAACTTCAATGTAACTTTTAATATGGGATGTAGTATGGTGCTTGTCAAATTTTAATAGGCATACTCATCACTTGAAGGATCCTAAAATAAAGGTTTGACTCAGTAGGCCTCTGTGGCCAAGATTTTGCAGTTCTTTATGTACCCAGATCTCACCATTTGCTTCTGGTGTGTGGTCATGCTAAGTAGCAAAGTTGTAAAGGAAAGTAGGAAGGTTGTAAAAGGAACAAGGCATGTTGTTTAGAAACCCTGCTTGACTTTCCACTAGTTGTATGATCTCAGACTGGTTCTGAAACTATTTGTCCCTCAGTTTACCCATGCTTTACAGAGCACAGTGAAGATTAAAACAATTCTAGTAAAGTGTCTAACACAGTCCTTGGCACGTGGTGTGACTATTATTTTCTTATTATCACACTACTTAAAATTACATCTCTGGGAAGCATGATATGAAAGCTAACATGAACTTGGCACTATGAAAATAAAATGCACTTTGCTCATGCCTAACATTCTTTAGGAACTCCCACTTTTGATTTTTAACAATAAAGGTTTTTTGGTACCAAAATAGCTAGACTTAAAACTTTATTTTTTAACAGATATACTAAATTCTATGTCATTAAGGGAAGAAAAGGGCCTGCAATATTCAAATATTTAATCAAATTAAAGCCATATTACATTTAAAATTTTTAAGAACATTTTTTGATATATGACACTTTGCATCTAACTTAAAACTTTTAAGTGTTTTTACATAATCAGTCAGCACAACTTGCAAAAGGTTTATTATTTTAAAATGTATATCAGTACCAATTCATTTCAGCAGGTACAGACACAAAAATGTTATTTCAGCAAACAGGGTTCATCTGTGATTGTTCTTTCAGAGTCAGTCACACACGCAGACAAAAATAAAGACATGTTTTCCCAGGTAAAAGCCTAAGTTCTTTCTATTCACAGCACCTTTGTCTCCTCAGTCATGTTCTTTTTCCAGTCTTTCCCTATCCTCTTTTCCCCCAGTCTTTCCCCAAACACACACTTACACACACACACAGCTCCTGAGCAACTAATATTTCAACTCTTTTCATCAATTTTTTAAGCAATTTATTTCAACCCTATTCTTTGTACTTTAGGGAAAAGCAGTCAATTGAAATTTTTTAACCTTCATTAACCTTCTTACAATTTAAACAGTTGAACCAAAATAAGTGTGCCCCAAAGAGAACAGTTTGCTCTTGGGAAGATAAGTAAATATTCTCTCTACTTTATCTAATCAGGTGGTTAGTCTGCCGCTATGGAAACAAATAGATCCACTAACCTCAAAAGTTAAGTGCTTCTGGAAAGCATAACAAATGTGTGGACCCACCATACTAATCTTTTCAACAAATGCTGCAAGCCCCAAAATACTATCAAAGTCCTCTTCAAACAAATCAATTTGTTGTTAAGCATGCAATAAAACAGCACTTACACATTGCTAGTGGCAGTTTAAATTAGTACATTTCTAGAAAGCTTTTTGGCAACATGTGTCACCAATTCCACGTTTTGGCAATTATTGTAAATAAAACAACAATATGAACAAAGATTTGTATAACCAGTTATTCATTTCAACATTAATAATACCAAAAATTTATTATATCCTAAATAACCAAAAATAAAACAATGGTTAAATAAATTATTTAAGAATGTCATGGAGCTATTATAAAATCTTTCCATAGACTTTTTAGGAACATACAAAAATGCTTATGATACAATGTTAAATGAAAAAATCAAAACGAAAGGAATATAGCAAACAATCTTGACTTTGTTAAAATATATATAAATACATATGCCATAATTGCACAGAAAAGATTTGTAAGAAACACACGAGATAATGTATAATTTGTACTTTATTATTTATGTTGATCTAGCTTATAAATTTTCTACTGTGTATTGGATTAGCATAAAATTTTTATAATTACTATTAAACTTTGATTATCCTTCTGAAATGGTTTGTAACTACAAAACTTACTTCTGCTCCTTATGAAAACATATTTCTTTTAATCACAACCATCAAAACTATGATTTTTAGGGAAATTGGGCTTATTTTCATGTTTAAAGATTCTTTAAGACAGGAATAACAAAACTAAAATACCTTTATGATCTTCTTGGTTAATTTTAAAACTTAACGTGACAAAAATTAAAACATAAACATCCCTTTTAGAGCTTTGCAGAGCCTTTAAGAGGCCAGCTGTCACAAACTGAATGTGGAGTATCTTCCCTTCGTGTTGTATAAAAATACATCTCCTCATTTCATATGAATTAAAATACTGATCAAAGTAGTATTTTAAAACAATCTGTATCATACTCCAAAAGAGAAATTTCTTAATACTTGTCTCCCTAAAATCAGTAGTATGTCACAGAATAAGTTTCAGGAGCCTGGGAATAAGGAGATGAAAATTCTAATCCTGAAACCACCAAAAACCGTAAGGTTTGACCATCAGTTTCCTAATCTGAAACATAGGGAGCTTGTTATACGTGACATCTCAGGTCCCTTGCGGTTCTTACTGGACAATGAAAGGAAAAAATCCACTCATATCTTAATACAAATTGGGCTGTTTTCAGAGTTGATCAGTTCTAATGTAATAAAACATGTAATTTTAGGTAGCTTTCATTATGATAAGGTTAGTCACAGAAACATTGCTAAATGCATTAATTCTTTTCCCCAAAAGACATTATTAGAGGTCTACTATTTTTACTCTCTTTAATTATAATCTGTGGATTCTTATGTCACATTTCACTTTAACATTACATATTGAAGCAGAATATAATCTTTAAATGGAACCTGACAATTTATTTCCCAGGAGAATTTGAATAATAGGTTAACATTTGATTGACTGAACTTTACTTAGTAAGAATTCTTGGCAAAACTCCCACCCAGGAACACCTACACAGTGCCTCTTCGTTTGCCGTGAACTACAAATCTCTGAAACTCAGAAAACCTCCAATCTAAAAGTACAGGATAACAGTGCTTCCCAATTTTTCAAGCTGCCAAGAACATATTTTTATTTTTTAAAGATTTTATTTATTTATTTTTAGAGAGAAGGGAAGGGAGGGAGAAAGAGAGGGAAAGAAACATCACGTGTGGTGGTTGCCTCTCATACACCCCCAAATGGGGACGTGGCGCGCAACCCGGGCATGTGCCCTGACTGGGAATTGAACTGTCAACCTTTGATTCACAGGCCAGTGCTCAATCCACTGAGCCACACCAGCCAGAGCAAGAATATTTTTAAATTATACAACTGAATATCACTATCATTTCATAAAGGGGCATTTTAACATAAAAATGTGTGAAGGACAGCACAGAATAAAGAACACCACTCCCTAAAATATTGCTGGTAATCTTATGTAGTGTATTTTCTATAGAAAAGATTTTCTTACTTTTACTTCACCGTAGATCTGATCTATGGTATTTCACAAACAAGCTTTTAGAAATCGTTCACCATGAACTCAACAATCATTTAATGAGATCTACTCTACTACTTAAGACACCAGAGATTCAGCAACAATCAAGAACATGCACTGCCCTTACAGAAATTACATTCTAGTGAGGGGATACAATGACTAATCAAATAAACATATAAGGACATCAGATGATCATAAGTGCTATGCGGATAATAAAAAGCAGCAGATCAAAATGGAGAAAGTCTCCTTCAGATTGGGTAGTAGCGAAGGCTTCCAGCAGGTGAGAACAAACTAAATGAAAAGAGCCAGGCAGGGGAAGGGCATTCCTGACAGACAGCACGAAAATGGTAACTGGAAGGCCAGTGTGAAAAAAGGTGAGAGACAGAAGAAAGGTTTGTGGTCACAGCAAGAAGCAGATCATTTAAGCTTTTATGAGCCTAAGAAATTTTGATTTTCTCTAAGTGGGGCAAGAAGCTACTACAATTAAGTTTTAAACAGAGGAACGACATAATCTAATTTGGTCTTAAAAGATCACCCTAGTTATAGTGTAGAGAATGGAATACAGGAACATGAAAGCAGAGAGACTAACCTAGAAGCCTGTTCTAGTCATGTAGACGACAGACAATACTGGTTTGAATCATGAAGATAGTGACGGACATAGAAACAGATGGTCATTTTAGAGGTTGAATGACAGGATCTACTCATAGGAATAGATACGGGGAACTAAAAGAAAGAAATCAAGAGTAACTCCCACATTTCAGACTAAATTGGGTAAATGGTGCTGCTATTTACTGAGATAAATGGAAAAAGCAAAAAAGCAGCTCAGAATACTGGAGTTCTCAGGGAGGTCAGGGATGGAGATAGACACTGTAGAACAGATTTTGCTCTCTAGTTTTCCTTACTCTATAGTGTGGCTGCTGTTTTCTCATAGACTAAAGATAAATGTCCAGAATGTATATGAAGTTTCACTTGAACAACACCCTAAGAGGGGAACTATTCTACCTTGGCAGCCAGCTGCTAGCAGGAACATATGTAAGCAGAATAAATAGGTAAAACTGAGTGCCTAATATGTGCCAGACACCATGCTATATCCTTCAAGTACTATCCCATCTGAATTTATAACAATGTGCTATCAGGAGATATTTTATTATCACTATTTTACAGATGAAGAAATTGAAGCTCAACAAGGTTAAATAACTTGCCCAAAGCCACACATTACAGACCAGAAACCCAAAGTCTGATGGTCTGACTCCAGAGCTGGGGCTAATTACCACCATGGACAGTGTCACTAGAGTAAGTCCAAGGCAGTCTGCCGCAAGGCTGAGACTTTATATAAATATCCAAATTTCAGAACACCACACTATGATTTCACCCATAAGATGCAGTGATTCAGTGACAGCTTTCTGGTTAGCTGGAACACCCTATGAAATATTTTCAGAAATTACTTTTTATTTCCATATATGCTCATTCACAGATTAAATCTGAGCAGCCAATGAATCCGTCATTTTTGTCTTTAATTTAGCTAAGACTCCTAACTGTCACCAAGAATCACTTCTTGGACCATTTTATTTTTTTAAATTTCAACCACTTCATTTCTGTCAAAATCAAAAGTGTTTGTTTTCAACAAATAAAAAACATTTTTTTTTTACCACTGTGCAAGAATTTAGGGCCACACAATCAATAAGTGGCTTAAATGTACTATCAAGCTAAGTAAGTCCCCCCATCCCAGCCATTCAGCTTGTGTTACTCAAACTTAGGCTTCAGTAAAATTACAAATTATTTCTTATCAAAACCTTTAAAGACTCAGAAGTTAAAACCACAAATGTTCACAAAAAGGTTCCACTGTGTAAAAAAAAATATTATTTATATAGTCTTTGGTTATATCCTTTTTCTAACTCTTAGTGCCTCTATCACTTTCAATATAAAAGTAAAAATAAATATGGTCACAAATTGAATATATAGTTGTATCTGAAAAAATCCTAAGAAATATTCATTTCTACTTGGTTATTTTGTAAATGATTAAACTGTTTTCTAAAAAGTTTTTTTTTTCAATGTTTTTGTTTTTCCTCTAAGAGGAGAATAGGCACCAAAATTCCATAGACTCCACTGATGAGGACTGACCTACATTTGAAGATCCTATCTTCACTCTACTACGGGGCTAAGGCTCATCTTCTCTCAAAATCTGTGGAACAGGACCAAGATTGGCACTGATTCATCTGCCGAAAGGCTAATCTGAAAATGGATGCAGGAAAAAATAGAGTGACACGTTTTAGAGCAAAGCATTTCAATACCTATAGAACTTGGGAGACTATTTTTCTTCAATGACTAGGTATTTAAAATTCAAAGACTTGGGGGTTTATAAGGTGGTGATGGTAGTGGAGGTGGTAGTGATAGTCCTAGTGTTACTGGAAACATGGGAGGGAAAGAAGTGTATTTGTGAAAATGTAACTTTGAAGTGTCTTTTCTTATGTAGCACAACAGACATTCTAAATCAAGAGGAATTAAAATTATGGAGTATGGTCAATGTAGATTACTTGAATTTGTGGTTACTTGACAGAATCATGTAGTCCAGGGGTGTCAAACTCACTTCCACTGGGAAGGGGGTGGGGCGTGGCGCAGATCAGCCTCTAGGTTGCCTTCAAAGGGCTGAATGTAATTTTAGGACTGTATAAATGTAACTACTCCTTAACAGTTAATCAAGAGCTCAGCCCTGCTGCCAAGTAGAAACAAGGTGCCAGGCCAGATAAAACAAGGTGGAAGGTCGGATTCGTCCCTTGGGCCTTGTGTTTGCCACCTATGATGTAGTCTCCAGTGAAAATGGAAGGATTATTTGCTTTTGGAGTGGGTCAAATGATTTCATTACATATGTGAGAGAATCAGAAATGAAGACACTAAGAACAAAATTTTTTTATTGCTTCAATGGCTATAAAAGATAATCACTGAGAAGTGTAATGCGATAGGACTACCAATATCAGTTTGGTGCATGTTCATACTGTATACACATTGAAATGTATGTATGTCTGTAATATTATCCCAAAAATTGTTATTTTGGTATAAGTAAGCATCTTTAACTTAACATCACTCTGCCAGGAGTTGAGATATTTATCCTCACAAAGCCTATTTATAAGTTTAAAATATACTTAAGTTCTCCCATTCCCATTTGACTTTTGGGTAAGTTTCAATATTTATTTTTAAATGTTAGCATTTAAACTCACACAGTTCAATTCTAACCTCTTATCACTTGTTCACATTTCCCTCCTTAAATATTTTTAAAGAAATCTTGACTATCCTTATGCCTTCCTAGGTGGGGGCAGGGGAACAGCTTGGAATAGAGAAGCATTTATGATGAATGTGGTTTGCCTGAAAAACAGAACATTTGTCTGCAGACACAGGCAAAGCAGAATTATTCAACAGCAACAACTGGTCCAACAACCAGTCCAACCCATTCCCTGAAAGCCAGAATTTAAACCGAAATGCAACTTCAAGATTTGGGGTCCTAAATAGCCACAGAGTATGACAAGATAAGTCCTTTTCACTTCTATCTTGAGATCACTGTGAATATTCAAACTATGGGCAGATGTTCTGAAATGAGCATGTATTCAAATCCTTGTGGTTCTATCACAGGGAATAACACTCTTCTAAACAGTGTCAGCTATAATGTCAGCTAAAGGTACCCTGCCGCGTACAATGTGCATTTTTAAGAGTGGATGAATTCTTTTTTATTTAACATAGATAAATTACATATATTAACATTATATTATTTCCAGATGTACAATGTAATGATTCAACATTTGCATATATTGCAAAATGATCAACACAACATGCCTAGTTAACAACTGTTACAATGCAATTACAATTTTTTTTCTTGTAATGAGAACTTCTAATAAAAACTTTTAATGTTTTTGTTTTCTTTACGGAAGAGTGGGTTGGGGGGTGGGAGCAGATTTCTCACTCTTTCAGATTTCAACACAAACATAACAGTCACCGCTTACCTGTATGTGAAAAAGAGTAATTATACCCAAATGTAATCTTCAGGCATCCTAAGAAGGCAGCTCCTTTGTATGCCAAATAGACTTTTTAGACAGTATTAGGTAGTAAACTTAAGACACCACAGAAATTTTTAAACCTTAAACTATACTTTTCATTTTTTCCTTCAGCTTTATTGATGTGTAATTGACAAAAAAAATGGTGTATACTTAAAATGTACAATTTGATGTACTGATATACATTGTGAAATGATCACCAAAATAAAGTAATTAACATATTTATCACTTCAAAGAGTTACCTTTTTCTTATTTTCCCTCTTTTTTTTATTGTTTTTCAAGTACGGTTCTTTCCATTTTCCCCCCACCACTCCCTGCCACCTCAGCCATTCCCACCTCCCACCTTCAATCCTACCTTCATTTGGCTTTGCCCATGGGTCCTTTATAGATGTTCCTTGATGACTCTCCCCCCTTTTCTTCCCATTATTCCTTCTGGTTACTGTCAGTTTGTTCTTTATTTCAATGTCTCTGGTTATATTTGACTTGCTTATTTGTTTTGTTGTTTTGGTTCCACTTATAGGTAAGATCATGTGGTATTTCTCTTTCACCCCCTGGCTTATTTCACTTAGCATAATGCTCTCCAGTTCCATCCATGCTGTCACAACGGGTAGGAGCTCCATCTTTCTTTCTTCTGAGTATTATTCCATTGTGTAAATGTACCACAGTTTTTTGATCCATTCATTTACTGATGGGCACTTAGGTTGCTTCCAGCACTTGGCTATTGTAAATTGTGCTGCTATGAACATTGGGGTGTGTATGTTCTTTTGAATTGGTGTTTCAGGATTCTTAGGGTATAATCCCAGCAATGGAATTGCCGGGTCAAAAGGCAGTTCCATTTTTAGTTTTCTGAGGAAATTCCATAGTTTTCCACAGTGGCTACACCAGTCTGCATTCCCACCAACAACTATACAAGGGTTCTTTTCTCTACAACCTCACCAGCACTTGTTGTTTGTTGATTTATTAATGATGGCCATTCTGACTGGTGTGAAGTGGCATCTCATTGTGGTTTTAATTTGTATCTTTCTGATGGCTAGTGATGCTGAGCATTCTTTCATACATCTCTCTGGGCCCTCTGTATGTCCTCCTTGGTGAAGTGTCTGTTCAGGTCCTATGCCTATTTTTTAATTGGGTTGTTTGTCTTCCTGGACTGGAGTTGTGTGAGTTCTTTATATATTTTGGACATCAAACCCTTGTCCAAGATATCATTTGCAAATATATTTTCCCATACAGTTGGTTCCCTTTTCATTTTGCTGATGTTTTCTTTAGCTGTGCAGAAGCTTTTTATTTTCATGAAGTCCCATTTGCTTATTATTTCCTTTATGTCCCCTGCTCTAGAGGACATATCGGTGAAAATATTGCTGCATGGAATATCTGAGATTTTCCTGCCTATGTTCTCCTCTAGGACTTTCATGGTGTCACGACTTATATTTAAGTCTTTTATCCATCTTGAGTTTATTTTTGTATATGGTGTAAGTTGGTGGTCGAGTTTCATTTTCTTGTATGTAGCTGTCCAGACCTCCCAACACCATTTGTTGAAGAGGCTATTTTTTGCTCCATTTTATGTTTCTGTCCCCTTTATCAAATATTAATTGACCGTAGAGACTTGGGTTTATTTCTGGGCTCTCTATTCTGTTCCACTGATCTATGTGTTGTCCTTATGCTAGTACCAGACTATTTTGATTACTGTGGACTTGTAATACAGTTTGATATCAGGTACTGTGATCCCTCCTACTTTGTTCTTCTTTCTCAGAGTTGCTGCAGCTACTCAGGGTCGTTTATGGTTCCATATAAATTTTTGAAATGTTTGTTCTATATCTGTGAAATATGTCATTGATATTTTAATAGGGATTGTGTTGAATCTATAAACTGCTTTGGGTAGTATGGCCATTTTGATGATGTTAATTCTTCCAATCCATGAACATGGCATATGCTTCCATTTGTTTGTGTCTTCCTTAATTTCTTTCTTCAGTGTTGTGTAGTTTTCTGAGTACAGGTTAAACTTTAAATTATTTTCTTCAAAAAGCCAAAACCCTTGGTATTTCATGGAAAATAATATGCATATTTAAATTAAACTCTGAACTTTGAAACCAAAAATAGACACATTTTCCAACAATGGGGGGTTATTAAAAGCAATGATCTTTCAAAGGACAGGTTACAGAATTAAATACTTGATGTATAATTTAGTCACCTTTTTCAAAATTATTTTGCCATAATTGTGGCATTTTTTAAAATGGTCACAATTTCTTGGAGACAGCAGTCTCTGTCCCCTCCCCTTGAATCTAGACTAGCTGATGACTCCTTTGACCAACAACGTATAGTGGAAGCGATGCTATGCCACATTCCTAGCTTTTAAGAGTTCAGCCAGCTCCTGCCTTGGTCTCTCGGAGCCTGAAGCTGCCACATAAGAAATCCAACTACCAGAAACCAAATGGAGAGGCCCTCAAACTATATGGGTAGGGAGAGAAGCCCAGTTGAGCCAAACTTTCCAGCCATCCTTTCCGAAGCACCAGGCAAGTGAGTAAAGACAACTTACACCCTCCAGACCAAACCTTTTGTCATCTAAATATATCCAAGTGATCCTAGTCAATACCACATGGAGTCAAAGAACCAGCTGGCCAAGCCATGTCTGAATTCCTGACCCACAAATTACAAACTCTGGTAAAATGGTTGTTATTTTAAGCCACTAAATTTTGGAATAGAAAAAAACAAAATTACTGTGAAAAATATGAAAAGTACCTTTTGCATTTGTAACCTAGTACTCTATATCAGAGGTTTTCTTTTTTCTCTTTAATTTTTTATTGTTATTCAGTTACAGTTGTGTGCCTTTTCTCCCCATCCCTCCATCCCACCCCAGCTGAACCCCCCTCCCTCCCCCACCTCCACCCTTCCCCTTGATTTTGTCCATGTGTCCTTTATAGTAGTTCCTGTAATCCCCTCTCCTCACTGCCCTCCCCACTCCCCCCTGCCCATTGTTAGATTGTTCTTAACTTCAATGTCTCTGGTTATATTTTGTTTCCTTTTTTCTTCTATTTATTATGTTCCAGTTAAAGGTGAGATCATATGGTATTTGTAATAATACCATATTTGTAAATAAGCCTCACCGTCTGGCTTATTTCACTTAGCATAATGCTCTCCAGTTCCATCCATGTTGATGCAAAGGGTATAAGCTCCTTCTTTCTCTCTGCTGCATAGAATTCCATTGTGTAAATATACCATAGTTTTTGGATCCACTCGTTTGCTGATGGGCACTTCGGTTGCTTCCAGTACTTGGCCATTGTAAATTGTGCTGCTATGAACATTGGGGTGCACAGGTTCTTTTGGATTGGTGTTTCAGGGTTGTTAGGGTATAATCCCAGCAGCGGAATTGCTGGGTCAAAGGGCAGTTCCATTTTTAGTTTTCTGAGGAAATTCCATACTGTTTTCCACAGTGGCCTCACCAGTCTGCATTCCCACCAACAGTGCACTAGGGTTCCCTTTTCTCCGCATCCTATATCAGAGGTTTTTAACCTTTTTCATCTCACGGCACACATACACTATTAAAATCCTGCAGCACACCAAAAAGTATACTTTTTGCTGATCTGACCAAAAAAATAAGTATAATTTTGATTCATTCACACTGGATGGCTACTGTCATTTTTTTTATTTGAAAATCACAAATTATGGGAAAAGAGGTCAGTGCCCATACATGTTTTAAAATTTATTGTGGCACACCTGTTGAAAATTGTTGCTCTCTATGTATACATAACTGAAACAATGTTTCACAAAGCAATACTTACCCTGGCCATATTCAATGCACTCATATTTTCTATTCTATTTTCTTTATAAAATACCAATTGTACTACACCCAAACTGACTCATGATGTTGTCTGAAAAACATTTTAGTCTATACTGATCACTCTACAGATGCATACACAGAAAACTTAAAAGAACCTAGGTGTTGCCATGGTCAGGTAGCTTAGTTGGTTAGAGTGTCATCCAGATATACCAAGGTTGCAGGTTTAATCCCCAGTAAGGGCACATACAAGAATCAACCAATGAATGCATCAATAAGTGGAACAACAAATTCATGTTTCTCTTTCTCTCTCTCTCTCTCTCTCTCTCTCTCTCTCTCTCTCCCTCTCCCTCTCCCTTTCTCTCTCTCTTCTTTGGTAAATAATTTTTAAGAAGAACCCAGGTGTCCTGATACCTGATCCAAAGCCCTTTTCCTTGTACCATGTTAACAGCCCAATAGGTATTATAGTTCAGAACAAGAAGTTTCTCACAATTCACATACACACTTCAAAGCTGAATAGCTGAGATGTCTGAGATTGGAGATTATATAGAAATGAGAAATAGCTAAGAGGAATTGAGCCTTTTCCTTTTTACCACTTCCTTTTACCTCCCCTTTCCTTTTCACAAGTCTCTATTTCCCTCCCCCTACTCCCTTTTTCCTATGGTTATCAAGCATTATAAAACTAAGGTTTTTAAATATAGATTTCCCTGCGATCCAAAACAGAGTGTTCCTCTGAAAGCCTGCATAAGCTGAAATGGAGTAAAGAGAAGAAGCAATTAGCTTAGAACACATCTTTTTAATGAATGTACAAAATAAATCGAGATAAAGCACAGGTGTTCACAGACACAATTCGAAGCTCTGGCACTTGGTGCTGAGATGCTGAGTGTAGTTTCTGAGGAGACTGGCAATGCCACTATCACTGCTCAGAGTGCATGCTGCCTCTATAACAGCCCACTGCAAGACAAACTCTGAACACCATATTTGCTTTTCACCTTTTTCATAAAAGTAAAAATCCTCTTTGGATTTCTTTCAGTTAGCAAAAAAATAGGCACTAATGTAGATCTTTCATAAAAGTAAAGTGGTATTATGCAAATTTCAAAAGAACAGGGGACACCTGTACTAGTTGAATCTAATAAAATGTTGTAGTGCATTCTTAAAAGTAGACTGAATATATCATTTCTTTTAAAAAGTTGCTTTTTAAAAAAATTATATGAGGTCCAAGGCTAATTCTGACTATAGGTCTTTTTTTTAAATCCTCATCCAAGAATACATTTATTGATTTTCAGAATGAGAAGGAAGTGGGGGTGGCAGGGGAGAGAGAAACATCATTTGGCTGCATTCTATACACACCCCCACCAAGGACGGAATGCTCAACCTAGGAACATGCCCTGACTGGAAACCAAATCCTGAAACTTTTGGTGTACAGGATGACATTCCAACCAACTGAGCCACCCCCAGCCAGGGCTATAGGTCATTTTTAATTAAAAAAAAAAAAAAGTTCTCATTTCTGCTATCTCAGATCTGGTAGACCATTTTTGTAGGATTTTAAATTTTAAATAGTATTAAAAGATTCACAGTTTCTTAGAAGACCATTAGTAATTGTTTCATGCATAATATAGGAATGCTTTTTGAAGTAAAAGCCCTACTCAATTTTTTTAATCCTACAAATCAGTGTTGATTCCAGTGCTGTTGTTTATACACTACCTGAACACTGCAGCTAATTATTAAAAATATTAAAATAAGACAGATACAGGTGTGAATCCTATCTCTGTCACTTACTGTGTTATCTTGGGCACATTAAACTCTCTGAACAGTAATGGTAATCTCATATTATTATTATAATAATGCTAAAGTCATTAAAATTCAAATTTTAATGTTAGGGAAAAGTGAAAAATCTCCAAAGTAAATTAAAACCTAGCAGAAATTGTCCTCTGGAATATTTTACCTCTTAAACACAAGCAAAACTGGTCACCAAGTATTTAATTAGAAAATACAATCTGCTCAAAGTTCAACAAAATCATTCATTTACAAAGCATACATTAAGTATACCCACAAGGAAATATTTATTCTTGGGAGAGAAAACTGCATGTAAGTAAGAGAACATGAAAGACAAAACTCTGAACACGCTTCCTAAACACGTTCCCGCAGATTTCCTTTCAGTAGTGTACTCATCTCACACATACAGAATTCACTTTGGCAAGTTCTCAATTTGTATCTTCACGTAAACATAAAGAGCAAGAAATGTGAGTCAGAGGTCCAGAGTGTGAAATGGAAGCTCACTGCTAGGGCCTCAACCTCCCTGGGTCTATTTCCTTGGGTAAAGGTGGCCTGAGTAAAGGATCAATGAGAAAAAGTAAAAGTGTTCGACATATTCTTTAAATATGTTATTCTTATCTTTAAAAACAAAAACAGCCCTGGCTGGTATGGCTCAGTGGATTGAGTGTTGTCTGAGAACCAAAGGGTCACTGGTTCCATTCCCAGTCAGGGCACATACCTGGGTTGTGGGCCAGGTCCCCAGTAGGGGGTGTGTGAGAGGCAACCACACACTGATATTTCTCTCCCTCTCTTTCTCCTTCCCTTCCCCTCTCTCTAAAAATAAATAAATAAAATCCTTAAAAAAAAAAAAAAACCTCCAAGAAAACTGATACTTCATTTCTTATGCCAGGGCATAGTACAACGAGAAGTTATACACTTAGGATCAAATCTCACCTCAGATAATTAATAGCTTTAAGTAACTAGCTGTGTTACCTGACTGCTATCACTGAACCTCTCTGGGGTTCAATTCTCTCAACTGTACAATGTAAATTTTAGATTCTGATTTTAAGTGTCTCATCATGCACTAATCCAATCTAAAGAACCTAAAACATGTTCAAAGAGGTTTCAAAAATCACATGAGATTGTAAAATTTCCATTGGCTGTTATCTTCACACCCTAACTCCATAATCTGCAGGAAACTTCAGCTCTGGGAGGTCCCACCCTATCGAGGAATCTGCATTCTTACTCCCACCAGCATTCACAGTCAGAAATATGAAAGTAGCTTCTCAAAGGGAAAAATTAGGAAAGACTGCTTTAACCTGTTTGTGAGTATGTATAAAGAAGAAACATCTTGGCCAATAAGAAATCATGTAAAGAGCTCTGAATCTGACTAACAAGTTAGTGTCCTAATCGGGATACTAACAAGTCTTTTCAGGAATGTAGTTTTACTAAGACTTCACAAAAAAATGAGGTCAAAGTTTGCAGATGTGTGTGTGTGTGTGTGTTTTTCCTTTAGTGGAAAAATGAACTCCTCTTCCCTTATTTGTGCTGCTACTAGGGGAGGAATGCTCCACAAATGAGGGAAGAGGAGTGCTGAAGAAGGAATTCCTGTCTCCTGGAGGGGGCCAGGCAAAAATAAGCTGAGATCCCTCCCAATTCTAAGGACCTGTTGGTCTCAGCGTAGAAATGTATATATTTCTCTACAGAGCACACTTACGATATTCAAACAAAGGAATGAATATACCCAAAAAAGTCAAACCTACTATGTAGAAAAGAAGCTATACTCCTCACCAAACAAGACAGTTTTTTTTCTAAAATAATATATTTAATACAATCATTTAGTACTACTTACTAAATTTAATAATGTAACCATATTTTATTGTACTATTTCAAATCTAAACAATCCAGTTCTGTAGAGTTGGATAAGCAAGCACTACGTAAAACAAGACAAAGTAGAATTTTGTCAGCATACTTTAGTGTGTATCAACATGCTATCACAGGCTGAAATGTAATATAATCGATTCATATTGAGTGTGTGAGAACATAGACATAACCAACGGTATAAGTCTGCATCATTTCTACAGCTTAACAACTTTAATCTTCAATAAAACTAAGAACTAAAAATGATAACTAAGGTCTCAGCTATGTTTAGGGAAAATAATTTCTGAAAACCTCTATTTTAGGAGCAACCTAAGACTTTCTCAGTCATGGCAATAAAACAAGAAAGTGTTCAAATCTCTACTGGGGTTAACGTCAAAGATAACATTTGAACTGTTGACCAGTCAAGATGTTGGTGTAGGTAGACACACTTTGCCTCCTCACACAACCATAGAATACAACAAGATCTCAAAACTAAAAAAACACAGAACCATCAGAAAATCGAGCTGTATGGAAACCTGACAATCAAGGATTTAAAGAAGCCACATTCATCCAGGTGGGTAGGAGGGGCGGAGAGGCAGAGCCACAAAGACAGTGTGGCGTGGAGAGGAAGCAGAATGGATGGTCCCGCATTCACATATGGTGGATGAAAATTAGGAGGGATATCTTGGGAGCAAGGGATCCCAGCCCCAGGCCAGACTGCATAGCCCAGGGTTCTAGCAGCAGGAAGATACATCCACGTGACCTCTGGCAGTAAAAACCAGTGAGGGCTGGGGTGGTGGAAGACACTGTTGGATTTTTGCCACCTGAAGGGTCCACAAGTCTTACAACGTACACAGACCCACCTATTCCAGGGTTCACCACCAGGGCAACAGCTGAAAGGGCATTAGTCACACACAGGAAGGGGGTGAAGTGACTGGAAACAGGGAAAGTGCCCAGCAAAACTTCAGAGGTCAGGCAACAGCACTGTCCCCTCTCCAAGGCCTCCCACACACAGAGCGGCACAAAGCAGTGAAGTGGTTGCCCTGCCCTAGCAATTACCCAAGGCTCTGCCCCACACAATTTGCAGGTGCCTTTTCTATATTGGCCATGCTACTAAGACAGGGAGTGAAAGCAGCTCTACCTAATACACAGAAACAAACACATGGAGGCCGCCAAATTGATGAGGCAAAGAAATATGGCCCAAATGAAAGAACAGAACAAAACCCCAGAAAAAGAACTAAGCAAGACAGAGAGAGCCAACCTATCAGATGCAGAGTTCAAAACACTGGTGATCAGGATGCTCAGAGAACTCCTTGATTAGGGGCAAAAAAAATAAAGGAAGAAATGAAGGTTATACTAAAGAAAAATCCACAGGGAACCAACAGAGAAGGGAAGGAAGCCAAGATTCAAACCAACAATTTGGAACATAAGAAAATAATCAGCCAGAAAAGAAAAAAGAAACAAGAATTCAAAGAAGTGAGGGCAGTCTTGGGAACCTCTAGGACATCTCCAAATGTGCCAATATCTGAATCATAGAAATGCCAGGAGAAGGAGAAGGGGAAGAGCAAGAAATTGAAAACATATTTGAAAAAATAATGAAAAAACTTCCTTAATTTGGTGAAGGAAATAGACATACAAGTTCAGGAAGGACAGACAATCCCAAGCAAGTTGGACCCAAACAGGAACACAAGACACATCATAATTAAAATGCCAAAGGTTAAAGACAAAAAGAGAAACTTAAAAGCAGCAAGAGAAAGCAGAGAGTTATCTACAATGGAATTCCCATAAGACTATTAGCTGATTTCTCAAAAGAAATTTTGTGCATAAGAAGTGTTCAATGTGATGAAAGGCAAGGACCTACAACGCAAATTACTCTACCCAGCAAAGATATCATTTAGAATGGAAGGGCAGATAAAATGCTTCCCAGACAAGGCAAAGCTAAAGGAGTTCATTATCACTAAGCCATTATTACATGAAATGTTAAAGGTACTTATTTACAAAAAAGAAGATCAAAACCACGAACATTAAAAAGGCAACAAATTCACAACTATCAACAACTCAATCTAAAAAAAAAAAACAAAAACTAAGCAAACAACCAGAACAGGAACAGAATCATGGGTATGGAGATCATTTTGAGTGTTATCAGCTGCGAAGGGGGTGGGAGAGAATGGGGGAAATGGTGCAGGGATTAGAAGCATAATTGGTAGGTACAAAATAGACAGGGGGTTGTTAGAATAGTATAGGAAATGCAGAAGCCAAGGAACGTACATGCACGACCCATGGACATGAACTAAGGGTGGAATTGCTGGAGGGAATTGGGGTACTCGGCAGAGGCAGGCAAAGAGGGAAAAATTGGGACAACTGTAATAGCATAATCAGTAAAATATACTTAAAAAAACATTTAAACTGTTTATTTTTAAAGGAGATAATTTTCTTGTATTTCAATTTGTTTAGTCAAAAACTTACACTGTTTTTCAAACTTCCACTATAGGGCTCAAAGAGTAAAACACAGTTTATTTTGCTATATCAAGCTTTAAGGAATTCAAGAAAACCTAACCCATCTGAATTTGATTCTCTTGCTATACTTTGTTTTCAACTGACCCCTCCTAGATGAGTTGACAGAAACAAATTTCTTTAGAAGAACATTTTCTGGTATTATCCATTAGTTACATAGTACATTATATTACACATTATGCTACAAAATTAAGACCAGTATTACTACCCTTCAATGCTTTTGGAGTTCTAGTTACATATCAAGTTACATATCAAAACAGCCTCACTAATTAAGAACTAGATAACTCAGAGGAAAAAAGTTTTCATTCTATGTCACAGAGATCTTTGTAAATTCACTCTTTTTAAGAAAACTCCTCCACCAAATAAGCAATTCTACTGTGTGTGTGTGTGTGTGTGTGTGTGTGTGTGTATATATATATATATATATTTTTTTTTTTTTTTTTTTTTAAGAAAAGAAAGTGCTGGCTGCTGTGGCTCAGTGGATTGAGTGCCAGCCTGCAAAACAAGGGGTCACTGGCTCGATTCCCAGTCAGGGCACATGTCTCAGTTGCAGGCCGGGTCCTCAGTACGGGGTGTGTGAGAGAGGCAACCACACATTGATGTTTCTCTCCCTATCTCCCTCCCTTCCCCTCTAAAAATAAATAAATAAATAAAATCTTTTAAAAAAAAGAAAAGAAAAATACTGACCACGGGGTCTTAATAAAATATTACTTTTCACATAATAGTACATTTATTCTGAGGGAACTTTCCCTGTGGACAAATGAAACCGATGGTCCTTACCATTTTTATCAAATGTAGCTTTAAAGCCTAGCTATAGAAATCATTTCTCTACATATATCTCAGAGACCTTGCATTTACCCTGGATAATCAGCAACCCATCAGGCAGCAGTAAACAGTACTCTGGACCAGACCAAGGGTCACAAAGTCCAGACCTCTCTGGGAAACTAAAGATAACATCTTGATCTGAGTTGTTTCAGCTCTGAGCTCTAACATGTCATGAACCCCTGGCTACTTTCCCATGAAACCAGAGGGAGGGACCCTGGAGCAGACCTCAGAACTGTCCTCAGCCCTGTATACCTCACCTCCAACCTGTCAGCTCCCAGTATGACCCTGAAACCCTAACCCACAGTGTCTTGTGATTTTGCCCTATACAACTGGTAACCTACACATCACATGGGGAGTTCGGACTTTTGAGCATTAGTCTCCAGTTCTCCTGGGTGGCACCATTTATAATAAAATAGCCAATCTTTCTCCACCATATTTCTCCGGGTTTAGTGTTTGGCTCTGCTGGCACGAGGTGGACGAACTCTTTGGTAACACAAATGCAAGAAACGGTATTACGGTTAAAGTTCCCTATAGTCACAAAAACAAAAATGCAATCTAGGAGTGATCTCTCGCCTCTACTGTCCCCCAGTACTGGATTTATTTCCCATACAAGCTCACTCCACATAACAAGAAAAATGAAAGATCCAAGAACCACAAAGTATTTTCAGATAAGGTTCTATCAACTTGTATGAATAGGTAAGAACTTACACCTAATACATGAAATCGTTTTGTACCAATGAGTACTACAAACATCCTTAAAACATCTTTAAAGAATTAGGAATTCATTCATTTAACAAAAATTTAGAGCCTGTTATGTTGCGATAAATTACTGATGAGGCACTAAGAGTTATTCAACTGATTTCCTGACTTCAAGCAACAATAACTGAGATAAAACATGCGCATACTGTAAGTAGCAATAATGCAAAGTGTAAAGTATAAATAATCAGAAAAGAATCCATTTCCAGACTGGGTGATTAGGAAAGTTTTACAGAAAAGACAGACTTTGGCTGGGCCTTGGGGAATGAGGATTTGAGTAGGGGAATTGTCTTCATAAATATTTTCTATACACACTATAAGGAACTTTTGCTGAAGGAATGACATCATCTCCCTCACTCTATAAGGTCATGGGAGAGTTGGTGATTAGAGTGTCCCCCACAACATCCATCCACTCCCCCACATATATAATGTCCACTGGCTCACACACCCACCCACACCCACACATGAGCATGCAACGACACATGGGATGAGAAATGAGAATATATCCAAGTTTGACCAAAATCCCCACCTCTGATACAATAACTGGCTCACTAGTGGTTATGTAGGACCAGAGTACTCTCAAAACTGGTATCTGGACTTTTCGGAGAAAGTCTCTTCTATTGGGCTCATGAGATTGTGACTTGGGGTTAAGTAATGCCATCCTCCTTGTTACTTTGAGATGGCCTGTGTGAAAAATAAATTCAATGCCAGAGGACAATAGAGGCAAGCTTTGTACTCCTAGAGTGAGTCATATCTTGCTGGACTTCCCAGTTACATTAGTAATCCCGAGGCTTAGAAATGGTTCTACTAGTGATGTACCACCTCAGCCTCTAGAAGGCAAGTAGCCAAATAACCACTTCAGTATCATTTCTGGTCATTCGTAATTTTGTGAGTGATCATTGATCACATGGGCTACCTTCATATTTATTACCCTTTATTTGCAAGTAACATAGCAAAATAACACAGCTTACTAAGAACGAAATGTGGCTTGCTGACAAAATAGTGAGACCCTGTTAATACAGTAACCAAACCAATATACCTTGAGAAGGTAACAATTTCTTACATGATAATTGCTATACATGTATTTTCTTATTCTATTCTAGAGAATACACTGTAATCACCATACATGCAATCAATGAAAGCAAAAATGTAAAACTCAGATGTTCTCATGTTGAATGCTAATTACGCTGCTTTTCTAGATGAACAGACTTTTTTAAAGCAATTGTGTGAAGCCACAAGTACAAAAAAGTACAAACAAAAACATCAGAAATAAAACATGTGAGGGCAAGAACTTTAAATCTGCCTTGGAAAATATTCAAAACATACCTTCTTCAAGTACTATGTGAAATTTCAGTTTGTAAGATCACTTCAGTGAAATAAGCCTTCCATCTTTAAATCCAAAAGTTGAAGAGGAATTTTCACCTCAGTCAGTTACTATTATAGACGAAGAAAAGCCTAATAACTCAATGACATAACCAGTCCCAATACTATGACAGAGGCAGCCAAAGCAATCTTCGAAATAAGCATTTATGTAGCATCACGGAAGTGTAGAATGGAGACTGCAAGAAAAATCTAGCAACTGACTCTGATGAAAAATTATTGTGCCTGCAAAACAGTAAACTTTAAAAGCTATTTAAGCTAGTCCACAATCCTTTTGTTGAATCATTGGGGCAAGATATGTTTTGGGGGCTAGAATTTACGGGATTCAGAAATGTACTGATTTTAGGGAGGTAAAACACTGCACACAGCGCATGTTTTGGAAACTACCCGGCAGACCCCGTGCAGCATGCCGCTACCAACACTTACACTTCTAGAGCAAAACACATACTTTCCTGCCAGACAAATACTGCAGGCAGCCTCACATAAATTCAAGTTTTGCCATCAAATTAATTCATCTCAAACTTTTTAAAATCTTCCAGTTTTCAGAGCTTTTGGGATTTCAGAAGTATAGATGAAAAGATTATAACCTGTAACAAAAGCATAATACTTATTTCACAAAGTTCCAGATTTACTTAGTATCTCAGAGGTACAGTCTGTAATGGTGATATTTACCCGCACAGCACTCAGCCAAATTATGTATTCTAGGCATATCAAGTTTCTCTAGCTTAAAATCAAGAGTCCTAATATACATGTTCAGTGTAGAAAAGTTAGGAAAGAAACATATACACACAAAAAAAATAATAAAGAAAACAAAAATAGGCACAATCCTTTCACCTGGAGAAACTACTAATAAATTTTTGGTGTATAAATTTTCAGATTCTTTTTATACGTATTAATATACATATACATATTTTGTACATATTAATATAAAAATTAAGTTTAAAATCTCTATAGTTGTAGTGTGGATTTTTAGTCTTTATCTTCCTGTGTGCCTGGAATGCCCTTTCAACCTGAGGACTTTGGTCTTTCCTAACTTCTGAAAAATTCTGTCATCATCTCTCCCAATATGGCTTCTCCGCCATTCACACCATTTCCTCTTTTTAAAACTCACAGATTAAGTCCGTGCCTCTCAATTTACATTCCTCTCCTAATTTCTCTTTACTTCTTTGTGCTACATCTGGGTGAATTACTCAGTACTATCTTTCAATTTGCTAATTTTTCCTGAAAATGTGTTTGGTCTAAAGTTTACTCTTCTTTGTTTTAACTTCATTTTTTCTTTTCCATAGCCATTTACTTCATATCTACCTATTTCTGATTCATAACATGTTGTTTAATGGCTATTACTTATCTTCTTAAAGATCTTTAAAACACTTGTTATTTTGATATTGCTCTAATAACTCAATTAGATTTTGAGTGAATTTATCTCCTGGTGTTTGTGTTTACTTTCTAAGTAGCGGTCTTCCTCATATATTTGCAGGCTCAGACTTTCCCTTCCTCTTTCCTGAGGTAGGCCACCCCTCTTCCAGAGCCTGATACCTCCCAACTCAGGGCTCTTGTACTAGGTGACAGTGGAGACATTACACTTCCCGAGGCTGAGCCATCTGGCAGCTCAGCCACTTGTGTCACCATGTCAGGTCCACAGCTTTTTAAAGCAACAGCTTGAAGCAGAGGATTTCAGCCTTCTTTTCATCCAGCCCCAGCCCAGCCCCCAATTTCATTCAGAATATCTATCCAGTTGACCAAAATGTCTGTTTAGTTTTTTCTGTAAAAGACACATTTTACATTTTCAGCAATAACTTTATTCATTTGGATATGTTGAGTATGTCGGCTCTCTTCTGCTATTGGCTTCTAGTGGGTAGAGGTCAGGGGTGCTGTAAACACCTTCCAACGCATAAGGCAGCCCCACAGCAAAGAATTATTTGGCCAAAATGTCAATAGCACCAAGAAACTTCGCAAACCACTTCTGACATGTTCTATCAATCACAGCACCTTCTCCATACACTGCCCAAATCTTTTTTTGCATCTCAGTTGTGTTTTTACCTTTCTTGAAATAGTAAAGCATAATACACCAAAAATGTTGTGTATTTTCTTCCATCTTCAATATCAAAATGGCTGCACGAAAATTCACCAACTTTGGTAAGTATTTTTTAAATGCATGCTGGTATGACAGCTGTCGCAATACAAGCTAACAACACTGTTTCAAATGAAGTTAAAGACAGCTAAGCACTACTAGAGCCACCATACAGAAAAAACATAACGGACTTTTTGGTCAACCCAGTAACTCCAGTTTCTCTGCACAAAGTTATTTCTCCATCTCCTGAACCCAGAGTCTAACTGCCTATTTCCTTCCCATGTTAGTCCCTATTTATCTGTTCCTGAGTATACCTACATTTTTTCATTTTCTTTTAAAACTTGTAATTGCTGCATGTGGAGCAGAGTGGGGAGCCAAAACTAGAAAAACAATACCATTATAATATTTACTGAAGACTTACTATGTGATGATTTTATAATAATTTTCTCATAAAATCCTCTCAACCATCTATGACGTAGGCACTAGTACTGTATCCAGGTCATTGGTGAGGAAGCAGAGGCATGGGATCAATCAGTGAGCCAATTTCCCTAAGATTACCAGTTAATGAGAACCAAGAGTCAAACCAATGTCTGAGTCCAGAGCCTATGCTCTTAACCACTGCTTTACTGGCTTCCATCCTGACCAGAAAGCTCTTTGTATTTTGATTTTCTCTTTAAAAAATAAAATAAAAGATTTTATTTATTCATTTTTAGAGAGGGAAGGGAGGGAGAAAGAGGGAGAAACATCGACGTGAGAGAGAACCATGAATCAGTTACCTCTCATACCACCGAAGTTGCAACCTGGGCATGTGCCCTGACCAGGAATCAAATCCACCACCTTTTGTTTTTTGGGACGATGCCCAACCAACTGAGCTACACTAGTCAGGGTAGAGTCTCAGTTTTTTTCTTTCCTATTTAACTGTGAACAGTTTGCACACAGGAAGGACTTTAATTGGTGACAGGGAAGTAGAGCCATATTCCAAGTAGAAAGTGGCATATCAGCCTCATTGTCTATTTAGCCTAGGCATAAACCTAAACGCAGAAACATAGTTTTCAATGCCTCTCTTTTTCTTAGAGCCCTTCCCACTTCCCCTGGGCTCCAAGCACTTCATACCCAGGACACCCAGGACCCTCCCTTAAGATACCCAGGACCATCCCTGCAGGCTTTCCTCTGGCTCTCCAGCACCCTCACTGCGACCTAAGCATATAATGCCCAGGAAAGGATCTAGCGAAGGCGTTCATACAAAATACCTCAGGAGACTTCTGTTTTCCACTTTCTTTCATAGCCCAAAGCCTAAATCTTAAAGGGTTAAATTTGTGAATATAAGTGAACACATGCAATATCATCCAAAAAGAGGCAAATTTAATTTTAGGTTTCATTATTAAAAATATATGGTCTAGAAAAGTGAAGGTTATCAGTCCCACTCTATGCTATGCTGATAACTCATTCAACTAAAGATCAGGCACCGTGCAACAATGCAGTAAGAACACACAATCATTCTTTCTCTTTTTCAATCAGAATCTACTCTCTCATTTAATCCTCACAAAGATCACTCCAAGAACAGTATGCTCATCTTATAAATAATCTTCCACAGAATTTTCTGAAAGAGAAATAAATGTGTTTTAGAAGAAGCGGTTAGAGAAGCTGTTGCTTGGTTACCTAAGATACTTACAGATGATTTTTCCTAGGTTTAGTATGCAATGTTAAAATGTGGGGTTTTTAATGAGGTAGGAGTCCATGGAAGTGAAATGGTTAGCAAGCAGTAATTTCAGAAAAGCTCAGTATTTGCTGATTGGAAAATTATAGTTTATTTTCTTTTTAATATTATCAAAAGTCATGACCTGGAATAATCTTTAATTGCTAGTATCAGAGAAAGTTATGATTACAGCCGTCAAGATGGAATCCTAACATTAACTTTAGAACTTACAAATATTTGCTATGATGAATAAGTAGAGCTATGCCTGAAAAAGATTAGGCAGAACCTGAAACTGGAAGTAGAGAGACTAAGTTAGGAAGCCAATACAAAGTCCAAGCAAGATAAAGCCTAAACTTCAGTTGAGGCAGCAGAAATTAAAAAGAAAAAGCATTGATGAGACATTACTGAAGAAGATCAACTTTGATAATTTTATGTGGATGGAAAAATGAATCAAGTATCTAGATTCCAAACTTTTGGAGAAAGATAAGTTAGTGGTGCCATTACTAGATGCAGGAACCATGGATGAAGGTGCAGATTAAGACAACAGATGGATTTAGTTTGATATGTATGACTTTGAAGTGTCGGCAAGCCACTCAGGAGATATTCAGCAAAGAGTAAAATTAGGGTCTGAGCACTAAAGGATATATAGAAAAATCACGCATGTGAAATCATCCAATATAAAACCTGGACTCCACACACCTTCTGCTATATGTCCCCAAAAAGCAGCTCTCTCCCATTTCTACCTGGAAACAAACTTTCCTATAACTCCAGCCACCTTATTTCTTATCATCCTTCAGTATCCTTAGGTATCATTTTACCAAACCCCACTCATTTACATCAGGAGAGTGGAACCTGGGTCTTACCTCTCTATATATAGGCACCTAATGTTTAGCACCATGCCAAAAATAGCAGTCACTTAAAATAATGATTGAAAGAACAGACTTGGCACGTGCTGAACAAGCCTTAGAAGAAACTGTATCCTCTGAGCAGTGACCGCTAAAGAATTGAACTTGGATGAGATTTCCAAAGGAGAGAAAAGAAAACTAAGATGTCCTAAATACAGGTCATCTTCATGAAATATCTTAATCTAGAGAGCAATTCCTGAAAATGCTTCTTGACTTCTTTCAGCCCTAAATACCTCAGCTTTAACACAGGGATCACTACTCCTACCCTCAAAGGTTGCTGGGAAAATTAAATGAATTAGCATATAGAAAACACCTAGTATCCTGTCTCGCACTGTTAAAGTTTGGTCCCTTTTGTGCCCCCAACCCAATGTGAAATCATGTTAGAGCCTGCTTATTTCTTTGCAACCTCAGTAACTGCTATACCCTAAAAAGCAATCCCGCTTAGAAAACTAATGGCTATTTGAGAAAAGGAGGGAAGACTCGTCAGATGCTCTCCCTAGAGCAGGGGTGTCAAACTCATTTTCACTGGGGGCCACGTCATCCTTGTGGTTGCCTTCAAAGGGCCAAATGCAGAGCTCCTTGCCCCTAGTTAAGGAGTCGTTACATTTATACAGTCCTAAAATTACATTCAGCCCTTTGAAGGCAACTGAGAGGCTAATATGGACCCTGGTGGAAATGAGTTTGACACCCCCGGACTAGAACATAGTTTTTTCAATCAACACTACTGTCAAACCTGACTGGATAATTCTTTGTTGTAGAGGGCTTCCCACTATAGGGTGTTTAGCAGCATCCTTGAAGTGCCTCCTGCCAAAGTGACTCCAGACATTGCCAAATGTGCCCCAATTGAAAACCACTATTGCAGAGTTAACTGAAATTCTCACGAAGGCCTAAATCCATTCCCTGGTATCTGCAAATATATCTCATAAGTTTACTCATTCCCCACTGAATAATCTATACTTTAAATGATGCTCAGGCTTTATAAGCCATTCTCCTTAAAAGCAGTTTTGCCTAAAAGCAGTTAAGCAAAACTGGTAGCTAGCACCTGAACTGTCAAACAAGTCATCATAGATAATGCATGCAGTCTTGAAGCAGGAGATAGGAGGGAGGAAACCCTGGAGGTGCCCCAGGACTAAGATAAAGGACATCTACACAAGACAGAGACCCTGTTCTAAAGACCAGTGGTTCCCGCTCTCTGGGAAAGTGCTGAATCATGGTGACTCACGAATGCACCTGCACAGAAGATGCTACATGACCCCTGCTTCATCATAATAGTAGTATAATAAATTAACATTGTGCAACCCCCTTCCCCGCCGGCCAATCAAGGAAAATCACGGAAGACCACATGCACAGTAGCTTTAAAGTAATATAACTACTTGTACATGAGCAATAAAAACCTGCCAAAACTAGCCAGGAAATAGCTGCCCTATGAGAACAGAAACCCTCCAGCCCCTGAGGTCAGTCTCTGCTGGGAGTTGGCCTGCTCCCATGTCCTGTGGAATGTACTATCGCTTAATAAATTCGCTCTCTCTCTTTCTGCTATAAACTCTGTGTGTTCCGTTCAATTCTTTGTCCACAAACACCAAGAACCTGGTTCCCTGTGCCCACCTGTGACAGTCTAACCACTCAATGCATTATCACACTGTGACCTTAAAGCCAAACTAATATAATGAGAGTAGGAGCAGCCTAAGTCCAAAAGGTCTTCACACAAAATTAAGAGATTTGTCCCAGTGCTCAAGTGTCTAACCTTTTAACTTCAAGTCTACAGATGACACTAAGTAGATAGTGTATAAAATGAGTTTTGGTTGCCTAAGAACTTTTCCACGTTTGAAACAGACACTAATGACATACAAAATACATTATATATATATATATATATATATATATAGTAAAAAATACAGTATATATAAGAATCATTTTGTGTCATATGCCCACATATTGCAGCAACATAAAAGTTACGTATATTAACAACAACAACAAAAAAAAAAAAACAGAAGCAAAAGTAGTACAGAAACAAAACTGAGATATCAGTTCACTAGGGTTTTGGGATAAATTGCTTGATGTTAATAAGTATAGCATGGTAATTGAGTACAGACTTTGAATCAGACTACCTGGATTAAAACCCCAACCCCATCACTTACTAGGTAGGTGATTTGATAAATTACTTCTCTATGCTTGTTTCCTCCTCAGTAAAATGGAGATAATTACAGTATCTATCTTATAGAGTTCTTGCAGGATTGAATGAGTTAAAAAAAGTAAAGTGCTGAAACAGTGCCTTGCACAAACATACTAAGTATTAAACATTGTTTATCGTTATTTTTAATGATGCATTAAGAACAGAGAAGTATACCTTGGTTGGCTTAGAAAAGTAAAGGCACAGTAAAGTCAAACAGTAAACTAATTACTTCATTTGGGAGTCAATTTCCTCATCCGTAATATAAGAAAGCACTTCGAAAATGATGAGGATAAAGGAAAATCAAGGGCAGTGTGTTTAGAAGGCTGGTAGGGAAAAGTTGCATCTCTCTTCCAGTTTGGTAAAGGAAACTTTGTGGAGGCGGTGCCTTTTAAGGAAATATTCTAGTAATGGACAGACTAAGGAAAGGACCTGCCGTGCAGGTCTCTACTCTTACAAGGTAAGTCTGACTCAAAAGTCCTTGCTTTACTCCAGTGGTCTTCAACCTTTTTCATCTCATGGCACACATAAACTGATTAGTAAAATTCTGCAGCACACCAAAAAATGTGACATGGGTGTTAGTCGTAGAACTGTTCCCACTACTTCCAAAAAGTGCAAAGAAAAAAAGAAAAATCAGCCTTTCCTATCCGTTCCGCAGAATGCCGCCCCCGCAAAGCTTAGAAGGCGGGGTCTGGGTACCAGGCCCACAGTCTGCAAAAGTGCCAGCATTCAGACAGTGGAAGGTAGGCCAAGTCGCCCTTCCGCGCGACATTTATCGAAAAAAAACCCAAGAATTCTGTCTTCGCCCCAGGGCAGAACAGCTGCTGGGCCTCGTCCTGGTTACCCCCCAGGAAACTGGAGCTTGCCGTTGGTCGCTTTGGCCGGACTCAGTCGTCCCGAGTCTCACCGTCACAGCACAGCAGCCCCGCAGAGGCCTCCCACGTGGAGTTCCCAGCCCGCCAGCCAGCGGCTCGCCCCGCCCCCACCCGGCTGGCGCTCTCATTGGCCAAGGGCCTCCGGAACTGCTCCGGAGAGGAGGCGACTCCGCCAAACTGGGCGGGCACCTGCGAGAGGTCACAGCCACGTGGCCAGCTCTCCGAAGACCGGGACATGCGCGTGGGCCTCACGCGGGCAGGGAGGACACTACTCAGCGCCAGGACAGTGCAATCAGAGAAAGACCCTGGTTAGAGACAGGCGCCGTCCCCTCCACCCTATGCAGGGTAGTGCTCACCTCAGCACTCGAGGCGCCTCAACCTTAGGCTTCTTGGGCTTTGGCTCCTCCGCGGCGGCCATCTTTGCGCTCCCACCACCACAGGATTCAGCGTGCGCCCCACCCCTTCGGCTTTCTGGCCCCTCCCCTTCTCGTGTTCCCGCCTCCGTTTTTACGAACGCCCTCCCTGCCCGACTCCTTCCCGTTCCTGCCTGTCCCACCCACATTCATTGGCTCTACTCCTCAAGTCCACCCATTGGCCAATACACAGCCCCTTCCTGACCCCGCCTCTCAATATAGGGATACCTCCTCCCCCCCCAAGGATTGCTTTAGGCTACGGTTGAGCGCCTGAGTCCAGATAATAAGAGACCGCCTCATTCTTTTAAATTCTCAGTGATCTAAAAGGTTTGGATCCTAAAGCTCAAAAGATGTATTTCTTCTCTTTCAACGTCTTCCAGTTTATTTAATCTTTCCAGATCGATAGACCTAGTCGGTTTCTTTGAAGCTGTTAGTCTGGCAATCTACAGGGCACTCCAACTGCGGGGTCCTCACGGCCTTCTCAGCTGTCTCAGTCTCGGTTGGGAGAGGACCCGGCGCCGAATCACTGACAGGCCCAGGTGTCGGGGTGAGTGTGAGGGGCGGGGAGTCTGCGGTCTGGGGACAGCTCGAAAACTGGGGAGTAGGCTGAATATCCTGGACTGCGGGATCGTCTCCTGTGCTGTAGGTCGGGACTGCGCCTCCCTCCGGGCCTTCCGGGCTTTCTTGACAGCGGGGCCGGAAGGGAGCGGTGCACCTGCAGCCCTGTGTTCTCAGGCCGGAGAGGCTCGAGCTCATTGGGGTCCCTCTCCGTTCTCCGGCGCGGAAATAAAGTCTTGTCACCCACAGTGAGTTGGAGTACCGAAGACTTGGACCTCAGCCCCAGGCTGCTTCTTTGGAGAACAAAATCCTTGCGTGATCTGAGCACACCTCCCGTTATGTTAGAGGGTGGCGCCTGGATGAGCCTGATGTGGGGAATAAATACAGTGAGGAGGGTGTTGTAGTTCGGAAGAAACATGACAGGAATCCAAACTGAGGAAGTGGCAGTGAGGATGGCAAAGTGATGAGCAGTGTAGCTAGTTGGACTTGGTAGATTTGGATTGAACTTGAAGCCGAAGCGTATAGCCTACATGATTAAGAAGGTGGTCCAGGCGCGCCCGGCTAGCTCAGTCGCTAGAGCATGAACTCTTAAGAGGGTGGTGCCACTGTAAAATTAGGAGCCCTCACATGAGGAGGAATTTTGTGGAACTTAAGATATACCGAGTTTGAAACAATGGTGTAGGTGAAGACGGTAGAAATATAAAAAGAAAAAAAGCATGGGAAGTAAGCGGGAAGGAAACTTTCAAGGTGAGCACCGAAACAGAAGTTTCATATAATAGGGTAAGAATTTGTTTTGTTGGGGGAATGTTATCAGGGACATGAAATGCTGCAAGGGTCAAAGGAGTAAATTGGAGTCTGAGAATAGGTTGTTGGATTTGATAATTCGGAAGTAATTGGGCCAGTTGACAGAGCTGATTTAACAAACTCAGTTACTGAAAGGAGAGACTGCCAAGTGTAGATTTAATCTCCTTCTTCATTTGGAGCATGAAGCAAAAGATTATTGAGGATGGCAAGGTTCCTAAAAAGTATGAGGTTTGTTTGTTTTGGGGAATACAAGACACATTATGTTTTGGTGCAGAAAGCAAGTAACCAGAGTATAACATTAAAGATTCACAATTACAAGTGGAAGGATTAGTTTTGGAAAGAAAGGAGGACACTTTCATTTAAAAGCATAGGAATATTGGAGAAATGAGGTGGATGAAGAATTGCTCAAAACTTACATTTCTTTAGTGGGGAAACTTTGCAATGAGACTAACTTGTCATATTGAATCTTAGGATTTTATAGTGTTTCTAAACATTCTGTTGGAGTTCCCTGCAGACTAGATACTTTTTAGTTGCTCCGTAGTGGGTAGCAAATGGTATTTGTAAAGAAGAGGAATTCTCTCTCCATCTACAAATTACCTTCCTTCCTGTTACACAGAGAAAATAAAAGCCATCATCTTCCTGCAACCAAATAATCAAACCTTCTTCCCATTTGTTTAAAGAGGAAAAAGTGTCCCTTCTCCTAATGGAAAACAAATCCTTTCACCTAGTTGAACAATACTATCCATCCTCTCCTACTTCCAGGATCTTCTTTTTTTCAGTATTCTCTGAAAAACATCACCCTTTTCCCCTCTGCTCACACCTTTTCTTGAGCATTTAAAAATATTCTTCCTTAACTTTATAAACTATACCCATTTATTTTCCTGTCTTTTTATTTCCTTCACAGCTTGAGTTCTTGAACGTATCATCTATTCTCCTTATCTCTATTTTCCCCACTTCTTGCTATTTGTTTCTCAGCCCACTGCAGTACATCTAGTTCCCAGCATTCCACTGAACTGTCACTGAAACTGCTTTTACTAAGATCATCAGTGTCCTCTGTGTGTTAAAATCATATATTCTCAGTAGGGACAACAGCTGCCTCTTGTAAGGCAAAATAAAATCATATTCTTTATGTATAAAGCACAGATATATTTACAGTACTTAGAGAAATACACACGTATTCTGTGGTATTGAAATTTGCTATGGGAGGGGTATGCTAGAAGGGGATTCTGAAAAGGCCCCTCTAGCAGGTAATAATGAAAAGAAAGTTGAGGAACACTGTTAAATCAACACATTTTAAATTCTTTTAGTTTGAACTAGTGCCATTTAAAATGTTTAATACTCCATTCTTCTGAAAACACACTAACACACTCTAGTTACTAAAAACCCTTACCCTCCCTGCTTTTTTCTTATCCTTCAGCCAAATCTTTTTTGAGGCACACTTCCTTGACCCAGCTGCTATTCAAATGTTGGGAGTTCCTTCCACAGGCTCTCTTCTATGCATGCTCTTTCTTTGTAAGTTTATTCTTATAATTCCCATCAACAAAAAACCATGATTACTTACAAATCTATCTCCAACTCAGCTCCTCTCTGAACAACCAGACCTATATATACAATAGTCTTGAATATATCCATCCATTTGGGTCAAATATAGTCAGAATTGGGTCAGATTATACAGAAGTAAGGTTACATGCCTCCTTTTTGCCTCTCATACTTTCCTCTTACCTCCTCCCCAACTTTTGTTCAAACTGCAATGTTTCTCTTATCTTTTCATTTTACTCCACCCTAAGTCATCCACCCTAAGTCATCTCCAACTGGGGTTACAATATCCAGTCCCCTGTTACACAATTGCCATGGTGCAAATCTTTCCTAAAACTGTAAATGGGATTGCATGAACCCCCTGCATAAAATAACAAAAAATAATTTTATACTTCCCTGAGAAGAAAGTAAACCAATCTCTGCTTATCTCCTCAAGTCTCATCTCACCATTTCCCTCCATCTTCTAAAGTTGCTAAATTTGTACTGGATTTCTTTGTCTTGTGTTCTCTCTCACCCCAAAGCCTTGCAGATTTTTATAGCACACTGTATTTCCCCTATCATAATAGGAATTACATCTTACTGCATTAAGGGTTTTGTAGGGTTTTTTGCCTTCTTTGTTGACCTCTTAAACACTGTGGGTTCAGGGACTCTATTTTGGTCACCCCATCTCCCCATTGCTTAATATATAAAACATGCTCAAAACTAACTTCTTGAATGAATAAATGGTCAAAATATTGGCTGAGAATTGGGTGAGCCAGGTTCTTTTCTGGTCTCATTCTCTCACCTTGAATATCCTTTTCTCTCGCCTTCCATTGCCTTCATTCTGTTATATATAGAAGGAATACATTTTCTTCTTTTATCTTCCAAGGATATTTTGACTCTTGTAATCGCATTGCTTATGAATCGTCAGGATGAGTGTGTTCAACATTCGGTAAAGGGGATTTCTGAAGTATTGAAGCTGCAGTCAAAGCACTGATGGAACTGCCTCTCACGACAGTTTCTCAAATGGCTTTAAAATAACTGGGAGAATTCTGTTTTCTGACTCAAAAGTCACTAAGAACAAAAAGATAGTTGTGGTGGTGGTGAGTGTGCAGCTTTCCCAGTAAGTTTATTAAAATAATAAAAGAAGTAACTGCAGCTACTAAGGGTTAAGTAGCTAAAGAAACAGGCTGTATGTGGTATTTATTTAATTGTTGTGTGCATTAGGCCCTTGGTCTTAATATGGATAGAAGAAATGAGCTCTCTTTTCCTGTAATAGAAGGTTAAGATGGGTTTTAAAGTTAAGCACTGATGAAAGCTACAAGTGTTACGCTCTCATCTCAGCACTAGGGACAACAATAAATCCAGATGGCCAGTTTAACTTACTGTAGTCTTCTGAGACCTGAACTACTGCCAATGAAAACAACCTTGGTGGAAACTTTTCCTGGAAAGAATTTTTCACCAGCTTAAAAAGCTAAGTAGGAATCTGGCTCCTAAAAATAAAGAAACTATGAAGTCACTTGCTTCAAGAAGAGTAGCTCTTTTAGGGTGTATTGTGGCAGGGGAGTACCACAGATATGTGGGAACTATTCTTCTATAAGATGAATGGTCGAAGATGAGAACATATGTTACCTCTTTTAAATATAATTTCTGCTCAAAATAATTTATTAGAACACATTTTGGCTTCTAACTAAACAAGAAATGTCCCCTTTAACTCTTCCTCTTAAATTATGAGCTCCAACAGCACATTTGCTGCCCAGTTTAACATGGTAACCACTAACTACATATATAATTTAAATTAATTAAAATTGAAACTTCAGTACATCGGTTGCATTAGCCCCATTTCAGGTGTTTGATAGCCACATGTGACTGGTGGCTACTGTACTGGACAGCACAGATAGAGGGCATGTCTATCACTGCAGGAAGTCCTATTGTACAGTATTGCTTTACGTTTCTGATAATTAGTCTCTAAGAGATGGGTAAGAACAGGAGCTCAGGATTCCACTGGATCTGGGTTTGACTCCTAGCTCTGATACTTAAGCCATGATGTTAGATAATTGACTTACCTTTTCTGACACTTTATTGTCATATCTGTAAAATGGGGGTAAGAGCAATATTTATAGCATTGAGTTGTGTAGATTAAATGTATTAATATAGGTAGAGTGCCTAGCATAGCATCTGGCCCACAGTAAGTACTCAGTATATTTGAGATATTATTACTTCATTTATCCTTAACACTTTGAATGGAATTGTAAATTAATTTTTTCAAAGGATGCCACATTTAATAGCTGCCTCACCTGAAGTGCGCAAATCTGGGTCTCACTGACTTTACTACAGTGTTCTGCTTTAAACCACATTGTATTTCAGATGAAGATTTTATTTTAAGAAAAGGTATCATAACACAGATTTAGTTGTAGATCTTATTGATGGATATCTTGTTTCATCTAGAAAAAAAAGTATCAGCAGAGGTTATAAAGTCAGTTAAAGTCATTAGGTTGATACAGTAAGTCTTTGTATTCTGGTGGCAATATTTTAAACCCAAATAGAAATAAGGCTGATCCAAAGCTAACCTATTAAACAAAGCATATGACGATATAAAGTAGTACAAGTTTCAGATATCATTTTTTAATTAATTTTATTAATTTTTTCCATTACCATTTAGTCCCCTTTTACCTCCTTGTCCCCCATAATCACCACACTGTTGTACATGTCCATGAGTCCTTTTTCCTTTTTGCTTGATCCCTCCACCCACTAACCTCCCCTCCCTAGCTGTCATCCTGCTCTCTATCTATGAGTCTGTCTCTATTTTCCTTATTAGTTCAGTTTGCTCATTAGATTCCATGTATGAGTGAAATCATATGGTATTCATTTTTCTCTGACTGGCTTATTTCACTTAGCATAATGTTTTCCAGGTCCATCCATACTGTCTCAAAGCATAACATTTTCTTTTTTACCAGGTTTCAGATATTAATCTGAAAAAGTTTAGTAGGTCCAAAGCCTGAGGTATCATGCTTTATTGCTGCCAACTCATGGTGATTGGCTAACAGAGATGGCTTTGAACAAAGAAACATTTTATTGTTTCTAATGAGCAGGAACCCTAAACTATTAACAGCATTCATAACTTTATTAATATAATAATTACTAAAACACACCTTAATAATTAGTATTATTTACTTGGTAACTATTGAACATAGGCCAGATAGGAAGGGAAAATCATCACCAGATAGTCTTTAAAGTCAGCTGCTCTCATAAAATAGATTACTTCCTCTAAAACGAACTGGTCAAGTTGATCTCATTTTTTTCTCTGTAAACAAAACTGAATGAATCCACTTATGGGAAGGCTTACTTTGCTCTTTGAAATTTATCTTCATGTATAGAAACTGTCTTCATAATTTTTAAATTCTCTTTTAGACTACATTTACCATACAGTACTATAATTTTAAATGAATGGACCACAATACTAAACACCTGATACTGATGTTATCCATATAAAAGAAAGGAAAACGTTAAGGTAATTGAACTTTTTCCCGGTGTCCTTCATATTTCAATATGGACCTTTTTATTTGAAGCATAACTAACCCTCAGAAAAGTATGCAACTCATATCATAAAGTCCAATGAATTATCACAAAATGATCACAACTTGTAACCATCATCTAGATCAGAAATAAAACATTACCAACACCTTAGAAAACCACCCTAGGCCCTTCTTAGTTACTACCCCCACTTTGCTCCATAAAATAAACCATTTGATTTTTCAAACACAGATTAGTTTTACCTATTCTAGAACTTCATATAAATAAAACCACACTGTGTATATTGTTTTGTGTCTGTTACTCAGTATTGTAGGATTTTACCATATTTGTTTCATGTATCGATAGTTTATTTTCATTGCTGCTATTCCATTTTATAATACACTATGGTTTCTTTTCCCTTTGTACTATTGATAAGTAAACATTTGAGTTGTTGCAGATTTTCACTATTACAAATGTATGTTTTTGGTACACATTTGTACACATTTCTTTTTAATCCAGCTGGTTGATGGGTTTATGTGTCACAAGGTATTAAGAATAGTTTTTTAAAATTAAGATATAATTCATATACCATCAGGCTCACCATTTTAAAGTTATAATTTTGTAGTTTTTAGTATATTCACAAAGTAGTGTAACTATCATCTCTATATCCAGCAGATTTTGTCACCTTGAAAAAGAAATGTCAAACCCATGACCAGTAACTCCCTGTTCCTCCCCTCTACCCAGCCCCTGGCAGGTACTAATCTACTTTCAATCTCTATGGATTTGCCTATTCTAGACATTTCATGTAAATATATTAATACAGTAAATGAGCTTTTGTTTTTGGCTTCTTCCCCTCGGTATAATGTTTTCAAGCATATTAGTAATTCATTTCTTTCTACAGAATAATATTCCAGTGTTTGTATATTTATTATCTATCCATTCATCAGTTGATAAACATTTGGGTTGTTTCCACGTTTTGGCTCTTAGGAATAGTGCTGCTAGAAAACATGGGTGGACATGTGTTTCCAGTTCTCTTGGTGTATACCTGCCTAGCAGTAGAATTGCTCAGTCATAAGTCCAGGTTATGTGTTTTTTCTGTTGTTGCTTGTGCTTTTGGTGTCATATCTAAGAAACATTGTCTTATCAGGGTCATGAAGACTTATGCATATGTTTTTTCAAAGAATTTTATAGTTTTACTTTTTATATTTAGGCCTTTGATACATTTTGTGTTACTTTTTGTATATTGTGAGGTAGAAGTCCAACTTCATTCTTCGCATATGGAAGTCCAGTTGTCACAGCATCATTTGCTGAAAAGACTATTCTCTCTTGCAGTGAATGTCTTTGGCACTGCTGTCAACAATTAATTGACCATATATGTAAGGGTTAATTTTAGAACTCCCAATTCTATTGCATTGATCTCTCCTTGTGCCAGTACCACCTAGTACATTTGTAGTAGTTTTGAAATCAGGAAGTATGAATCCTCCAATTTGTTCTTCTTTTTTAAGATTGTTTTAGCTCTTCTTGGTCTCTTTCATTTCCTTATGAATTTTAGCATCAGCCTGTCAGTTCCCACAAAAAAAAGGCAGACATTTTAATAAGGAATGCATTGAATCTGTAGATCACTTTGGGCAGTATTGCCATCTTAACAATATTACGTTACAGTCCATAAACATGAAATGTCTTTCTGTTGTTTAGGTCTTTTTTAATTTCTTTCAGCAATGTTGTAGAATATTCAGTGTACAAGTCTTGCACTTTTTTGTTAAATTTAATCCTAAATATTTTTATCTTTTTGTTGCTCTTATAATTTCCTCAATTTTATTTTTAGATTATTCATTGCTGATATGTAGCAGCACAACTGATTTTTAATATTAATCTTGTATCTTTTAACCTTGCTGAACTTATTGTGTCTGTGTGTGTATTAGTTTTACTTCTTTTCCAATTGTCTTTGGTTTCATTTTCTTGCTTAATTGCCCTGGCTAGAACCTCCAATACAATGTTAATTGGAAGTGGTAAGAGTGAACATTGTTGCTTGTTCTTGATGCTAAGGGGAAAGCTCTTAATCTTTAGCCATTAAATATGATGTTAGCTATAGAATTTTCATAGATGCTTTTTACCAAGTTGAAGAAATTCCTTTCTAGTCCTAGTTTGTTAAGTGTTTTTATCATAAAAGGGTGTTGGATTTTGCCAAATGATTTTCTGTACCTTTTGAAATGACATTTTTTGTCTTTTATTTTATGAATACCATATATTATGTTAATTTTCATATGTTGAACCAACTTTGCATTCTTGGTATAAATCCCACATGGTCAGGGATATTATATTGCTGGATTCAGTTGCTAGTATTTTGTTCAGAAATTTTCTTTGTATATTCTTAAGTAATAATGGTCTGTATTTTCTTATATTGCCTTTTCTGGTTTTGGCATCAGGATAATATAAGGATACTTTTGATGTATACTAAATTTAAACTTTTTTCCCCCCAGAAAATGATCCACAGCCTATTTCTCATAAATTGTTCCGGTGACATATTTCTAGAGAAGCACTGGAAGAGTGTTGTTAGCCAGTCTGTCTGTGATTATTTCTTTGAAGCTCAAGAGAAAGCTGCTGATGTTGAAAATGTACCACCTGTCATTTCAACACCTCACCACTACCTCATCAGTATCTACAGGGATAAGCTCTTCTTTGTGTCTGTCATACAGACTGAAGTGCCACCTCTCTTTGTAATTGAGTTCCTACATCGAGTTGCTGACACATTTCAGGTTGGTTGTTCATCAAATCTTTTGAACTTAAACTACCCAAGTTAGTTGGAGGAGGGACACCTTATTGTATTTTTTGAATACCCAGCTTTTGATGTGTTGTCTGTCCTACTGTATCTCTCTCTCTCTTCTTTTCAAGTAAGCATTAAGTTCATAGACCCCTTTATGTAGGGTGTACAGTAGCACAGGTAGCCGCTCCATTCACTGTTTTAGGAAAAAAGAGCAGTCTCATGGGCATTGAAGCCTTATTTTTTTACATTTATCACAAACTATGTCATTACTAAACAATAATGCTTTCCACATATAGTTCTCTGAATGGTCCTAAGATTTTTATTGGTCATGAAATCTTCTAATATTCACATTTTATTATTTTCTCTTGTTTTGATAATGTGCCAAATAATTTAAAACTAATCTGTGTGTTTTGGGGTACCCAATCAGAACAAAGGAAGTTTATAGTTCATTAATGTTTCAATGTATTTTCTGGCATAATATGTAATAGGAATTCAATTCAATCTAAAAAATCAAGAAAATGTTAAGGAATAGTATGTAAAATTATTGAGGGTTTTTTCCCTGTGTTTTACATTCATTGAATTATGCAACTCTAAGTTTATCCTTCAGAACAAAAAAGTATTTATCAAGCCTTTCTTTATTCTTTCCACTGTGCAATGTTATATATATTTTGTTAGGACTACTTTGGTGAGTGTTCAGAGGCTGCAATTAAGGATAATGTGGTCATAGTGTATGAGCTCTTGGAAGAAATGTTAGACAATGGATTTCCACTGGCTACTGAATCTAACATTTTGAAAGAACTGATTAAACCACCAACAATTCTACGTTCTGTCGTCAACTCTATTACAGGTAAGGAGAAAACATACTTTATTAGGAATTGAGCAGTTAAAACTTTGTGAACAACTCAACACCATTTCTTATTATCTGACAGATTCTTAACATAGTCCAGTTTGGCCACAATTAAAGTTAGTGATAATTTAAAAATGGATGTATATTTCTTTTCATGGAAAGAGGCTGGGTCTTAAATAATAAAGAACTTTTTGATTATTACTCTCTTTTTATAGGTTTTTCTACAAGACCACAGTAACATTATTACTATTATTTAACACTAAATAATAAGACTGAATAAATGATCCTGGTTAATCGTGAAGTAGCCAATGTCATGATGGATGTTAACTAAACTTATTGTGGTAATCATTTTGCAATATAAACGTAAATCACTATATTGTATACCTTAAACTCACACAATGTTATGTGTCAACTGTAACTCAATAAAGCTAGAAAAAATAAAAATAAATAGTATTATAAAACTGGTATTATGCTGCTACCCTACAATTACTAGAGTATAGAAAATTTAAGACTGTCCACCACAGAGTGCATACTGTCTCCTCCAAGTCTTTGTTTTCTACATGCGAAAGATGTATTAAAAAAAGAGAGACAGGAAATTAGTCTAGTTGAGAGAACTCATGCATTGTGGGCCTTGTACTTGTGTTATAAGCTTCTAAGTTTGGTTTAACTCTTCAGTTGAGCTAGATATTAGGTACACCAGATGACAATATTCTTTTGAAAATATTAAGGCCTTCCAGAGAAAGATTTCTATGACATGTTATATGCCATTCCAGCTATACCATCCACCACTGTGAAAGCCTCTCCAAGTGCACTGATCTAAAAAAAAAAAACAGGTGAGCGAGGACTTCCATAGCTCTTACTCATCCTTGGTACAAGACTGAGTGTCAGGAGAAGTTCAGGGAAGATAAGATGGAGTATCTGTGCTTGTTCCTAAAACGTACACTCTATATAGGAGACTAGAAAAAATTAAAATACATAAATAACAGTATAAGATTTTCAAAATCAATTTCACACTTTATAGGTAGTGTAGTTACACTGAAAGGTGTTGTCATGGTTAAGCATATACTACTTTTGAATTGTAAATTTACCAGAATGTTAACTGTTTCACAGTTCAAGGATATATGTTTAGGACAACTGATTTATTTTCAGACCTATGCCAGTTTACCAGGAAATTTACCAGATACCGAACGTTAGCCACATTGCAGCCAGATGGGTGTGTTGACCTTAAAATGGAAAAAGTCCAGAGTATGTTCTTCATTCCAGTTACTCCACTGAGGCCTGCTTGGCAGCATCTCATGTAGAATCTAAGCTAGAATACCAAAGGACCTAGTTATCACTCTGTTTTCTCAGTGGAGGCATTTTATCGGCAGAAGGTTTTGAAACAACCAGCCTCTTTTTTCATCAATGGCAGCAGGATGAGATTCTGTTGTTGGGCCACTGGAATTAGGTTAGGTTACTGTTAACACACAGGAAGCCAAAGATAAGTAAATGAACTTAACCTGGTTTGGCAGCTAGAGGACCACATGGCCTATTTCTGTCTTCTAGAAATTTGATCAAGTTGGTATGGATATGACTCCAGCAATTCTGGAAAGCACCCACAACTTCAGTGAAGAAAGGCCCAAACATTAAAGAAGCAGCTAAAGCATTCACGTATTTTTTGGTTAATAGCTTTTCTGATGACCATTTTATACATTAGCTTTGCTTTCTCCTTTTTCCGTGTCTAGGCAGTAGTAACGTTGGGGAAACACTCCCCACTGGGCAGCTGTCCAACATCCCCTGGCGCCGGGCGGGGGTAAAGTACACAAATAATGAAGCCTATTTTGATGTCGTTGAAGAAATAGATGCAATTATAGATAAATCAGGTAATTGTGTGCATGTGGTCTTATTTGGGGAAAAACAGTTTGGCTGACATAAGCTGAACGGAAAATTGAAATCCCTTGGCAGTGTGGTTTCAGTGGAAAGGCATTTGCTTTGTAATGATTTAAAAATCTGTTGATTTTTCCCAGAGATTACATGTAATTTTCACAATCACTAGTTGAGATCAGCCAAATCTTTGTAAATCAGATCTTAGGTTGTCTTACATTATGCCCATTATTACCCTGTACGCCTCTCCGTCTTGCCATCTATTCATTCTAACATTTATTGTATACCTACCACACAGAATCCTTTTGCTACTACTTTCTGTGCTGTACTTCAAGTAAAGACCCCAGTCAAATCAACAGTACTCTATTGGAATCATTTAAAAAGTCTGTAAACTTTCTAGTCCAATCCTCACATTTTATACATAAAACTGAATTTCAGAAGGGTTAAGTAGTCTACCCAAGGTAACACAGTTGGTGTGAGACTGAGCTATTGTGATTATAGCCAGTATCTTTTCTTCAGTGAGTGCCCTTTTCGTTATAATTCCATTGTATAGAATAATAGCTATATTATTACAGAATAATGGCTGTTTCTTAAAAGTTAACAGGTAGCTTAGTCCATTTCATGAGAAATTTGCCTTGTTTTAAAATTCAGTTAAAAATATTTTAATTTCATATCCAGCAGTCCTACAAGGTTGACTCTGTAGAGATATAAACTGGTTAGAGTCTCCTTAGAATTATCATATTCCACCCTGGGTTCCATACACAGGCCATGGCACTCAGTGAAGAAGCTGAGTGTAATGGATCTCTGTCCACTGACCTGTTAATAGATGTGCAAAGCTTCAGTAGGTCTGACACCCAGGAGGTATCTCCATTACTTCAGATAGAGTGATAGCTCTAGTAAAGATGCAGATTCCCATGATGTTACCGCCCTTTTTCTCTCTTTAGGATCTACAGTCTTTGCAGAAATTCAGGGGGTCATTGACGCTTGCATTAAATTATCCGGAATGCCTGACCTTTCCCTTTCTTTCATGGTAGGTTTTGTTCTGTCATGTGGTACTAAATGAAAAGATAAATACTGAGATACTTTGGTATCTTAGATTGCAAAAGAGTATTTCAGGAATATTCCTAGCACAGCTTAGCAAGATATTAGCTTACATGGTAAGCATGGCCGTTATGGAAAGGGTGAGACAGGTCTTTGCCCAGGTGTGCTAGAAGTAGCTAAATGGCTGGCTGGCTTCTGCAAATCTGCGGTGTTAATTTGACTGAGGGCATTGATCTTGTGCATCATTTTAGAGTCAGCATGACACACTGCTAAGTACAGACAAGAGAACCGAGTTGTGATTCTCTCACTGCCACTAATTTGTCCTGACCTTGAGTTCTTTGAACCTCAGATTTTTCATCTATGACATGGAAATGCTACTACTTGCATTTTCTACTTAATAGTTATCAAAATTCAGGTAAAATAATGTATATAAAATATTTGCTAACTTTAAAGCATTGTGAAACTATGCTTATGAAGTGCTCATAATAACAGACTCTTGCATGACCACTTTATCTTTAGGGAGCATATTAATTTCTCATAACATCTAAGTAGAGTTGCTATGTGTATTATGCTGAATGACTATGGCTGTGTTTTCTTTTTCTGGCAGAACCCAAGGCTTCTAGATGATGTCAGCTTTCACCCCTGCATCCGGTTCAAACGCTGGGAATCTGAAAGAGTTCTGTCCTTTATTCCTCCAGATGGAAATTTCCGACTCATATCATATCGTGTCAGCTCACAAAAGTATGTTGATGCATCAGCCAGATACTGCCATCATATATCAGTGCACTGGGGAGAACTGACTTTTCTGTTTCATGCTGACAGTTGAATACTTGAATTCATCATTATTGCCTTTAGCCATAGTTCACCAGGAGACCCAAGAAGAACTGGTGAAAATATGTGTCTAGTCAATGTACCTTGAATCTAATAGAGTAAATGAGACTCAAGTAAAATAGGTACCTGAGAGGAAGCATTTGGTACTATAACTTGGGCAAAACAATGAAGCTGGGCCATAATTCTACTATGATCTGTAGGCTTCATGGCTGACCGAAGGACACAAACCTACCTATAGCCCCCCAGGACATCCCCCAACTAACTGGCTTCAAGTCACTCTTCTCTGCACTGAGGTTTAAATGAATGATTTGGTGTTATGGGTTGTAGTTGGTTCATTCCTTGAAAATATCAGAAGTTATTTAGGTAACATCAGGACAGGACTCAAAAGCAGCAACTCTAATTATTTCTTGGCACTTACCACATAGGAACTGCTTTAGTTAGTTTGCATAATTTTAAATTATCTGTCTGCAGATCTTAATTCATTTCTTTAAACGAGGGCTATTTGCCACAATTGCTTATATTATAATTAAGCTTCAGATTTCTATTTTGATTTGATACTTATTTCTCAGAAGTGGCATTACTCCTAGTACTAGACTCACTGTGCCCCCACCCCTCACGCGCACCCCCAGTGCATATGCAGAACTTGTACTTCTAGGGACATAGGGCTCTATAGTGAACTAAGAGGCAGGGTAGGATACTCTGGAATGAGGTTTTGAGGTCACCTCCTGAACTGTCTCATACCAGTAAAACTGTGTTTGTGCTTTTGTGTCTTTATCTTTTTAGTCTAGTGGCAATACCTGTGTATGTGAAACATAGCATCAGCTTTAAAGAGAACAGTTCTTGTGGCAGATTTGATATTACAATTGGACCAAAGCAGAATATGGGGAAAACTATTGAAGGAATCACAGTGACAGTTCACATGCCAAAAGTTGTGCTGAACATGAACCTGACACCAACACAAGGCAGCTATACATTTGATCCAGTTACCAAGGTACAGCCACCTCCAGTCAAGAGGAGGACGCGTGTCTGCGATCTTTATTTTGTGATTTAGGGCAAAGGGTAGAGGGAAGGTTTCAGCGTCTTGGTTAAAACTGAAGTTTCTAAAAAATTCTAGAGAGCATACTGTGCTGTGCTTTTGCCACTGGCTGTGAAGGGAATACTGCCTCTGCTGCAGAGGAGATGATCAGAAAAGAGACGCATTCTGTCTCCTTTCAGGGTGTGTACACCTTTGCTCCTCCATCGATAATCCAGGACTCACTCATTCTCTAATGAGGAAGAATTAATAAAAGCTTTTTAATAAGAGAAAAAAAGTGTGTGGATATAAGGAGACATTATAGTCTATTGTTAAATCTTCTTTAGAAATTGATCATTAAGATCTTTCTGTTCCTTTTTAATTTAAAAGCATTGTTTTATACTTTTCCAAGGGGGGTGTCGGCCAGGAAAGCAGCTTCCTCACCACACATAAATGTACCTCTAGCAAAAGGTTTTCAGAGAAACTGTGAGAGATTATTTTCTCTCAGCTTATTCCTTGGGTCAAAAATATTCTTTTCATCAGCAAAGTCATTGAGCTGCCAAAGGCATATTTTTAAATAAAATCATAGAATGTTAAAAATCATCTAATCCAGACCTGAGGATTCAAAGAACCTCCCCAAAGACCACACGGGGTTGAGAAGTGAAGGGGAGCTTCAGTTCCCTGGCCCTTCACCCCAGCTTCACTTTCTCATCTGTTGTAGAGTTCCATAGTAAAGATTTCATTTGAACAAAGGGTGCCATGGCTAAAAGTTTAAAAATGCCAATTTATGTCAGTCTTCTCATTTTACAGAAAAATAAACTGAGGCTCAGACAAGAACAGTGAACGTGCAGTGGTGGAAAGAACATTTGAAATCTGATAGCCTTAGGTTCAAATTTCAGCCTTGTCACTAACTAGTTGAGTGAGCTTAAGCAAGTCTTTTGACCTCTGAGCCTTAATTTCCTTCCTCATTTGTGAAAAAGAAGACAAAATCTACATCACAGGCTTCTGTGGTGGTGCTAGCACAGTGCTATAACTATATCCAAAAGTAAATGTTCAACTAACATTGGTGCTCTCTGACTCTCCAGTCAAAGTCACAGAACTAATTAGTGGTAAATTCAGTGAAGATCCCAGGTCTCTTGTTTCTAAGACACTGTGCTTTATTTCGTACAAAAGTTTATGGTGTCTTTTAACCTTATCTTTGAACATTTTATTAAATGGTTCAGATTGGTTTTTCTTTTTCACATCTTTTTAAGGTACTGACATGGGATGTGGGAAAAATTACTCCACAAAAGCTCCCAAGTCTTAAAGGACTGGTAAATTTACAGTCTGGAGCACCCAAGCCAGAGGAGAATCCAAGCCTCAACATACAGTTCAAGATCCAGCAGCTTGCTATTTCAGGTAAGGATAAACTTGACTTCTGCTAAAGGGCAATAGAGTTTTCCTGAGGTCAGCTATTGAGTACTGGGAGCTTAGAAGGCTAAGTAATATTCCCTCTGTAGAAAAAGCAACAGCTCCAGTTTGGCCTTCACACTGCTGTGGGGCCAGCCTCTCAGGTACAATGATTTTAGAGAGTACCCTATTCACACAGCTTCCCTTTACCCCAGCCCTGATTCAAACACCAAAGGAGTCATTCATTCAGAAGGTATAATTACCCTTAAAAGACATTCCTTGCCCACATGAAAATCTGAACTAAAATCATACCCCTACCATGCTATAATTTGTGAATGCTAGGACATTGTTTCCAAATAGTGTAAGGGACACTGGTTAATGTCAGATTTACTGTGCAGTGTTCTGTTAAACAAACATTGTATTGGTTGGTGTGACCAGGATAATAATATATTCCCTTCCTTGCCTATTCTTTTTGACACAGGCTTAAAAGTAAACCGCTTGGACATGTATGGGGAGAAATATAAGCCATTTAAAGGAGTCAAATATGTCACAAAAGCTGGAAAATTCCAAGTGAGGACATAAGAGGCCAAAATTCCTCAAGATCTGTTTGTTTTCTAAGCGTTATAGTTTATTACTATTAGGTACCAAGTGGGTGGGAATACTTATTCTAGGTAAAGCATTTGTTTGGAGCTACACACCGCTAACAAAGTTGCTTAGTAATCAATGTAAGGTTCTTAAGGCGCTTTAAGCTAAGGTAACTTTTGAATCACTTAGCTTATTTTGTATCTTTTCAATTAGAAGATTTTGGAGGTGATTTCCTCCACAGGGTGGGCACCAGCTGGAGGTTGCACATTGTAACAGTAAAGGCAGAAGGCTACAGTCATAACCTCTCCTAAAACAAGTGACCTGATCTCAGCCAGCAGCTGTCTTAATCTGTGATGTGATGTGTCAAGTGCAGCCAAGTATCACACCTGATCTTAGCCATCCCAAATCAGCATCTGTCCCAACAGGAAATTCCTCCACCCCAAGAAGTTTACAAGAAAACTGCCTCTTCAAGTGTTTGCCTTATTTAGCTTTTCACATGTGCCATTAAGCAAGCACTGTAGCAAAAGCCACTTCCACATGGCCCTGGCAGGGAGCACTGCTGCTCCATGCTCCATTCTTACTGTACTTGGTATAGTATTTTTTATAAGTAAGATTTTTATGTAAAGTTCAGATTTTGATTTACGGGGACCTTGCTGCAATAAGCACCATCTCAGTTTTGCACCACTGGTTCGGCTGTTAGCACAGGAAAAATCATTTGTATCAAAGGGGCAAATGCTTTATTAAGGTAATATAAAGGAACACTACTGCTTTTAGGAAGTTATTGCAAGCACAGCTCTTTGAGATTTTAAATAAATTAAAATAGTAAAATAACGTAAGTGAACCTTTGCCATCTTCATGTTTTATGAAGTTTATCCAACACCAGTTAAACCACAGATAGCCTAAAGGCCTCATGTCATGCTGTATAGTTCAGCAAAAGGAAGAAAATATGCCTGCCTCACTATCCTCTTTTATCTTTTTTGATTTTTTTACTTTTTTAATTGAATTTATTGTGGTGACATTGTTTAATAAAATTATGTAGGTTTCAGGTGTACAATTCTGTAACACATCATCTGTATATTGTACTGTGTGTTCACCACCCCAAGTCAAGTCTCCTTCCATCACCCTTTATCCCTCTACCCTCTTGGACCTCTCCCACCCTCCTTTCCCTCTGGTATCACCATACTGTTGTCTGTGTCTGTATGTTGTTGTTCTTAAGGGCTTGAATTTGCCTATATCCTTTGTCTTCAAGGGGAACTCCCTTTTCATATTATGTGCTTCTCAAAACTATACTCAACAGATTCCTTCCTAGAAAACTATTGTAATTGTCACTGGAGTACTTAAATGTCTCTACTGTACTGACAAGGTATGCGGAAGTGCACATTATAGTGAGTCAGGAACAAAATGCTCAGTACCGTTGATGAAACCCTGTGGTCATCCTGGTTGGTTGTCAGTTTACAGTTGTATTTCACTCAGCTTCTTGGCTTAGAAGTTCTGGCCCTGTTATTTAGTCTTATTAGACATAAAGAATGGGGGAAAAGCTAAAAGTTGAGATATAATTGTTTGTTCATGTTTCCTTCTTGTCTTATTTATGCTCTTAGGTTTCTTCTCCTTATGACTCCATCCTTTTCATTCTTCTCAGCTCTAAACTCCCTTTCCCTTATGTTAAATACAGCCTTCTCACTGAGCCCAGTGGTTGGTGCTGGTACAGGGAGCCCAATGTACAGCAGCATTCTGGCCTGTGCCTGCCTAGGGCACCCTGCCTGCCTTTCATCTAATAGGAAAGGTTACTTTTTGCAACTTTGAAATTTCTAGGGTAACCAGTATGAGCTCGGCATCTAAAATCAAGATGTTGCCAAATATTTACTCCCTTTGCTTAAGGTTGGTTACCCGATTCAACGGCTTTTTATTTTTAATGTTTTACAAAAAAACAATCAGTACATTTGTTTTTCTTTCTGCCGAATCCCTAATCAGCATCTGTACCCAGAGTGTCCAATTTTCTTTCCATGCGATCCTGTCTTACATACAAGCAGATTGTATGCCTAGAGTCCCATGCCTCTAGCAATTTCTGCTAAAACTTTCAAGTAGACTATTTCCTTTTACAATTAAATTATTGTATTTATTGACTTGATTAAACCCAGTAAATCCTTTCTCTAGCTCTGGCTATACTGTCAATAAAAAAATGAAAACAGCAAGTTGATTTTTTAGCTTGACTGGTGATTGTGCGTTCTCAAACCGGCATGCCTGTGTCAGAGCAACATGATCAGATTTTGTTCTGTATTATCATACAAGGTGTGAAGGTTGCTACCAAGTACTCCCAAGTGCTTCTCTCTTAACCTCGATATGTTAACAGTCATGTATACATTCTCTAACTGTCACCCTTTGGGCCACACACTGATCAAAGCTTCCCCTCCCTACCACCACTTACTAATAACAAAGATTCATTAATACTTTGGAGTATTAGAATATTTTTCAAGCACAGAATTCTAGCTAATCCCAGGATGGCCCTGTTTTCTGAATTCTTAAAGGAGTGTATCTCAAGAGCAAATGAAGTAGATGCTTATTTTCTGCATATGGAAGTCACCATCATTTTATTTAAAGGGATTTCATGTGATGGTTTATTCCTTACGTGGTGCTAGAGAAGAGCCTTTGGAAGATGTTTGTCATATTGTCCTCAGAGTTATCTGATTTGAGACAGTGACTAACCTGTAACACAGCAGGAAGGCAGCACCAGTGAGCACAGGGTGAACTGCAGAAATGAGACCATGAATACTGTTCACATATTGCTGAACTAATTCAGTCACTTTGGACATTTCCCTTTAACTCAAGTAGGCTGGACTGTGGCTCCCTACTCAGTAACTTTTCTAAGTTAAAGCAACAGTAACTATAGTCTTTTTGTGATATTTACTCCTTTCACACCTAGAAAAATGAGGCAAAAACAGTGATGTCCTAGCTGTACTACAAGAACCTGCTCCTGGTCTCTTCGTCAGTGCTTCGTCCAACAACAGAATATGCCTCATAGCCCTGGTAGAACCCTGAAAACCCGCTTGGCTATACTGGGCTTTGGAGTATGACAAACAGACCTGCACATATAACAGCTTCCGCTTCTTCAGGGATAGTGATAATCTCTGTGAATAGCTGGAACCACCTAAAATGACAAACTACTTCAACCAGAGGACGATCCACGTCATCTGGCTGCTCTCCTCCTGTCAACGTTCATCACTTTTGCTCTGTCTAGCATATAATCCCCAAAGTTGTCCTTTATTACACAGATCTTTGTTACATAAACATAGTGCTGGTTTCTACTACTTCCAGTACAACTTTGGATTACATAAAGAGCTAGTTTCCAGATCTCAAGGATTAGTTTCATTGGCAATTTTTCAAAACAAAGGAGAAGTCTGATCTAAAGGTTTCTGCTAAAATAATACGCCCATCATTTAAAGCATTATTTATACAAATGTACTTTATTATTTTAAACAGAACAAAAGAAGAGGCAGAAAATATTTGCATATAACAAATCCTAGCTTATAAATGTAGATTTTTAGTGGTGGTGTCGCTAATCATTCAGGGATTTTTTAACTTGCTTCACTGGGTCTTGAGCACTGATATTAGAGAAAAGCAATCGGCATGAAGTGTAAACCAGTGCCTCAAAACACTGGAAGAACTTGAAGAGCAAACATGATTTTTCTTATTTCCTCAATCTTTAGTAAAACGAAAGGTGATCTTTGGCATAGATTCATACTTTAAAGGCATTTATATTTCATTTATATCAGGTAAGCAACTATACAAATATGCTGAGGGCCTTGAAAATCATCCGTTAAAGGAAAATAAAGGAAGCCTGAGTGTACAGTACCAACTTAAGACAAGTTTACACACTTCATGTTGGGATCTAACACACGTTAGAGGTGGGAAGGAAGGGCACTCGGGCAAGGGATCTTACGCTTTTACTCATCCAGTTCTGGCTTTGGGAAGGAATACAGTTTCGTGTGCTGGGGAATGCTTAGAGAGCAGTGATGAGTGCAAAAAAGGAAAAACTCTTCTCTCTCATTTTGCTAAGAGGAAACTTGTGGTGATAATTAAAGTAGTACTAGGGAGGGTTGGTTGTATTTTGTTGAGGGAGGTAGGAATTACTGAGGCCTATTCCCATTGATTCATCCCCAGCAGCGCCAGAATTCCGGTCCACAAGGACCACTCTCCATAGAGAGTGTCCTTCAGACAGGACTGTGTTTCCATTAAACACTCTTGAGGGGCAAGCACCAATTCTTAGGACTAAATTTCAAAAGGATAAACAGGATCTTTCAAAATTACAAATGAACAAACGTGTATCTTTTAAAATCTTGTTTAGGAAGGTTGTGGGGCAAGAATATAAAAACCAGGACAGGAGACATGATTTGGTTAAAAAGTAAATGCAGCATTTCAGCTCAGAAAGAATAAGAGTTAAGAATGAATGATAAGGCCTCAGCACAGACCTCTGCAGGCAGTGACAAAGCATGAAGCTCCTGGGAGTGGCCCTGCTGGGCCGAAGGGCAGGGCCACACCCAGGCAACTGCCCCTCCAGGGGCAGAGAGCACCAAGACACACAGTGTGTTCATGGGATGGCTACCTTGGCAGGCTGAGGCAGGATATGGGACAAGAAGTTTCCCAAGCACAGACATTGCTCAGGGACACAGTAAAGACAGAGTCATGTAATTCTATCATTTGATTTTATACAGTGGGAAACTAGGATTAAGCTGGGGAGAGATAGGATGTAAATCCAGGATACATATACTAGGGCTCCCCAGAGGCCAACTTCCTCTACAGCAGCGAAGCTCACTTCTGAAAAGACCCCAGGTAGCAGAGCCAGGGAAGACAGGCATGGTCAGCAGCAACAGGGAAGCCCAAAACAAATTTTGGAGGCACAGTGATTCCTTAACTGACTTGCCTGGGCCCTGGGTCTTAGGAGCCTGGTGGAGGGAGTGGGGAACGGTGGGGGAGAGAAGGAAGCAGAGAGGGACCTGTCCCCTAGGGAACAAGGACAGAGCAGGTTGTCTGGCTAGTGTTCACTCGGATTCTGAGCTTATGTGAAGTCCATGGGCTAGAAACCCAGTCTGTCTATTTGGAGACTGTGCAGGAGTATAACTGTGTTTGAGAATACAGACACTTTCAGAGTGTCTATCACAAGAGTATAAATGTTTCCTAATGTGAAGAGGCCCCATTCCTTTCTGTTATATCCGGCCAGGAAGTGGCTTTCAACCCCCCAGCAATTCTGGGTGGCTCCTGGAACTCAGTAACTTTCATTCTGTTTAGCAGGGGTTTCTGTGCCAACCAGGTTCAATCAGGTGCCTACTGGTACCAGGGAGTCTTTCTAACCCAGCGCAGTGTAAACCCAGCATCTGTTCGAATTTTGATTGAAGCTGCTTCTGCTTCTCGGACAGTCTCCTTCACAGACTGCATGAGGTTCTGGGCATTGTGAACCAGCATCTCTGTAGCCTGCGAGGAAAGAGGAGCTCTCCATTACTCAGTTCCTGACCAGCAGCCCTGCCTCCAAAACCAACGGTTTCCCTTACCTGCACCTGGTACGAGCCCTGCCCTTGTCACATCACTGGTGGTTGAGCTGAATCACCGAAGAACCCTAAACTGGCCCATCACTGACTGTATACTGTATCCTCAAAAGGCCTCTCGTGGATACTCTTTCCTGATCTTCAAAAAGCTCCTCTCTGGCTCTTACTGTTCCCTCTACCTGAAATGCTCTTCTTCCAGGTCTCCCCTGGCTCATCCCTCAGCTCCCTCAGGTCTTCATTTATTTGTCACCCCACTGAGGCTTTCCCTGCTCACTTCATTTTAAACCACCTTCTCAACTCCCAACACTCCACACCCTCCAATCCTTTCTTCATTTTTCTCCACAGAACCCATTATCACTAACTGATGCACTACATGTTACCTGGGTTGTTTTATCTAAAAACTAGGTCCCAAGAGAGCAGAGATCTGTGTTGGTTTTGTTCACAGTTGTACCTCTGTGTTAGGACAGTGCCTGGCACATAAGAGGTATTTCATAAATATTTAATTAATGAATGAAAAAATAATTAAATGAACAAAACCACCACCTTACAAATCCATGAAAATCCAGTGGAGTAAATCTTGTAAACTCACAAAGTCACAGGACTGGGACCACACTGGTACTCTCCCGTAGCAAGTCAGGGAACCTATCACTCCCTTGGCCCAGTAATTCTTTTTTTTTTTTTTTAATTCTTAACTATTTTTGAGCCACAGAACCTACAATATAGTAAAAAATACTCACCTGTGCAAAATTTGAGCTTGCAATTTCAGAGGGTTCATGGGCTCAGAGAGGCAGAACTATAGGCTAGAATTCCTGAAAGTTGATCTTTCTGCTTCAACAGGCTAAGGCCTGGAGAAGTTCAGACACTTGCCAACCAAACTCACACAACAAGTCAGAATGAGGACTCGAACCTCTGACTTGCAGTCCTGTGACTTTTGCATTCTACTACACTGTCCGTTTCTATCGTTTTTTATTGGAATATTTAATAGAACAGAGTAGATATTCCCAAGACACACCTTTGTTGGTTAATTGATTAAATGGTAAGGTCTGAAACTCTGAACCTTACTCTTCCTTCCCTGTTTTTCCCACTTCCTTTTCTTGGGGCAGAAAAGATCACAAGACAGGAAACAGCCCAGTGCCCAAACCCTGCCTAGAGTACATGGAAGTTAGAGATGAAGATCCAGTTCCATGGTTTTGGAGAAGAGAGAGCTGGGGCGAGAGCTGTTGGCTCAAACATGGTACAAAAGCAGCACTACTGGTACCTGTCTCCTCTGACGCGTTCCTGGCCTCTGTCTCCTGGCCTACAGATCAGATACTTCTCCCAAATTATCTGTGAGTTCCCCAAGCAGAGAGATTATGTCTATTTTTTTAAACTACCCTATACAGTGCCTAATTCAGTGGCACACACAACCGTTGGCACACATAAAGCTTGCCTGGGCAGTTCAACAAAATATGAGCTACCTGCTATAAGAAGAAATTGGGAATCTGGCTCATAGCGGAGCCTACTAGAGATAAGGAAAGGAAAAGGTACTCAAATAAAGGCTTTCTGAAAGACCTGGGCCATATTTCCAGGAGGCAGGGAAAGAAGACAAACTCCAAAAAGTGGTTGCCAAGGCACAAACAAGAAGCATCACTTAAGGGAACCTCCCACCATCCTTATTTCAAGCTCTGTTAAAGGAAAACGCCTCCTCTGAGTTGTCATTTCAGCCTCAGCACAGGTTCCTGAAAAGCCTACACACTAGTCATCCCCCCCAAGGTAGTTACCACCCAGAGAGCTGGGAAGCTCTCTAGCCAAAAAACTACAGCTGGGCAAGAGTGAGCAGGCATTGGAGGCCTCGAGAGCCAAACCTACTCCAGGGTGGAAAAGAACTGAGCAAAGTCCTCACTGTTACTGATTCAGACACCTAACTTCCTAGGCATCAATCTCCCACCTATAAAATGACAAAAGTTGCACAAGAGCTTTACTTTCCCTCCCAAATGTCTGATGCATCTCTCCAGCACAGATGCCCTGCTGAGAGACTGAAGATCGTCCCACACACTGAACACTCAGTTCACAGCACAACTTCCCTGAAGCTGAACTGAACTGCTGCTATGCAGTGGCACAGAAGCTGCTGGCAAAAACCAGAAGCAGCAGGCACGTACCTGCTCAGACTCCTCGTCACTGATGTTGGTCCGGCCCAGCATGGTGGCCTTCACAGTGGACAGGATTTTGAGCTGGGTGCTTATGGTTGGGATTCGTTCACAAACCTAAAAAGAAATTTTAACTTAGTGTTTTTCTTGCCTGCAATTTCCTGGAGAGCAAAACTTATTATCCCCCTCAGTATTCCCAGTGGCCGGCATACAGAAGGCCTCGATAAGTTAGCAGCAGGACTCCACTTGTTTTCGTCTAAGCATCAGTAGAGCCCCTTTGTACAGAAAGGGGAGCATTAACATTCTTTCACCTGATTAGAAAATAAACTTTCCTGTATCTGCCTTTCCCAAATACCCATGTGTATATTTCCCTTTCTGCTACTTCTTCCCACTCTGAACTGCCTCCTTGCTCTCCGCTTTTCTCTATCCTGCTTTTCTTCCCACCACATCCCCCACCCCGACTCCAATACACACACACACACACACACACACACACACACACACACACTCTCTCTCTCTCTCTCTCTCTCTCTCTCTCTCTCTCTCTCTCTCTCCTCAGTACCTGTAAGAGGTTCGTTCTAATCCGCTTGTCTGTGCACTGCTTGGCAACCTCCTTGGCCAACCGAGTGACCTCATCTGAGGCCTTGGCGATGTCCTTGGCACACTGAATCAATGCCCGCTTGGTACCACTGCCCCCTCTTACCAGCCGAGACATCTCAGCCATCAGCAGAGCCATACGCTTGGCTGCTGCAATGATGTCATTGCCCTAGAAAGAGGCAAATACACAGCGTGAGCTCAGGTCACAGTCTGACCAAGTGAGGGAAGGACGTGGAGGCACAGAGGAGGGAAAAGGAGCCTGCTGCTCCAGCAGCCTCTGGAAGGGGGAAAAGAGGATAAAGAGACTGTTTCTGAGTGACAAGGACAGCACAGGAGAAACAGAGAAAAGAGAGAGCCAGGGCACTCACCCTAACACTCTTGAGAGAGAGTGGAACAGAGAGAGAGAGATCACCAACCAAAAAAGGAAGAACTGGATATTAGTCTGAAAGGGCAACGTGTGCGCCCCAGGCAGAGCACTAAACAAGCACTTCAGCATCGCCAGGTTAATCAGGTCAACAAAATGGGGTTGGGCCACGCAGTTGGTTAAACAGGCATTTTCCTTTCTGTAGGGGGAAAGCAGCAGAGCTGGCCTGAGGGGAAAAATACAGAGAAGCCACTCCAGATGCTGAAATCAGACCCTTCATTCGTACCCTTGTTACAAATAGCAGGCAAGCACTGTCTCTGCTAAACTAGAATTTAAAACCCAGTAACCATCATTGGCTTTGATAAAAAAAAAAAAAATAGATATATTTTGTGACCTAGACTGCTCCTACCCTCCCTCAACTGCCTCTTATTTGTCCTACCAGCCTGAGGGAACATATTATTTTAATTTTTCACATTTAAAAAGGCCAAGAATCAGCTCTTCCATCCCCTCAAATAAGTGGCTTCAATTAAAGAAACCTTCAGCTGAGAGGATGCCGAGGGAGGAATCGGGAAAATAAAAATCATGAGTCAAGCTGCAAACGGAACCCCCGCTCCACCTAGCAGCACTTATCTTAGGTTTGGCATTTTGGCTCATTTAAACCTTCGTGGGTTGATAAAGAATGCACAAGTAATTTACTTTATGCCCTCAAAAGACTCTCTTTCGGCTGGTAACAACCAAAATATAACAATTGCATTGTTCAAAATACCCAAAAGGCCAGGCTGTACTCATTTTTCCCCTCATGCTTCTCAACTTCCCTGCGATGCAGTGACTCACACACAAACCATGCCGCTGCGGGCGCTCTGTGCGCGGCCTCCACAGGCACCATGAGGTGGCTGATCGTTTATGCTAGAAGGCGTGTACAGCCCAGACACTATCTGAGGCCGGAGAGAACACAGGTCTGTGAAGAAGTCATGAGAACGGGTATGTTAGACAGGCCGTCTGGGCCCACCTCTTCCAGTGCAGACCTGGGATCATTCTAAGACGTCATGACCTTGGTTAGAAGACAGTGTAGTGCCAGGATTAGTTAGTACCCATTACTCTGCAAACCCCTTCTCCTTGCAACATGCCACCTTCAAAAGGAAAAGTGATCACCCCCATCACCCCCCACCCCAAACTACTGTTGGTTCGGTCTCCAAGGCCAAAAGCTGTGTGGCTGCCTGCCCTGTAGCCTGAGCTCTCTCTGTTCCCCACTCCCCCCCCCCCACTGAAATGTGGACAAGCAGTCAATGGCGCCCCTTTCCCTGTGGGTTCCCATTAAGGCTGGCATCGGCCACTCAGCCAAGTGCAGGGCAGCAAGCAGCACCCTCAGAGAGCCTGCGTACAGAGCTACTTCTCACCCTGATCAACTCTGCTGAGGCATCAGTGCATCAGTGAGAGGTCAGTGGGAGGAGGGGGGAATATGCAAAGCTCAATGGTGACCTCTTAATGGTCTACAGTGGTCCCTGACCTGCAAATCATTAGGAGACGCATCCACAGCTTCCCAAGGGGTATATGATTCCAGTAGTGGCTACAAGTTGGTAAGAAAAGGAATCCTTTCAAAAGTGACCCCATCTCTCTCTAGCACCCCAACATAAAGGCAATCCCATTAACCTGGCATTAGCAGACCTATCAAACTTGTGAAGCCAGTCCTGACAACAAGGTGCAGACAGACAGATGCCCGCCCTGCCCAGACTCACAGGACCCGCACAGATCATGAGTGATGCAATGTGTCAAGGCTGCACATGGCCGGATGCATTTGGAGCGGCCCCAACTGGGGGTGCTAATCAGTACCTTACTAGACCACTTGGTAGCTTCCCGATGCAATGACTGAGCCGCGGCCAGAATGGGTTGGTTGACCGGCTGATTGGATGGCATTAACAGCAGCTCAGGTTCGTAATCGTCTTCCATGTCAGGGGGGACAGGGAACCCAACAGCATCGGCCGCATCTGCCTCAGCTACAACACCTATACCCACCTCTGCGGCTGGGGTACCCAGCTTTGTCGATGGCAGGAAGGATGAGAAACAGGGAAAGTGTTAGTAAGAGCAGTCGGACTTGGGGAACTGAGCTGCAGCTGGTTTAGTAACCAACGCTTGCCCAGCACGGAAATGAAAACGGCATACGCCTCAGGACTCAGGAGCCTGGCGAACCAAGCTCCATGGAAAGGGGAGCACTCAGGCTTCAGCACCAGCTCGGGCCACCCTCTTCAATGTGGCACAAAGGAAAGAGACCCACTCCAGCAGCAAAGGGTTTCAGAGAAATATGCATATTAAGAAAGCAAGTGGCATTCCTTTCTTGTACACCTCACCACCAAAATTTACCTTGCCAAGAGTGATTTTCAAGTCAGAATATTTTTGAGGAGCCAAACAATGAAACAAAAGTAGCTCATTACTTTTCAAAGAAATCCAGGGAGAAAAAGTAAATGCAGTCACACAAGTGGCTTTGAAGAGAATTGAGTGAACACCCTGCTGACCCATACGGATACTGTCCTTCATCTTCCTGGACACAGGAAGTGACTTTGGTCAGCTCTACCACTCCCAGACTCAGGTTATTATTTCCCTCAGGAGATAAAGTCCAGGAATTAAAAATGGTACATCAGAGGCCACAGATAGCACGTGAGGAAACAGGCAAAAAAGCAACCACAATGGTGAGTCGAAGAGGACTTACCAAGTACCCCACCACCACCCCGCTGAAAGGAACCTCTGGAAGACACCTCATCCAGTCGTCCCCCTTAGGGAAACTCACACTTCAGACCAGCTCTCTCTACACCCCTGTAGGTCTTCAGAGTCGCTTCCACAGTCTCATATTGCATCCAGTGCTGGTACTGACTCAGAAAGCTGTTCTTTGGGTACAGCCTAAATCTCCCCTGCTGCGAAATAGGCTCCTCACTCCCCCCAACACTCAATTTACATATTTCACAGATAAGACAATACATGGACTTGGCAGATGGCCCGGGCTGATCTCAGAGGAGGAGCCCAAAATTGGTACCCACGAGAGAACAGGACTCATGACTGGGAGAGGATGAATTTACTACCAGGGAAAGGGATTCTGAAAGGCCAAGGGAGGAGGCAGAGAGATCAGATGCTGACAGAAAAGGCGGTTCCTTTTCTCCCTCCCCAGAACCATTCGTGTGAAAAATAGTGAGCTCGGATTCATTGGATCAAACATCTCTAACAACGGAAGAGGAGTTTGTGTGGAACTTTATTTGAGGTTGTTGTCACTCCAAAAAGTCTTACCCTGCACAGGAACCCTGTCTCTAAAAGGTGACGACAAAGTGGGAAGATTGAGGGCAAACGTCGGTTCAGGTACCATCCAAATCCTTTCACCTGATCTCTCTCAACCGGGATTCATCACCCCAGGCCTTAGAGGACAGGCCAGCTCACTGCTGCTGGGGTTTAGAGTCCCACAGTGTATAAAGACAGATAAATGCACACACAAACACATACCACTGCCACCCAAACACACATGGTTCAAGCAGCCCTGACTTCTCAGAGCTCCAAGTGAGCACTCTCCTGATGCTGCAAACCCCCGAGACAGCCAACCCTGAGGACTTCTGGCCACAAAAGGCACAGCGCAGTACATATGAGGGCCAGTGTTGTCCGCCCCCAAGTTTTATCTTTATAATTCATGCATGTTTTGTCTTCTGTTGCACAATGTGTCTGGGTTTAATGTAATGTGATTTAAATTCCCTTGAAAATCTTTGAGTAAAACCAACCTTCTTGGCCACCCCCCACCTTATTCCCCACGTATACTGGGGCTCTGCAACTGGCCCCAGGGGTGTGCAAGCCCCAGATGCAGAGGTGCAATTACCAATAATTCCATAGGTCAGATCCAACACCAGCAAGGTCATCATTCCTTTGCAGAATGTGGGCTCAGAGCTAACCGTTCACAAAAATGTAGAGTTAAAAACCCAGCCTGAAAAAACCAAGATCAACTGCATGTGCAGAAAGACCCTGAGGAACTACATTCAGCATAAGAACTTGAACTGGCTGCGGGTGTGAAAAGAACGAAGGCAAAGAGATGGTGGGAATAGAGATCCAGGGTCATATTAGAAAGACTTTAAAACTGAGTTGAACTGCATTTCACTGCAAAGTCAGCAATAACATTTAGCTCTTATTTAGGAAAGCTACCACTCACTTTTCAGGACTCTGGGGGAAAGAGGCAAAAGTTATTCACAGAGCATGGCTACCATAGCATCCAAATTTTCACCAACCACATTAGTATTTATACTTTCAGGTTTGCTGAGCTGGAATTAGCCTGGAGCTGTCTTGAGTTGAGGGGCAAGATGATTTAGAGAAAAGAACATGGCTTCTAAGACACAAGCTACTTGCTTCTATGAAGAAAACAGAGAGAAAATGTCTACATTTCATCTAGCTGTAGCAGAGCGCACAGAAGACAGTTTCATGTTCAGAGAGCTGATAATTAGCAACAGAGCACCTAGGAAAGAAAAGCAATTTCTAAAAGACCACAAATGTCCAGGGTGCAGCACCTGACGCTCTAAAGGACAGAACCCTCCTCTCAAACACAGGCACCCCAGCTCTCACTTCTGCTGCTAGGAGAAACCATCAAGCACCAGCAGCATCTCACAAAACTGCAGCTAAGAAGAGTATCATACCATTAGCACAGGAACCAAAACAGAGAGGGGTGACTTTCCAAATCTTCTTCCTGGGTGTTGTGCATGGTTCTTCATCCTTTCTCAACAAGAAAAGCTTCATTTCTTACCTTGCTGGACCATTTGCGAGCTTCATCATGGAGCTGCCTGGCAGCCATCATCATTGGCTGGTTAATCGCCTCCCCGGCTTTCTGCTCAGGGAACTCTTCATCCTTCTCCTCTGGGGGTGGGGGTCTGGGAGGAGGGACCTCACCCTCCGGCAGGGGTGGTTTGGGAGGAGCAAGCTCATCTGTCAGCTAAGAAAGAATTACCAGGTTGTAAGGAAAGCCCTAGCAACTACTCCCCCACTGGAATTCTTTCCCTTCCTCCAAAAAGCATCCCCAGAAAAGCCACCCACATTCACTCCACATAAGACCACCCACACCGAGCACAGCGACACCTGCCTCAATCTCAACAGAAGCATATTTTCTTTCTTTTTTTCTCCACGAAAAGCTAGCAGCTACTGTTTTGGACATATCTCAGGGAGGCGTGCACTACCAGACCAAGGATTCTCAGAGATGTAGGTTCTGGTCCTGACTCTGCTGAGGGGAAGCTGCACAGACAGGTAACTTCTCTGACAGTAAGGGGCAGCTAGACCAAATGACTTCTTAATTCTACCTGTCATGACTCTGTTGGTCTCATAAGGAGCCATCCCAGAAGAGCCGTCTCCATGGCCCTAACCACCCACCCAACAGCCCAGCTGGAAGGAATCAGATGCAGCGTTGGAGGCTAGGGAGGCACTGTTCCTTAGCTATGGGTACAATGACCCAATTTTGTCCTAACCCAACTTAGAAACTTACATTTTTTACTGACATTAAATATGGGAAAGTAAATCAAGGAGAGTAAATAAAATTATTGCCTTGATAAGCTACTTCCATATTGAAGCTATTTTCAATACGATTAGAGTAAATGTCTAAAAAATCATCACTATTTCTGATTCTAGGATTTGCATCTGCAAGATATTGCCCAGCTAGCCTCCTCCTAAACCAGTTACCTATAGAAGAATTCATGGTACTTTGTGGATGGGGGGTGGGTGTCAAAAGATTTTTAATTACAGTTGGGGGAAAAAACCTTAAAAATAAAGATTGTATCACTTTTGTTACTAAAAAAAAGTAAAGGAACGAAGAACCTACATAAGATTCTAACAACCTCAGTTTTGCCATTATCATCCAGGAACATAAAAACCTCACCTCAGGCTGTACAGATTTTTTCTGCACCCCTCACAAACTCGCCCCACTAACTCCTCAGTCATCGCAGCCACACTTACCAAAGCCAGCTCCTTTGCTCCCGCCACTCCCCATCACAGTGGGCCAACACAGAGCCCCACCTACCCAGCACACACCACGCAGAAGCACTGGGTTAGGACTCAGTGAGGTTTAGGAATGAAAATCAAGTTGTGCCTCTGACTAAGATTCAAGTAAAAGCTAAACAAAGGCACCCGGTGATTGAGACTCCAGAACACAATCTACCTTTCTCTTGCTACAGTCCCACACCCTGCTGCTCAATTCCCCCTCCTGTCTGAGTTTACTTACCCGGAGCTGTTCAAGGTCTGGCGGAGGAGGTGGGAAGTCAGGCTCCTGAGGTTGGAAGGCTTCTCTGACCTTGGCCACAGCTCCCAGGATCCGATATCCCGAGTCCAGGAAGCTCTTTTGCAGGCCTAAACACAAGACGCCCTCACTTTCAGCTGGGCGGGTCAGTGCCCCGGAGCCCTGTCTGCCCAGCAGAAGAACTGGTTTCCATTAACAAAAGGTGGATGTGAAGCTGCCAGTAAGCAACACAGGCTGCGACTAAAAGGGAGGGGAGGTAAGGCAAGGCTGACGCCCTGGGGCCTCAGAAGAGTCAGAAGTGTCACAAACAGCTCTTCCCTGCAGGTGTTCAGGATGTCTTCTCGCCTGCACAACTAGTAAGTACTTAGGACATTCCTGGGCGAGAACACTTTGGGCTCAGCTGGTGTTCATCATTCCTCTCACAGATAAGTCTGCCCAGCTCAGCACAGGGAGATGTCAGTGTCAGGTTGAGCACACACTCCCTGGAGTACTTCTCACCTTTCTCTCTACTCCTTTGCTGCACTTGGCATTCAGCCTATTAACCCCTATGCTGAGTTGCTACTGCTAACCGCGTCCAGTTACCTGGAATTCAGGAATCTGCTCAAACTATTAGAAACTCCAGTTAGGAAAGAGCATGTCCTTAGTGAGGGTGGGTTGAGGATACTAGCATGATTCCGCCTGGGCTAGGGATGAATCAGGTAGCTCCTCCTCCCCGCTCTCCCACATTGACTAGATTTTGCTCAGACAAGGCTAGAAGCATTGGATGCTCAGAACAAAAGGGAATTCAGATGTTTCCAACCAAAGGGGTGGTAACAGCTTTAGTAGTGCTGAAAATGTAATAAATTTGACTACAGAAAACCCAGACTTTTTTTTTGGTGTAGAACCAAAAGACCCAAAGGTCAACTTAAGCCCTCCAGATTTGACAGAAATACATAGAGAGTGTTTTACAGAGAAAAGGCATTTTAAGAAAAGCAGAAGTTATGCCAGTTACATAAGCTAAACAGTTGGTAGATTGGTAATCATGCATCTTTTGAGAAATTTCCAAAATAATGACTAAACTGGGCCAGGAGCTATGTTAGTCAGGCAACATTAGCAAGTGCAGAGAAGTTGGTCCAGAGAAACTAACTTATAAAAACCTGCCAATATTGCAGAAAACATTCTGTCCAACATCACGTTGGACAGAAAAAGATTAATCTAGCACCCTCAAACTAAGTATCTGGAGTTTTTGCTCCCGGACTTTGTACATGGTGGTTGTAGGGAGCATATTCTCTCACCACCCTGTCAGCTTCCTGAGTTAACCTCTCAGCTGAGGCGAGCCATACCATGCATTGCTTACCAGGGTCAGAAATGTTTCCAGCCACAGCCTTTGCATCCATCACCATTGGGGAGATGGTTTTGCTCAGTTCATCGGAGGCGGCTTTCACAGCCTCACGGAACTTGGGATCCTCAGAGTTCTCCACCTCCCGCTTAGCCACCAGCAGGATGCGGTTGGCCCGGCGGGCAATGCTGGTTGCCCCAGCGACCAGCATCTGAGGCTGAATGTTGGCCATGGCTACTTTGCACTTGTCCAGGTCTTTTTTAATTGCTTCTTCGGAAGCATCCAATAGAGATTTGGTATCAATAGCTTCGTCCACCAGCCCTGTCAGGAGAATAGAAATGGAATTTAGTTTCTATTTTGAAAAACAGACTGCAAAACCCTGTTGTCCAAGTTTCTTATCTGAAAGTACAATACCTAGAATTCTCTCCTTCAGCTCAAAGTCCTTCTTACACAATCAAAAGCTTCCAGGTGAATACCATAGTAAAAAAGGAGAAGGAGAAGAAGGAGAAGAAGAAGAAGAAGAAGCCACCCAGGAGGCCACACAGACTCACAGCGTTTACACCAGCAGTGGTCACTGGCCTTCTCTCTATCACAGACAACCAGAAATGCATCGGCATCAGGAGGAAACAAGGATTGCGTCTGAAACCTTCACCACATTATCTGTTAATAAAATTTTCTCCCTTCCCATCTTACTCCCCAGCCATCTGTTGCTTGTTGGCAGCTTGTAGTGGCCAAGATGAGCCATGCGGAGGACTCCAATAACCCTCACAGCCTGCTTCTTGTTTCTGTTACCTCTCTTCAGGCACCTTAGGAGCTCCACTTTCATCTCTGGCCGCTACGGACCCCTGTCACAGCAGGTGCCGCAGGGAAGCTGGGGAGCCTACATTCTCGTTTCTTTCTTTCTCTCCATCCCTCCCTTCACAGAGAATGAAGAAGATTCAGAGGTGCCACTTCAACTGCACAGACACGGTTTGTAGGTGGTTGCTTTCTCCTTTTTTTAAAACTACGTAGTTGATAAGTTGGAGGAAACTCTGAGACAAGTTGTATTAAATGGTAGCTATTGTGGTTCCTTGAAATGTGAACCCACTGAAAATGACAGGGACACTCACTGTGTCCACAAACACCGCCTCCCAGTCTCTGAAACCAAACTCTGGCTCAGGCTGAGCAAAGACACTATTCAAAGAGAAGATAGGAGCCGTAACAATGAACATCACACCCGGAGGGCGGCATTAAAATAAAAGAGACTCAAAGAGTCTCTCTTCAGACAAAGTTACAAGGCTTGAATGAGAAGCCGCCACTGCTCAGCAGCCTTAATCAGCGCCAAGTACACTGTCGAGCACATGACCGTCCCTTTATCCAATTACAGCTGAGTAACATAACCGGTCCCGCTCGGATTTCTCCGAACTCCATGGATGTGACAAGAACTTCACGCACAACTCTACCTGTCATTTTTTCAACATTATCAATCCACTGGTTCTTCATGGTCTCAAAATGTTCATAAGCGGCTTGGTTCCCAGGATTCCTAAGTAGGATGCGAGCGGCTGAGACAACCTGGCGATGACAAAGCAAACTTTAAACACCAGAGCACCCAGCCACTCAAATACAAGCCTTCAGGGAAGCTTTCTACTTTCCACCTACAGATGGCACTATAAGGCCAAATATTGACAAGTCTCTCTTCAGACTCAATTAGGTTTGGTCTCATAAATAGATCCCCAGAATGGGCCCTGCCAAAAGGTTTTACAGTCATGGCCTTGTTTTAAGAAGGTAAAAAATAACAAAGTAAATGGGCATTCACTTGATACTTTAGAATATATAAAAAATGCCATATACTAAGTCCTTGGTGTCAAGTCATCCATCTTAAAAAAAATTACCACTGAAAAAGATACTAAAAGCTACTCAAAATTCATTTATGAATATTTACAAAACTGTCTACAGTTAACAAAATGCTTTTACAACTATTATCTTACTAAATCTTCACAATCCTGTGATGGAGACAGAACAAGTAATTTCTACATTTGACAGCTGCGAAAACCAAGACTCAGACAATTTAAGCGACTTGCTCAAGAACTCCCACTTAGTCACTTACAGCAGGTGGGGAAGGGACTAACATTTACTGAGCACTTCTGTGGTAAGTTACAGGCTGTGCACTTATCCTCTTAATCCTCCAAACAAGCCATTAGGAAGGCATTACCTCCATTTTACAGACGAGGGAACTCGAAGTCACAGATTTCATACCCAGACCTGTCTCCAAAGTCCCTGCTTCAAAGTCCATATATGGTGCCTTAAGTCGAATTTTCTGTTTCTCTTTTTGAGAAATCTTATTTTTATACAGAAAACCTATGCTTTACATTCCACATTTCATAAAAGTTTTTAAAGCAAGTTAGACATTCATATTTTATGGAAGGCTTTTCAAAAAGTTGGACAAGTGTGACTTTTCAAGTGAATCAAACTTGTTAACATGCCATTTGGGCAAAAGTTGAACAATTAGATGTGCTTATTTCCCTCTCTCCCTGCAAGTTCCCACCAAGGCCAATCACAGGTTTGTAAAGCCTGCACGGTTCCTACTGTGTCAGAGGCACTCAGGAGGTGTCTGCTGAGTAAATGAATGAAAAAATAATGAATTTTCTATAATTTGATTAGGAGGAAAAATATACAAACATTAAACTAAATGATCTTAAACTAGTATTTTTAAGAACACCTATCACCTGTTAGAATTTTAATTCCTGTCCAATTTGTTCTTTTATCTGCACTCTTCCAGCATACTACTCATGGTACACTAGCTATCTTGGTTAGTTAATTAAGTAGAAAGAAGAAAACAAGTTATGGGCCCAAATGACTTAAAAAAAAATTAAAAACCCTCAAAGGGATGTGGGAAAAGGCATAAGCTCTAAAATCAAAACAAAGTAAACTCTCAAGATTATCCAAATATTGCCCAAAGTATGGGGGGGGGGGGTTATTAGTTTTTTCTACTTTCAAAACTAATTTATTATCACTGTAAAAAACTCAAGCAATACAAAAGTGATCTTGAACAGTAAAGGTATGTGTGTTTTATCCATGACATCTTACGGTATGTGTTCAAAAATGTAGAGAAACAGTTCTGTAATTAATCTTCTTTACTGAATACCACATGGTAAGGACTGAAATGGTGAAAAGGGAGCAAAACCCAACCTGGGGTGTGAGTTCTCGGGCTGTCTTCACTGAAGCCTGAATTCCTTCCACCGTTGATTTGTTAGCAGTTCCAACAGCAGCCGCCTTCTCAGCCGTGGCACCAAGCCGTCCTGAATGGTTCTCAAAGTTGGCTGCCCTCTCATCAAATACCTTGAGAGAAAACAAAGACAGTAAAAAAAAACTTATTTAAATAAAATGGGTCTGGCAGTCTAAGAAAAAGTCTCTCTTTAAGCAGAAGTAGCGACCACTAGAGCAAAGGCTTCAGAGATGACACCAACCCTAATTAATAAGACAACAGTCAAACACCAGTCTGGGCCTTGCCATCTCACATACCCTTGGATTTCAGTTCAACTAGTGCTTACCAAGTGCAAACAGGACATCTGCCTCTGTGTAGTCTGTAATAAGAGTTTACAGAATGTAAAGACTTAATCCCCGTTTCCAAAAGGCTTATCCTAGTTAATGCATACATAAACCCACTCCGGGCTCCAGGGCAGGTTGCTGAGTACATTAAAAGCCAAGAATATCCAGAATCCTAAACAGAGCTCCAGCCTCCTCAGGACAGCATCCCTTATGTCCAACTACCATTAATGGCATAAAAACTCTGCCCCCGACATCCACAGGGAAAAACCGTAGCTGGTGCCCACAACTAGGACCAGGCCTGACACAGGGGTAAGGATGGCTGACTTTTATTATCCCAAATGCAAAACCATCTACCAAATTGTTCATTCACTCTCGCATTTTTTAAAAATTAACTTTTCTTTTTGACATGGATAGTTTTCAAGGTTGCATACCATGAAAGGGATGATTTAACTTAGATAAAATGACAAAAGATCTTCTGTCATTGGTTTGGAAAACATTACTGGAATTAATGCTTGAAAAAGCAAAGTATTCCAAACAGCACTGGGTCAGGTTAATACCATACACAGAGCATGTCAGAAACTGCCCAGCAGAATCCATCCTCTCCTTTCCTTCCCCTGAGGGTCTACCTGCCCATACTTGGAGAGCAGTTTAGGTTCTGGCAGACAATCTCCAAAGGTCTCCTGGTTCAAGAGCAGGCTCCAATCTCATTGCTAGGGTTCTGTGTTTACCCACTCAAGTCTCTTCCCCACTCTGCCTCTTGTCTGGACTCACCTACCTAGGTATCTTGCCATTTAATGCTCAGAATCTCTGCCTAAATCTCTGACCCCCTGGTCTCTTCCACCTGGCCTCAGTCCTTGTTTCTTTCCTTGGCTGCCCTTCCACACTCTGGATCTACAGGGCTTTGGCCAAACTTGGTTGATCATGTCAATCCCGGCCCATGTCTGCTTCTCCCTCTGATTAAATTGACTGCTTAACTTGCTGTTCTTGTCACTCAATCAAAATTCACCCAGCACCTACCATGTGCCAGGCACTGGAGTAGTTGCTAAAGACACAAAGACAGATATGACAAAATTTCTGCATCCCAAGGAGCTCATAGTCCAGTGGGGTATTCACAAACAGATATTCATAATGGAGTGTGAAGCTAAGCACATATCATGGAAGCCAAAGGAAAGGCATTTAACCACCAGGAAGTAAAGGATAATGGAATAAATAGGAATTAACTGAAAAAGAAGATAATTACTTAGGCAGAGAGACAGAAAGAACAAAGCCCTGGAAGGGAGAAAAGACAGAGTATGCAGGAAACTATAAGCAATTACGCATTGCTGCTGAGGTTCTGAGAGGCCGAGGTTTGTAGGAAGCAGGTATAGAGAGTATTAGAAGCCAGATTAGAGCTCTGGCTTTCTCCCCACTGAAGGGTTTAAGCAGGAAAATATCAGGATCAAATCTGTATATTTATTTTATTGGTGGCCTAGGGACAGATGCAACAAAGACCAACCAGAACTGAACGGTCAGTCATACAGGCAGCAGGGGACAAGGTTCAGAACTAGAGCTGTAGCAACATGAATGGAAAATGGAAAGGATTCAAGAAATATTTGTGAAATCAAAGTAGCCTGCCTTAATTTATTGGTGTGGAAAGAGGAAAGGAAGGAAACAGTCAATGGTGACTTGTAAATTTCCAAGGGAGACACAACAGAAGGATAACACGCCGAGGTACCTATAAACATCTACATGGAGAGGACCAGCACAAAGTTCAATCTACTAGCATGAAACTCAGAGATGTCTGAAATTTTAAAAATATATATAAATCATCCCAGCCTAAAGGGCACTCTGAGCTGAACTGCCTAGTAACCTAGGCTAGAGGGAAAAAATGGGGGCCATTAACGAATAATAATAACATAACACTTCACCCACCAGATCTACACTGTGTTGGGTGCCTGACCTAACCCTTTTCCTTTGCTGCCAGTACTGGATAGGCCGGAACCAAATACTTGCTTTCCTAGATTCCTTTGCATCTGCAGTAGCCATGTGACAGAGTTCTAGCCAATGAGACAAAAGCAAAAGTCTCCTGGAAGATTTCTGGGAAAGGCTTGCCGGCCTGCCTGCCTTGCTTCCTTCCTTGCTTCCTTGCTTCCTTGCTTCCTTCCTTCCTTCCTTCCTTCCATTACGAACTTTGTGCCAGGCATTGTTCTAAGAACTGGGAATAAAGTAATGACAAAACAAAGTACCTTCCCACATGGAATTTCATGCTAATGTGAGGGAGACAAACAAAAAATGAGGTAAATGTGTCAAATGTTGATAAACACTAAGAAAAGCAGGATATAAAGATTAAGAAATCCATGGGAGTAACAGTGGGGTTACTACTGTAGGTGATGACCCAAAAGTGACATTTCGGTAGGAAGCTGAAAAAAAGTGAGTGCATAATGCATATAGTTATCTATGTAGGAAGACCAGAGAGAACAAATATGAAGGCCCCAAGGTTAGAACATGTGAACATAAACAAGGAATACTGGGAATGCAAGGCAAGGAGGTTGACCTAGACAGAAGAGCATGAGGGAGAAGAGTGGTCCCACATGAGGTCGGAGTAGATGGGAGACCAGGTGCAGTGCTCAAGCTGCCTGTACCGACTCACACCAGCTCAGCAAAACCAATGTGCCCACCTCTTCCCAACTCTGCTTTCAGTGGCTTCATTTTGCAACAGCCACAATGGGAGTATTTACAACATGGAAACCAACAAACATTACAAATCAGGGTTTTCTGTTTTGGGAGGCTTTTTCCAGGAGAACTAGTCTACCAGCACATCACTGACCTTTCTGTTCTAAGGACTCTGGGTCAGGGCAAGACATTCTTAACTGATACCCTTGGTGACTGAAAGGAGAGGTGGCAGGGCCCTCCCTCTTCTACCCTCCCACCCTTCACCCACAGTATCCCAACCTGATGCCCACTGTAATCACATTTTACCTTTACAGAAAAATAAGTAATAAATAGGTGTTTGGGGGGGGGGGGGGGTTGACCAACAGAAGAAATGGAAGACCTCAGGTACCCACCTCTTCCCTATTGGGTGCATCAGGAGGTGCAGTGGCCGCCACTGCCAACAGCTTGATGGGCGTTGTGGTGTCGCTGAAAACATCTGACACCTCCTGAGTCATGGCCTCCTGCATCTGGGCTTTCAGATCCTTAAAAACATCGTTTACAAATGAAAATTTCCAAAATTATCTAAAGAGCACATCTGCCATTATCCTCACTTTACTGGCACATTCATTCATTCATTCATCTAATCTTTTACTCAATAAACATTGTGGAGTATGAACTATATACTGAGCTAGCATAGAACAAGTGTAAGATAGGAATCCTGCCCTCTAAGCTATTAGTATCTAGTAGAAGAGGTAAAACATGATCCACACTTTCCTGGAGACTGTTCTACTCAGTCAAGAAATCTTACTTCCTTTCTTGGTGGCCTCTAAGAAATGATACTGAGAGTCATGGAGTTGAGCCCAAAGAAGACCCTATGAGAGACAGCCTTCCCCACCACCCCCAATGATGGAGGGGCCCGGGAATGACCACAGTGATTATAAAGATTGTGTGGTGGAGGCGGTGTCAGGTTTCTAAGCATTTTCTTGTATTAAGAGGAAAGAAATCAAGAATGGGAATTTTTTATGTGTTTTTATAACTGAGTTTCTAGAAAAACTGGATAACCAATACATGTACCCATTTCTTAACATGGTCTGAAGAATAGAATTCTTAGATGTCATCAAAAGCTCTTTTCCATAGTTACCACACTCAGCCCAATCTAAGTTTGCAGTCTCAATCACCCCCAGTTTCTCAAGGTGGGTGGCATGTACTGGCTGGTGGTACCTGAGATGATTTTAGTTGTGATATAGAAAAATGTTTTTATTTTAATAATTATGTGTTTCTTTTAAAGAATTTTAGAGAAAATATAAATAGCTCATGAAGCTCATGATGTCAGGATTATTTGAAAGTTTTCTTTTAAATAAATTTACTTGTTTAAAAAAGGCATCCATTTGAACATAAATAGTGACTAAACAGTACAGGCAAACAGGCAATACCCAGTTTGAGTTGCTGTCACACACTGGTGAGCTTTTTCCTAGTAAGCTCTGAATTTCCTTATATCCTTAGTCACACTCTTTTCACTTTTCCTAGACTAAAAATTTATGAATGTAAAAAAAAACTCTCCATCCCTAACTTTTCAATAAATAAACACAAGAAATGTAGTGATATGCATGCTCGAATTCTACCTTTAAGGAGTCTTGGAGCTGAGATGCCAGTGCTCTCGCCTGAGGGCTTTCCCCTTCCCCCCGGGCAGCCAGGTCAGCGAGCTGGGCCGTCAGCTGGTCCACTCTGTCACACTTTGCAAGAAGATCTTGACGATAAGGCCCCATCATGACATTAGCCAAACGATGCCCTTCGGCCACAAGCCCTCGGATGGCAGCCTGACCTGGACCAGGAGGGAGACACTGAAACTCACTAGGACCTGGCGAAGACAACTGCAGTGCCACCTGCTAAGCTGTTTTTATTTCTTTTTAAGACTAATATTTAGTGAGTTTTTTCCCCCAACAACAGAAAAAAATTGAGGTGATACAGAAAAGTATAAATAATAAACCATCCACAATCCCATCACTCACAGTGTATATATTTGTACTCCTAGTCTTTTTCAATGCACTGCATGCACATACACATTTCCTATTCATCCTCCTTTACAAAATTAGACACATACTATATTTTTATTTCTTGCTTCTTTTTACTGAACATGAGCATTTTTCCACATCATTAGATATTCTTCAAAAATTAAGATCTATAATCTGTGTAATATTTTACAATACTAACCATAATTATTTACTTATTATTTAACATTTACTCTGTTTATATACATCGCTAATTAGAATAAATTCCTGGAAGTCAGATTGCTGAGTCAATGAGTATGAACTTTGTTAAAGCTCTTGACACATAATACAAAACCAACATTCAGAAAGTTTGGTTTTACCAATTTATTCTTCTACCAGTAAATTATACGTCTGCTTGATTCCCTGACACTGGGAATCACCAATTAAAAAATTTATCTTTTTATCCAATGAATACAGCAAATGAAGTAAACAGCTCTTTCAACTTCAGCAGGCTTGCTGCCATAATATGACCTAAATTCTTCTAGATTCATTCCTAAAATCTCCCCAAAGTGAAAATTTTAGGTTATTAACTCTGCTAGTGACTGGCATGATGCAGGAGCCCTCCCAGCTCAAAATAACCTTGGTAGTTAAGCGTCATTTACTATGTTCAAAAATGGTATTTAGCCCTGACTGGTGCGGCTCAGTGGGTTAGGCATCGTCCCACAAACCAAAAGGTAGTCAGTTCAATTCCTAGTCAGGACACATGCCTGGGTTGCAGTCCAGGTCCCCAGGGTGGAGGCGTGAAAGAAGCAACCAAATGATGTTTCTCCTGCACATTGATATTTCTTTCCCTCTCTTTCTCCCTCCCTTCCCCTCTCTCTAAAAATTAGATAAATAAACAAAACCTTTGAGAGAATATATTTAAATGGGTACTTTCTAAGAACTCTAGGAACAGCAATACGATAATGGAAGTACACGTAGACTGAAAATAATTAGTTCAAAGTTGCAATTCCAACCCGAGGACCTATCAATTTGCCCACAGCAAAATAACTTATTCACTAATACTTCTTGATTAAATCACAGAAATCTCAGCTACATTTGGAAATGGAATCACACTGTAGAATGACTTACTCATCAGGGGCCAAAGAACCCCTTCTGCACTTGATTACAGATGATACAGGATCTCTATCAACAACTAACTTGCTTATTGTCACCGAGCCCAGTTTAACGATGGTTAAGTGCTCTGATGGCCTTACCAACTCCCCGGTCATCCACTGTGGGGTTATCGATCCACCTCTGTGCTTGCTCAATCTTGCCCTCAAGGTGGACAGCTGCTTTGGCGGGTCTGCTGTTGGCCACAGCCCTATTGGTTTTGGTCTGCAAGTTCTGCAGGGCAGTGGCCACCTGTTTGGCCAATGCCCGGGCCTCTGGGGAGTCTCCTTTCCCCCTGCAGAGAAAAAAAACAACCTTTCTGTCACACATAAATATTGATATTTACACTGAGATGATTTAGTTGCTGATAGAAATGCTAGTAAGATGTAAAGTGCTAATAATTATAATTGGGTTTAAAAGAAGAATAGCTTATCTATTTGGCCCTTAAATAAGAAATTAATAATCTAAATTCAGGTAATTTTGTCCAGTCAAGACATTAAATGTAAGTTTAGATCAATCTAGCTCAGTCAAGAGCCATTTGGGAAACTGAGCTCAATCAATCGTCACTAGGTTAGCTGGCCTCATCAGCCTATCTCTGAACACGCTCGTTCCCTGAGGCGCTAGGCAGGCCCGAGTAGCCACATGTACTATGTAGTAGCAGTGATAGTAGTTATAGTGGGACTAGTGGCAGTTAATAAAAAAGTAACATAACAAAAAGTTTGCTGTAAAACAGTATGCCTTGTTACGCTGGCAGCAGCCTCATATATCTCTTGATTGTATCATTTCCTCTTCACTTGTGCTTCACTTAATCTTGTGTTACTTTGTACGGGAACATGCTATACAGACTTGTAGCCTAGAAGCAATGGGCTATACGAAATCGCCTGATGAAGCATTTCTCAAAACATATTCCCATCGTTAAGCAGGGCGTGACTGTGTGTATGTGTAAGTATTTATACATATATATGTATGACACAGTAATAGATCTGCTATATTACCATTACCACTAATTCTCTCCCTATCCTTTAGAAACACTAATGTGTGCCCGCTATGTAAGTATATGCGCTTGTGTTAGGATGCTAAGAAAACAGTCTCCGACTGTGAGAATTTTAAAATCTAATGAATGTAACTGACTATAATAACGGGCTAACATTAATGAACATAGGCCTAGCTAGACAGACATTATATTTTACAAATGTCAAATTATGCATTTTCCTAGTAACTCAAAATTTTGGCCTAAAGCAGGGATCCCCAAGTGACTGAGCTTGATATACAATCAAATTTCAGCAGTAACCTCAGTTGATCTCTATCACCACAGTCTCCTGCCTAAAGTGTGTCTACGCTGCTCCCACCCATTTCCTATTTCATGATCCTAGCCAAGAGTTTGCTTTCTTAGCCAACACTGCCCTCTTAGTCAGCATAAGACTTGAAAGAACTCTAAGGTACCTCTCATTGGAAAAAGGTTAGGTGCGCTCTCTCCCTGGGAAGCACAGGAAATGAAACATGCAAGTTGAATGGAAAGCAGCAGCTCACAGATACTGACACGACAATGGTTAACCCTGAAGAAGTAGCTGGAGGTGGGAGGTAGGAAAAAAGCAACTTTTACTTTTGATGCTGAACTTATTCTTTCAGCATGTGCTGCAGGGCTTTTTTTTTTAAAGAGAGAAAAATATCTATCAAAAAAAAAAAAAAAAAAGCAACACTTCTTTCTTACATAATCAAAGTAGGTGCCATGAAAGCATTTAAGAGAAGCTGTGGTGAGGAGGCTGCATTTAAGGATCTCTTATCATTGCTACTTAAGAAATAACTTTCCTTGGGGAGGAAGAAAGTATATTCACATGACTCCCCCCCATTCTCCTCCCACCCCAGGAAGTTTTTCATAGCTACACTCAAAAATTACTTTCCTCATATACCTGGGAAACAGATATGTCACAAACAATGTAGCAGAAAAAGTCCTAACTTAGAAATGAAGAATACAGATCTCAAAAAAGGAGTTCTTGCCATCCTAAATTAATTTAAAAACTATGCAATCAGCAATAAATCATGAAACTTCAATTGTACCAATGATAACATAAGTATCTGAATTAGTCATGTAACAGAATCAGTGAGAGTACAGTGAAGAGCATCACATATGCATTTAACCTACAGAATTTAACTATGTATGTGCTTAGGGAAAAAAGAGAGAAATTAAAGGGCAATTTAAGTGATTAAATACATACTGTCTTCGAAAGTCTGCTAATTTAGATGTCAGAGCCGCTATTTCTCCAAGAGAACGTAAAATGTCATCCCTCTCTTTAGGATCATCACATAATTCTGCTATTTTTCGAGCTTCAGCCAAAGCCCCTCGAATCTGTTCTTCTCCTTCTGGTCCCCCATTTGGATCTGCAAGCCAGTTCTATACACACAGAAATGGAAACGCAGCACACCATGATCCACTCATGAAGCACATTATATTACACTTCATATAATCAGAAATATTGCCAAAGTCATTACAAGGCACACCAGTAATTGGTTTGACAATGCTGATCCTTATTGTTTTACATACATTCTTAGCTCAGGTAAAATCAAATCAATCCCTCCCTCATCTTTTAAAAAATATTTTTTTTATTTCCCATTAGAATGAAATATCTTCACAAGCTTTATCTCATTTTTAATTAGTCACACCTTATTAATTCTTCAATTTCTCAAACATGTTTTTTTTGTGAGATGAAATCATTTTACAGTACAGAAGTATCAGAAAATGTTAACCCTTTAACATTGCTATGACCAAATACAGTTGTGAATTCTGAGATGAACAGTTTTAATATACTATAATCTATACCAGGAGCTAGGATTCTATTGGTATTCAGTGCTTACTTTTAACTAATTAAATTATTAAAAAATGGATGTTTATTTCAAAATATAGATAAATATTGGTCTAAACCTGTGTTAGTAAGAGAGGTGTTAACATTGGTAACTGCTGGAAATTATCATCACTTAGAAACATCCTTTATCCACCCACAGTAAATGAGGGGGAGAAAGGAAGGAGGCGGGAGGGAGTGGGGGGAGGGAAGGAGAGAGAGGGAAAGAGAGGGAGAGAGAGGGATGGAGAGGGAGAGAGAAGGAAGGAGGGAGAGGGAGGGATAGATTAAGGATATTTATGGGACACTTCTCTTTCTCTTTTATTTTCCACCCCTTCTAAAAATCATCATTACTACCTGAGCAGCATCAATCTTCTTTGCAATGCTTTGCTTTGAGTTTGTCATGGCTTCCAGTTTGCGGGCTGCATTCTCCACTTTTGCGGTGAGCACATCCAGACCCTGAGACACCTGCTGGGCTTTCTGCATGGCCACAGGTGAAGCTCCTTGTCCTCTACTCAAAACAGGCAGATGCTGTTATTGCACACTCTCAAATACTTAACAGCAAAATATTAATAAAAACACAATATATGTCGTTTCTGTTAACACACTTGTCTTTTTCTTTTTCTCCAGTAAGTCTGAGATAGCACAAGAAAATAGAGATGAACAAAACACAAAAGCTTCGTGGAGCTGCATAACAACCATTTTAAAGACCAGGTCTGCAGATTTTTAATAATAATGATTCGCCTCTTGGTGGGAATTACATAATCAAATCTAAACTTCAGGGGGAAACTGTGCTTGTGATCTTATTGCTATGGAGGGTTTTGTTACCATAGTAATGTGTGCTTTCGAAATAAGCAGCCCATTAGATTGTCTTATTTATGGGCAAGCATACTTTAAAACCGTTTCAGGAGGCGACATGCACAGTGCACTGAAAGCACTCTCTAGTGGGACCCAACGGATCTGTGTTCAAATCCTGGCTCCTGGTACCTGTGGAACCTTGTGATATTTAACCTCCTAAGGCTTTACCTTTTTATCTTATAAAATAAGGGGTGGGTATGTAATAACACTTGCCCTGCTTATCAAGTAAAGTAGCTTCAAAACACATACACACACAAACATTTGAAAACATGTTGGTAATAAAGCTATTCACATACATAACTATTAATATTATTGAGTTGTCATTATTATTATAATGAACCTAGTGATGATCTTAAATATCTACCTTCCACTCCCATGCGCGTGGTAACAAGAAACCATTGTTTCCCATCAAATTTCTACACGTGATCTTAGCCAAAAGGCCGAGAAGCGATCCGCCCCCATCAAATTTCTAAAGAACTAATTCCACTATTTTCCTAAGAAGTGATATGCTGCTGTTACTACAAAAAAAGTAATGTGAGTTGGCAGAAACGTGTTTTCCCTTTGTAGACACTTTCCAACTCATACCAAAGTAAAAATTTCATACCAGCTCAGATTTTGTAAATCTACTCAGACTGGTAAACTCAATGACAGGGGTCACAGATTTGTCACTTGTTAGAATGGCATGGCTGATCATCCTAATCTGAGTTTCCAAAACATCTCTGCTGCCCTTAATAATAGTGTGGATCTATTACTCATTTCTATCTCCTCTTTTTAAATATATATCTATTTTTTACCTACACCAATACTTTAGGTTATAAACTCAACATTTATTGCAAGGTATTTTCAAGGTATTTATACCTTTTACTGGTACTTGAGGCAGAGGAATGGAAAATTTAGGAAACATACTTTTCATGATTTAATTTGCATTTCTCCTTCAAAACTAGTAAAGATGAGGAATCTTTTTAGTATAAGAGTCCAACTTTGAAAAAGTAAAGATATTTATGGGCTACATAGCTTTTCTCACTAAAAATTAAAAATTTATTGAGTCCTATGCAGGGAAAATATATACTTGCAACCTAGAAGCCCTAGGTGACCAAGTCAAAGAATATCAATGAGGAAGTTGTTACTGAGTTTCAGCCATCAAAATGTTAAATAGCTGGGCATATTTAAGGAAGAAAAACGGGGAGTTAGCTCTCGAATCTTTCATCATGAATGGATATTGCAGACTCCAATGTGAATTGACCCACAGCTGCTCATCTCTGTTCTAGCCTTTTCTCTTTAAAGATTAATGGTTGATCCCATAGAGCAACTACCTCATTCTCTTGCTCAAATTCATCTTTCTCCAAACACACACAACTGTGTATTTGAGAATTCCAAGTGAAAACTGTCTCCACCACACTGTGAAAAGGCTGCAGACAAAAGAGCCAACAGTGAGAAATTAGAAGAGCCAAGAATCTCGTCAAACTGCACTGGCATTCCTCCGAATGGGGACAGAACTTCTTTTTGTCCTTTCTGTAAAGTTCTTGCCATGTTTATGACAGGGGAGACTGCTGCACAGCAGGAGAAAAAGGCTCACCGAGTCCAGTGAAATAACATTCATTTATGCTGTTGCTTCCCCGCTTCAAGGTAGCTTCCAGGGCCACACTGAATCAACGAACCTCTGGAAATTGTATGGAATATTGTTTATATGCATCATTTTAGGTAGAGATTCATGGCTTTCATTGGACTATAAAAATCATGTGGATCCAAAAAAGGCTAAGAACTTACCCTTTACAAACTGTATTCCTAAGTCTATTATGTTAATATACTGGAGACTGGGTGTAACAGCGAATAATATGTCAGAGCGTTTCTGAGGCCGGTTTGTATAGAGACCCCGGATGTCCCCATTATCTCAAGCTATCTCATGACACTCTTGAAGCAAAACTAAACTTCACCTATACTAGTATCTCACCTTACTTCGATTTTTCCCAATGTCCATAAAAATTAGGGTATTTTAGAACTTCATAACTCTATGATTGAGTTCTACCGAAAAAAACCCTGTATTATACTTAGGTTTCTTAATAGCAAACTGTACATATTTAGTTTATAGGAGAAAAAGTTCTAAAAGCCAAGACTTGACGGGGGTAAAAGTATTAGGAAACCAAATGAATAATTATGAAACAGAAACTTAGAAGAGCATGGAAATTACCAAGTTAAAGAAGGAAAAGTTCACTTCAATCTCCAAAGAATTAACAGAGTATAGTATCTATGTTGTCTATTAGCCAAAGACAACACAGTGAAATTACTAGACTCGCACTCTGTCAGGAGTGAGATCCTACCTATTGCCGACCGCTGCTCCGGTAAGAGCAGAGGACCTTTACCTGGCTCGGAGGTCAGCCACTTGGTCAGTCATCTGCCCTAGCATTTTGCAGGTTCCCAGGATCTCTCTGCGTTCCTTGCCTGCACAGAGTTCACCAACCTTTCCAGCTTCATCTAAGATCTGCCTGATGGCCTGCTCACCAGCATCCCCTAAAATAAAGAGATATTCAATATCTACATTGTTAATTATTTAGAGAGGGTGCCTTACAAGTCATTTCACTCACGAAGGAACAGATGAAAAAACGACAAGGTGAATAGAAGACAATACATCTGATAGCTAACAGTCAGGCAGTGCCCTTCCAACCTTAGGGTGAGGTTCCAATCACAGACACTGCTAAAAAAACTCCCCTGAACCACAGCCACATGGAGGTAATAAGCAGCTTGTGGTAAGAATATAGATGATGAAAATAGGCTCTAACAATTTACTAGTATTCAGCACCTCCAGCCTCCCTTAGGCTTTTAACATTCATTCAAATATTTATCTAAAATTGAACAAATATTAGATTAGAAAATCCTAGCTCAATAACCTATTTGGGTCTTCTTATCTTTATATAAGCTAACTTTGGTTTACAATTCTTATTGGTATCATTATTTGATCTGCTTAACTAAGTACTTGTTGACATAAATGGAAATATGCCCAAAGGGAATAAAAGAAGAAGAGCTTTTATTCAAAATAATTACCCTTCTGATTCAGGGAAGATGTGAATCAAGAATTTTGCAATGAATGCCCAGTTCCACTTGGTTTATTCCTCCATGATAAGAGATGATTAGTCTATGTCCTCCATCCTTTTAAAACCCAGTAATGTTTCACTTATTCAAAACTAATTGAATGGTGTATGCTCCTACATGTTGCAGTAGTTATCTCAGGATTATGAAATTCTGGGAAGATGTCTTTCTCATTAGCTTTCTATTGTTTGTATCAGAAAAGTAGAACCAGCGGGTTACCTGGGGAGGCACTGGGATCTCGGAGCCAGCCCTTGGCCTGGTTCAGTTTGGAGTCTATGGAGGCCAATGCTCTCTTCATGGCTTCGGTGTCCTTTTGAAGAGAAATATCAGTTATTTCTTTTTCAAAAACTGACATACCATGATACAAAGTAAGACAGAGAAGAAGTGACAGCATTGACATACAATAGAGCTAAGATAGTCCTACAAAGCCTTAAAAATATTCTCATCACACCATAATGCTTATTTCAGCATCTTGCATGCAAATCTCCAGTTAATTCTATTGTTTCCTGATGTCCCTGTTGCTAAACTGTGAAAACTGGTAAGATCGCTCAAGCCAAAAGATGTTTAATGTCTTCAGCAGGAAAAAAGCCCTGTTGTCACATGCCTTATTATCAGCCTTTCCACTAGTCCACATTCAACTACTGCAGCCCTGCCAAAGCCCGCCAGGCTTCAGGGAAGCTTCATTAGCACACGGTGCCACAAGTCACAGTTGGTTTACATCTTGTTTTGAAATACACACACACTGGGTAATGTTTCACTATGCTAGATTAATATAAAAAATTAGATTGCTGGTTGGAAAAAAGAATAAAGATGTTAACTTAGCAATTTAGTTTTAATTCCACAAATAAACCACTAAATATAAGAAAGAAGTATTTTTCTGGCCTTCCCTACCACTCCTTATCCTTAGTTCCCTTACCATCCCCAACCTGGAAGAAGAGGTAGGATAAAATAAGCAGCCCTCAGTGTATTGTTTAAAATTATGGTTCATAATAACTAACATAAAATTTAACATAAAATCTCCCAGGATATAGTGTGAAAAGGTGAAACAACGGACTAGTCACTTTAAAAGTATATATACACATACTTTTAAAGACTTTATTTCTTTTTAGAGAGAGAGGGTAAGGGAGAGAGAAAGATTGGGAGAGAAACATCAATGTGTGGTTGCCTCTCACACGCCCCTAACTGGGGACCTGGCCTGCCACCCAAGCATGTGCCCTGACTGGGAATCGAACCAGCGACACCTTTTGGTTCGGAAGCCAGCACTCAATCAACCCACTGAGCCACAGGAGCCAGGACTAAAAATATACATATGTTTAATAAAGTTTTTAAAATATAGAAAAATGCTGAGTACTATATACCCAGAGGTAACCAATAGCCATGTACCCATCCTCACAATTGACAAACCAGCCACTTGAATCTCTATTTAACACCTTAAAAGACAGTCCACCCCTTTTGCTCTAGAACACTCTTTCACCAAACCACAGAGTTAACCTCTGAAATTCTAGACAATACCCTATATCCCTAGCTTTTTTCAATTTCCAGTCCTGCAAAGCTTGGGTTCTTAAAGGTGTTATACCACTAGGTTTCCACACGGGGGCACCAGGACCCCCCCTTCCAATTCCATCAACTCCAGGCCCAGCACAAGTAAGGGCTGGGAGCACTCAGAGACTTAAAAGGTCAGGACAGGGCCCGGATCACAGCTTTTCCCAAGCACACATTCAAATTATAGAATGCTCAGCTTTGGATTCCTTCCTTCCCCATCTAAACAGATTGTTCTCTTGTTGCAACATTGGCTATCTACGGTGCTAAAGAGCAAATTCTCAGCCACAAATAAAGAGCAGTGAACTACTCTTACTGAAAAAAAATGAAAATAAAATATATTTATCATCAAATTATATGTAATTATTGTAGCTACCTATCAGTAAAAGGCAGAGTGGTAAGAGGATCTGTTTCAAAAATCCATTTGTGACTAGTACATGCAGACAAGTGGCATTTGATTCTCAAATGGTTTAAATATCTGCTCCTCCTCTATCTTATTCTGTATTCACCTATACAGCAAACCTTGCCTTCGGAAGCAACACAAAGATCACTTTAGCTTAATTCCAAGTAAGGATTCCAAATCAGTATCTTTTCAGAGTGTTTCAGGCAACTCCTAACCTCAGAGAGTTAGATAGCCTTTAGGGTCTGCCACAAGTTACAGGCCTTTGTCTAGAATCATATTTAAAAAAAAATTCACAAACTCTCACCTAGAAAGCATGCGCACCCTTTGAAGAAGAAACTTATATCCATGTAAAAGTACTTAATTTAAAATCTATTAATAACCATTCTCTAACATACATATTTTCAGTGAAAAATAATATTTATTCAAAAATCTAAATTCAAGGAGAAACCAAGATCATAAAAACTCTTTAGCATCTACCCTAGCATGAAAGGCTACTTAGGAAGCAAACTTTAAGCATTTCCGGCATGTTAGGTTGTTTGAAGCTTTTTTTCCCCTCAGTACTTCATTTTTAAATGTAATTTAATTTTACAAATTAAGAAACAGGGGTTCTGTCCTAGAAATCCAATTTGATATCAGGTTTGTTGACATCAAACCCCATTATTTTCTATTAGATGAAAATCAAGACTCTTTTCGTTTACCAGGAAATTCACTAACCTCCTGCGACAGTCAGCATATCTTTGGCCTCGTTGATTTGGGCTTTGGTTAACACTGCCCAGAAAATAAGCTCCAGAATCAAATTAATAACCCTCACTAACCTAAATGACTGCTTTTATTCTCCATTGCCCAAAAATGATTTCGAACACAATGGAAAAGCTGGCTTTGCTCTATTTAATATCCTCAAAAATCATTGCTTATTTTTCTCCCTAATAAAGTGTGATTGGCTACCACACTTCAAGGAAAGAATCTAATCTAATTCCCAGGAAGTAATTTACTCCTGAGTGGGAGATATGACATCAAGAAGTTAAAATTAAGAGATGCTCATTTTCCCCTGAAAAGAATCAATGACAAATTAAAATGAAGCTGCATTTTTAAACTGGGAATTTCAATTAGTTACCAAAGTTTTTAGTAGCATAAATTTTAGACAATTTTAGAAATTTAAAAGGTCACTGAAAGGGCTACTTAAATTCTTTCTCGAATGGGGCAAGTTGTGAATAATCATTTAAACACAATATATTTTAATGCCATGTCTACTAAAAACAAAAATGTCTGTGGAAACAATTACTCTTGCTTCCTAAGAATCTCATATACACTTCTTTCGAAGAATAGTATTTATTATGGGATTGGCAGAATTCTGTCATAAGCAACAGTAACAAGTATATTAACACCAAATGTGATATAAACAAATTCACTGAGCAACCAGGACTGTAAGTCACTATAAGATATAGTTATAAAGGGTAAAAATAACCATAACCGTTGTGGTCAATCATATTTTGTACCATACAGCTTTTAGTTAAACCTTGTCATGTAAATCTAAGTACCCAAAGTATAATGGGGGCATAACATAGAAGAGAAAAAAAAATGGCACCTTCATGTGAGTATTTTTCTCTGTAAAATCTCAAATACAGGAAAGAGAAAAGTCCCCACCAATCTCTTCTCTGGGTTTCTTGGTTCCTTTTTTTTTTTTTTCATAAGAGTGAGTGTATAAAAGACCAGATCTAGTCCTGTAGCTTTGGTGACAGCTGGCACAGATCTGGCCCTCCTCCTACGGCCCCCTTCACTGTAAAACTCTAATGAGTTTATGTTTTACGTGAAAACCACAGTGCCTTGGCACTCTCCGCCACATACCAAAAGGTGGAAGAACAACCTAAAAGAACTCCGTTTTACATGCATTCCCAGGAACTAAAACCGTCCTGAAATTTGATATAAAGTTAGACCTAAGTAACACAGGATAATACTGAGAACCACTGAGTTCCTTTTATAGGCAATCAGGAGGAACTGTGGTAGGAAAAGTAAGGTCCTGTTATCACAGGCTCTTGAAAATTGTACATAAGGAACCAGGACCCCCCCTCTGTCCCTGCCCTAGCTACTCTCCGTTTTTCCTATGAACACCTCCCCTCCCTACTCTTCCTACTCTGTTCTACCCCTGACCACATTTCCACCCCCAAATCAATGTTTTAAACAAAGACATTTCTGGAAAGGAGAGATTGGGCAGTAGAACAAAATCTTACAAACTATAAGTAATGACAGAAGGTGTCTAGCCCCAAGGCTTCAAGCAAGTTACCCTCCGGGGTTTCGGTTCCTCGTTTCTAAGAATACTCAGCTCTAAAACTCTTTGCCACCTATGATCACACAATCAGATCTACCAAATAGAGATCACTTGGATCAGAAGGAAACATCAATTCTTTAACATTTTGGGCCTTTCTCCTGTTCACAGAGAGGGATAAAATATCATAAACACCTGCATTAACTATTCATCTGAAACTCTAACAGATAAATCTTTCATTGTATTAGCTGCTAAAATAAAACACTAGGAACCTCATAAAAATCTCATGTATAACCTCATTTTTTCAAAAATGAGAAAAAAATCCAATGATCTGCAGTAAAGGCAAGTATTAAAGGACTGCATGTTCTTACCAATATTTCCTTCTTTGGTAGGGCAGATTAATCTGAGACGTGTGAGTCAGTCACCACACTTAACCATCACCAGCCTAGGCCCCACAGTGGTAGGACACCCACCACAGGAACTAATCCTGAATAATAGTATCTAATGACTCAACATGCCGTTGCAGGAGCACCTATATGTGTTCACAAACTATTAGCAATAAAAGACGTTTAAATTTTTTCTCACTTCCTCTTGATTCTCAGCATGCATCAAGATACAAGTCACATAAGTATATATACATAAAAGTATACATATATTGCTAAATTACAAGGGGTTAAATTAGGATCGTTTAATTCACAAATTCTTTTGTTTCATAATGTATTCCCAAGAAAAAAGCTAAACTAATTTTTAATGATCACTTATAAGATGCTTGTTGATTTAAAGAGGGGGAAATTTTTGGTGAAGTATTTAAAGTCAAGGTACTCTTAAGTTTATAGATCTGCAACTTGAATGTAGGCATACAGGTAAAATGATCAGCTATTGCATTGCCTCTTTAAAACCTTAACTTATTCAGCAAGATGCACTTTTACCAAGAATTTTTTCCACTTACTTTCATCCCCCACTTTTCTAGAGGAACCATCACTTTCCAGGAGAAAACTGCACCAATAGGGAAGCATGAAACAAGTATGGTAAGACAAGTTAATTCTTTATTGATAGGGGTGAGAGGAGGTAAAAGAGACTGTATGTATAATATTAAACAGAATGGGAAGCCAGGGGACACAGACAGACACAGGGTCTGAATTAATTCACTGCTTACAACTGAGCAATGGAAGATGCATAATGCTGCTAAAACTGAAAAATAACCAAAACCCTACCTACCAAGTTCCATTTTCAAGGTAAAATTTCTTTTTTCTAAATAATCCTGTAACTAATAAAAAGTATTACTCTGAGTGGGTAAGAGGAGGTCAGGTGGACGGGAATGAGATTAGGAGTGAGATTTGTCATGTGTATCTTTTTATAGCAATTGATTTTTTTGAACCAGGTAAATGTATACCAAAAGCAAAGTGAAGTTAAAAATAAACATTTCTTGCCTTCTCTGATGCCATTATGTACTTGAGCTTCTTTTGGCCAAGCTAATTTTATTTACTTTCTTTTATTCTGATAGTTTTCCAACGTCCTAACAGTCTGGTTCCTTCCAGACCAGCATAAAACTGAGACAGCTACAAGACTGTACACGGTGGGCCAGGTCCATCTTCCTTGTACAGTGTATCCCCCGAAGGGCCTAATCCTCATCTTGAAAAACTCAGCTGAGCACATTTTTCTAAAAGAAGTCGCTCTCGATGATACACAAAATAAAGCTCAGTAACACTTATTTACTAAATGATGGATGACTCTTCCTCTCCAAAAATAGATAAAACATTAAGGCTGCAATGCCTGCTTCTCCTTTTTACTGTTTCTCATCTGCTGGGAGCAATGAAGAGAGATAAGGAAAGAGACTGGGTTAGGGGAGCATGAAGTCATGGAGAATTACAGCTGAGTCACAGCTTCCATAGCAGAACATGCAGTGAGCCATGGACTGAAGTTAGGAAAAACTTTAGATAAAACCTTACTTTTTTTCCTTTTGATTTTGAAGACTAGGTTTATTGTGAAGGACAGTTGTCCCATCTAAACTCTCTGCCTACCCATTTTCATTATGGCTTAAAATTTCAATGACACATCTCCAAAAGCAAAATTCCAGAGCCTGCAAAGGAGACTGGTAGGAGAGGCAAACAGAGAGATGACATCAGCTGGAAGTTTCCTAAGCAGGGTCCACAGGTAACTTAGGGGTCACCCAGCTGTCTGGGGAAACCTGCCCCTCAAATGAAGTCAGTGGGAGTGACTAGGTCAGGAGAGTTCCCAGGAGCCTGCTCAAACGGATGAAAGCACTCACTAAGTATAGAAAGCCTATGTCCCACAGAAACGCCTTTTCTTTTGCTTTCCCCAAAGAAACAGCTCAGGATGAGCTAGAGTCCAACAGTTTGCCCAGCACAGCCTGGAGCCCCACATTAAATCACAATCGACGCATGTTCGAGCACAGTGTTACACCGGCACACAGAGTAAGGCATGGCACACAGCACAGAAACCTCACAGACATGCTTTTTCTCTTTTAAGTGAGAAAAAAAACTAGAGGGCAAGAGAAAGCTTACCTTCTAAACGTGAGAAAAAAGAATAAAACAAACAAGAGAACAAAAAAAGATACACAAAGAAGTCATAACAGGGAAATGAAAGCTGTCAAATATGTAAAAGCAAAATTAAGTAAAATATCAGACTTAAAATGATTTTAACATACATATTTAAAATACAGTCTTAACACTTGTTCAAGAATTCCATGCCTCTATGAACAAATCTGTAATTAAGATAAGCTGACTAATTTCTTCTGCATATTTAGATTCACTTTCTAGGCAACAAGAGACGGCTGGCGATGTAGGGCCCCAGCTTTGACCTTACCTTGCAGGTGAGCTAGAGGACAAACAGCCCCACTGCGCACCCAATGGAAGCCATACTACAAAATCCCCTCCTTAGTCCGCTACCAGCCTGCTAGGTGACCCTGGAGACTACATCTGGGTCACACGTGGGGAAGCTGGGTGCTGGAGACAGAGGGATTCCCTCACTGCCTGCATCTTGGGCTCCTACAGGGGAAGTGTAAACCCAAGTGTCTGTGTTCCCTGGAAGCAGTCACTAGACAGGGAAAAGGAGACCAGAGCAGCAGCGACACAAGACCGCTGCTGTTGGGCTCTAGAAAGAATCCACTAACCCTTCTGGAGTCTAAGGAGAAATTCTAGACTAAATTCTAAAGAGTGAAGAGACTCCTCAAACTAACCGACAAACGTGAAAACTAGTATTTTAATTAAGCTTTCCTTAGGGGAAATGGAATGATGAAGGCACACACCTAGAAATGTCAAGAGTTTTCTCTGTAGATTTCTCTGGGTCGAAGGTTGGTTTAGGAAAAGTTTTCCATAAAATTCAGTCACAGGCACATTAAGTCTCTTACTTGACTAACAACCGCCCACATAAAAGGCAGGGCTCCCACCCAGGGGAGCATACAACACACCAGAATCCCTCCACCAGCCCCATCGATGAGATTTCTGCCTGAAGGAAAAGCTACATATTTCAGCCTTCAACCAACATTCATTCCCACATACCTATTTATTGTTCTACCTTGGAACAAAGGAAATTTGCAAAAGGAGCAAGTAACCCATGACACAAACGTGAGTAAGAAATTACCTTCATAGTATCTGAGTAGTCTTATGCTACACATAGATACAAGATAAAATGTGAGACAATCAAACTCCCAGGAGGGGAGAATTTGGGATTTTGCTCATTTCTCCTCCAATAAAACTTACCTTGCTGGCCCAGGCATCTTCATCCCAAGAAGTGAGTTGTAACACACGAATGATCTCATTAATTTCAGCGCTCATTTTTTCTACAGTAAAATTACGATTTTTCAAAGCTTCTTCTATTCCTTGGTTTTTTGAGTTTTTAGTTGTTACAAAAATCTTCATAGCTGTAAAAATAAACAAAAGATCAGAAACTAAGCTTGGAATTGAATTACGCTGTATAACAATATACAAAATGTCCTGCACCTTGAACACATGTTTTGGGCTTCTAAGGTGTAAAAAGATATACGAAAACAAACACTGCAAGTCTGCCAATAAAGTTCCAATACCGGCAACCTTCATTGTAATGAAAACTGAAGGTGTGAAACATCACTACAGCATGATCAGGGAACTAATTTAACGTGTACATACTGATGACCCACAACCACAAAATATCCAATATCCTTCTAAGGCAGTCAGCATCCCCGCCCTAACACTGCCCCCACCTAACACAAGCCTAATGGGACAAGATGAAAACAGTCAGTAAAACTGTCACTGGAGAACCCTGCTGTCCCCAATCCTAATGGAAGGTCCCAAAGTGTTCAGTTTATCCTCCATGATTTCTCTCACCATGTAGCAGGGACCTTCTAACCCCCAAAAGGAAAGAAGAAGGAGGAGGAGGAGGAGGAGGGCGAGGAAATGTGGGGGGGGAGGGGGAAGAGAAGGAGGAATAATAATAATATGAAGCACTGGAGAAAAAGGTTATCTTCCTATAAAATAATAAAAGTGTAAAAACAAAGACTAATCAATACTTTGTTGAGTTATGCAAGTTAAAAAGAAATCCTCTTCCCAGCAACTTTTCTGCCACATCAAACAGCTGACCTCAAAAACATATTTCCCATGGAGATTATAAGACTCTATTTACAGGCCTGGCCAGGTGGCTCAGCTGGTTTACAAATTTTTACTTTATTTACAAATTTTTGTTTTGTCATTCATGTAGAGGCTTCTGAACTCTTACACCCACATCTCCTTTTTAGCTACTACCTGAAATGCCAAAGCAGGAAGGCAGTAGCTCGGGTCACAGTGACATGCCTCGTAAGACTTTTTAAAATAAAGCTGCCCTCTGGGAGTTAAACTCACTAACCCACAACTTGACTAAAATAACGAAGATGAGGTGTCTGCTACATACTAGAGAGTCAGTAAGTGCAGCTCCCTTTTGCTAGTTTACAGAACAGTCACCATGGTGACTTTCTGGGCTCTGCCCAACACCAAGGTGGTCCCAGCTGGCACAGACCGCCAGCTCTACAGTTAAATGTCTTTTAAAGAAAAGGGCTGTGTTAACACAACACTGAAAAGGGCTCTGGGTTCACCTCCTTATCATATAGTGCTCTATAATATCCAATCCAGCTCCTAATTGTATTTTTGTAATACAAATAAAGGTGTCAAAATCCACACATCCAACACTGGAGTTTCTAGAGGAGACTCCACTCCCAGAGAAAGAGCTAATTAGAGCTTCAGGAGACCAGAACTCAGCAACAGAAAGGGCAATTTCAAACAAAGAGCAAGACAAGAAGGGCATTAGGGATGACAAATACTAGTTCTTAGCCAATCAGCTGCAGCCTTCAGGTAATACCCAATCCATCAGGTCTCATTCTTACCCAGGCAGAAGGATACCCAACTAAGCAGCAAAAGAAAATGATCATGAGTTTAGAACATGTTAACTTTTTTTTCTTCCGCATAAGATCAAGTACAGGCAGAAAATACCTGAAATGAGAACTGGCAGTAACTCTTTCACGGTGTTCATTGAGTTCACTAACATCACTCGGTGCTCCTGGTGAGTCAGTTCCTGCTGCCTCTCGTCAATCATCTTGGCCATCTTAGTCATTCCTGCCGCATAACGAATACATTGTGCAGGGTGAGTAGTGAAATGACCCAGAGCCTGGCTTTCTGAGCCTAGAACCATTATGAGTTACTGTGAAAGCCCACTTATCTAAAAACCAGAAACAATCGCTGAACTCCAGCATTTATGACAGAAAAATGTTACAGGACAGTTGTAACTTAATGCAACTCTATTCTTTTCATTAAAAGTAATTTATTACATGTAAATCCTAAATGTGACATAATTGTCACTTTTGACATAAGTACATTCACAAATCCAAAAAGATATTCAAGTGCATAAATAAATATTTGTAAAACATAAATTCACAAGTTGGCTAAAAATACTGTGCCTGGCTGCCATGCGTGCAGGTTCCACACCACGTACCTGGCCCCTGTGCTGAGGGGTGTAAGAATCTCATGTGAGCTGCTACTGAGAATCTAGTGGCTAAAAAAATGTTAAGAATTACAATAATGTGTTTTGTTTTCATCTTTATGTTTTTTCTGTACTTTCCAATTTGTCCATAATAAGAATGTACTACTTTTATAATTAGAAACAAATAGAGATATTATAAAAATAATGATAGTGATGACAGCGTTTGAAAGCATCTGGTGTTTTGGAATCAGCCTGTAAGCACTTTCTGTTTACTTTGGGTATTATTCAAAGGTTATGTGACTCTCTAAGATTTGATTTCTTAAGTATTGGGTTGGCCTAAAAGTCTGTTTAGTTTTTTCCATAAAATAAAAGACACACTTTTCATTTTCACCAATAACTTTATTAATTTGGATATTTGAGTATGTAAGCTATCTCTTGTGTGGTATAACGTTATTCTCAATTAATGTCTCAATTTGATTGCTATCAACTTCAAATGGTCTACCCAACCATGGAGCTTTGCCCAGTGAGAACTCTCCAGCATGAGGCTTCCCAAACCACTTTAGACACGTGCAATCAGTCGCAGCACCTTCTCCACACACTGCACAATTTTATTTTTGCATTTCTGTTGCGTTTTACCTTTCTTGACATAATAAAGCATAATATGCCAAAAATGTTGCTTATTTTCTTACATCTTCAATGTTAAAATGACTATACAAAAATCACCAATTTTAATAGGCTTTTTTTTTTACTACATGCTGATATGACAGCTGTCACAATTTAACAAAATTGTTTCAAATGAAGTTAAAAGACAACTAAGTGCTACTAGAGCCATCTTATGGAAAAAACCAAAACAACTTTAGGACAATCCTATAGTTTCACAGCTTATTAAAGGGTACCAAAGGGAGATGGGTAGAAAAGATGGGGTATCTCTCCTTCATCCAGAGTAGCTCTATTTTTGTCTTTTACATATTGGGCTTCTGTATAAGATTTCATTTGAAGAAATAAAAAAAAAAAATTAGTGCTATGCGAAAGTTAAAAGAGTACTTGCTCTAAAGTTATCTCCCAGTGATCTTCAATGATGGCTCAGAGAAATTTTTAACTGCCATAAGTTGTAGAGTGACTGCACCAGAACCACATGAAAATACTGTTAATTAAAAATCATTTTACATAAGACAAAAGAATTTTAGAAGGTGACAAGTGACCTTTAATACTGACCAGTTAAATATCTGTCGTGTCTTGTCATTGGTCTCATTCATAGTCTAAGAAACTTCAAGTTCATGTTATATGCCTATAACATCAAAAGCTGATAACTGTTCATATATTTTGAATATTTAATTCTCAGATGACTAAACTGTCATCTCAAAGTAAGATTTAGCCACAGTAGCTCTTCTCTCCTTCTAGGTCTGATTATATTATGCAGCCTTGGGCTGGGTCATGAATCCATGATAGTAGGCAGGCTAACTGGCGAGCTAAGGGGTCATAAAGAGCTGCAGGCCCGCTGGCAGACACTGAAGGAATCCTGTATAATATGGAATGGAGGGGTCAAGGTTCAGGGTGGCCTTAAGCATTACAGTCATAGAAAAGTATTTCCTACATTCTCCAGCAACATTTGCAATATCTAGTTTAATTCATTAGACAGGGACAGGATTTGTAGAAAACAGATTCAGCTTTCTGAGACTATGAGACTCCTTAGTAGAAGCACAGTGTTAGCTCCATCATCAGAGTAGAAACACCTGAAAGCCCAATGCAACATCACCTATCTTCTATAAAAATAGGATGGAATGGCCCTGTCTTCTTGATCAAACATGAACAATCCATAAAAATTTTAGTACAAAAATTGGAAATGACTAACCTGGTCCAAGGTTCTTTGTGTAAGTGACCAAATCTTCCATAGTTTCTACCACCTCTGCCACTGTAAGATATTCCAAAATTCCTTTGCAAACTCTAATAATTTTGCGAACCTGGAAATACAGTTCAGAGTAGTCAACTGAGTGAACAAGAAATAGAAAACAACAGTAATTCAGATGTGCAGCCGTCCAACATTTCCTCATTCTAAATAATCATCAGTCCTCCATTATTATCTTTGAGGCTTGGCTTTTGTGTAAAAGAGGTCTGCTTGGGCCCCAGATCGCCTACCTCAGCTTCATCGAAGGTGAGGAGCAGGTCTGATGTGCCGGAGAGGATGCCCCTCGACCCATCAATTAGATAATCTCGAGCAGGCACTGAGTAAGGGTCTGACTGAAGCATCTGGGCTGCCTGGACAAGCTTGGTGCAAGCATTTTCAACCCTGTGGGGAGGAATAGGGAGTTAACTCACTGGCAGAACCGAGCAGAATATCACATGCAATTACAAAAAATGTAACAGGATGTAAATTCATTTTTTTCTCCACATGGAAAACAGCCAAGACCAATTTGTAATAGAAGTTTTCAGCTTGTATTTACATTAAGTGCAGCACCATCATTCATTCATTGTTTACCACACTAAATAAGCCCTTGTTCTTTGATATTTCCTGGCAAAAAAAGATGAGAAAATATTTTATAACTTTTACCGTATTTTTGTCATGTATAATGCACACTTTTTTGCTCAAATTTTTGAGGGAAAATTTGGATGCACATTATACATAGGTATGATGATTACATATCATGGGCATAACAATGGGTATAGTAATCCTGTGTATTGCATACACAAAAATGTGGGTGTGCATTATACACAGCAAAATACAATGCTTCTGGTTGCTGTATCTCTGTATCTCCTTTGTTTCCTTAATCCTCACCCAGCTCACATTGCCATTAAAAGACACTACCCAGGGCCACAACCCAGGCATGTGCCCTGACTGGGAATCGAACCAGCGACACCTTTTGGTTAGCAGGCCAGCACTCAACCCACTGAGCTACACCAGCTTGGGTCATTATGTTATCATTTTATAAATTCAAAAAAATTATACATGCTTATTTGAAAACACAGAAAATGTGACATGCAAATAAAAGCCCACTCACAGGGTTGTTTTGAGGATCAAATGAAATAATGTAAAACTCCACAAGTATAACACAGTACTGTGTTGTTAATAAATTAAACCAACATATGATTTTCAACTATGTAAAAAGCATTGAACACTATAGGTATACACATTAAAGATGCAAAAAACACTATTCTAACCCTCAAGATGCATCCTTCACTAAGCTAAGTCCAACATGAGAGCCATGAAGCAGTACATAATCTGTTATGTATGATCAGGGAACTGATGTGGCTTTTGATCACTCTTAGAGAGGACTGGATTTCTGTTCCTCTCTGTGTCATATGTACATGTATATGAGACAAACACATACACATACATAAAATTAAAACGGTATACAGTGAAAAAAATCTCCCCCCCATCTCCTAGGCATTCAAATTCCATCTAAATACTCGCAACCAATGTTATCTGTATTATTCAAAAAAAAAGACACTTTATGCGTACAGAAACAAAAATATAGGCTTCCACCTTTTTTATACAGACAGTATCATACTGCACATACTCTCTGCAATTGACATGTTCTAATAAAAATACATAAAAAGCCTCCTCGGTCTTTTAAACAATTACATAACTAGCCCGTAATTTATTAGCCTACTGCAACGAATCACCTTGCATACATATCACTTTTAAATGCATAGATCTGTAGTGTACAATCTACAAGTAGAATTGCTGAATCAAAAGTGGCTCATTTTAGTTTTGACAAATGGCATGTTGCCATCCAGAGAAGTGATCAATTTACATTCCCACCACAGCGAATTAGAGTACCCACTTGCCCACAGTCTCAGTAACTCGGTGTGTAATCAAAACTCATGGATCTTCACCAATATGACAGACCAAAATTGGATCTCAACATAGTTTTTTAATGGAGGTGAAAATTCACATAACACATAATTAGTCACTTTAAAGGATGTAACTCAGTAGCACTTAGTGCATGCATAATGTTGAGCAACCGCCACCTCTCTCGTGTCCAAACTTTTTCATCACCTCAGAAAAACACTCTGTACCCATTAAGTTGGTGATTTTCAACTGGTGCACCACAAGAATTTTTAAAACATGCAGTACCTGACTATTCATTCAGCCAGGGGCCCTCACCTGTTTTCCCTTAGATTGTCAAATTTTAAAAATGACAACAGCCAACACAACAATAGCCATAGGGTATGAATGAATCAAAATGATACCTCTTTTTCTGTCAGACTGGCAAAAAATATTTTTTTAGTGTCCCAAAGAATTTTAGTAATTATTTCACGTGTGCCATGAGATGAAAAGGTTGAAAATCACTGCATTAAGTAATAAAGATAAAACTAACAACAGACTTCTCTTTGGAAACAATGCAAGCCAGACGACAGTGGAGCAAAGTATTTAAAGGGAAAAAAAATCTGTCAACCTAAAAATACATACCCAAAGAAAATATATTTCAAAGTTTAAGGTGAAATAAAAACTTTTCAGATATATATAAGCTAAAAGAATTCATCACCAGACTACTTGAACTGTAAGAAATGTTAAAAGAAGTTCTGTAGGAAGAAGGAAAATTACACCAGATAGAAATTTAGCATTACAGAGGAAAAATGAAGAGCACAAAATGGTAAGTATGTGGATAAATAGAAATGTATTTTCTCCCATACTATCTAAATATCTTTAAGAGATAATTAACTGAAGCATGAACTTTTTTATTTTGATTTTTTTTAAGATTTTATTTATTTATATTTACAGAGGGGAAAGGAGGGAGAAAGAGAGGGAGAGAAACATCATTGTGTGGTTGCCTTTCACATGCTCCCCACTGGGGACCTGGCTTGTGACCCAGGCATGTGCCCTAGACTGGGAATCGAACCGGCGACCCTTTGGTTTGCAGGCCAGTGCTCAATCCACTGAGCCATACCAGCCAGAGCTGAAGCATAAACTTTTTAAAAAATAAATTTTTTAAAAACTAAATTTGGTTTGGCAGTCCAGTTAGACAATGAAGACTGGCTTTGCCAATGATTATGACAGATAAATTAAATAAGTTAAACTTACATGAAAACATATTTAAGACATGTACACAATATACAATATGGCAGAAAATATATCCTTTGCAACCAAATTTATGATTTTAAAATGTTTAAATGAAAACTTTAAAATATTCAAGAGAAGCATTTCAGAAGCCCTTTAGAAATAACCAACCACTCATTAAAGACCACTAGTTGTAGAGCATTTACCTGTTGCTTCAGGGTTTTTCACAACCACTCACTCTAATTGAAACACCTTTCTCTCTAACCCTCTTTTGCTTGACCAACCCCTAATTGTTCTCGTAGACTTCACTTTTAAATGCCCCTTACTTGAGGAAACTATCCCAGATCTATGAGTACCTCTCCAATATGTTCTCATGAGACATATCACACCCTCTCAGATTAGTCTTCTCTATCTCCCACAAGACTGTAACTTCGGCAGGGCCAAGGACCTTGTCTATCTTGTTCTATCATTAACTCAGACCAGAATGCTTGACACATAATAAATGGTCAATAAATATTTATATGAATGAATATGTTTTCAGAAGTACAGACAATTATGAAATCACCTGATTTTATTGAAATCATTAACTTTAAAAAGTCAGAAACTTCATTACATTTCCAGGTAACATGAACCTCGATGACATTACGGCAAACATAACCATCAGAAGCATCAGAGAATGCAAGCAACTGTTGCACTGCACCTATTTGCAAGGATCCAGTTACTGCATAAGTGTTCCAAATTTGGAAACACAAAAAATAAATAGTCATCATGGAAAAAGAAAACTGAAACAAATAAACAAAAAAAGATGGAAAAGCTTTGCAGGAATCAATTTGATTCTCCACTAATGGTTCCCATGTGGACTAAAATGATCGGGCCAAAACAGACACTGCATCCATTTTTTTCTACAGTTAAGAATCTGATCTGTACATTAAAATGTAATGGCACTCATAAAAGCCAAACAAATCCCATCATGACTAACCAGTAGTCAGAAACAGGAAGGGATCTGTGTTGTCTGCGGAAAATGAGATTTTATTTAAACATTCAAGCTGCCTCGCTTCTCAAAGTGACCTACTGTTTAATAAAAATCTGAATTTTTTAAAACTCATTTTAGAGAATGACCGTATGGCTAAGATCTGTTTCCTAAGTAATAATATATCTTGACTATACTAATAATAATACTAATAATTTTGGTACTTTAAATCAATCAACTAGCACAGCTTAAGGCTTCCCTCTGCCTTTTAGTCTTCAACCTAAATTAATAGAAAATTCTTATGGTTCAGATCAATGGACCAATGACAGCCTCATGGGACCCAAAATATGCTCACTCATAATCCACTAATTCATTCTTCCCAGAATTACCACATGATATATATATATCATGTATATATACTTGATACAACTTGAGAGATTCAAAGGTTCTAAATTCAGTTCCATGTGACTTCAATGATCACTAATCAATAAACTTAAGCTTATGCTGAATTTTTTATTTAAGAAAAATATGGGGAAAATAAATCCAGAGATAATAAAGATTGATTGCCACAAGTCATTTTAAAACATTCTTCTAGACTGCATCCAGAAGTGAATTTAATCCTTTGATATATTTGCTCATCTAACGTATTGAGTACCTACTACACGCTATATGAGTCCTAAGAATAGATTTTTTTAAGTCTCTAGCTTTAAGGGGGTTACTGCCTTGGTAAGAGGAGACACACATGTAAACAAATACAGATTAGAATTTAGAAGTATATCCAGCATGTGCAGGAAGAACATAAAAGTGGGAGTAGTCATTTTTAACTGAAAGACTAGGAAAGTTGTGAGAAGTAAAGACAACGTTACTCCTGCTCTCAGAAACTTAGACCTATTTGTAAAGATGATTCTCTCCACAGCATCTCAAGTTATTTTTCCAATGGAATAATACTCTCTCTCTCTCCCCCCCCCCACCCCGCCTCCCCACCACCACAAGACTCCTTTCTGTAAAAAATCATACACGCATTATAATAGTCCTGGCTTAACTAGGGAGGGCAGTCTACTATGCAAAGTACAGCTAATTCACTCACCCTGAAGCCAAGCAATGTCAGTCTGCTTCTGTAAAAGTCAATCATCAAATCCCAGCTCAGTGATTTTGTCAAGAGAAGTAGAAAGCTTTGGACAAAATAACATGAAGGAGACAGTCCCATTGGCTTATTTAGATATAACCCTGCTCCACAATGTAAAACTGAAAAGCTTTCCAAAACAGTCCACAAGTTAAACTTTCACCCCACCACCAAAAGCATGTTGGCAGTGGGAGCAATTATCCTATATCAAATTCATTGTTTTAATAAAAACCTGACCTTAGACAGTATAGCCATTTAGGTCATCAATACTGTCACACACACACACACACACACACACACACACACACACACACACACACACACACACAAAAAGCAAAAGCATTCTCTTTTGCTAGAGACTATAGTGCCGTGGAACAGAACACCTGAAAATCTGACTTCATAGACATCAGGTTACCCTGGAGCACACTCACAGCAGCAGGTATTTACATCTTTGGGACCTGTTCTTTCAAGAGAGTCAGTTAGGTCACAAGCATATCCTGTCACACAAAGCACAGACAGCACCTGGGAGACTGGAATTAAACTGGAAAAAGAAGAAAGAGAACACATCAGCTGGAAGGTGAGGCTTTCCCCGCTGTGGCCAGCGAACCCACACCTCCATGTCTAACCACGCTGGCCCAGGCAGGCAAAATTAACTGTCAGGGCTAATCCTGCTCTCTCCATAACCCTTGTTGAGACTTTCCTTCCCTTCCCATCTGCGCAGGGTCTCTCAGACATCAAGAAACGCCCAGACCACTTACATGTTTATGAAGCCCATCATATTTAAAAAGTGCCAAAACAGGATCATAAATATGGTGGTATGCTTAAGTGTTTGCATTTAATCATTTAATTGCATGATAAACATCTTCCTTTAAGACTCTCCCTTTTTCTTCATGGCTACACACATGGTATCATTTGAAGATAATATTCAAGTCTGGTCCCTTCATAAATATAAGGCCTGAGTGAGAGGCCAGGGGGTGCGGGGAAGGGGCAGGCCCTCAAACCGTCTCTGCTTTCCCATAGTTAGAATCTACCCTCAGCCAAAGGTCTGATAAGTGAAAATGACTCCTGAGGCTTCAAAAATCCTCCCTTCACTAATTATTTAAGTATTTAAATTGTTAACCTGAGGACTGAGCTCCAATGAAATTTTCAGCATCAGCAACTGATAGGTCAGCCTTTCTACTTTCCCTCATAGGAAGTACTGCCTCTATGATCAATTCATTCCATCCTCAGGTCTTATTGTGTTTATACACATGACTAAAAAATAATACAAATAATACATGTGAAGATTTCAAAAGACTAGGGAGATATGTAAAAATAAAGTGGTTTTTTTTTTAATATACTTGCCATTTGACACAAATTTTACTTTGAAACAGCAAAAGTAAATTCACTGTGTGGCATCCCAGTACTAGTCAACATGCTCTGCTCCTGGCATTGCCATGTTGAGAAAGGCCAAGGATCCCCAGCCATTAGTCACCTAGAAACCTGAGTGAAGGCCACAAGTAGTTAGTTTTTAGGAGGGAGTCAGGAACACAGAGTACAATGACCCACTTTAATCTAGTTCAGGTAGCAAGTGCAAAGCACCAGCTCTGTGCGTACACTGCGATAACACTGAAACATGCCGTTCCAACCCCAGGCTCCTAGACTGAAAGACCCTAAAGGCCTCATCCATAAATAATTCCTTACCCTGTCCTAACTCAGTGATGGCACAGGACACCACCTGTGCATACCCAAAACTAAAATTAAAAACCACAGTGAGTCATACAGAAAACATTGAAAAATCCTTTAAGGGCAAAGCAAAATTCTTTTTGCTAGGACACGTACATTTGAGATAACAAAGCTAATACACACACAAACAACACAGGCTCACTAAATCCTTTCATTTCAGATGACATTAGGAGATTACACAGCCAGTTTTGACTCCACCTTTAGACAAAACAAGTTCTGCCAGAGCTGAGGGACAGCTGAAGGAGAAGCAGCATGATGGCAGTGAGAGAGGTCAAAGCCTCGCTGCGGCCCAAAGCTACGTGCTCCTCAAGTCTGGGTAGGCAGCTTGTTTGAAAGGTAGAGTGTGAGTCACAACCACTTAGTCCTTTAAAGCCTGAATGACTAGTTCTACTCTTCCTCCCCACTACCTTCACCTCCTGCTCTAATTCGGCATCTGTGAAGGAAGAGGAGATTCTGAGCCGGCAAGGTTCATTCAAGAACCCTGCTACCTACTTGTCCTTCCTTCATCTCATGCTAGGGTTATAGCAGAAACAGATGAATGTATAAGCAAGTGTGTCTTACATATACTAGTAATTTTCAAATGTATGTTAACTCTCTTATGTTTAATAAAAAAAATTTATTTTAAGACATTAAAAATTCATTGTATTTTTGTTCTTATACATTCTTGATCAAGTAATAATAAAAAGACTCACTATTATTATTTGAAGGTACTTATGCTGAAAAACTTGACAATCACTGTTCTACAGCAGAAGATAATGAATGAGTTAGAGGGGTAAATACCTAAACACAAAATGAAGTGGAATAAACACAGTAAGAGAATATTTTTACTTATGAAGAAAACTGCCAAAAACCAGGATGTGGCTTTCAAAAAATAAAATCTGAAGATACAAATAGGCTAACATCAATCAACAGTCATTCTAAAAAAGAATAAACAATGAAGTAATTAACAGAACTTAAGACCCAGGAAAATCAAAACTTGTAGCCACATAATAATTTGCTTTGAAATGTTTAAAACTGACAATTACATGGAAAATTCACAAATCTACAATTATTATAGGAGATTTTGACATACTTCAATCATAAACTGAAAGTTCAAATAGACAAAATGGTAAGTCCATAAAAGTAACACTTACATGTTGACCTAATTGATATAAAAAAACCCTTGTACCCAAAAGCAAAGGAGAGTATACTTTCTTTTCAAGCATGCATATTACACTTACCAAAACGGACCACTTATTATGTGGCAAAATAATTTCCAAGAATTAATATACCAACCATTGTCTTTTGAGCACAAGGCAGTTAAATTAGAAATATAACAATAAAAAGACAGTAAAAAAGAATTTTGAAATCTTTAATACATCCTAAATAATGCATATGGAGAAATTTACAACCAAATTACAAAATATTGAAGGCTGAACAACTATTAAATTTACCTATAGCTATTTCCAAACTGGTAGTAAGACTTAGAGCAAAATTAAGAGTCTAGAAGATATTTATTTAAAAACAAGAAAGACTAAACATGAACTTGAAATATTGAAATATCAAGCAAAAAAATAATAATAAATATGAGAGAAAGATTTAATGAAATAGATATTTGGGAAAAACGTAGTAAAACATATCTCCAAAAGTGAGATAAGAAGAAAAAAGGCAGAAATAAATAATACTGAACAAAAAAGGACAGATGAAATGGATAACTTTCTAGAAAAGTATCAAATTATCAAAGTTGACTCAAAATTCACTTCAGATCTTTATTAGATGATAAAAGGAAACTAACGCATAATCAAGTTCCTTCCTCCAAAAGTCACCAGACCCAGAGAGTTGTAGATACAAACTTTGTAGATATGCAAACTTTGAAGAACAGATAATCTTTACCTTATATAAACTGTTTCAAAGACTAGAAAAAGATCTTATTTCATGAGGCCAAAATAACCCTGATTCCAAAACTGGGTAAGAAGAGAACAAAAGAAAATTATAGATCAAGATCCCTCATGAACAAAGAGACAAAATCCTTTAAAACATTAGCAAATTGAATTCAGCACTATACTTTCTTTTTCAAATCATAACCAAGTAGGGTTTAGCCTAGAATCCAAAGATCAGAAAAATCTGTATTCATGTCGTAGACCAGAGACCATCTTACAGAGTAATATGGATAAAAATCACATGGCCATCTCGATACGTACAGAAAGAGCAGTAAATAAAAATAAGAGTTATGCTTCTTTTTTTTTTTTTTTTAAAAAAAAAGGTCTTACCATAGGAGACAATAAATTAGGGTAAATTTTTTGGTGAAAAAAGCTTTAAAAAGTAACTGAGTTATTTTAAAGAAAATGATTGAGGAAAAAAGCTAAGGAAGGAAGCTAATTATCACAAAATGCCTTTTTCTCCCAGATAGTTTCACATATATTATCTCACTCATTTAAGCCTCACAAAAACTAGTACATTAAAAAAATCTTATACTGAAGGGTGACAAAGAGTCTTAGCAATTAGAATGAGCACCAGCCTGGGAGTAATACTTTCAGGGTTTGAATCCTACATCTGCCATTATGTACTGAGTAACTTTCAACAAGTCACTCACTTCTATGAGTCTTAGCTTCCTCATCTCCACGATAAGGTGGATAAATAACACAATGCAAAATATCCAGCTCATAAAGGCATTCAAGAAATGGAGCTATTTTTATGTTTGTTTGGTTTTTGCTTCTACTAAGAAAAGAACAAGATTTTCAAGAGATGTGGAAAATATTTTAAGCCTTGAGAACTTCTCAATTTGGGACTGGACCTACGTCAACACAATAAAGAAATACTTGTGGTCTAATTTTATAGTGTCTCTTCATTTTTGCAGGGTAGAGTTGGGGCAGCCAATAACCTCAATTCATCTTTAAAATACAGCCCTGGCTGGTGTGGCTCAGTGGATTAAGCCTGCTAATCAAAAGGTTGCTCCTTAGATTCCCAGTCAGAGCACATGCCTGGGTTGTGGGCTGGGTCCTCAGCTGGAGGCATGTGAGAGGCAACCCATCTAGGCCTGTCTCACACACTGATGTTTTACTCCCTCTCTTTCTCCCTCCCTTCCTCCCTCCCTTCCCCTCTCTCTAAAAATAAATAAATTATATCTTTTTTAACAAATACAGCAGGTGGGTTAAATAATCTCCATAGTCCCCTTTAACTTTAAAATGTTATGACTGTAACTTCCTTACAGCAAAGAGTTGCAAGACACTGCAGTACATCACAAAGTATATCTGTAATATTCCCTCTTTGGAAATACTCAGAAGTGTAAACTGCTATCCTCTAGGAGCAGTATAAAGTCAGTACGGCCTGGAGAGAGAGGGACAGACTACATGACTTCTTGAACGGTCAGACTGTGGAAAGAACATGTTCTTGGAAGCCAGGGGACCACCAGTAAGTAACATGTCCTGCCACTTACTAGCTGAGCAACTCTGGGTGAGTTAAAGCTTGTCGAATCTGTTTTCTCATATGTAAAATGTAACATAATACCTTGAGGTTGGTGTTCTCAGAATTACATGCAAAAATGAAAATATGTAAATACCTGGCCCAATAATATGTACTCAATAAATGTGAGTTCCTCTTGAGTTCTTTTTTATAATGATTTTGATTACTCTGTAAACATGGAAACTAAAGTATTACATGTTTAAAGTTTTGTTTATTTCTTCATCATGAAGGATACACAAAGTAAACTAAGGATTAAACTTCTGCCAAGTAGTTCTGCAGGTTAATAAAATGACACAGAATTCATTATTGAAAAGACTCAAAACGTAACAAATCATCTTTGTGTGAGAAAATCTGTGGAAAACCAGTAGTACCCAAGTATGTTTAAGGTGGCAAGTTCAAAGGTGAACTATGTAAAGTTTTGAGGGCTTACTCTAGCTCACAAATGCAGCAAGTCAGCTGGCAGATGTGAATGTTTCTCTCACAGAAATCTGGTTATCTATGGGAAGAGACAAAAGCCTCTTGCCCTGACCAGTGTGGCTCAGTTGGTTGGAGGGTCATCCCATACACCCAAAGGCTGCAGTTTCCATTTCTGGTCGGAGCCTACGTACCTAGGCTGCGATTCCATCCGTGGTCAGGGAGTCTATAAGAGGCAACCAATCAATGTTCCTCACATTGCCCCCTATCTCTAAAAGTAATGAAAAAAATGTCCTCAGGTGAGAATTAAAAACAAAAACAAAAAAACTCTTAAGATAGCCAATAGAAAGGACCACAAAAAAAAAACCTCACATAAAAAAAACCCCAAAACATTAGATTCACACATTGGCCTCAGACAAGCAAAGTGCATTGAATGGTATGAGCTAAGGATTAATTCTAAAAAAAGATATTCTGGGCACTTTCACGAAAGAGTGTCTAAAAATATTTATAAATTTCATCACAAATTATCTTGAACGTTAAAGACCATAAGCAAAGAAAAAGCTAAATGTAAAGATTGGTAATCTAAAAACACAACCTACTACTTTAAGCCAAAAGAGATTTAAACTAATGTAAACATCTTTTAATCCTTTTCAACTCTCTTCTTTGTACATGAATATCAGTCAGGGTAAAATCATACAAATATATACTATAATTGTGCTTGACGAATAAAGCTGAAGGGTTAAAACAAAACAATTTCCTAGAATATATGATTAATAGCAATCATGCAGATTGCCAATAGTACACACACCCTTCCAGAGTATTTTAAGAACATCCTTTTACTTAATAGACTTAGACATTACAGTATGTTTCAGAAATAGTCCAAGTGGTGAATCAGTCCAAGTTTTGATGACTTCAGGCAGCCTGTTCAGAAGAGCAGTGCTGAGACAGAAAGTGGTGGCACTTTACGTTCTAAATGAAACTGTCATTTGCCTGCCATGGGACAAAGCGTATTATGCCCTTTTTGAAGAGTTCATGCCACAAAACTACCTCACAGGTGACGCCTTTTGGTATGTTCAGATACTGAACACCCTTGGATAAGATCCAAGAACTGCCTTCTTTATCTATTTCTGCTCCACTGCAGAAATAAAAATAAAACCCCGCTGTATACTGCAACAGCAATTTTTCTAAGGCAAACAGTTTGCCATAAACATTTTTTACCTACAAGGAATCAATTGGATACAAATCCACATGGACAGGAAATGAATCTGGCTGGTGTGACCACACAGCTCACTCTTCTTCACTAGCATGTATTTCATCCCGTATTTGGCTATGAATCTTCCTGAAAAACCACTTTCACCTTGTCATTCTGCTGCTCAAGAACTGCACAGCTTCTCTGAGGCCCAGTTCCAAATTCCTCTACCTGGCTCTCAAGGGCTTTCATCACCTGGCCCAACCTTCCTATTTAAGCTTAGTGCGAACCACTCCCACTGTGACTGCTCCTCTCCTCACAGGCCCCCATGACTGGCTCATGCCATTCATTCCACGAGGAGTATTTTTCTTTCTCCCCACAACTCTCCCCACCCAAAGCATTTTCCTTTTCCCTACATCTATCATCCCAAGTCCTAGTTCCTACATGAAGCCTCTTTCTACTAGTCCTACCTACAATAATAGCACTCTTTCTCCAAATTCCTATTATAAAGTTAGTCTTTATTACAGCTCTTCAATTTAAAACTTCTTAAAGTATTTTTTAACAATCTCTCTATGGCAGCAGTTTTCCACCTTTGTTCCTCCATGATACTGTACACAGAAGAATAAAACTCACATAAGTATATGACATACCCCATGGATGTACCTGGGATTATGCACAATTTTCAGCCACAATAGCTATAATTCCACTAAACTCTCTCCTACTAGAGAAAGTATAATAAGCCCTGACTGATGTAGCTCAGGGGGTTGGGTGTCATCTCAAAAATGGAAAAGTAGCTGGTTCAATTCCCAGTCAGGGCACATGCCTGGGTTGTGGGCCAGGTCCCCTGTTGGGGGTGTGCGAGAAGCAACCAATGGATGTTTTTCGCCCACATTGATGTTTCTCTCCCTCTCTTTCTCCTTCCCTTGTCTCTAAAAATAAATAAATAAAATCTTTTTTAAAAAAATAAAGAATAAAAGCCAGTGAGTATATTTTACCTCAATGAAATTTAAAAGAAAAAAAACCTAGAGATGAGAAATGAGAGGGGTGTTATTTTACAAGTGATCTTGATTGAATACGCTCAATATACTATTTTAGAAAAAGTAGAGCACTCATAAGCTTTGATACTTTATTACTATTAATATATGATGTGTAATGTCTTACCAGTGATCACTCATAATACACTGGTAAGAACTGCTATTCCATGTAGTACTTAGCATGCTCAACACATGGAAAGCAATCATTAAATATTTAATTAACCAGTTAGTATGTCTAGCCCATTAATCAATCAACTGCACAGAAATATTACTGCTGTTGCCTAATGATGATGAATGATGATGAAGCCAAGGCAAACACGGAGAACAGTAGCTGAATCTCTTATTGCCAGTCTCTAAAGAAACAAATCATTTCTTATAGGGTGACGTTAACCAATTTTTAATAGTATAGTGCTCCTGAAGTCTGAAGATTGAGGCAGTTTCTATTGCAATTGCCATGCAACCCTACACCTTTTGTGCAACAGTGTGGCTATTAATGCAATCTTGGGTAAAATTAGTAAATTGTAAACTCTATCTGCCAGTGTAGTCAGGGATCAGATAACATTTGCTCCCCCGAGGAAAAAAACCATCCCGTGACAATGCAAATCTTGCTCTATATTGCTCAAGCACTGGAAGTTGTTCGATAACAGTTACAACTCAACTATATAATCTTTAACTGATATTAAGTCATTCTCCAACACTCTAACATGCCCTTCACTGCCAGTCACACAATGATGTGATTCTGAGACACCCAAATCTTGAAAATGTCAAAAGTTCTGCAAATGTCATGTCCTTCTCTATCTATCTATCTATCTATCTATCTATCTATCTATCTATCTATCTATATATATATATATATATATATCAGATTGCTTAGGTATAAATTTATCTATAGACCACAAGTTCTGTTTTCTCTAGCCCAGACATTCTAACATTCTAGGAGTAGAGACTGATCTAAAAATAAATGTTTAAAACTTATTTTATTCTTTAGTGTTGCCAAAGCATACACTATTTAGAAATCCTTGTGAAACTGGATGACAGAGGCAGCTTCAGTCTATTATGCCCTAGAAACTGCCAAACATCAACCAAACAGCCCCAAAGAATGTCCTACTCAACAGTTCCAAGGATGTCATTAATTGCTCCCATCTGTTTCCCCTCTTTGTCCCCTCCCCCTCCCAGTCCGGGTATCTACTGAAGTTATTTTCTGCTTCATTTTGCATTCTAAAGAAAAAACATTGACAACCACCATGTTTTAAATTGCAGAATACTTATATGCCCCCAAATCTGTTTGACGACCACAGCCATACTGTCTTTGTACTCCAGGCTATTTTTCAGGTAACATTTCATAGTATAGCATATTAAGTCATGTGCTTTTAAAACACTGCTCAGGAAATTTTTCAGTTATCGTAACACAATATTTTCCCCTGACTCTCCAAGGAAACCCGGGTGTTCCCCGTGGTATGATAAAGGTTAAAGCCTCTTTCATCCATTAATGATCCTTAAAAATAAATGATTCCCTTAAAAGTTGCATAGTGATGACTTTCTAATTCTGTCATTTTTTCCACATTTGTTGGCTAGAATTCCCCTCATCAACTAGAGCCCTTAGGCTACAGTGAAATAAAGTCTATACAGAAAAGGCAAGACAGTTACAATTTTTTGTGTGAGTCTGATGAGAACTTTTAAGATCCTTTAGCAACTTTCAAATCTAGAATATTGTTAACTATACTCACCATGGTATACACTACATCCCCAGGAATTACCTTAAAACTGGAAGTCTGTACCTTTTCATTACCCTCACCGATTTCACCACCCCTAACTCCACGCCTCTGGCAACTACCAATCTGTTTTCTCGATCTGTAACTTTAGGTTGTTTTTTAAGATTCTACAATAAGTGAGATCATACATTATGTGTCTTTCTCTGACTGATTTCACTTAGCATAATGTTCTCCAGGTCCATCCATGTTGTTGCAAATAGCAGGATTTCCTTCATTCTTATGGCCGAATAATTCTCCATTATACACACACACACACACACACACACACACACACACACACATTTTCTTTATCCTTTCATTCATTGATGGACCACTTAGGTTGTGTCCATGTTTTGGCTACTGTAAATGATGCCGTAATGAACATATAGGTGCAAATATCCTGTTGAGATAGTGATTTCATTTCTTTTGGATAAATAGCCAAAAATGGAATTGCTGTATCATATGGTGGCTGTATTTTTAATTTTCTGAGGAACCCTTAGAAAAGCAGGATAAATGCTTAATTCTTTTCTTTAAATTACCAATTACCAGAGTAAGGGGTTGGTGTCCAAGTTACCACCAGGGGTGACCAAGTAAATTTTGTTTTGTTTTAAAATTACCTACTTTTTAGAAGATGTTTCACAACTAGGACAGACTTCTTAATTTTTCTAAGTTCCCAAGGAAGCCTATGAGAACACATTGCATATTTCATGGGTATATCTCCGAAAGTGAGCAGAAATGAGTTTACTGAAGAAATTCATTTATTAATACTAATCAAATGGTATTCATAGACTTGAATGTCAAGGCTGAAAGAACTTTCTGTAGGGTCATCTAGTCCAACTACCCACCTGACATTCAAACCCCCTGTACACTATCTCACCATGCTCTGTATGTTCCAGGGGATGAGGGGTGAACAGGTGCAAGTTGGAGCTCTGATTTTAATGTAAGGTAAATGCAAGTTTAATTAAAATATGTCTACTGACAGCAAAGGATTCCTTGTAATATTACCATAATGATGGAACAGCACGTAAAGTAGACTCATCTTGGTTAGAGCTGGAAGAAACCTTAAAGGTCACCAAGCTCCATGAAAGCAAGTCAAAAATACTCCCACAAAACAGTCTCTACAAGTAACAGATGCTTCTGGTACCTTACTTTCCTGACACATGAACATTTTGCAGAATTAAGAGAAAGAGTTCTGTAGAAACACCCACTCAAGTTATTTAGAAACAAGAAGACATCAATATGGGTAAAATTTGCATCTATTCAGCGAAAATAATAGAACATAAGGAAGATAAAAATAAACACTTCTCGCTTTATTTAAAAGTGTGATATATAACGTACTTTCAGAAAAATGCACAAAACATATGTATAATAAATAACTGTATAAAAACAACCACCCAACACTAGAAGTCAACACTATAAGTGAAAACAACTCAACACTTTAAGTCAAGAAATAGAACACTATTACCACTTTATAAAACCCCATGTGCTTTTCTCCCTGTGTATAACCCTCTTCTTTCTTCCCAGAGATACCACTACACAATAATTTTATGATTATTATTTTCTTATTCATCTTTATCATTTTACCAAATAAACAGACATCCCTAATAACACAGTTTATTTCTACAATGTCTCTGAACTTTAAATAAATAGAACCTCCCTGGCTGGTGTGGCTCAGTGGACTGAGTGCTGGCCTGCAAACCAGAAGGTCACTGGTTCAATTCCTAGTGAAGGCACAGGCCTGGGTTATAGGCCAGGTCCCCAGAAGGGGGAACACATGAGACAACCACACTCTGATGTTTCTCTACCCCTCTTACTCTCTCCTTTCCCTTCTCTCTAAAAATAAAAATAAATATTTTTTAAAAAACTTTTTAAACTTAAAAAACTTAAATTCAATTTAAAAATAAATAAATAAATGGAACCTAGCTACCTATTAGCTATCAATAATTCATTCATATCCCTCAATTATTTTTGAGATTCACTTATTCTTTTTTTCTTGAGGTGAAATTCATTTAACATAAATTAATCATTTTAAAGTGAAAAATTCTAATTCCCTTATTACTGATTAATATTCAAATTTATGACTACACTGTGATTGTTTTTATCCATACTAGTGTAGATAGACCAGTGGGGATCATCAAGAACAATGTCAATATTGCTATTTTTGTATATGGATACTAGTGTGCATGGGCATAAGTTTCTCTAGGGAACATACCTGGGAGTGGACTTTCCTATCTTCTACTTTATAATTGCCAAACTTCTTTCTCAAAGCGGCTGCACCAATTTATACTCCCAACAGCAGTTTCTGAGAGTTCTAATTGCTCCACATCCTCATCAACAACTGATATCATCAGAACTTCTTAATTTAGGGGCTTATAATGGGATAATTTGTATTTCTCTGACGAATGATGAGATACAGTACCTTTTTATAGGTTTATTGGCCATTTGGATTTCCTTCCTTTTGAAGTGCCTGTTCAAAGTCTTTGCCCCCTTTTTTTTGAATACTTATCTCATTCTTCTTTTTTCCTTAAACATGATTATGAGAAGTATCTATTGGTTGCCTGCCATATATGCCCCAACAGGGAATCAAACCTGCACCCCAGGCATGTGCCCTGACTGGGAGGGAACCAAACCAGCAACACTTTCATGTACAGGATGACACTCCAGCCACATGGGCCCGGGCTACTTATCTCATTCTTATTGACTTGTAGAGGTTCTACTTTTCAAAAAATTGTGTTATACATCAGCCTTTTAGTTAGGACTTTACTACCATATAGAACAAAGCCATTAATCAAAGACAATGTAATCAAGAACCTGGGAATTTTTTCAAAATCCTCACTGGGGATATGTTTTACTCATTTTGGAGGGAGGGGGGAGAGAGAGAGAGAAAGAAACATCAATACGAGCGAGAAACTTCGATTTGTTGCCTCCTGTGTGTGCCCTAACTGGGGATCCAATCTGCACTTAAGTACGTGCCCTCCCTCACCAGAGATCAAACCTCTTGGTGTACAGGGCCATGCTCCAACCTACTGACTCACCTGGACAGGGCCCTGGCAAGTTTTTAATGAAAACTTACAATCTCTACTTTTATGCAGGATAGGTCAAAAGGCCTCAAAATTATTTGTAGGAGAATTAGGTGATATATAAATATGCCTTAAATTTAAAATGCTACCGAATTACAGCAATTTTTTAGAAGTTATCCCCTTATCTCCAAGCAAGAGTGTTAATGTACAATTCAGATTCATGAATGAAAAGATCAGTGTGTTTCTGAATTCTCTCCATTTTGGAAAACAAAATTCAAAAGTCACCGTTTTATTATAAATAATGATGTTAAAAATGCCTAACACCAATGAATAAAATCAACAGTAGGAGAGCTAAGTGTTAAAAGGTGAAAAATTGAAATTTCAATTGTAAACACAGCCTTATATTTAAAAAAAAAAATAAAAGTTGCTCCTGGATCAGTTACTTTTCTTTCCTAAGAGGATTATTATGCTTGGCAACAAAAGAATATTTTAATTACTCACTTAATAAATGCTGGTGGCATATCTCTCTTCAAAATCTGATCCTCAGTGGTTTGAACAGTCTCTTTTCCAACCTACAGAGGAAAAAAAATTCACAATTCAAATATAAATTCTCAGACTTTTTTAAAACTATCTTTGTTTAAATCTCAGACTTTTAAACTATTACTTAAACATACTTAAAACATAGTTTATAGTAAACCTATCAATGAAGTTTCTAATTCAAAAAATATTCCTGGCTATTTTTCCTATATATGCTTCCATAACATATTTGGATAACAACTTGAAGTATAAACAAATGTATTAATCCTTCTCCAGAGTAATTAATTTGAAGGCACCATTGAGCACAGTAAGAAAAAAGAAAAATTCATCATTGAGAATATATATGTGTGATATGTGATATGCGTGTTTAACTGACAAACTGCCACGTCTCTAAGAAAGCACTTGAAACACATGAATCGAGTTGGATAAACTAAAATGTCTATGCAGAAAAAAATGTGTTACTGAACTGCGGGAAATATTCAGAGTCATGAAGGAATTATGACTCTGAAACTAGAAACCAAAAATGAAAATACAAAACTTCACTTGTAATCAACACATTTTTCCCTACTAATAGAGCAAGTTAAAAAGAAAAAATATAATGCTAAACGCTACAATGTAATACTTTTACACCCTGCTGGTGGCAATATAAATTGGAGTATCTTTAGACAATCATTTGTTATCGTTTGTTAAGAGACATAAAAAGTGTCATTATCTATCTAAGAGTTCCATTTATGAGAATATACACTATAAGCAATAATATCAAATGTGGTAATAACAATATTCACGGAAGTATTCACTATCACATTGTTTATGAAAGCTAAAACATATTAAAAATAATAAGGAACATTTATATACATTAAGATACATCTTGAGATTAAGTATTATGGGGCTATTAAAACAATGGTTATAAAGACTCAGCCTACTTCCAGCCAAGATGGAGGCATAGGTAGACACACTGTGCCTCCTCACACAACCAAAAGGAAGACAACAACAATTTAAAAACAAAAAATAACCAGAACTGACAGAAAATCGAACTGTATGGAAGTCCGACAACCAAGGAGTTAAAGAAGAAAAACTCATCCAGACCAGTAGGAGGGGCGGAGACGGGCAGCTGAGCAGAGAGGACTCGTAGCAAGGCGGCAGCTGGTGGACCTGGCAAGGCCCCGGATTGCAGACTGGGCGATCCCACATTTGTGTGCAGATAAACCGGGAGGAACAACTGGGGAGCCAGTCATACTGCACAACCCAGAGTTCCAGCACAGGGAAATAAAGCCTCAAAACTCTGATTGAAAACACCTGTGGTGCTTGAGGTGGCAGCAGAAGAAATTCTTAGCCTCACAGGACAGTTTGTTGGAGAGACCCACAGGGTCCTAGAATGTACACAAGCCCACCCACTCGGGAATCAGCACCAGAGGGGCCCAATTTGATTGTGGGTAGCGGGGGAAGTAACAAAAAACCAGCAAAGAGTGGAGCAAGCACCATTGTTCCCTTTTGTACCCCTCCCCTACATACAGCGTCACAGCACAGCAACATGGGCTGCCCTGCCCTGGTGAACACCTAAGGCTCCACCCCTTACTACTAACAGGCGCACCTAGACAAACAAAAAAAAATGGTCCAAATGAAAGAAAACATCAAAGCTCCAGAAAAAATACAACTAAGCAACGAAGAGATAGTCAACCTATCAGACGCACAGTTCAAAACACTGGTAATCGGGATGCTTATAGAATTGGTTGAATATGGTTGCAAAGTAGATGAAAAAATGAAGGCTATGCTAAGTGAAATACAGGAAAATGTACAGGGAACCAACAGTGACAGGAAGGAAATGAGTCTCAATCAATGGTGTGGACCAGAAGGAAGAAACATTCAACCAGAACAGAACGAAGAAACAAAAATGAGGAGAGGCTTATGAACCTCCAGGACATCTTTAAACGTTTCAACATCCGAATTATAAGGGTACCAGAAGAAGAGGGAGAGCAAGAAATTGAAAACTTATTTGAAAATATAATGAATGAGAACTTCCCCAATCTGGCAAAGGAAATTGACTTCCAAGAAGTCTAGGAAGCTCAGAGAGTCCCAAAGAAGTTGGACCCAAGGAGGAACAAACCAAGGCACATCATAATTACATTAGCCAAGATTAAAGAGAAGTAGGGAATCTTAAAAGCAGCAAGAGAAAAGGAGACAATTACCTACAAAGCGGTTCGCATAAGACTGTCAGCTGATTTCTCAAAACAGACCTTGTAGGCAAGAAGGGGCTGGAAAGAAGTATTCCAAGTCATGAAAGACAAGGAACTACATCCAAGATTATTCTATCCAACAAAGCTATCATTTAGAATGGAAGGGCAGATAAAGTGCTTCCCAGATAAGGTCAAGCTAAAGAAGTTCATCATCACCAAGCCCTTATTATATGAAATGTTGAAGGGGCTTATCTAAAAAAAAGAAGATAAAAAATATGAACAGTAAGATGACAGCAAACTCACAGTTATTAACAACCACACCTAAAACAAAAACAAAAGCAAACTCAGCAAACAACTAGAAAAGGAACAGAACCACAGAAATGGAGATCACATGGAGGGCTATCAACAGGAGAGTGGGAGGGGGAGAGAGGGGGAAAATGCACAGAGAATAAGTAGCATAGATGATAGGTAGAAAATAGACAGGGGGAGGTTAAGAATAGTATAGGAAATGTAGAAGCCAAAGAACCTATATGTATGACCCATGGACATGAACTAAAGGGGGAGAATGTGGGAGGGAGGAGGTGGGCAGGATGGAGTGGAGTAAAGGGGGGGAAATGGGACAACTGTAATAGCATAATCAATAAAATATATTTTAAAAAATAGACTCAGCCTATGGGAAAATTTATGACATTCTATTTTATTAAAAGAAAAAATAAAAATAATAAATATACTCAGACTAAAACAAACCAAATTCTATATGTGTAAGGCAAAACAGTGAAAGAATATAAAACAACACGATAACAGCGGTTTTATTAATTCTTGGGAAAACTTCAAGTGAATTTATCTATATTTCCTATTTTCTAATTTTTTTAATGCGAATATAGAATTTTTCCATTTTAATACTAAATTGTTACTCTGGGTTTCTTAAGGTACAACTATTTCTTATCTAATAATTTTAGTAATTATCTGTCATTTTATAGAAATCTTCAAAATGGTAATGGCCAAAAACTTAAAAATACAGAAATATTAAAAGCCACACTAACCAGATCGTGTGTATGCGCATGTGTTTTTATTATACAACAACTGTTGCACATACTGACTTTTTTCAAAATTATTCCTATGTAGGGCTTTGATGTCAATTTTTCTTTCACTATCTCACATCTTGTAAAGTACTATGGAAGAAGTAAACTTTAAAAGTGGTGAAATTCACCAATTCTATCAATACAAAGCTACCTAAGAGAATTGAACCATAAATATAAACTGGATTTAATGCAGAAATCTGTGAAATTTTCTAAACTCAGAAAGGAAAGTATCTCAATCCTACTATTTAACCATTTAACTTTTGATTGAATTTAAAGAAGAAAATAATTAAGAAAAGTCCCTAAGTGCACAGTAAAGCAGTTGAAGAAACACAACAAACTATTCTCAGGGATTACAAGCCATGCATAAGTTAATGAACACAAGTTTTTTCACTCAAGTTAATAGCTCAGAAAGAGCAACACACATATACCACTGAGTAATAGCCAGTGCTTTTGTAGACAATAGACTGTCTGTATCATAATAAAAGCCTTTTAAGTCAGCAGCTTGTTGTGAAGAGTTTTTCAGATCAAAACATGACAGAATATTTCCAGATGTATTGTTCACTATATTCCCCAACTAAAATCAACCATTCAAAAAGCTGTGGGCCTTGATTTCATGAAATAAAAAAATGATGTTCAGCAACACAGTCACTAGTTCATATTGGTATAAAAGGCCTAAAAAGATAGTCACATTTAGATACATGGAGTATCCTTTTATTTTAGACATGAGACAGGAGACAGCACAGGAAGAACTCTGAGACCACACTGCTGTTACTGGCCAGCATCTAGCATCCTGGTTGCCAGGAAAAGCCTTTATCACTTAGGTAAAATAAATAGTAAACCGAGGCAGGAAGGAGGAAAGAGGCATGTCTCATACACCAACTCAGTAGTCCTGAGCCTGGTCTGATAATATTGCCAGGTGTTCCAACATCACAAGAAACACTATGTTAGCAAGAAAGAAGGAAGTCCTTGAAATTCTATGTAGTATTTCCCCTATCTGGGAAAGAAAGCCTTGAAACTGTGCTTTCATCCCAGGGGAGGAGAGAGGGTCCACGGTGCCCAAAAAAGAAACCCGTTATACAAGTTTGATTGTCTACCTCTGGTTAGTATCTGTTTTCCGAGGGAGTCCCTAATGCTTACAAAAAAAGCCCATAAATAACTTTAGAAAGTGCTCCAATTTTAATTAACTGCCTCATGTCACATATTTGTTTTATAACAAGATGAACAAATGGAGTCTGGAGCAAGATAAGGATTCGGGTTAACAGACCCCCACACATACCCAAGTTTAGGTAGTCACGTCCTCCCAGGAAAGCTGGCATCACATTTACCCATTAATCAACATGTAACTTTTCCTCCTATCCCACCAATCATATAAGTCCTCAGAACAAAGGACTTGCTCTCTCTCTTGGGGGGCTTGGGGCGCTCTTGGCTCTCTGGACACCTGGCCTCAGGCCACCTAGGGGCTTGCCACCCTGGTCTTCAGCCCCTCTTTACTTCTGCCACCCTGCTTTGCCCTGAAACTTTGCCTTTCACCCCCCACCTCTAGCTAGTCCCATTTTCTTCCATGGAAACGGATCGCTAATAAACTGACTGCACGCTAATAGATTTGCCAATCTGTAATTCTTTACACACGTCAGCAAGAAGAACCAGGTCTCCCCCATCAACAGACACACACATATATACTGAGAAGGGAGGAGGACTGGAATTCCTCTTACGGCTTCTTGAGGAAGTATTCAGTTATTGAGTTTTATTAAACACGCTCCAGCACTGTTGTAGGTACTGAGATAGTACAGGGAATAAAAATAAGTTTCCTGCCATTGTAGAACCTATATTCTAGTAGGAGTAGACAGAGAGTACACAAGTAAATAAATAAATAAACAAGATCATTCCTAACAATCGTAAGGATGATGCTATAAAAAGTAGAGCAGACGCCCTGGCTGGTGTGGCTCAGTGAATTGAGTGCCAGCCTGAGAATCAAAAGGTTGCTGGTTCGATTCCCAGTTAGGGCACATGCCTGAGTTTGGGGCAGGTCCCCAGTTGGAGGCGTGTGAGTGACAACTGATTGATGTATCTCTCACACATTGATGTTTCTCTCCCTCTCTTTCTCCCTCCCTTCCCCTCTTTCTTAAAATACATAAATAATATCTTTTTAAAAAAAGAGTAGAGTAGAAGGCTTAGCTTAGAAAGAGTAAGCAAAGAAGGCTTCTCTGAGGAAGTAACCTTGGAGCTGAGACTTTGAAGCTGAGAAGGAATCACTCATGTAAGAGCTTGAAAAGAACAATCCAGAGAGAGAAGTGTGGGGGCAGGAGGGATGGAGTCCTATGGCAGGAAAGTTTGGGTATATTCAAGCAGGCCAGAGTGGCTGAAGCTCATTGGGGAGGAAGGTATGGTGATGAGCTTGGGTGAGAAGGCAAAGGCCAGATCACAAAGAGGCTTTTAGGCCACGGTAAGTTGTTTGGAATCTTTCTAAGTTCAATAGGAAGCAGGGGTGCTGAACAAGAGATTGACATGATCTGATTTTGTTTTTAAATGGTCATTGTGCCTACTATATGAAGAAGTGAATTTAGCAGGCAAGGGTCAACAGGGTAACCAGTTGGGAGGCTATTGTAGTCATCCAGGACAGGGCTGGCAGTGACTTAAAACAAGTCATGCAAGTGGAAATGGAGACTTGCTTCTTTTGGAAGCAGACAGAAGTAACAGGACTTGCTCTTGGACTGATTGGGGGAGGGGTCAGGGAGTCCACTGAGAGACAGAAAAAAATACCTTTTTCAAAGGCAGCTGTGCTAGAAGGCTGATATATGGCAAAGATTTATCATGTAAAGATAAAACAATCAATAAGCACACCAGCCAAAACCATTAAAACAAATATTCTGACACCAGCAGAGGTAATTATTAAAGAATGAATTTTGTTGAATTACTTTATGTCTCTCTTGTAAGGGTGAGGATAGGTGGGGAAAGAGAAATAGATAATAGAGACATACTTAAAGGGCTACCTGTTTAAGAGCTATTTTTAAGCATTCAAGTGATGAGCACTAAATCTGATTTACTACTCTAAGCTGCATTCATACTTACAGTGACAGTATCCAAAAATGCTCTGATCTTCAAAATGCTCAGTCTAGAATGAGGTCAGGTACAATAAATGGTCCAGTTTTTAAAGCACAACACAGAAAACACGACTATGTGGAATGACTGCCATTTTCACTTGGGGAGTTCATTTTTGGCCATGCTATGCAACAGAACTTTCTGTTATAATGGAAATGTTCTACTTAAACTGTGCTGCCCAATACGGTAGCCATTAGCCATTGAGTACCTGAAATGTGGTTAGTGCCACTGTGGAGGCGAACTATTGTTTTTATTTAATTTAATTAATTTCAATTTTTTTAATTAAAACTTCTTTTTTTTTTTTTTTACAGTTTTAGGTTCACAGCAAAATTGAGGGGAAGATACAGAGATTTCCCATACACTTCCTGCCCCCATACATCAACAGCCCTCCCCATTATTAACATCCCCCACTGGAGTGGTATACATTACAAATTGACGAACCTACCATTGACACATCATAATCAGCAGAGTTCACAGTTTACATTATGGTTCACTTGGTGTTGAATATTCGCTGGGTTTGACAAATATACTCATATAATGACATGTATCCATCATTATGGTATCATACAGAGAACTGCCCTAAAATTCCTGTGCTCTACCTAATTCATCCCTCCCTGCCCCCAAACCCCTGGCAACCAGTGATATTTGTACTGTCTCATAGTTTTGCCTTTTCCAGCATAGTTGAAATCATACATGTAGCCTTTTCAGATTGGCTTCTCTCAATTAATTTTAACTTCAATTGCCACTTGTGGCTAGAGGCTGCCATATTAGACAGCTCATGTCTCTGGGACTTTGTCTCCAAAAGCTGATCTTCCTGCCTCCAGACGCCTCCTCCTTCTAATACACTCTTCACATACCTGCTAGATTAACCTTCCTTTTTGCTTTTGCTATGTGGTATCTTCACCAAAAAACAAAAATAAAAATTTTTTTAAAAAGGGAGCTGGGCCTGGAGAGGTGAAAGTTGCCAAGTAGAGAAGAGAGAGATCGGACAGCCCAAGCAGAAAAAGGAACACAGGCAAAGGCTCAGGTGTATTTGAGCATGTGACTGACTTGACAAGAAAGACAGGCTGGTGTGCCTTCAGCAGAGGACACGAGGCTAGAAAGGAGTCAGCCTATGAGAGGCTGTATGCCAAGTGAGGGCAGAGAGGATTCTGTAACTTAACCTACCCATTTATTCAAAGGTTATCATCCTCTGTTCTAGATCTTTCCAAATCAGTGTTCAATCACTGAAGTATCAAGTCAAGAACTTTCAAAGAAGCCAGTTTCTAAAAGTATGCAGGACCAGAAATCATCTCCTTTTTATGAACAACTGGCAAAGCCTATCTAAGAGAGCCAAGACAAAGCTTCACATTTTCAAGCCATCAACCAGATCACAGGAAATGCACTTTCCTCCTCTCTCCCCACACCACCAGAATAGAAATAGTTTCTACAGCTCCCATCTTTTCCAAATAAAAAGAGAACAATTAAGAAAGGGATTAATTCACAAGATGCTCTTTCTAAAAAGAGCATGAACCACCCCCCTGGCTGGTGTAGCTCAGTGGATTGAGCCCAGGCTACAAACTAAAGGGTTGCCAGTTTGATTCCTGGTCAGCACACATGCCCAGGTTGCAGGCCAGCTCCCTAGTTGGGGGCTTGCAGGAGGCAACCGATCAACATCTCTCTCGCTCATTGATCTTTCTATACCTCTCTACCTCCCTCCCTTCCCCTCTCTCTGAAAATAAATAAAATCCTTAAAAAAAAAAAAAAAGAAAAAATATCTGCCCTGGCTGCTATGGCTCAGTGGTGAGTGCCAGCCTGTGAACCAAAAGGTCACAGGTTCGATTCCTAGTCAGGACACATGGCTGAGTTGCAGGCCAGGTTCTGGTTCGGAGGCAACTGACCAATGTATCTCTTGCACATTAATGTTTCCCTTGCTTTCTCCCTCCCTTCCCCTCTCTCTTAAAATAAATAAAATCTTTTTTAAAAATTTTTAAAAGATCTCACTTTCTGCATATTTTATCTATATGTTTCATGATTGTGAGGTTAGACTGAAGTGGATGCTTGACTTTTTTTAACCTTAAAATAAATCTTATTTCCTCCTGGAAAAAGAAAAAGCCTATGTGTTAACGTATTTAAACACACACACACACACACACAGAGAAAGAGTGACATACAGATTTTAGTTATAGTTTAAGTTCGGAGCAGGTTTTCCAGGTCAGCATTTAAAAACAACCCTTTCAAAATAATCTAACTTTATAGTAAATACATCTTATTTTTTCCAAACTTTATTCTATTGCTGAAACTCAGATTTGTTGGTTCTATTCACTGCTAAAATGATTTCTTTTTTTATTTTCTTCTTCAGAAAACTGCCTCTAACTTTTTGAGGCCCAATTCCTTCAATTCAATAAACGGACAGCAAATGCCAATTATGTGCCCACTAGGTGGTGGGAAGAGAATGAGATAAGAAATAAAGCATCCTTAGACATTAAGCTAAAATAATGGTAGTGAATAAGAGGCCTGGGGGCATTTTAGGGGCTTGGCAGGAAGCCCTGTTTCCTTTGAGGAGCCCTTACTTTGTTCTGTAGCTAATTTAAATATCTTTTGTTCAATATGTGACTTTAGTTCAAAATTCTTTATGAGGGGCCCTTTGTCTTCTGCTGTTGTTATTATTACTCCTTTCATCACAATCTATTTGATTCAGTAATGTAGAGAGTTGGTTTCTTTCCAGCAAAAAAAGCTTGGCTCCATTAAAGTCACTATCCAGACTAAAAAATATGTTAATGTAGATGACTCCCTTACCTAGACTAAGTGTAAGAAAGCAGGAAGACAAAACATAAGAGGAAGGACTTATATTACCAATTTGTACAACCTAAGTAGTAACTACAGAGCATTATATTAAAAAGGTGGCAAAGAGATAGTAATCATCAGCAGTTCTTACTGGACAAGAAGATACAAATAATGAAAATGAAAGACTAACTTACAGTTAAAGCTACAGTGACCAAATGATTGTGACCAGCCAAGGGAATGTGCATCTATCTGCCTGTACTTAATTTGCCTCAAATCAATGTTTCTTATGGCATTAAGTATTAAGCCAATCAATCCATTATACTAAACAATTATTCTGATACACAGCTGTGTCCCGCATCATGATTGGGACATACAAGAATAATGTACATGACCCACCATCAGCAACACTTTTGACAGTTTTCCTACAGTGGTGACGGACTTGTGATTTATCCACTCCCTCACTGGTACCTTTCATTCACAGATGATACAGCAAAGTCAGGTGTTTAAAAAGGCATATATCCAGAAAAACTAGGACTCTCAACCTATTCTGATTTTCAACTCGCTCATTCACTTAAGCACTTACTGAGTACTTTCTATGTGGTAGCACTGTGTGTGATGGAGATACAAAAATAAGTGGGACTCAGTCCTTGCCCTTCATAGACAAGAAAATGTTTAAGCAAATCATTGTCACAGTGTGTAGTAAGTGCTATAATAGAGTGACATGCAAGTTTCAGCTCTGCATCAGTGAGGTTAAGGGAGATTTCACAGAAGAAAAGATACTCTAGGAAGGTTGATACGTGCTCTCCAGGAGAATTGAGATTCATGGAGGAAAGGAAGGAGAGCTTTCCAGCAGTGAGGCAGCATATGTGAAAACAGGGCCAGTTCAAGGAAGACTGAGCCACAGGGCTGGAACACAGGGTACAGGTTGGAGAGGAGATAAGGAGAGGGTAGAAAGTTGGAGAACCAGTAAGGGGCCCTTGTATGCAATGGGCTTAAGTGTCATGTTCTAAGCAATGGGGAATTACTTAATGGTTCTAAGCAAAAGATATTACTATGTTTGCATTTGAACAAGAAAAATACAGCAAGAATAAACCAGAGGGAAGAAAACTAGGAGGAAAAGTTTAATTGTTAGTTCATTTATGCAATCGGCAAATACAGGGTAGGGCAAAAGTAGTTTGTTCATATTTAAAAATACAATAATTAACAAATAATACAAGAATAAACTTTGCTTCACGTACTCACAACCTACTATTTTCCCACCCTGTATTTATATAACACACCATGCAAGGTATTATAGACAGGTATTTAAGAAAACACACGTGGGCTCTCATCCCAAAGAGCTTAGAGTCTTAGTGAAAAATAAACTAATGATGAAGTAAAGCAGCAGAAGACCCGGATATGAGGGCAGATGTAAGAGATGCATCCATGCGACACTCACTCCCTCTGGAGGGTGAAGGAGAAATCTAGGATGACTCCCAGGCTTCTGACTCAAATGACTTGGTAGCACAAGGTAATGTAAGAAAGCCAAATCTGAGAGGGAAAGTTATTAGTACCAGTGGGATAGTTAGATGGAGGTAAGTAAATGTTCAATAAATAATTGAATAGCTGATTCCTTAGTTTACTTGCATGGGCTAAAGAAAGCAATCCGGTGGTTCTAAAAGCCTTGGAAACCCAACAACATCAATGGATAAGCAGCTGATGAACAGAGCTGAGAAGGAAAGGCCTGAGAGAGGGCCAGGGGGAATGGTAGAAGTGTGTTGTGAAAGCCAAAGGAATGGAAAATTTTAAGACAGTAAAAGAATAGTCAACAATGTCAACAGCCAGAGAGAGGTTAATGATTTCTAGAATATTCACAGCATTGTGCAACCATGACAATTTTGAACATTTTCATCATCCCCCTCCAAAAAAACCCATTAGCAGTCCCCCCCTCATTTATTCCCAACCCTTCCCTGCCCCCATCCAGCATTAGGCAAACACTAATCTATTTTATGTCTCTAGAGAATTAATATAAATGGAATCATACAATACGTGATCTTTAGTGACAGGCTTCTTTCATGTTGTAGCATGTATCGGTATTTCATTGGTTATTTTGCCAAATAACATTCCGTTGTATGTTTATACCACAATTTCTTTACCATTCATCAGCTGATGGACATTTGGATTGTTTCCACTTTTTGGCTTTTATTAATAATGCTGCTATAAACATTAGCATACATGTTTTGTGTGGATGTATGTTTTCATTTCTCTTGGGTATGTGCGTAGGGGCAGAATCACTGGATCATGTAGTATACTTGTTTAAAGGCTTGAGGAAGGGCCAGACTGTTTTCCAAAGAGGCTATACCATTTAACATTCCCACCAGCAAAGTGTGAGGTTTCCAATTTCTCCACATCTTCAATTACTGTATTTTTAAATATGAACAAACTACTTTTGCCCTACCCTGTATTTGCCGATTGCATAAATGAACTAACAATTAAACTTGTCCTCCTAGTTATCTTCCCTCTGGTTTATTCTTGCTGTATTTTTCTTGTTCAAATGCAAACACAGCAGTATCTTTTGCTTACTTATCTGCTTACTTATCTGCTTTTTTAATTATAGCCATCCTAGTGCAGTGCGTTCTCACTGTGATTTTGATTTGACAGCTAATGATGTTGAGCATCTATCTTGTCATGTACTTATTGACCATTTGTATATCTTTGGAGAAATGTCCATTTAGATCCTTAAACTATATTTTAATTAGGTTGTGTATCTTTTTTTATTTTTAATTATATTTTATTGATTATCTATCAGAATTATTCCAATTTTCCCCATTGCCCCTCTCCATCCAGCACCCCCCACTCCCTCAGGCAATCCCTACACCATTATTCATGTCCTTGGGTCATGCACATAGGTTTTTTGGTTACTCCATTTCTTATACTGCACTCTACATCCCCATGGCTATTCTGTAAACACCTACTTGTACTTCTTAAACCCCTTACCTCTTCACCCATTCCCCCACAACACCCTCTTTTCTGACAACAATCAAAACCTTCTCCATATGCATGATTCTGTCACTGTTGTTCTTGTTTGCTTAGTTTGTTTTCTAGAGTCAACTGTTGATATTTTTTTTGCCATTTTATTGCTCATAGTTTTGATCTTCTTTTTCTTAAATAGGCCCCTTTAACATTTCATATAATAATGGTTTGGTGATGATGAACTTTATTTTTTTCTTGTCTGGGAAGCTCTTCAACTGCCCTTCCATTATAAACAATAGCTTTGCTGAGGAGAGCAATCTTGGCTGTAGGTCCCTGCTTTTCATGACTTTGAATATTTCTTGCAAATCCCTTCTAGCCTGCAAAGTTCCTTTTGAGAAATCAGCTGCAAGTCTGATGGGAACTCCCCCAAGGTAACTAACTGCATTTCTCTTGCTGTTTTTTAATGTTCTCTCTCTATATTTAACTTTTGGCATTGAATACGACTCGTCTTGGAGTGGACCTCTTTGAATCCATCTTGTTTGGGACTCTCTGTGCTTCCTGGATTTGCATGTCTATTTCCTTCATCAAATTAGAGAAGTTTTCTTTCATTACTTTTTTCAACTACATTTCCAATATCTTGCTCTTTCTCTTAATTTTGGCACCCCTATGATACAAATGTTGGAACTCTTCAAGTTGTCCCAGAGGCCACTTACACTATTCTTGTTTTTTTGGATTCTCTTTTCTTCTTGTTGTTCTGATTGGTTGTTTTTTACTTCCTTATGTTCCAAATCATTGATTTAATTATCAGCTTCATTGACTCTACTACTGTTGTTTCCCTGTAAGTTGTTCTTTATTTCATTTATGTATCCTTCATTTCCGATTGGATCTTTTTTATGCTGCTGAGGTCCTCACTAAGTTCCTTGAACATCCTTATAACCAGTGTTTTGAACTCTGCATCTGATAGATCGCTTATCTCCATTTTGTTAAGTTCTTTTTCTTAAGTTTTGATCTATTCTTTCATCTAGGCCATGTTTCTTTGTCCCTTCATTTTGGCAGCCTCCCTGTGTTTGTTTCTATGTATTAGGTAGAGCTGCTATGACTCCCTGTCTTGGTAGCATGGTCTAATATAGTAGGTGTCCTGCAGGGTGCAGTGGCACAACCTCCCCTATCACCCAAGCTGGGTACTCGAGGTGTGCCCTGAGTACACTCTCTTCTTATAGTTGAGCCTTGGTTGCTATTGACAGGTCAATTTAAGGAATTTACCCAGGTCAGTCAGCTGCAAGGATTGGCTGTGACCACTGACCACCAGCACCCACCACCCATGGAGGATCGGCTGTACAGGGGTAGGGTGATGGTACTCCCACATGGTTTGTAGCTGTCCACTGCGTGTGCAGGCACTAGGGTTTCTGGGGTGGTGCAAGCCAAGGTCTTCCCCGACCTAAGTTTTGCCGGGGGCACACTACCTAAGCTATAAAGCAATCTGAGATGGCTGCTACTTGTGCTGGGCTTGGAGATTTGAAGGCAAAGAAAAACTGTGAGAATCTGGTCTAACTGCTTCTAGTGCCGTGCCTGGGGCCACTTAGCAAGAGGTATGGCGGGCTGGGGGCTCAGTGAGGCCAGCAGTTGCTTGTTTGCAAGGATTTAGGAAGTCTTGAAGCCTGAGCCAAAACCAGTCATTCATATAAAAAAGCCACTGTTAACAGCTCTAAGTTGGGTGGGACAGAGCTTCAGGGGATCTCCAGGGCAGAGCAAACAGTGTTAGCCTGGGCGGCACTGCCTGCCAGCTCTGTGCTCTATGGGGGCAGGGTTCAGAAATGGGACAATGGCCCTTGACTGCCTTGATGACAGACACTTCAGTTTCTCCCTGTATACCACTGGCACCTTTCAAGAGGCTACCCCTGTGCTGGAGCTCAGAGGAAGTGAGTCTGAGTAGGTGAGTCCATGTGTGGGTTCTTTAAGAGGAACTGCTTGGGACTTCAGCACTTCCTTCTACCAACTCAATCCTGCTGGTTTTTTGTAGTCAGAAGTTGTGGGTACTTATCTTCCCAGCACTGGGACAGCACTGGGACAGCACTGGGACACTGGGTTTGGGGGTCTGATATGGGGCCGGGACTCCTTGCTCCTGTGATATCCCTGCCAAATTTTTATCCACCACATGTGGATATGGGACCAGCCCATTCCGTATCTCCACCCCTCCTACCACTCTGGATGGACATGGTTTCCTTAATTCTGTAGTTGTCATACTTCCATTCAGCTCAATCTCTGACAATCCAGAGTGATGGTTGTTCTATAATTTAGCTGCAGTTTTGATGTCGTTGTGTGAGGTGGCAAGCCACATTTACCTATGCCGCCATCTTGACTGGAAGTCTAAGGTTGTGTCTTTTGCAGATACTTTCTCCTAGTCTGTGACTGTCTTTTCACTTTGAGGGTGTCCTTTGCAGCACAAAATTCTTTTTTCCAATTTACTTATTTTTTCTTTTGTTGCATGTGCTTTTGGTATACAGTTATTCATCTCTTAAATGATGGGGACACATTCTGAGAAATATGTCATTAGGCGATTTCATCATTGTGCACAGAGCGCACTTACACAAACCTAGAAGGGATAGCCTACTACACACGTGGGCTGTACTATATAGCCTATTGCTCCTAGGCTAAACTTGTACAACATGTTACTGTACTGAATTTTACTGGCAACTGTAACATGGTATCTGTATATCTAAATACATCTAAGATAGAAAATGTACAGAAAAAACACAGTACAAAAAATTTAAAATGGCACATCTGTGTATATCTATATCTATGTATATATCGTATGGTATGTATATATATATATATATATACACACATGTATATGTGTGTATATGCATGTGTGTGTGTGTGTGTGTGTGTGTGTATAAAGTACTTAACGATGAATGGAGCTTGCAGGACCGAAAGGTGCTCTGGCTGAGTCAGTGAGTGAGTAGTGCGTGATTGTGATAACCTAGGACATTACTGTATGCTACTGTAGACTTAATAAACACTGCCCCATGGCCTTCCCCCTACTTCCTTCCCACAGGGCTAGAAATGGAACATGAAAGCTGTCAGTGCTACTCCATGAACAGGGATGTGGGCTAGAATGATTGGAAATATCGAAGAGAAAATGACTGGGTAAGGTATAGATCACCTTAATAGTGACTCTCAGGAGGGAGTGAAAGGTGGCCTGAGGATCACTATGAATAAGAAATATAAATGGAGAGATAAAGGAACATAGCAGTGTGTCATGGCGATGTGGTTTTGGCTGTTGCATGTTGAAGTAGTGGTTAGATTAAGCAATGCTGCGGCACTTATTAAAAAAGACAGTGTTTAACATGGTGAGGGCGTAGAACTGAAGAATCAATACCTTGACTTTGGAAATGTAGTTTTGGTTCCAGTGACCCTGTCTGGCATAAAGGGCTCTCTCTGGCATTGAATTGATGGAAGAAATAAAACTTATCTATGCTTTACATCACTGCTACCTGAAAGTATTTCCAAAGTACAGGGACAAACTAGGTCCACACTATCAAAGAAAGCTTTTACTAAAGTGGCACTAAATATGTACTTAGTGTTCCTGTGGACCTGTGTTCTTGTAGAAATCTGAGGTCCTCAACAAAGAATTTACAGCAATATTCTGAAGACTATGGAGCTAGATCTGTGAGGACTGTAGCGCCCTCTGAATATGTACCACTGAGGGGACCAGCTCCTCTGTGCTGAACAGGTCAGTAGCTCACTGATGGGGATATAATCTTGCACTCAAAATTGAGGTGCTGAGTAAGAGGGAATCTATTTCCAAGTTCTACAAATATTGCTCCTGTCAAAGGAAAAAAAAAATCCTCCTGAACCACATAGGCTTCCATTTCTTATAGAAAATTTAGCTTCATTACAATGTTATGGAACCATCATCGTATACAATCTTATGGGTTCATCATGGACCAAAACATCATTACGGGCCACATGACTGTAGCGTCTAAAAAGATTTTACCTAACCAACATCATGAAGATTAACTCATATGTTTTATTATATTTACGTCCATGATCTATTTGGAGTTAATTTTTGCATACGGCATAAGGAAAGGGTTATTTTCTTTAAATAGGAGAAAACCAAGCATATTGATAGGCTGAAGAAGGCAGGAAATCAGACACTATTTCTGAAGCACGGTCCCTGAAAAGGCAGGGACAGAATCCGGAGAGCAGATGGAGTGAATAACCTTAGTCAGGAGGAAGGCCACCTCTTATTGGAGACAAGGTGTATGGTGAGGAAAACGAGTGAAGATAAGAGATAGAACTGTAGAGTCTGTAAGCTGTGTCTTCTTCTTAGGAATTTACAAGGCATATTAGTATATTTAAAAGTCTAAGATAACCTGCAGTCAGAAAATCTGTTTAACCCACCATTTTTTAAATGCAATTGACCCAGAATTTTTAACTTCTTCTTTTTTTGACTAAATAATTACAAGAGTTTGGTGGGGGGTGGGTATTTTGTATTCTGAACTTTTGTTTTTCAGATTCTTAATTTCTTAACCATACCTATTAATCTATGATGGAACTCAGATTTGTACAACATGCTTAGAAAAACAGTGACCTAAGCCAGAAGTTGCAAACTTGGCCTTTGTGCAGAATTTGGGCCAAGGTATTTTTTTTTGGTTCCCCTCTTTTCTTAAATTAAGGAATTTCACAAAGATCCAAATATCTGACATCTCTTGAAGTATCAAAAGATTTGACCACGTTAGATCTGCATTCCAGCAAGGGAACTACTGGCTGAAACCCAAAGTCCCATATGGGAAATACAGGGTGGGGTAAAAGCAGGTTTACAGTTTTGAGTATGCAAAACAGTTTATTCTTGTATTATTATTAATTGATTATTGTTTTACTTCCATACAAACAACTATAAACCTACTTTTGCCCTACACTGTATACTCTCTGCTTCTCCCTAAAATCTTAACATCCAAATCATGTCACTCATTTATGTCACTGCCTGGTCCCTGTGGGTATCTGGGTATCATTCCTATACTAGGCCACCCTCTCAGTGTTTATACAGAGTGAAAAGCTCCTGAAGCCTCTCTTAGAAATGCCTTATCAAACTCTTCTCTAAATATTTTCTTTTATAAAAGTACTCTTCCTGTGAGAACTATGAGAAAGATTTAGAAGTATTTATGTCAAGAATGACAAAATGGCAGTATATGGAGCAAGTGCACACAGACCTATTTTGTTTGACCTGCACAGTATTTTTTTTTTAATGGGAAATTTCACATAAAAAAAGAAATGATTTCCAGATTTTAATGAATATCAGGAAGATCCAATAACACCAGGCCCTGTTTCCATACGGCAACAATAGGCTGGAGACAGTAGTAGTTTTCTTTAATCAGGGCCTGCATTTTTCCATTTACCACAGTCTCCACCACTCCCCAGTGTCCTACAACCAGCCTGATTCACTCATTACCTATTCAGTCCTGCGGGTACGTAAGTTTGTGCCACCTGATGTAACAAAAAGATTCCATCTTAATTAGCGCAGTACATTAGGCAAGTTCCCCAGAATCGTAAGTGTCATGTGAAATTTTACTTATGTCTCAGCTATTTCACTAATAAATAATAATTTCACATCCCACTCTCACCCAAACACATTGAAAAACTGACTAGTAGGGAATACAACATGTAAAACAGAATGTCAGATGACTTTTTATTTTCTTCTTAATCCTTTTCTGTACTTTACAGATTTTTTTTCTTTTTAATCATTTTTTATTAATGTTTGAATACAGTTGTCTCCATTTTCCCACCACCACTTTCCCTGCCCCACCCACCTCCACCTCCCACCCTCAATCCTAGCCCCCATTGGCTTTGTCCATGGATCCTTTATACATGTTCATTGACTACTTTACAGATTCTTAAAAAAAAAAAAAGTATCCATTGACTTCATAATAAGAAAAATAGACAAATTTTTTAATGTATCAACAATATTCTTGGTAAATAATCCATAAAGTAATAAGAAATCACCAGTGCCTAAAAGGTTCAAATTTTGACCAACTGCCAAAACAATTTAAATGTACATCAATGAGAACACAATCAAATGGGTTAAACAGCAGATGAACCATGTCGGTGACAAATTTTAATGTCAAGGAAGCTCATTTGCTGCAACATACTTCCTCAGAACTAGTGTTAAGCTGCCTGGGCAGCAGCTGTTTATTCTAACCCAACATGAGACCGAGTATATCAATTAAGGCTAGATGAATGTTAGCAGAGCAGCCTTCCTCACCAGATCCTTATTTATGAAAATACTTGGGCAGGCTTCCAATGTGCAAATAATGCATTCTCTCCCTGAACGCAGGATTCTTCCACAGACTTCCCAACCACTTACACTTGTGCTATGAATGGCCACCAGTTTAACAACAAAGCAGGTCATGAACACAGGGAACTTATCTCCACCCTACTCTCTGCCCAACTCTCTCAATGGAACACAAGCTATGGCTTCTTCCATTTCACCGAGAATTTCAGAAAAAGAATTTGGCAATGTAATCCAAATTCACTTTAGAAATGAGGCTCAGAGATGTTAGTTCTGTAAGAAAGTTGCAGAACTTGAATTGAATCCAAGCCTCATGACTCCACTTCCTGTGTTTTCAGGTGCACTTCCTAACTCGCAAGCAAATCATTGTTAAATAACGAATGCGCCTACAGTCACGTAAAGTATATCAAACATACTTAAAGTGATTTCCATTTTGGTTTCAAACATATATAAGGAAATGCTGCATTAAAAAAACATACAGTTCCACCAATTCTCATCCTGTAGTTCTGCTTTAGTGACAGAAACTTAAGCAATAATTATGGAAAAATAAATGGGCTGTTTTTTTACTTAATTTCCTTTACCTTTTCCAATTTTTTTAGTTACTGAAAAGATTAGTTAAAAGGAAACTCAGGTTTAGTTCCACTAGTTTCATAATTAAATAACTATTGCATAATCATAAATACTGGTGGAGAGGAAAAGTTCACTGCATGATCTGAATGTAATCTTTAGTAGATGCTTCAGCGAGAGAATAAATTTCTCAAGTATAGGGTCTGAACCCTTTTTTCCCCCACCCTATAGCCATGACACAGTGACTGGCACATAATAAGTGCTCAGAATATAAGTGCCAACTGAAATAAGTAAATTGATAAAGAAAGACAGTAAAATAGGTTAATATTTAATTCTACCATTTTCTTATCTTCCCACATATACTCCTTAAGTACTCTAGTCTAATTCCTTCTATTCCTACACAATGAACTCAGAAAGACCTTCATTCTTTTATTTTCAATCTTTTTGTACAACTATGTACTAGTCCTCTATGACTCTGTTAAGGTGAATAGCTGGGCTCCCACAGGCTATTAAAAAAAAATCATGGGAAAAAGAGAGAGCTAAGTATTGCTAAGGAAAATTAGGTTGACTTTACCACCTGTCCTATCTGTCTCATTCATGACATAAGGAAATAATAATGCATGTGAATATGCTTGATACACCATCAAAGTGTTATCAAATATAGAATGTCCCCATGCCATAAATGTTTAATCCCTTGAAGTATCCCAAAGGCTCCACCAACATCAGAACACCCTCTACTTCTTCTTCCCTGTCCTCTAACCAAATCTGCTTTTCTCCAAGTACTATCATATTTCACAGAATTTAAATATAGGGTTTTATTTCTGTTTTTCCCCTCTAATAGCTAGAATTGCAAACACACTTTTTCTTAACAGTTCTAGTTCACAAACGTGCAGAATTTCAATTACATTGTAGCTTTTGGCTGCATTGTCCCTATAGAAAAAAAATAATAACTCTGAACCAATTTTGTAAATGAATTTTTGAAAAGCAACCCATTTTTATCTTAGGGTAACTGGGACCTAGACCCTGTCCTGGAAGATAACTTGAAATACTGGAAAAAGAATTGGGGCTTTGGAATGAATCTCACCTTGCTCTGCTATTACGAACTGTGTCTTTGGGCAAGTAACTTAATCTCTTTGAGCCTCAGTCGCCTTACCGGTAAAATGGGAAAAGTAAAATTTGTGATACACACATAAATCACCTAAAACTGGGCCTGGAAGGTAGCAGGTGCTAAAAAAAGAGTCCCTTTTTTCTTTCCCCCTGCTGTTACCGTGCACTGTAGACATTTGTGACTTCCATTTTCTCCTTTAAAAATGTGTTTTGGTGGGGGTTTTGGTTTTTGTTTTCTTAGCACATGCTATAAAGTAGGGAGCTTTTTACTATCTTATTAAATCCTCATAACAATCCTAGGGGGTAGGTAACAGTGGCACAGAGAGGTTATTCGATTTGCCTAAAATCACTCAGATTGTGGCATTGTCTTCAGCACCGTGATGCTCTAATCCTAAACCACTTTACTGTGTGTGTGTGTGTGTGTGTGTGTGTGTGTTTTAATGAGGGAGGGGGATTCAATGATGTCTAAATGTTTGTTCTGTAATATTGCATGATTCTATAATTCAGTGGAACTACCGGCTGGCAAGAAGGACAAGAAAAACTTCAAGCTCACAATAGGCAAATATAAATCACCATCTTACAGTCTAACCAACTGAGGGCCAATTGTTCTGGTTTTCCTTCCCAGGAGCTGGAAGATTTTCACACCCAATGTGGGTTAGGCTCACTAGAGCGTCAGCTCCTTCAGTTCCTTAACTGTTACTTGTTTAGGGATGCCCAACTGTGAGTCACCCTGGCCACAACTGGCAAATAGCTTTTAAAATCAAACCAGGACTGATCAACAGTGTAGCTTATTTTGAAACAGGTATGGTCAAAACTTGAAATAGTAACCCAATGGCAAAAGTCTGTAAGTGCTCTCACTAATGTTAAGAGCATCCTGCTTACAGGAGGTTATTCAACATAGTAATTGAATTAGGCTCCAAGCTGTAAATAGACACTGACCCATTAAATTAGGCCCATTAGCAAAACCATAAAATCATTTCTTTTCTTATCTCAAGCTACAAACACATTTCTCACAAAAAAACCAGAACTGCAAAGTCAATGTTTTATAATATTAATATGTCAGTAAAGACTGTCAATTAAAACACTCATGGGGGAAAAAAATACTCTATGGTACCTGTACTAAAAAAGTCCTAAAAGTTTTACCTTCACGCTTTTCTTCTTAATGTTTTTACCTTTTCTTTTCAATTACTACAAAAGTAATTCAGTGTGACTACATATGAGCTGAGTACAAACCCAATTCTAAGCTTGCTGAAAAATGAAGTAAGAGAACAGCTGCAGCATATCCAGACCAAACTGCACAGACTGGTCGAGATGCACAGACAGAAGCAATAAAAAAAGCTACCAACTATCCCCAACAATACTAGTTGTGTTTGTGCCCTTTGCATATTGTATTTCATCACTGCTTTTCATGTAATATTAATAGACTAGACACAACTTGGTATAATCAGGAGAAAGACTTTCACAGAAATATAAGTTTATTTCCTTTTGCTTCACTTGCTTACTAATCTGAAATATCAATACTGCAGGAAAGATCTTGATCAGTTGCCACAGGCAACTAAACCCGTTAATAAATTCTGGCTCTACCATCTTAGATAACTCACAGTTGAGCAAAATGAAGAAACAGAATTAGTCAGAATTGAAAGAATACACTAGAATGAGAGTCAATTCATCTATCTAGTTTTTTTGTTTGTTCATTTGTTCTGTTTTAAGGAAAGTATTAAAGATAATGCTTGGTAAGGCACCTAAACACTATACTACATCCTCTTACCTCCAGTCCTTACTAAATATCAAGTTCAATACTAATAGTTCATTATAGAACACCACAAGTCTATGGTTGGTTCATAAATGGAAATAGTCCCAAATGTAGGGTTTATATGGAAGATACAACAGCAAAGAATCCCTGGAGATTGAGAAAGAATGTGGAAGGTTTTCAACGTTGAATTTCATTTTAAAGTGTAAATTCCTACCTAAGCAGACAAGTTTCTAAAATCCTAGTAATTAATAAATATACTAAATGCTTAAATAATCATTACACAATTAGGTAACCCTTCTTAGGATAAATCCAAGTTCTCTCCTCAGAGTGTACACACTTCATTAATTACTAGGTGTATATGATATAGGTAAACTCCCTATGAATTCTTCTGTATAGTTGATCACACAACAAAATATTACTTAGTGATGTTGCATTTTCTTTCTTTTTTTTTTAAGACCTTGGAAGTATTTATTTTTTTAAGATTTTAGACAGAGAGGAAAGGAGGGAGAAAGAGAGGGAGAGAAACATCAATGTGTGACTGCCTCTCCTGCGCCTCCCACTGGGGACCTCACCTGCAACCCAGGCATGTGCCCTGACTGGGAATCAAACCAGCGACCCAGCACTCAATCCACTGAGCCACACCAGCCATGGCTCTTTCTTTTTTAATAGAAGTAAACTAGAGATTTTGAAGGCATCTCTTATATCCTGACATCTTCACATCTACTCATTTTTCAAATTATGTCCTGAGACTTCTGTGTGGAAGGCAATGTGCAATTGACACTTCTTCAGGTGACACAAAGATGCACAGTTAGGAAGCTTATGGCCTGGAATAGCATCGGGACTACATATACGACTCTAATGAGTGCCAACAGGGAGGTATAACTTAGCACTACTGAGGGTCGGTGGACAGAGAGCTCAACCTGTTATTGAGATAAGGGCAGTCACCATTATTACAGCTGAGCCTTAAGGCATGGATAAAATTTCCTGTGGGAAGAAGCATCTTCGATACAAGGAAATGCAGTATGTGCATAGAAGAAGTAAGACAGACTGGAGTTCATAGAATGCCGAGCAGTCTCACTGACTATTACAGGTTGCCTGGGAGGGGACCTATGGTGGGATAGGACCAACAATGGATTTTCATTTTGGCTTTCCATTGCCAAAGGTAGAGAACATCTGAGAATACATCTTTTCACTTTTAAAATAAGAGAGTTGGATCAGAATATCTCTGAGGTCTACTGCCAAATTTACAAATTTATGATTGCAGGTCCAGGGTTGGAAACACTTTCTATAAAGGGGAAAATAGTAAATATTTTAGGCTTTGTGGGCCATATGATCTCTGTCACAACTTCTCACACTATTGTAGTGTAGAAGTAGTATAGAAAATATGTAAATGATGCTCTGGTTGGTGTGGCTCAGTGGGTTGAGTGCTGGTCTGTGAACTGAAAAGTCGCTGGTTTGATTCCTGGTCGGGGCACATGCCTGGGTTGTGGGTCACGTCCCCAAGTGGGGGTGTGTGAGGCAACCAATCGATGTTTCTCTCACTCATCGATGTTTCTCTCCCCCTCCCTTCCCCTCTCTCTGAAAATAAGTAAAATCTCTAAAAAAAAAAAGAAAATATGTAAATGAAAGGTAATGGCTGTGTCTCAATAAAGCTTCATGTATATTGAAACTTTAATTTTATATAATTTCATGTGTCACAAAATATCATTCTTCTTTTAATTTTTTCAAACATTTAAAAATGTAGGCCTGGCTGGTGTAGCTCAGTGGATTGAGCACGGGCTGCGAACCAAAGGGTCGCCAATTCGATTCCCAGTCAGGGCACATGCCTGGGTTTCGAGCCAGGTCCCCAGTAAGGGGGTGTGTGAGAGGCAACCACACATTGATGTTTCTCTCCCTCTTTCTCCTTCCCTTCCCCTCTCTCTAAAAATAAATAAAAATAAAATCTTTTTTAAAAAATGTAAACACTAATCTTAGCTCCTGAGCAATACAAAATTTGGCTTACAAGCCATAGTCTGCTGACTTCTCCACTCCATGGAAAAATCAGAACAGAAAGGGGATAGAATTTGCTAGCCTTCAAGAGCTAGAATAAGAGAGACAACAATGTGGTACTATAATTATGTGTATGATAAATATTGCTACAATAGCAATCACATTACAATACATAAATGTATCAAAGTAACACGCTGCATACCTTAAATTTATACATTACATGTCTTTAAATTTTTTTAAAGAGCTAGAATAAGGAATTTAGATTAATTTAGAAGACAATGGGAGAAGGTACAGGTTTCTGAGCAAAAAAAAAAAAAAAATACCGAGATCAAAATTATACTTAGAAGACTTACTTGGCAGTAATGGATGGGAGTGAGAGATTAGTAGTTAACTATCTATCAATGAGGTTTAATATCAAAGCCTAGTCTAGATTGGTAGCTTTGAGGAAGGAAAAGAAAAGAGCAAGGGAAGGAAAAATCAACAGAGTACTACTTATAAAAAAGTATCTGGCAAATATAATTTTTTAAAAAGTCAATTTCCAGACAAGCAGGGGAAAGGTGATCTTGCATTCCCACTCCTTGGTGCCACAACAGCCTGTGACTGCAGCAGGCCAGTGGAGGAACTTGCCTTTTCATGGAGCTTCCAGTTCAAAGTTTTCTGGTATATACCAGGTAAACGGTAGCATTTATTGTTTTGGTTTTAGAGATGAAATAAATATAACAGTTTTAGAGATGTTTATTTCTGGCTCCCTTTACTCCAGAGAATTGTCAGCAGCCTTTTCAAATTAGGAAAGAGTATTCATTGGTGTACATAGATATTATCATTGCCCTTGGTATTTTAAAATAACTCTGCTGACTGTGACTCAGAATTTATATCTATCTTTTCTTGCTCTAACGGAGGAAAGAACTGCAGTGCTACAAATACAACTGATTCGACACTACTGTATCTACCAAGTGCAAGTAACTCCACGCTATGGGGGCAGGACATGCTTTCTAGAACTCAAATTTAGCAGCTGGGGAGGGTCAGAGGGAGGAGGGGAACAAAGAGACATGCACAGAAACAGCTCTAATCCATGATAATATCTGATGAGAAATAAGTCAAACCTTATGGAAACACAGCACAGGGAGAGATTAATATCAACTGAGCAGCCTGGAAAGAGCCTCATGGAGAAAGTGACATCAACACCGGTCCCATGTTAACAAGAGAGGACGGGTAATTCCAGGCTATGAGAATAGAGCAAACAATAACAACAAAAAGATGTGGGGTAATAGGGGGCTTATCTTTTTTACTTCATGAGACATAGAGTGAGAAAGTCCACCATTTTCTAATTAGAGCTCCAAAGGGAGAGAACAAAATGAAGGGTGAGGCAAAAATTCAAAGAGTTAATAGCTAAGAATTTTTCCAGGATTGAAAAAAAATCAGCTCCTAAAATCAGGAAGCCCCCCAAAAATCTCAAGACAGTTAAATAAGGTCTTAAGAACCCCAGGGAGAAAGGTCATAATCTACAGCAAACGGCAACTAGACTGATGGCTCATCTGAATGCAGAAACACAAACAATATTGTTTTCAAAGTGCTGGGAAAAAGTTACTATCAGCCTAGATTTATATATCCAATAAAATTATCTTTCAAAAATGAGGACAAAATGAAGATATTTTCAGGTAAACAAAAACTTAAGAGTGTGTACCGCCCAAAGGGCCCACTAAAGATATTAGTGAAGAATGAACTTCAGGAAGAAAGGAAATGTACCAAGAAGGAAGATCTATTCACCATTTCTCTTACATTTCAAAGAAAAAAGAATTAAGACAAAAGTGAAATCTTAGACAATGGTATATAAGGAGACAATGGAATCAAAGTATTTTACAATCCTTGTATTAGTGAGGACAGTAAAGATGCTAATTGATTTAAGACTTTGAAGATAGATATGCATGTTAAAAATGTCCAGAAAACCACTGAAAGACTAGCAATATCGCGTATACCTTCCAAACTAGCAGTTACAGTCACCTGACCATCACGTTCAACTCTACTACTCCTGTGTTGATAGCACACACGAAAGAGATTCTAGCTCTCTGTTCAGGCAAGAGACTCTAAGCTCCTCCAGTATCTGGCATAGTATGTAGCCCTCGAGTATTTGTTAAACTAATTTGGCTGTTCCACAATAAGACGAATTCTATTTCACAAATGAATCATACTTCTCAACTCTACCTGAAAGGCTGATTTCATCTTATTATTTTTAGTGAATGGCATGACTACCCCCTTCAGCTATTTTTTCTTTTTTAGGAAATAGAACAATGAGTGCTTAGGATAAAATCCCAAATCCTAAGCCCCAATTCTTGCTTCTAAATTGAAAAAAAAATGTATACTTTTCTCTCACTTCTGCACAAAAAGAGTTAGCAACCAAAACTTAGGTATTTTATTCTCATCATGAGAAACTGGCAATCAAAGGCTCAGGCACCCAAACTGTGAGTGATATTTTCCCTGCAGTTGGTAAAACTGTATATTCCACAACATATGGAATTCTACTGAAAGCTTTCACTGGCATTTTGCCTTGTTGAATAAAAGTTAGAAGTTATGCTTAGACATTTAAAAAAATCAACACTGCCTTTTCATTAGACTAACATTTAAAATATGGCTTAAAAACCATGGGAAATATATTATTATGTCTAACACTCATTGAGCTCTTAACTATGTTTCAGACATAGTTCTAAACATTTTTATGATCTCATTAATCCTCACAGTAATAAACTATGAATCTGGTTCTATGATTCGCTTTGTTTTACAGAAGAGGACCGTAAGAAATGGAGATGAAATAATTTCCTCAATGTTCATACTTTGCAGATGTCAATGAATGTAGGATTTGAACACAAGGAATTTAGTTCTAGAGCCTTTATTCTTAACCATTATACTCTACTGCCTCCCAAGTCTTATCGTGTTTGTGTGCAAATTTACCTTGTATCTATATCTGAAGTTGTATTTCATTGCTCAGTAACTCATACTAGATGCATTTTGCCAAAATTGGCCATTCTCTTTATTTGCAAAGGAACAAAACTAATAGAGAATTCCAAATGCATGTTATATTTTTATGTATACTTATATACTCTACATAATCCTGTGTTGGGCAGGATTATCCCAATCTGCACCCTTGGACTCTGCCTAGAATTTACTCATTCAGGAAACATGAATCGAATGGTTCTACTATAGGCAGAGCCATTGTGCTAACCAATGATTTAATAGCTACTCTCCTAATTGGCAGTTAAATTTCACCCAGATTCACCCACAGCATGATATATATTTTTCCAAATAAGTGTAAAACAGTTTTTGGCAGAGAAGCAGCCAGCGGTCCTCCCATTTGTTCATTCAACAAATATTCTTCAGGGCTCTACTATGTGCCGAGCACTGTGACGGGCGCTAAAAATTCAGGGGCAAGCACAGCAGAGCCAGTATTTGTCCCTGGGGCTTTGTGAAAAGAAAGATGTCAAGTAATAATCACACAAGTAATTACTAATGACTGATCAGCACAATAAAAAACATTATACAAATCCTATGACAGAGGGACCTCTCTTAGTTTTGGATGCAGAGTCAGAGAGGGTGTCTCTAGAAAACTGACATTTAATATGGAAGGGGAGGATCAGTAGAAATTACCCAAGAAAATAAGCACAGAAAAATAGTTCAGGCAGAGGGGACCGGCACATGGGCAGGCTCACAAGCTCTCTGCTTTGAAGGAAAGGAAAACCCGGAATGCCCGGAGGGCCAGGAGAAGAGGGTAGCTGAGGCCAGTCCTCAAAGGTCTTTTCCTATGGAGGGGGCCCACCACCTGCTCACTCTGCTGCTGACCCACTCACATTTTCTCCATGACTCCAAGGAATAAAAACTCTATTTACAGTATTAGCATACAACCCTTTAACATGAATAATTTAAAGTCTGCAATAATTTCACTAGTGGAGAAAATATAGATAACATAAATTGTTACAAGATTATAAATTTCACCTGTATTTTAACAACTTGAGGCCAGAGACCATATCTCATATAGCCTACTAGCAATCTACCATGTGCACAGCTAGAGTCTGATAACTAGTTTTGCTATTTGAGAAGAGACGTGGGATAATAATTTGTGTTACTTGCCCCGATATTTTTCTATTTAATATTTATTAACCTAGTCACATATCCTATCTATTTTAATTATAGGAATAAAAACATGTTGCCCACTTTACAAATAAAAGATGAGCCCATTTTCCAGGGATGGTGGTGGGGACAGAGACAAGGCTAGAAACATGGGGAAGCTAGATAATAGAGGTCCCTCTCTCCTCCTAACTGTCCAATTTCTCTTTCTTCACAGAAAGCTTACTTGTGGGCATAAGTTAAGTTTATTTCAAAAGAAGAAATGACTTGGACTTGGATTGTGGCCATCCACAGCGAATTTCGGCCACTTTCCCCTTAAAACTCATTTAACCGGAAATCTTATCACTGGGAAATTCTCTAAGGACCAAAAGCTCTATGTTCTGCAACTTAACAATATTTGTAAGACATTTTAGTACTAAGATTCACTACCTGTCATTCTCAGTACACACACAGACATCCTACCCTCACACCAATCCAATGACTTCTGACAGAAGTAACAAAGAATTTTTTGGAGTCTAAAAGTCCAACTATGTAACCAACATAATGTTATTTATGAATCTTTTGTTTCTCTTTGTGATTACGTAGGCATTTGTATGCAGTAACATTTGAGGGCAGGAAGAACACTCACCATGCCTTCTGAAGAAGGCAAGGTCAGTGAGCCATCTTCATCGTCATGAAATAGCCTAGAATGACTCGCTGGAAAAGCAAGTACCAAAACACAACACACCTATGGAAGGAATACCATGAGCAAGGGACTGGAATAAGCGCGGCGCCGGAAATATCCAGAAACATATAGCGCGGTCCTTGCCCTCCAGAAACCAAGTCTTAAAGGGAGACATCCTAAGGGAGTAGGGAGAGGGGGAAAGAAGAAACACAGCCAGATCAATCACCCCCAAACTCATGACCCAGCATACGAAAACAAAATCTACAAAGCTTTTATCAAGGAATTGGAAAGAAGGCAATTAATCCCCAACTTCTAAGTCTAATTATACAAGTTTCCTTTTAGCCATTACTTTATCACACTCTATCCCTTTGTATGCACATAATGCACATAGTAAAATAGACTTAATCATCTTAAAGACCCCATATCTTTAATAAGTATGTTGAGATTAGAAGTTCTTTCAGGACCTAGCCCATTGTTTTGAAGTTATTTCATTCCACAGCACTTAACCGAAACAGCAGGTAGCTAAGCAGAACATGGCGCCTGAACAGCACGTGACAGAGAAAGTCAGGACGTTGTAACAGATTGGGTTTTCTCACTTTTCTTTGCAATTATTGAGTGGGAAAGTGAACTAAAGGGGTGTGAGGTATATGTTTAACAGGAAAGAGGACAAAAGCCAGTGCATTTGTATATAGTTAAGTTTATTTATACCCAAGGCAACACAAGTTGGTTTGGAGAGAAAAGACAAACAGTAAAACACAAATCAAGGTCAAACAGACTGAAAAATACTGAGAAACATTGAGACTGAGACTTAGGATAGATTTCCTAATTTCAACAATGAAAATATAATACTTTTGTAATAGGTAAAATTTTGTTCTTTTTGGAAGACGATATGTTTGCTCAGCGTGACAAAAAGTGATTATTAACAGTGTACTGTTCAATAAAATATTGTACATTTGGAGGTATCGTTGAGCTCACTGAGTAGACACCATGAACGAAGCTCACCCTCCCAAGTTAAAATATTTGTGGACAAGAAGTTATCATTGAAATAAATGGTGGTAGACATATCCAAGGAATATTGTAGAGATTTAATCTCTTTATAAATCTTGTGATAGATAAACGTGTGGGCATGGCAACTAGTGGGCAACAGAACAACGTTGGAATGGTGGTAATACAAGCAAATAATACCACGTTAGAAGCCTTGGAACGACTTAGGAAGAATGGCTGTGTTCACCAGAGAAATCAACTGTTCCCACGTGTCCCCTCTCCACATCACTTGTTTTGCTACAATATAAAAAGCAGGTTGTATACATTTTCATATTATATTATTTTTTTTTGTTAAATAAACTTCTGTAATAGTCAAAAAACAAAATACTAAATTATTTTTAGTGTCATATGAAAGATAAAACACTTTAGGTATAATGATAAAAATACAAATGAACAAAACTTCCCTACTTACATATTAATCTCAGCTTCCTTCCCTAACAAACCTTTCTGTAAACTGTTAAGAAGTAGATAATACAGCCTTCCTCTCCAGAACAATCCCCAGTGAAACTGAGCAAGTACTAAAATGGCTTATAAAACAGGGAAGCAGCCACCTAGAGTCAAAACTTACGTTATCTGTGTAGCCCAATATACCCAACACTTACTGCAAGAATTCTACAAGTTTAGTGTACAAGGAAAATGAAAGCCTTCAATGGGAGGTCCTTTCACCAACACATAAACTCTTCTTTGGGTGTTTCAGAGTCTTATTATAGATTGAACTTTACTCCTTAAAGCTCACCCTGAAGTATTTATAATATATAGCACTGAAGGCTTTAAAAAGCCTTAAATTTGTGTTTTCTTCTTCCAATCCTGTATGTGTGTGTATGTGTGTGTGTGTGTGTACGGACAGTTTAAGGGCAGACCTGCCTGAAAGCAACATGAACTGAGAGAATGACCCTTCCTCATCAAGAGTCCTGAGCACAGAGCATTATTCTAGAGGGAACTTTTGCTAATCTCTGACATTTGTTCATTAAGGATACAGATTCTTTTGATACAGATCTAATGCTGGTTTACAATGTAAAAATACACCCCACTGTCACGAACATAAGGTTCAATGAAAAGGCTGGGACCAGGTCAGCCAGAAAACAAGAAAGCAGCAGATCAACTTCAGGATATATTTGCTTCCTGACATGGTGTTCAAGGAAATAAAGATCTTTTAATGAGGAATTCATAGCTCACAGTGTGATACTACACTGTAATCAGCAGGGATCCAAATGAATATATCAGCACTTGGTCTGAATTGTTAGATTTTAAAAAGATACTCCCAATTTAAAAAGAATGCAAAATTCCAATGCCACTTTCTGATAGGAGGCAACATATTCTCCTGTTATGAATTTACTAAGTGGCCTGCATAGTTGAAATGACTCTGAAACAGAGAACCACAACCCAAAATAGCCTGAACACTTTTGTTATCTCAAACAATGGGCATTTAGCCATTCGTTCCTTCCTCTTAGTACATATTCTACTTGTTTCAGACAAAGCTCGTTATGAATTTCACGAGACTGTTCAAATTCAGCTATACCAGGTGTCTGAAAGCTGGGGATAGGAAATACTTGCTGCATAAAAATTCTTATTACAAGATTTCATACCTAAAAAATGAATGCTATGCATAAGTTCATTTAGGGAAAAAAAAGTTATATTGCGCACCTATGGCCAGCCTGACACTAGACATAAAGGGATGAATACAAGATACGGTCCCTGCCACTGAGGAACCTACAATCTAGTGGAGAAGACAAACGCTGACCAAGTACGATGAGCCTCACAAGAGAGTACATACACGCTATGCTGGACTGTGCACTGTGGATAATGAGAATATTCCCACCCTACCCCCTTCCTGAGCATCCAGTAAAAGACCAGAAAGGTGTCAGAAGGCTTTGAAAAGAATGATCCTCTCAGTTGTGAAATATATAAAACATAAGCACTTTATATGTACATAAATGACCAGTAATTTTAAAAGTATATAAAATGACTACTTTAACAAATATACAAGAAATATTAAAATCCAAATAAGTCCCAACCCAATAAAAGTATCTGCCTTAACGTACCCCTTACTCCTGGACTGTAACAGAAGGAGCCAACTTATACTGTGGTTGATACTTAGGACTTTTGCTCTTTTATTTTGTCTGCTTAGCGTTTTACCGGTGTTATTTATAAAACAGCTTTAGAAAAGCCCAACTTTCCACTGTGTAGATATATAAATACTTAGGCTGGGGCTCCATTAAAATTATAAACATAGCTGTAGAAACACAAAAATCTCCAAAACTCTTCTATTCTATTAATCACTCGAGTAAATGCTAAGTGTCTTTGGAACATAGTTCACATCTGTCCCATTCTTACTCGTCTTTTGATCTTGAGAGAAAGTTTTTCAAATGAAACTTCATGATTCCCCAAAGAATACTCAAACCTACCTTAAGCACTATTTAAATACAAAATTTTTTAAATATCCTACAAACCTACTTTAAATACTATTTAGTTCTAGTAGACTTCAAGCTACGCAGCCATATATGCTGTAAAGCCTTTATCTGATTTGCAGACTTAAATACTTTTGTGCTGATCTGTATCTACTTTTTTTTTAAATAAAATGAAAGAAATGCTATGAAATTGAATGTCGCTGAAACAGAACCCTACCTTCACATCATTCTTTTCATATAGGCCCTTCACTCAGGCCATGCCAAAACCAGGCTTTGAACAGAGAATCTTTCCAGGGTTAAGACACATGGAAACTATATGACTAACAGCACTCTTGTTGCTTCTGATTCTAGGTGGAAAAGTTCCACTGATATTTAGCAACTTTGTTCTAAGTGGATGTAAAATGGTGACGTGAACAAAGCACAGGATCCACAGTTAGAGAAACAGTTTGAGTCCAGGCTCCATCTCTGATTAGCTGCTCCACTGCGGGCAGGTTGCTTAATTTCTCTGACCTACACTATCTTCTTCATCTGTAAAATTAGGACTATAGCAATACCTACCTTAAAGAATTGCTCTCAGATTATGCATATATATGAAAGTATGTAATAAACTATAAAGAATTATATCAATGTTATTACTTTATTAATTTCCCTTAAATAGGAATTGTATGTTCATTTTAAAAACTGGAAAATACAGGAAAGTATTAAGAAGAAAAAAATCACCCCACAGGCTTATCGCTCAAATATTGTTACTATTTATTTTAACTGGAATAAGTGAAACATCAACCAAAAGAAATTAAGGCAAAATGACCAAATTAATTGTTGATCTGTTTTTAAGAGCAGAAAAGACTTCCCCATCAGTTTAAAGAAAGGACAATGCTGCTATTTGTTCCAGAGCCAATCCCAGCAGTATGATATATGGGTGAGGCTCATAAAAGTCAAGGCCACAAAAACTCCCAAAATAAATATTTCATGAACCCAAAGAGGTAGTTACAACACATGCCCTCAGATACAATGGAGAAGGCAAAGTGTCTGAAGTCCCATTAACAAAACTGGCATGACTGTATAGTCACAAAGACTGACCGATTTCTATGGGCCACTTGGGGGAAAAAAAGAAAAATTTCTATGGGGGAAAAAAAGAAAAATTTCTATATCATGCTACAAGATAGGCAGTCTAAGACTCCTGACTTTTCCCCAAGTGCTTACTGAATCCCATCCTAGGAACTCCTTGTACCTCTCCTCTGGTTTTTCCTTCCCACCATTCTCCCATACCCCCTCACTGTTTTATTATGCATTAGAATCACTCTCGGTGTTTAAAATGGCTTTATTCCACACAATGGAATATTATTCAGCAACAAAAAGAAATGAAGTTTTGATACATACTATACAATGGATGAACCTTGAAAACATGCTAAGAGAAAGAAGCGAGGAAAAAAGGGCACATATTTTACAAATCCATTTGTAGGAAATGTCCAGAACAGGCAAATCCACAGACAGAAAGTGACTGGTGGTCATCCAGAGGTGGAGATGGGAGAGAATGCGTGGCTGCTAATGGGTATGAGGTCTCTTTTTGAGGGGACAAAAACGTCCAAAAATTAGATTGTACTGATGTTGCACATCTCTGGAAATATACTAAAAAACACTAAATTGTACACTCTAAATGGGTGGATTACATGTTACGTGAATTACATCTCAACAAAGCTGTTTTTGAAAAAGGATCTTGTTCAGGATCCTGAGTAGAAAAAGGAACATGTAAACAAATATTTCCATCCCACCGCTTCCCGAGTCTGGAGGAAAAGTAATGACTCAGCTGTGATAAGCCATGGATATAAAGTGACCAGACTACTTTGTTTAGCAAATATGCATGAAATTACAAATCCGAATGAGTCTTGCCCCCCCAGAAGTATTTACCTTAATGATGCCCTAAGTCAAAATGTGGCCCTTAGAGTCTCAATAATTCTGTGCCTTTGTTTGGATAGTTCTTTCTACTTGCAACACTTTTGTTACCACATCTTTAAATGTTCAAATCCCACCTGACTCTAAGGCCAGTTCAAATGTTACATCTTCCCAGACGCCTTGCCCAGGCTTTCATGAAAAGTAATCTCACATTCCTCTGAATTTCCACAGTCCTTCACTTCCTCAGGACCACTTTCGAGTTTCAATCTAGTATTATCCTTATTCTGCCCAGTATCATCAACTTATTGCTTTGACATTAAAAATGGGTTTCAATAAATACCTATTTGTTAAGTGGATGTTGATCGCTTAACAATTGAGAATTTCATCTTCATCTGGTAAATAATAATTTTGGAAATACCCAAAAGTCATTTGGACTCAAGAATGGTCCATGAAGTAGTAGGGCTACGGAATGCCCACTTTGGATAAAATTTTCTTGACTAAAATAAAACAAGACTGATTTGACATATATAGATATATTTATATATGTATTTATATATAATATAGTATGATATATATATAATATGTAATATAGTATGATATATATAGGTATATATATGTAAAATCTGTAAGGAATACCCAAACAGAAGCACTGAAATAAGAACATAACCTCCCAAGGTAACTGAAACATGAATTATATAAACTCTAGAATACTTATTCAGAAATCAGTTTCATTATTTTATAGTGACACCACATTTTTTCCTGAGAGTTCTATTATCAAGTTCTACTAATTCTTCTTCTACTATGTTTCCAATATACATTAGTTCTAATTGCTTCTCCATTTTCCCCACCAAACATGAAGTGCAGGCCCTCATTTCTTAATGATCAACCAGTTTTAAAAGTCTCCTAATTTATCTCCCGTCCCCACAGCTCCTTCTTTCCTTCAGCAATATTTATGGAGCCATCTTGTGTGCCAACGTTGAGGGTAAGAACTGAAGAGCACATAAAGGAATATCAAATGAGGCCTGTTCTCCAGAAGCAATCTAGTTGGGAACTTGACACATGCACACAATTCACCGTGACACTCCCCAGCACACACCACTCTCATCCTCTCTCCCCCACTCTTTGTTCATCTTACTGGATAAGGTCTTCCGTTAAGGCCCCCAGGTCTCGCACTGACCCACCTCCAGTTCCTCCCCAACTTGCCTTCTAAGCTAATCAAGACAATCTACTTGCTGTAACCTGGACGTGACTTACTCACAAGTACCTTTTGTTCATGACTGACTATTTGTCACCACAGTTTTCCCCACTTTCTAATTCATATCTACCACCAATGTTAAGTCCCTTCTTTTGTATGTATTAGGAAGTTGGTAACTATATGTAATTTTTTTCAGCTTATAACTGACTCGTCTTATTCCTTTTGTATTTGTCTCACAGTATCTACTACAGTGTTTCCTAACTAAGGGTGTATATCATACCACCTCTGGAGCTTCTTAAAAATACCAAGGCCCTTACCCAACCCCCTGGAAAGCTCCTCAGTAAGCCTGGGGTGGGAGCTAGACATCTTTATTTCTAAAAAGCCCCACTGGTGATTCTGAGGCACGTCCCAACCTGAGAACCACTGACTTATTACAATGCTCACAAACAGCAGACATTCAATTCTTATTAATTCATGCATTGAAGCTCATAAATAACTTCTCTCTAAATAGCCTAACCAGATATCAACCCCTAGACTACACACCAGCTCTATTCCAAGTGCAACATATGGTTTTAAGATTTCATTTCCTGAAGTACTCCTTGGAGGGACACTATTACCTTGTCTCTTTACATTGTTTCCTATTTGTTGAAAAATGGAGTCCTGGAATGTAGCCATGTTAGACAACACTACATAAGAATGTACTCTGGAGCCTTAGATTAAATTAGTTATAAAAAGAACAAGAACAATGTAGAACTAGACATTTTGAATGAACTCACTATTCTTACGAAACAGATTCTTACTAAATCTATACAGAAGGCAGATCAGAAATTTGATCAATAGTGTTTCCCAGTCTTCCTACTTCCCAGGGTCCTGAACTGCCTGAGACAGTTGAGGGGCCCCTGAAAACCGAGGAAGACTTTTTCAGCTGTTAAAGTGCCGCTGGTGCAGTAAAGTGCTCAGATCAGATAAGTAACCTAAGCCCCACCCAGACTCACAGTTGCCTCCCAACTACCCTGACACACACTATTTACAGAGCTCAGTGGGGGAGCAGTATGAACTTTTCCCAAAGCCGGTCAAGTTGTTCCTCACAGGCAGCAGCAGTCTGAGTCACCCACCCAGGGTGGGAAAGAAAAGTGAGATATGCCAGAGGAGTTAGGACACTGGCTGCAGCACCTCTTTTCCTATTTCAGAAGTGGGCTCTTCCTCCTCCAAGAATCACCTCAGTTATTAATCACAGCTGTGGTCTACAGGAGTTTGCAGAACCAGTCAGCCACCCAGGAAAGTTGTGCACTGGGGAGGAGACTCCCGGCGTTTCCCCCTGGCAGGGGCGGCAGGTCCCAGATTCCACAGGCCTCTCCCAGCAGCTCCATCTTGCTTCCTGCCAGGAGGAGGGGCCGGGAAGGAGGACCCGGCGTCTGGAACGGCCCCACTGGGAGGAAGCCGTTTGACAGCAGGTAAAGCCAGGTGGTAATCTCCAAGGGAGGGTAAAAAAAATGAAAAGCTGCAGGGTTAAGCGAAAGGGTAAAAGGATTGGTGGTCATGGATTACTACATAAAGAAATTACCCGGTGTTCGAGAGTGCCTGGGACTGTGAGCACAAGTGGAATGCCCAGGAAGGTAGGAGGAGACAGAGAGATGAGTAGCCAGTAAGACAAGTGGACAAAACTGCAGGAAGCAAGGGAGCGGTGGTGGGTGAGGCAGGTCTCAGGGTGAGGGACAGAAGTATGAGAAAGAAGAACAACGTGGCTCAAGACTCCCAGGAAGGAAAAGCAAGGAATCAGTAAGGGAGCCCATCAGCCCATAAGCCGGGCTGGGGAGGCCTAAAAAGGAGCTGAGTGAGAGTAAGGCTGTCAGCGTGAGGGGCGACAGCCTGCTGACGGAGAGGGGCCATCAGTCACCCAAACAACTACCATGTATTAAGCAACTAGTGGGGTTCATACGCTGCGCTTAGCAATTTATAATATCACCTCGCTGAATCTTCACAACAAATCCACAAGGCAAGCATTATTATTGTAATTGACCCCATTTTACAGACGAGGAAACTGAGGCCCAGAGCCGCTCAGGGGCATGCTCAAGGTCACAGCGCGGGACAGTCTGAATTAGAACCCAGGGCTATCTGGCTCGAGAACCCAGGTACAAAGCCACAGGCAGCGAGTCGCGGGCAAAGGGGAGCCGCGAGGCGGGCCGGGCCCACAGGGATGTCTCCCGCCCGGTTCCGCTCCCCACCCCAGGCCCACAGCGCTCACCCGGACGAGGTTGCTGACCGCAGCCTGCACCGCAGCCACGGGCGCGGTGAGGTCAGGGATGGCTTTGCCGTCTACCTCGCCTTCCTCGTGCATGATCACCAGGTGCGAGATCTGCTGCGCCACCGGCTCCAGGATGCTCTCGATCGTGCGGGTATGAAACACCGGCATCGCGGCGGCGAGAGGGGCGGCGAACCGCGGGCTTCAGAAAATTGGGAAGAGTAGACCGAGAAGCCTCGGACAGACGGACTCTGAGCGACGACTACAGAGTCCCGGCTTCCCTCAGCGTTACCAGCTTCACGGGCGCCCCACCCCCTCGCGTCGTCACGCCCAATGGCAGCACCGCTCAGCCCCGGGCTGCCACTCCTATTGGTCCTGCTTCTAGATGCTCCACCCCCGCCCCCCCGCGCCTTCAAGAACCCGCCCAGTCCCGCCCCCATTCCCAAGGGAGGGGCCTGGGATTGGGGTTGCGCCGCCAGGATTGCAACTGGATTCCCAAAGCCCAGCGCCGGGCGCTCCTTATAAGGGCATGGTGGGAACTGAGTGTGGGGCTGGAGTCGGTGGCCCCGCCCCCCGGGGACACCTCCCGCTAGGGTTCTGCGGGACTCCGCCCCTCTGCAGGATCACCTCAGCGGGGCGGGGTCTCACCTCCCGGAGCCGGGGAGCGTTCTGAGCTGAGGGAGCCGGAGGTCTGTCTCCTCGCACCTCCCCAATTTTCCTTTCACAAGATTCCCTCAAAATACTCTTTCCATTTCCTCTCAGTAACACATGGAAACGTTTTTATAAACATTCAAACAACAGAAGTGCACAGAGAAACATGAGTGTCCCATTCATTCACAAACCACCCACTCCACTTCTCAGATACTCAGCTAACAGTTTGGTGTGTAGCTTTGTAGATCTTTGTCTATTCATTTCTGTGTACATATATATTTTCTAAGTATATAGGATTAAACATTTTCCTGGAACTTGATACATATTCCTCTTAATTAAAATTCCCTGGTTATCTTGCTACCTCATTCTTTTTTAAGGGCTGCATGGTATTCCATGGCATGAAATCAAACAATTTCCTAGTAATGGACATTTAGGTTGGATTCTGCTTTTCACTATTTTTGTTAATTTTTATTTATTGATTTGAGAGGGAGAGAGAGAAACATCACTTTGTCATTCTATTTATGTATTCATTCATTGGTTGATTCTTGTATGTGCCCTGACTAGGGATCAAACCTTGGCTATTGCAATGATGCTCTATCCAGCTGAGCTACCCCTCCAGGACCTGTTTTTCACTATTAAAAAACAATTCTGCATGAACATCATTGTACTTGCCTATGTGTTGTGCACATGTATATTTATCTAGGACAGATGCCTAGAAACGAAGTGAAAATGTTAAAGCATATAAATTTTACATTTTGATAGATAAGATCAAATTTAGTGTGTAAGACATCTTCTAAATGTCTTCCTCATCTCTTTTGCCCAAGCCTCCCCATTCCAAGATGAAACACCTTCACTAATACCTCCAAGCAGAAGATGCTCAATTCAAATTAAAATATTTCTCAAGGGCCCACATTTTGCAAAAGGTTAACCTATGTGTGCATTGTCCTGTGTATTTTCTGAAGTTATTTTGTCTAGTAGTATACATTCCTTTTCTGCCCTGCATGTTACCAAATACTATACTTTTCCTTTCATAATACCTTTACTTTTTAATTATTTTTTTTATTTTTTAAAGGCTTTGTTTATTTATTTTTAGAGAGATGGGAAGGGAAGGAGAGAAACACTGATGTGTGAGAGGAACATTGATCAGCTGCCTCTAGCACACCCCCAACTGGGTGCCTGACCTGCATCCCAGGCATATGCCCTGACTGGGAATGAACCAGTGACCTTTCAGTTTGCTGGCTGGCGCTCAATCCACTAAACCATACTATCTAGGACCAATTTTTTATTTCTCAATTACAGTTTACATTCAACATCACTCTGTATCAATTTCAGGTGTATACAGCAAACTGGCCAGAAAAATCACGTATCCTACAGAGTGGTGCCCCCACTTCCCCAAACACCCCACCTGGCTCCACACATATCCATAATGATGTTATTGACTATATTCCCTATGCTATAATCTACATCTCTGTGGCTATTTTGTAACTACCAATTTGTACTGCTTAATCTTTTTCACCCAGTCCTCCAACCACCCCCAACCCCAATTACCTTCACTTTTTTGTTATTGCTTTCATGTCCTTATAGGCAATGGAGTTCTATACCTCTATTTTAAAATAAGATTTATTTGGTACTTTCTAAATTCTAGGCACTGTAATAAGCCCTTTGTTTAAGATTACAAATTGGACCAGCTATTCAATATGTGTGGCCCACTACAAAATGAAAACATGAATACCCTTGTTCAAAAAGCAGGAAAACCATGCTGTTAAAAAATAATAAAATATAAAGTTTGTTCCTATATTTGGTGTTCTCTCTCTCACTCTGTCATGTTTTGTTTTGTTTTGTTTTGTTTAATTTGCTATTTAATGTGGCACTTCCTGGGCAGGAGAATACCTTTATGGTAAATACAGACCCCCCACAGGAACTTGGGGGCCCAGGCAACCACTGGCTGCCCAAAGCCCCCCTGCCCTGCCAGCTGCTAGACTGACATGCTGTTCCCCACTAGGGACAAAGAGGCCCAGGCAGGCATCTCCCCTTCCTCAGCCTCCTCAACCAACAGCAAGTAAGTGACCTCCAAAGGTATCGCAACTTCCACATTGAAACTCTCAATTACTGGACCAAGGGAGGGCAAGAGGCTCATCCTGTGGCATTGATAGCCTGGGTTGAAAATGGCCACCTTCCTGCCTTACTCCTAGACATGATGGGTAGCACACTGGAACCCTGCCCAAAGCAGAACAGAGGGCAGCAGTGATCCCTGGACAGGGGTGGGGTCAGGAAGCTAGAAGTTGGGGGACCAAGCAGCTGAAAACCCATCCAAGGGAGGTGATTGGAGGCAGGACTAAGCACAAGCTGAGGCTCTAAGCCTTCAGTACATGTTCCATCGTCCCATTGGACTTGTAAATACTCAAAGATAAAATTATTAACTAAAAACTCTAAGATAGCCCTGGCTGGTGTGGCTCAGTGGATTGAGCATCAGCCTATGAACCAAAGGGTCGCCAGTTTGATTCCCAGGTGGGGCACATGCCTGGGTTTGTGGGCAGGGTCCCAGTGGGGGATGTGTGGGAGGCAACCACACATTGATGTTTCTCTCCCTCTCTTTCTCCCTCCCTTCCCCTCTCTCTAAAAATAAATATTTTTTAAAAGTCTTTTTTAAAAATTGTTTTAAAATAAAAAAAATTAAAACTCAAAGATAAAATTATTAACAATCAAAACAGAGACTGCAGAGCATTAGACCCCAGTGTGAAGCTCCTCTGAGTGCAGGGCCCTGTAACTACCCTGATTGCATACCCATGAACCTGGCCCTAGTTACATAGCTGATAACCCAGGTCTGACCATGACTGACTTTTAATTACTGAACAGTTCCCTAGGAACTTCCTTTTTTTTTAAGACTCTCATCAAAACTAATCAAATGTTTGTCTGCTCCTAACACGGCTCCCAAAGCCATTTTCTCTGCTCCTTATTTCACATTAGTGAACAGTCTACCCCCACTTATCCATGGCCTTGCTTTCCACAATTTCAGTTACCCAAGGTCAACTGCAGGTCCAGAATATTAAATAAAAACTTCCAAAAATAAGCAATTCATAAGTGTTAAAACGTGTGTCGTTTGAGTAGCATGAGGAAATCTCTCAATGTCTCACTCTGTCCCACCCGACGTGAATCATCCGTCTGTCCACAGTACCCACGCTGTATCTGTACCCACTCCTTAGGCACCTAGTAGCTGTGGAGGTTATCAGATGGACTGTCACAGCATCACAGTGCTTCAGTTCAAGTCACCCTTATTTTACTTAATGATGTCTCATTCACCTCACTTCATCTCATCACATGTATATTTTATCATCTCACACTATCACAAGAAGAAGGGTGAGTATGGTACAACATGATATTGTGAGAGAGAGAGAGACCACATTCATAGAACTTTTATTACAGTAGAGGGTGGGGCAAAAGTAGGTTTACAGTTGTGAGTATATGCAACAGTTTATTCTTATATTATTGTATTATTTTCCATATGAACAGCAGTAAACCTACTTTTGCCCCACCCACTATATTGTTATAATTGTTCTATTTTATTGTTATTTATTATTAATCTCTTACTGTGCCTGATTTATAAATTAAACTTTTTTTAATATATTTATTTATTATGCTATTACTGTTTTCCCATTTCCGCCCCCCCTCACTCCACTCCATCCTGCTCACCCCCTCCCTCCCACATTCCCCCCCTATAGTTCATGTCCATGGGTCATACTTATAAGTTCTTTGGCTTCTACATTTCCTACACTATTCTTACCCTCCCCCTGTCTGTTTTCCACCTATCATCTATGCTACTTATTCTCTGTACCTTTACCCACCTCTCCCCCTCCCACTCCCCTATTGACAACCCTCCATGTGATCTCCATCTCTATGGTTCTGTTCCTGTTCTAGTTGTTTGCCTAGTTTGCTCTCGTTTTTGTTTTAGGTGTGGTCGTTAATAACTATAAGTTTGCTGTCATTTTTACTGTTCCTATTTTTGATCTTCTTTTTCTTAGATAAGTCCCTTTAACATTTCATATAATAAGGGCTTGGTGATGATGAACTTCTTTAACTTGACCTTATCTGAGAAGCACTTTATCTTCCCTTCCATTCTAAATGATAGCTTTGCTGGATACAGTAATCTTGGATGTAGGTCCTTGCATTTAATCTTGGGTAATGTAACTATGATGTGCCTTGGTGTGTTCCTCCTTGGGTCCAGCTTCTTTGGGACTCTCTGAGCTTCCTGGACTTCCCGGAAGTTTATTTCCTTTGCCAGATGAGGGAAGTTCTCCTTCATTATTTGTTCAAATAAGTTTTCAATTTTTTGTTCTTCCTCTTCTCCTTCTGGCACCCCTATAATTCGGATGTTGGAGCGTTTCAAGATGTCCTGGAGGTTCCTAAGCCTCTCCTCATTTTTCCGAGTTCTTGTTTCTTCATTCTTTTCTGGTTGGATGTTTCTTTCTTCCTTCTGGTCCACACCGTTGATTTGAGTCCCAGTTTCCTTCGCATCACTATTGGTTCCCTGTACATTTTCCTTTGTTTCTTTCAGCATAGGCTTCATTTTTTCGTCTGGTTTTCGAACAGATTCAACCAATTCTGTGAGCATCTTGATAACCAGTGTTTTGAACTGTGCATCTGATAGGTTGGCTATCTCTTCCTCGCTTAGTTGTATTTTTCCTGGAGCTTTGAAGTGTTCTGTTATTTGGGGCATTTTTTTTTTTTTTTTGGTCTTGGTGCTTCTGTTACTTAAAGGGGCAGAGCCTTAGGTGTTCCCGGGGGCGGGGTAACGCTGGTTGCTGTGCTGTGACGCGGTACGTGGGGGAGGGGCCGAGTGGGAGCAATGGCGCCCGCCTCACTCTCCTCCGGATTTCAGTCTTTCACTCCCATACCCACAATCAAACTGGGCCCCTCTGGTGCTGGTTCCCGAGCGGGTGGGCTTGTGCACGCTCTAGGCCCCTGTGGGTCTCTCCAACGACCTCTCGTGTGACGCTGGGAGTCTCTCCTGCTGCTGCCCCAACCCCCACGGGCGTTTTCAATCAGAGGTTTGAGGCTTTATTTCCCCCGCGCTGGAGCCCTGGGTTGCCCGGTCTGCTTTGCTCCTCGCTGTTCATCCGGTTTATCTGTGCGCAAATGTGGGGCCGCAGGGTCTGCTAGTGGTCAGACTGCCTGCCCCGTTCGTCCCACACTCCGCCAGTCTCGGTCCCGCCACGGCCAGGCGAGTCCTCTCCGCCCCGGTGCCTGTCTCCGCCCCTCCTACCGGTCTGGATGAATGTTTATTTTTTATTTCCTTGGTGTCGGACTTCCTTGCCGTTTGATTTTCTGTCAGTTCTGGTTGGGCGAGGAGGCGCAGTGTGTCTACCTACGCCGCCATCTTGGTTCTCATAAATTAAACTTTATAATAGGTATGTATGTGTAGGAAAAACACAGTAGAAGGTTTAGTACTATCCACAGTTTCAGGCATCCACTGAGGTTCTTAGGTATCCTGCAAGGATAAGGGGGTACCAATGTAGTAATATTTGGGGATGGAACTACATATGATTTTTTTGCTGTAATCCTCACTCTGCCTCCACTTTGCCAATCATGTACTCGTGTGCAGTTTAACATGTTCTCCTATCCTACAAATTGGTAGCAAGATTCAGAGGACTGATCATACATAGTTTTTTACCTGTAACATATTATTCCTGCCTCTAGTCTTCTGATCCAGGCTCCTCCTGACTGGCCATATTAACCTCCTAAAATACAGCAGTTCCTTGAATAACGTTGTTTCATTTGACATTTTTTCATTATAACATTGATGAGAAAAAAATCAGTTACTGCTCAGGGCTACTGTCTGTGTGAGATTGACACATTTTCCCCAGGTTTTGCGTGGGGTTTTTTTCTGGGGGATCCTCCAGTGTCCTCCCACATCCCAAAACTGTGCAGTTGAGGTGACTTGACATATCTAAATTGTCCCAGTCTGAGTGAGCACAGGTGTATGAGGGAGTGTGCCCTGCAATGGGAGCTTGTCCTGTCCAGGGTGGGTTTCTGCCTTGCACCTGAGCTGCTGGGATAGGTTGTGGCCATTCATGACCTTAAACTGGAATAAGTGGGTTGGAAAATCATTATCTTACTTGTTTTTGTTAATCATTCCTAAGTGTATGCAGAGCTCAAGTTTATTTCAATGTTTAATATTAGAGGTGTTTGGGGTCTTTATTTAGAAGTTTGGTAATGTTTTTGTGACCAAAAATATGTCACAGAAACTTAACTCTACTTCATATCAATTAGCTTATGATGAAACTGGCTTCCTTATAGGTCCTTTCACATAAAGTCATAGTTTCCAAGAACCTATCAATGACGTTAAGTGAGGACTTATTCTATGCCATTGCTCATCCAAGCCATGTGTTCCCTTCCATCCACACCCATATCCATTTCTGTCCCCTTCCCCAAACACACAGTCACGCTCACCCTTAAAAATCTTCTGTGGCACCCATTAACACATGTTAACATCAATACCCACCAATTCTGGGCTCAGACCAGTCTTACTATCTCCTGCTTCCCCACCCAGGCCCACAGGTAGTTGGATGAAACAGTGCAAAGAAGACCAGCTCAGAGTCATCCACAGGTCAAGCCATAATCCCAATTTTACAGCATGATTGGGAGACAACTCTGGCAAGTGGCTTTTCTTGTCTCTACCTGAATTTCTTTCTTTGTAAAAGTGAAATAATACGTCCCTGATGTAAGAACTGGTGAATGAATTTAAATAAAGCACCCAGTAAAAGGGAGCTATTATTATTATTATTGGAGCCATCACCAACAGGCATGTTTACAATCTCCAATAATCCTTGTTAGGGTTTCATTTTGGAGCTTTTGCCTACATTCTTTCACACAAGAAAGCTATCTCTGCTTGTGGAAGTTTACCTACTGTGGTAGGTAAAAGTCTCAGACAACCCTCCAGATTTCTCACCCCTGGTATAATCCCCGGGAGTGTGAGTATAATGGACTTTACTTCTGTAACAAAATGACATTATTGAATTTACTAGAGGAAGATTATCCAGGCAGGCCTGACCTAATCACATTAGCCCATTTCAAGCAGAGAGTTTTCCCCAGCTGGTCACAGAAGAGGACGTTAAAATTAGAAACACGAGGAGGATTTGACAAGCTTTTGTAGGACTGAAGATGCACGAGGCCACATGTCGAGGAACGCAGGCAGCCTCCAGGAGCTGAGAGTGGCCCTCGGATGGCACACAGCAGGAAAAATGGACCGCATTCCCACAGCAGCAAGGAACTGAATTCTGCCGACAAGAAGAATGATCTTAAAAACAGGTTTTCTCCCAGAATCCAATCCATTCGACCTTGTGATACCAAGCAGAGAATCTAGCCACACCTTGCAGAACTTCTGACCTATTCAATTGCAAAATAATACCTGGGTGTTGCAAGGTAATTTAAGCAATAAAAGCATAACAATAGGATACTAAAACACCTACCTCTAGACCCACGTCTAGTCCTTTATGACTTCTCACTGTAAGGCCCTGGCTTGAGCCGTTTGTACAAATCCTTTCTCCTTCCTGGCACTTATGCAATTGTTCTTCTGTTAGGTGACCATTTTACATTTCACTCCTGTCTATGGTAGAGTCTGCTAGATGTCCCTTGATGTTCTGCTCTTTTTCCTCAGATTTAGAACCTCAGATTTATACCTGGGCACTTAGCCACATGGTTCCAATTTGACACTTGGCAAGTTACAAAGTTTTGGTTTTCTCACCTCTGAAATGAGGATAATGATGTTTCCAATCTCACTGAATACAAAGGACTTAGCACATAATAAGCATTCAGAAAATGTTACCAGAGAGAGAAAGGTCATAACCTACACTAGACTAAGACCATCATGTGGTGGTCAAGGCAAAGTGGTCAAGTTCCAAATAAGAGGAGATCACCATGGGCCTGAGGGTAAGAAAGAATTTATGGGACAGCGAAACTAAATCTGGTCTCAAAAGAAAAATAATATTTGGTTAGGCAGGCAAGAGGGCAGACATTCCAGAATGAGTAAGGTCTGGAGGTGGGAGCATGTTCCAGGACAGTGATTAAATTTGCCAGATAGAAATGAGTATTCATACAACTTAAAGATAAGGATTAAAAGGTAAATTTCCATAAGATTAGAACCTACAGAAGTTAAAGACCGTGTGACTTTTGCTCTTGGTGTGGCTAGTTCAATGTTACTCTTTGCCATGTAATTAGTTTGAAGGCCGCTAATAATAGGCAACCTTCTAAGACATGCAAACATTTAGCATTTCTCAGTAAGGAATAACCAGGGAAGAGTTTTTGATAATGGCAATTATTTGACACAGTGCCCTGTGACATGGGAAACTTTTGATTCTTTTAAATCCATACTACTTCTCTGAAGTAGATAGAAAATGAGAAGTACAGCCCTATTTTATTACACAGACTGGGAAATTGAGACATAGCAGCAACTGTCAGTGTGAGTACAGTTTGTGGCTGTTTTAGAACAGGAGAGAGATGGATATAAAATGGGTCTTCTATATCTAGTTTGGAGGCTCAGTTTCACCCTATGTTTCTATGTTCTTGTTCTTGTTACTTTTGCACTGCTATATCTTGGTTATGTGTCTAAGGGTTTACTCACACCTTCTCCATACACTCCAGTACACTTGAAGCCCAGCTGGGTGAACTTACGACTTACACACACACTGCCTTCCCCCAAATCACCACAAAAGTGCCGTCTCTCTATGTAGACCACCTCACCAGCCCCTTCCCCACACTGTCCCCACATCAGAATCACACAGTGGCTCAATCAGTTCTTCCTTCCCTTCTGCAGATGCTACACATGCAACTACCCTCTACCTTCAGCTCCACCCAAAACCACAGCCACTTCCCCCTTCACTTTAGAAAAAATGTGGCTCTTTTCTTTTCTCCCTCAGCTTTATTGAGGTATAATTAACAAATAAAAATTGTTTATATGTGTGTGTGAGGTATAACTAATAAAAATTGTTTATGTGTGTGTGTATAGGTATACAACATGATGTTTTCACAAACATATACATTGTGAAATGATTACCACAGTCTAATTAATATATCCATCACCTCATATAGTTACCATTTTTGTGGGTGTGTGGTGAGAATGCTTAAGATATCTACTCTCTTAGCGAATTTCAAGTACACAATACATTACTATTAACTATAGTCATCATGCTGTACCATGAGATCTCTAGAACTTATTTACGTTATAACTCAAAGTTTGTACCCTTTGACCAACAACTCCCCCTTTCTCCCACTCCTCCTCCATCCCATCTCCTGGTGACCACCCTTCTACTCTGTTTCTATGATTTTAACTATTTTAGATTCCACATATAAGAGAGAATGCAGTATTTATCTTTATGCATCTGGCTTACTTCACTTAGCATAATATCCTCCAGATTCATCCATGATGTCACAAATGGCAGAATTTCCTTTTTTTTTTTAAGGCTGAATAATATGCTACTCTCTACCATGTTTCCTTTATCCTTCAACAGACACTCGGGTTGTTTCCATGTCTCGGCTATTGTGAATAACGCTTCAATGAACGTGGGAGTGCAGATAGCCCTTCAAGATCTAGATTTCATTTCCTTCGGATATGTATCCAGAAGTGGGATTACATTTTCTAAAGAAAAAATCCAGATGGTCAACAGTTACATGGAAAGGTGTTCAATATCACTAATCATCAGGGAAATGTGAATCAAAACCACGTTGAGATACCAGTTCACATCTGTTAGGATGGCTATTATTAAAAGTAAAAAAAATTACAAGTGTTAGCAAGGATGTGAAGAGAAGTGAATTCTTATATACTCTTGGGAATGTAAATTGGCACAGCTATTATGGAAAACAGTATGGAGTTTCCTTAAAAAATTAAAAGTAAAACTACCCTATGATTGTGCTCTTCTCCTTTGTTGATAATTTTTTTAAAAATTCGATGGGGATTTAAATCATTTTCAACTTTACACTTTTTCCAATTTTCTCACTCATTTTGCATTTCAACCTTCTATATTATGGAAGAAAGCTACAAAGAAGTTTATTTAAAACTATGTAAAATTTCATCTCCCAGTGATAACTACTACTAACATTGTAATATATTCCCTTTCTGCCTTTTTTCAGTTCACATATATTTTTATGTGTGTGTGCATTTTTTTCTCATATAATTTGTTTAAATCCTTACCTGAGTAGGATATGTTTATTTTAGGGAGGAAGTTGGGGTTGGGAGGGAGAGAGACAGACAGACAGAAACATTGATGTGAAAAACATCGACTGGTTGCCTCCCATATGTGCCCCAGCTGGGGATCAAACCTGTAACCTAGGCGTGTGTCCTGACCAGAAGTCAAACTCACACTCACGACTTTGGTGTATGGGATGACGCTCCAACCAACTGAACAATCCGACCAGAGCTCATACAATTTTTTATTGAGATAATTTACATACCATAAAATCCACCCTTTTAATGTTCAATTTTTATGCCTGCTATTTTCATCTTAACATTACTATATCAAGAACGTATGCCCATGACATTAAATAGTCTTCAAAACTTGGTCTTTATACTCAGCTTATAGCCATATTACACTTGGAGTGTGCAAGAATTATAATTTATTTGGGCATCTTCCTATTATTAGACATTTAAGTTGTCTCCAACTTTTCATTATTGTAAATAATGCTTTGAAAAATAGCCTTGGACTTTTATTTTTATAGGCATTGGATGTTTTAACACATTTATTACTTATAATAGGGGCGAACATCATTGGTTGCTTACCCAATAGACATTTTCTCCTTCATCCTTATTTTGGAGAGGTATATTAGTTTTCTGTTGCTGCACATAAATTACTCCAAAACAATATTTATTATGCTCTCTCTTGTTTTCTGTGGCTCAGGGATTTGGAAGTGGCTTGGCTGGAAAGCTCTAGCTCAGAGTCTCTCATGAGGTTATAGTCAGTTGATAGCTACAGCTGAGGTCATCTCGAAAGCTTCTTCAATCACATATCGGATACCTGGAATGGGAAGACTTGAAAATCTGGGGGCTTAAATGATGGAGTCCTCGTGCAACTCTGTTTCCATTTGATCCCTCCCATGGTCTCTCAAACACACAGGCTTAAGGATAGTCCAACTTCTTATATGAAGCTCAGAACTCCCAAAAGATCAAGAGCTAAGAAGAAGCTTTATCATCTTTTCTAACCTAGTCTTACAAGCCACAATATCACTTCCCATATGAGTCATGCATAGACCTGCCCAGATACTAGGAAGGAGCATAGACCCCATTCCTTGATGGAGAAGTATCAAAGTCCCATTTAAGGAGAAAATATAATCTGCTAGAGGCAAACATCCTCAGAGAAGGTGGGCCCCTACCTAAATCTAATGAATGAAATATGCTTTGTCTAAACCAAAAACGATAATCCAACTCTTTGTTTTTAGTATAAAAGACACTGTTAGTTCTTCACCCAAAATGTATTTCCCCTTCCTCCTATCAGATCCCAGCAAAATATATGAAATTACCCAGGCTCTCTTGCAGCTAGAATAGTCGAGTGATAAATTCTGCCCAATGAAACTAAGCTAAGAGATCTAGGAAATCTTTCACTTTCCTGATGTAGGTACTTGCCTCTTCCTTATGCATAAGAACACAGCTCCAGGGGTTGTACTTGATAGACATGAGCCAATCAACATAGTCTCTCCACCTGCTCATAGTGATTGATTCAAGAATGAACCATTGGCCCTGACTGGTGTAGCTCAGTGGATTGAGCTCAGGCTGCTAACCAAAGGGTCACCAGTTCCATTCCCAGTCAGGGTACATGCCCGGGTTGTGGGCCAGATCCCCACTTTGGGGTGCATAAGAGGCAACCACACATTGATATTTCTCTCCCTCTCTCCTCTTCACTTCTCTCTAAAAATGAATAAATAAAATCTTTAAAAAAAAGAATGAACAATTGATCTCATTTGCTCCAATATGAGAAAGAGCGACGCAGGTATAGGAGCTGCCAAAGGCACGCCTTCTTTCTGCCTCAAGGTGTGATGTGAAAATGGGAAGCATCTGTAGCCATTTTGCTTTCATTGTGAGAATATCTGGAGCTCTGAGGGATACCATAAGAAGCTTGAATTTGCAGGCAACACCATGGAAGAGAGAGGGGGGCAGATGGAAGGAGAGAGAGAGAGGGAGAGAGAGATTGAGAGAGTAATGTATCTTCAGTGAAAATTTTATATTAAACTCAATCCTCACTTGAAGCCAGACTGACCTCAGAATGTTTCAGTTACTGAGCATGTTAGTCAGAGCTGTCCTGAGAAACAGAACCAATAAGAACTAAAAATATTTATTATAAGGAATAATTGGCTCATGCCTTTATGGAGGAGGGCAAGTCCTACGATCTGCAGGATGAACTGGCAATCTGGAGACTCAGGAGAGCAATTGTTCAGTCCTAGCCCAAGTCTGAAGGCCTGAGAACCAGGGAAACTGATGGTGTAATTCCTGTCCAAGGCTGGCAGGCTCAACATCAAGGAAAAGTCCATGTTTCAGTTGTAGTCCGAAGGCAGGAAAAAAGCCGATGTCCCAGTTGGAGAGCAGTCAGTCAGGAAAGAATTCTCTTACTCAGGGAAGGGTCACCCTTTTTGTTCTACTCAGGCCTTCAGTTGATTGGATAAGACCCATTCACATTAGGGAGGTAAGTTTCCTTTACTCAGGCTACTAATTTAAATGTTGATCTCATCCAAAAACACCCTCACAGAAGCATTCAGAATAACATTGGACCAAATATCTAGACACCACATAGCCCAGTCTAGTTAACACAAAATTAACCAGCACACTGAGCAAATTAAACCCTTTTGTAGTTGAAGCCAGTTTGATTTGTGTTTCCCTTCACATGCAACCAAAAGAGAAACCCAAAGTCATGTTAACTAGGGACATGGAAGATGAGGGGGGAAAAAAAGAACAAATAGAATATCTAGAAATAAAAAATTGTCTGAGATTTTTTAATAATATACTGAATGGATCTAATAGCACATTAGACACTGAAGAACTTTCAGTGAACATAGAGACATAGCAACTGCAACTATCCAAAATGACAAAAAAGAAATAACAGTAAAAAGAAAATAAATAGCTTCAGTTATGTGTGATGTCACTTTCAGCCACTTAATATAAGTGTACTTAGAGACCCTGAAGAACGTGAGAGAATGGGGGTGTGGGAGAGGAGCACAGAAAAAAAATTACAGAAATAAAAGCTAATATTTTTCTAAATTTGATGAAAAGTATAATACCACAGAGCAACGAAGCTTGCAACCCCAAGTGCAAGTAACATCATAAAAACTACATTAAGGTAATGATAATCAAATCGCTTTAAACCAATAACAAACAGAATATTTTTTAAAGATTTTCTTTATTTATTTTTAGAGAGAGAAGGGAGGGAGAAAAAGAGGGAAAGAAACATCAATGTGAGAAATATCCTATGTGCCCGGACCGATGACCGAACCCACAACCCACACATGTGCCCTGACCAGATATCGAACCAGCGAACCTCTCACTTTGCAGAATGATGTCCAACCAACTGAGCCACACCAGTCAGGGCAAAGAGAAAATCTTTAAAGCAGCCAAAGAAAAACAAAACTTTATATATAGAAAAACAAAAATAAGAATAGCATCAGACTTCTCAATGGAAACAATGAAAGTGAGAAGTTAGAATAATATGTTTAAAGGACTGAAAGAGAGAAAAAATTGTCCACTTAAAATTATATGCCCAGTGAAAACACCTTTCAGAAATAAAAGCAAAATGAAGACATTTTCAGACATAGAAAGCTGAAAAACTTTTTCACTAGTAGATGTGGATACAAAGAATGTTAAAGGAAGTCTTTCAGACAGAAAGAAAATGGTATCTCTACAAAGGAATGAAGAGTAGAGTTGACTCTCCATATTTCTGAGTTCCAAGGTTAGTTAAATCTGCCAATTTAACTGATCACGGATTAAAAATATTTGGAAATCCCTGGCTATGGCTCAGTTGGGTAAAGTGGCGTCTGGTATACCAAAATGTTGCAGATTCATTTCCCAGTCAGGGAAGATACAAAGGTTGTGGGTTCGATCCCCAGTCAAGGTGCATATGGGAGGCAACCAATCCATGTTTCTCTCTCCCTCTCCCTCTCTGTCTCTCAAATCAATAAACACATCCTCAGGTGAGGATTAAAAATATATATATTTGGAAAAATGTTACAGTGTTGCTGATGTGTACTATGTACTGTGTAGTTTGAACTACAACGGTTGTGTCTGTACTGAACATGTACAGATTTTGTTTTCTTGTCATTATTCTCTAAGCAATACAGAGTAACAACTATTTACAATGTATTAGGTATCATAAGTAACATTTACATTGTACCAAGTATTACAAGTATCCTAGAGATGATTTAAAGTATACTGGAGAATTATGTAACATATGCAAATCACCATTTTATAAAAGGGAACATCTGAGGATTTAGGTATCATAGGGTCCTGGAACCGATCCTTCACAAAACCCATGGGATGACAAGTGGTAAATATGTGGGGAAGTATACACGAATAGGGGTTTATTGTCCTCACGGAACAAAAAGGTTGGAGATTGACAGTGGGTGACTTTCACTACCATACTCAATATTTGGACTTTTCAGCGGAATCTTTATTTCCTCAAGGAAGCTTTTTTAAAAAAAGTGTTTCTATTCATGTATTAATGAGGGAAAAACTTTCCTAAAAGCTTCTGAGGAGACTTCTCCTTAAATGTTTTAGATGAATTGGAAGGTTGTAAAGTGAGTAGCTTGCTTTTACAGCCTCTATAATAAAGGGAGGGAGGAAAGAAAGGGTAGTTAGGAATGGTGGGGAGTTAACCAGCTAACAGTGTTGCCATAGAATATTAATTAAAGTTGTTAAGCATATGTTTAGAGTTGAGATGAAACCCAAAGGGCAATTTTCTATCATGTTATGTAAGGACCACTCAGTAATTAAGGCAGGGCCCCAAAGCACAAAGACAGGGTCCCACAGATAGGTTGGAGGGATAGGACCCCTGCCCCCACAACCCGAGGGGAATTTGCGACTTGTAGTAATCCAAGATTACGTTCTTTGTGGCAGCTGCACCAGATACTTCTACCTGAGTGTTATCATTGTCTGCCCTTCAGCCCAGAGCTGTTCAGGACTCTTGGACCACCCATGGAGCTCTCCTTGTCTTCATCAATACTAGTGAGCCAAAGAAGAGAGAGCAAATGAATGAATGGTCTACTCTTTTCCTCTTTCTATCTCTTTTCTGTTCTCCAGGTCAAGAAGGATAAAGTCAATAAGATAATCATTGCTTTTGTTCTTTCTTCTTTTCTATGTAGACTTTGGTTAAAGCCATCTGCTACTTAGAAAAGTTAAAGAAACTTGATTAGGGCTTTAAAATTAAAGCAAATTCACTTTTCACAGACTTTGGATCTTAACTCTAGATCCTACTGTCTTTTTCAGTCCAAAGATAATTTGTACAGATATCATTGAGCAAAGAGATCGGGAAAGATGCTACAGGTAAAATAAAAGGATGTCATCATGTGGTTCGGAGCTAAAGACAAAAATCTCATCAGCTTAAGCAAATTATAGTTATTAGCCCAAGAAATTGAGACACAGAGAAGACCAAAGGTAGAAAAATATATATGGAGCTCTGCCTCTTACCCTTCAAGAGCTGTGGCATTGAACACTCGACATGTTTCTTCTATCCTCCTGTTAACATACACACCCATTTTCTTTAGAGAATTCCTCTCCTACTTCATATGACCTGGTGGGGCTCTTAATCATAGTTACCTCTTTTCTCTAACCACTTCCCCTCACTATTATCAGAGTGGAAGGAATATGACCCAGGATTAATAAATCATAATATCCCACCTCTTTAATTATAGTCAACCATTCAAGGATAGACACATAACCCTAGCAGAGCCCATCAAAGTCTTTCCCTGAAATTGATACATGGGCATTGAGAGAGGGGGGGGGGAATTCTACATTGGAGTTACTAAACTTGAAAGATGTGAAATTGGAGTTGTTGGAGCCATTATCCCCAGAGGCTGATCTGGAGTAGAAACAAATGAGGCCACGCCACTAAATGAAGCAGGGCACAAAGCTAGGGGAGGGCAGAAAAGACTTGACTTGTTTGGGCCCCTGAATCCAGTTGTGCTTAAAGCCAGAGCCTGCTTCGAACCATCTAAATATAGGAACCAGTAAGTTAAGTTAAATTAGGATTCTTCCATCTGCAGTCAGCAGAGCTCTGATTGCTGCACATTGCGATTCCCCAGGCTTATCTATGTCCCTAATGTGAGACAAGGGGAGAGAGACTGCACTAAATTATTTGCACCAACTTAGGAAGAAAATCAAGGCATTAAAATCACCCAAGAAGAGGGATGTTGCTTTCCTTTTTTCACCACTCCCAAACACACTCTCCAGCATTAGGTACATATTTAGTACTTTTATTTGAAAACTCATTTTGAGAACAGCACAGTATTGTATTTTGAATAATTATATTACTATATGTTCTTTTAAAAAATATTTGTTTGTTTCTTTTTAGAGCGAGGGGGGGAGGGAGAAAGAGAAGGAGAGAAACATCAATGTTTGTTTGCCTCTCACACGCCCCCAACTAGGGACCTGGCATTTGCCCTGAATGGGAATTGAACCAGCGACCCTTTGGTTCCCAGGCCAGCACTCAATCCACTGAGTCACACCAGCCAGGGCATATATTATTATACTTTCTAAGAGAGCTCTTGTTTTCACTCTAGTATGTGACCTATTACAAATTTTGCTTTTTAAAAAGGGCTTTATTTTTATTTTACTACATTTTCTAAAGATACTTGTAATCACCATGTTTAGGAACCTCTTGATATGGTCATTTTTAATGAAAGTCCGTGAAGAATGTAAGCCCCATTGCAGCAAAAGTCCTAGAATGCAACTTATCTCCTAAGCAAGGGGGGCTTGCATCACTCTTTGTGTTCTCAAGAGTGATTGCTCCAGAAATTAGGGTGAATTCATAAGTTAAAGTGACCCTGGAGAATGATATCTCTTTTTTTTCCTTTGGTGGTGGTGGTAGTATGGTGGGTGGTGGTGAAGGATGGTGCCTTATGGAATGACAGAGTATTTTAGAAAACGGGTGAGAAATAGTTAGTGTTAACTGTAGGCCTGTTGTAAAGTAATTGTTTTACCTAAGTAATCCAAATGCTTGGGCTTCACCAGCCTAGGACTACAAATTTCAGCCATGTGTCCATTAATACTTAAAACAAATACTCAATACTCATTCCTCTGATTGCCAAAGTCACCTCTTCACTGTGAGCTGGTGGGATGGTCTGTCTATTTGGGGGTCAGAAATAGGTCTGTAAGACTGTGTTGCTCCATCCTCCTCAACCTGTGGCCTCTCTCAAGGGACCCTGATGAGGTCACCACTGCAGGGGACGCCTCTGTTCCCCACTGGTTCTCTCCATGAACACTCCCAGTCTGGTGTCAGGAAAGGGGGTGTTACAATCCCCTTAGCTACTCTCTCCCTCGTGGCAGTCTTAGGAATCAAATGAACTTAAACAAACAATAAAGCCATTTATTACATAAAGAGAAGAAAACTAACAGAATCCAAGGGTTAGCCGCGCAGCCTAGCCCCATAAGACACCGAACAACAGGGATTAGGGAATGGTCAAGTGCAATGGCAGGTATCTTCTCCTGGGACCTCGCGTTCTGTGGGCACATGCTTCATTCTCCTCCTTTGCTACTGACTTTAATTTTTTACCCACAGTACAAAAAAATGACTGTCCCAACTCTCTTGGTTCCCTCTTTATTTTCTCTCACAGGAATTCTCACTAGTAAATTTCTTGCACATTTACTATCATGTAATACTATCACAATTCTTTTCAGAGGACCAGGACTAACACATCCAGCATTAAAACATTCTGGATTATTTTGTCTTAAAACTTACCATGTGAAGGGCCCCAGTAGCCCAGAGCTGTACCAGTGAATAGTTTTTCCTTCAACGTTATATGAAGTTCATGCTTGTGGTCCCTCCTATAGTTCTCAGGGCTCCCTCACAAGAAAATAGTAGGAAAAAATTACATAACTTTCCAAACATGAGCAATGATTTATAGGCACAGGGGCAGCCTAAATTCACAGAGGAAAGAACAGGTTTCCCTTCAAAGTTGCTAAAAGATATACCCAATTTACATTATTAAATGCATAATTTCTTGACCTAAAACCACTATATTTTACTGTATTCAATTTTTCTACTAAGAACAATGGGTGCATATTTTATAGACATTTGCATAATTTAAAAATAAAGTGGTGGCTTCTCCAGAACAGAGAGCAGTCAACTTTTCAGTGTATCAGTATATCAAAATCTTCGCTTCTTAGCAGGAAGAAACTGCTTGTAACTTTTAAGTAACTGTTTGTATTTCACTCTAAAAATTTCAAAATCCAATCTCTACTAAGACAATCCATTGCACATACATTGTCTCATTTAATCCTAAAAACACTAATGTCTTTCATTCATCTCCATTTTACAGAAGAGGACTTGCATTTCAAAGAAATTAGGAAATTTACCCAGAGTTGCTACACTCTTAGAGAGAAATTAAACCCAACTTCTTCTAGTTCACAAGCTTAAGTCTTTCCACTACTTTCAGAGGTTCCAGTGAAATCTAGTTTGCTAAAATCTGTGTTAATGCTAATATATGAAGCTTTAAGCAAACTTGCCTGTTCTTTTTGTTACTTAAGAAAATGCTTGATCAAAATAGTTGAATATACATAAATGTTTGCTATATATTGTTTAAGTTTCTGACACACTGAAGAAAAAAAAAAGCCTTTTACTCTTCCTCTTCCCCTTCATTGAGGCTGAGCTTTCCATTGGTAAATAGTAAGGGGTGCAGGGAGGCATGTTTGCGGGTTAAGTAAATAAATAAATACAGATTTTTCACAGTCAGATAAGGGAGTTACAAATACGGGAACTGGAGAGTCTAGAATACATCCTGAGTGTTGCATAGGAATTGGAGATATCATTCTCATAGTCTCATTAGAGAGACAGACAGCTGTAACTGAATGCGAGTGTGCGTTTTCTTTTTCTTTTTTAATACTCACTGGAGGATATGGTTATTTTTTCATTCATTTTATTTATTTTATTTGTTTCAATCCTTGCCCGAGGATATACTCATTGATTTTAGAAAGAGAGGAAGGTGGGGGAAGGGATGGGGGGGTAGAGAGAGAGAGAAACATAGATTGATTGCCTCTCCGACCTGGGACTGAATGTACAACCCAGGCATGTGCCTTAACCAGGAATTGAACCCACATCCTTTCAGTGCATGGGAGGATGCTCCAACCAACCTAACCACCCTGCCAGGGTGTCTGTGTGTGTGTGTGTGTGTGTGTGTGTGTGTGTGTGTGTGTGTTCTAGCTCTGTTCACTGAGAAGGTCTACAAGCAATGGTAGTCCTATAGGAATGAGTGCTTAGATCTTTAAATATTTAGATCTTGGTTTCTAGATACCCTTATCCAATGAAAAGAACCAGTGCTCCCTGAAGAAACAGCTGACTCCAGAACTGGATCAGGGAAAATACAAGATGTATTTGTAACATTTTATGACACAATAAAGTTTTCAAAGAATGATGGGGATTTGTCTATAGGACACAGCAAGCAGCTTGAAGGGGCTCCCACCGGCCAAGTCTGGAATGAAATAAATAGTATTAGTAACGGATGTAACCCTGTGAGTAATAGAGAATCCTGAGTCCATTTGATATTAATTAATTAATTAATTAATTAGGGAGAAAGGAAAACTCTATCCTACCTAATAAATTTAGAAGGAATGATCAGATTAGAAAACCCTATTTGGCAATCATCAGTGAAATAATGTATTCAAGTTAGAATCACTGATGGGTGCTAAAACTGGTGAAGTTTTGATGAGAAACAAGATAGTCACATGATCTTAAATATTCTTGCCACAGTAAAAATAATTATTTATTACTTGGCAAGAGAGAACCTGGCAGACACCATCTTAACTAAGTGATATAAATTAACATCACCATTTATGGAACAGAACATCATGTGCCTCCTCATATGATACCTGGAGACTAACACAGCATCACTATGGTAACATTCTGACAAAATGCGTAAAGAAACATCAGACGAAACCCTGTAATTGAGGAACATTCTCAAAGCCATTGCCTTGCATTCTTCAAAACTATCAAGGTCATGAAAGAGAACCGAGAAACTTCCAGATTGAAGAAGACCAAAGAAAAGTCTGCAACATGTCATCCTAAACTGAATCCTGTATCTATAAGGAACATTATTGAGACAATAGGTGAGCTTTGAATTGGGTGCGTGGATTAGATGATGTTATTGGATCAATGTTAATTTCCTAATTTTGATTGTTGTATTCAAGAACTATAAACTGAAATATTAAAGGGTAATGGGGCATCATATCTCCAATTCCTTCTCAAGTGATTCAGAAATGATAAATGTAGGATCGAGGTGAAAGGTATACAAAAGCACTGTGTACTATTTTTGCAACAGTATTTGTAAATTTGAAATTATATTTAAATAAAAGATTTTAAACATGAAATACTATGGCATTTCTTCCCTGAAGAGCTCTAAGCACAAAAAAGCCCACAAACGCCTGTGGAATTAGGAGATTTAAGGAAAACAAAACAAAAATATTCATCTCAGTTGTTTATGGCTACATAATAAACCCTTCAGAATTTAGTGGCTTCATTGTGTTTGTTGTAGTTCTGTGGAATGATTGGCCTCAGCTGGGCAGTTCTGCTCCATGTGACATCAGAGGGGGCTGCAGTCATTTGGGGGCTACACCGGGCTAGCGTATCAAAGACGGCACACTCTCCTGCCTGGTGCCCTGGTGAGGATGGCTGGGAGGTGGGGGCGGGGGAGTGGGGGGAGAGCTCCCATGAGCCGCTGGAATGGCAGAGCACCTTTCTCCAAGCAGTTTCAGAGCCTCTCCTTCTCACACGGCCTCTCTGAGTCATTCCTCCCCGTGATCTCTCCAGCAAGGCTTCTTCCACGTCAGTTCAGGGCTCCTTTCAAAAGCACAGTAGCAAAACCTGCCAAGAACAGTTTACCCTTGAATAACACAAGGGTTGGAGTGCTGAGCCCCCGCACAGTCAAAAATCTGTATATAACATTTGACTCCCCAAAATTTAACTACAATATTCTTAATGTTTATATCTACAACCTGTTCAGTGTCATTTTCACTGTATTCTATTGGTTAAAATGAAAAAACAAAACAAAAAGTAGGAAATTGTTCAAACATACAAAAAATGCATGAGCTTTCAAGTATCCATCATCTAGCTTCAAATTTTTGTATGACATTTTAAATCTAATTTAAGTTATTAGTAATTTAAAGAAATGAGTCAAAGGTCAGTCTAGAATCTATGTAGAAGGGGACTAAACAAAAACATGAATAAGAAAGTATTTCAAGAGTCATCCACTGCTAATTTACCTGCCTCCCTGTCAGAAATTTGTTATGTTTTAAAATTGTATGAAGGCCCTGTCTGGTGTGGCTCAGTAGATTGAATGCTGACCTGTGAACCAAAGGGTCACTGGTTCTATTCCCAGTCAGGGCAAATGCCTGGGTTGGGGGCCAGGTCTCCAGTACGGGGTGTGCAAGAGGCTACCACACATTGACATTTCTCTTCTTCTCTTTCTCCTTCCCTTCCCCTCTCTCTCTCTCTAGAAAGAAAGAAAGAAAGAAAGAAAGCCACATTAAGTAGTCTTTAAAAGCCAAATATGAACCAAAGCAAAATAGATTAAAGCTGTGCTATAGATTCTTGTATGTTATCTATTCTTTCCTCTATCTGACCAGTAGGTAACTTTGTTGTTGTTTCTTGTTTTTTTTTTTTAAATCTGCTTTCTCTTTTTATTATAGCCTTGTCATATCTGAGCAGCAAACTCCTACCTTAATTTACGAAGGTGTTCTTAATTATGTTTTTACTAGTTATGTATATTTCAAGGATAGGTTAAAGTAACAAATGATTTTGATTATAATATTCTTCCACTATCATAAATTGAAATTTTAGCACCTTTACTGAGTTAAAATTTAAATACTACAAAATTTGTAAATTTAAAGTATATGATTTATTGGTTATTTATGTTTACAGGGTTGAATAACCATCACTGCAGTCAATTTTAGAATATGTTCATCACCCCTAAAAGAAACTTCTATCTGTTTTCAGTCACTGCCCATTCCACCACCACCACCCTAGTCCTAGACATCCCTGACTACCTTCTCTCTTACCGATTATGTATTCTGGGCAACTCACGTAAATGGAATCATACAGTATGTGGTCCTTTGTGACTGGCGTCTTTCAATTAGCATGATGTTTTATGGTTTATGTTGTCTCAGTACTTTATTCCTTTTTATTGCTGTTCATGGGCATTTCCATTGTTTCTATTTTTTGCTATTGTGAATAATGCTTCTATAAACATTTATGTACACATTTTTGTGTGAACGTGTTTTCATTTCTTGGGTTGATATCTGTGTCCCTGAATATTATAATATGTTTTACAATATATTGATTATATGTATTTAATTTATATGATTAATTAATTATACTTCTATATTTAATCAATTTTGTATATTTTATAATAATCCTGATCCATTAATATTTAATGAGAGAGTTCATGGTTATTTTCCAGTTATTAAATTTCATCTTTCTAATATATATTGAACAGTAGATAATAGTTAAGTTGAGTGAAGAGGATCAGAGAAGTTGATGGGAACTTTGCTCAAAGTACAAAGGTACTCAAGAGCTTAAACGATGAAATACAACTGCATGGTTTAAATCCTGATTCTTTCACTTCAAAGTTGAGTGACCTGCCCTGGTGGGGGGTGGGAGGTGGGCTCAGCTGGTTGGAGCATCATTCAGCACAACAAAGGGTTGCAGGTTTGATCCCTGGTTGAGGGGGTGGGAACAAGAGGCAACTGATGGATGTTTCTCTTTCTCTCTCTCTGTCTCTCAAATCAGTAAACATATCCTCAGGTGAGGATTAAAAAAAAGATATGTGACCTTAGGCAAGTTACTTGACCTCTCTGAGCTTCAGTTTCCTTATCTGCAAACTGGAGAAAAATATAACAATAATTACCTCATAAGATTGTTGTGAGGATTAAATCAGATACCTCTAAACCTTGTGCTGGGCACACTGTAAATATGAATTGTTAGCAATTATTATTAATAGTCTATATACTGCCACATTTTTACATCTTTATAATGAATATACATTGCTCTTGAAATTTTAAAAACAATTTAAATTGTATGAAGTCAACCTTAATTTTGTGTGTTTACTACTTTAAATGCCTTCTACAATATAAAATCATGCTTTAAGTTGGAAAGTCGAGGTTTCATCCTGCCTCCTTGGTGTCTGTGTTTCACATTAACTCAGGAATCGGAGACTCCTGACTTAAAGTCTCAGTTGTGCTTTAGCAGTTCTTTTCCACTTTATAAACCAAGAAGGGAGAATTTCCTGAGCAACAAAATTCATGGAACTGTGGTGCCATTTGTACCAAAATTGATCCTGAAACAAATATGAACAATATTAAATTTCCTAGTCTACAGAGAGTTACTTTTATTATTCCATTATCATTTGGATCTTTGAAGCAAAGCAATTCTAACTAAATCTATCTTTTTTTTAAATATATTTATTGATTATGATATTACAGTTGTCCCATTCCCCCCCCACTCCACTCCATCCTGCCCACCCCCCTCCCTCCCACATTCCCCCCCTATAGTTCATGTCCATGGGTCATACTTATAAGTTCTTTGGCTTCTACATTTCCTACACTATTTTTACCCTCCCCCTGTCTATTTTCCACCTATCATCTATGCTACTTATTCTCTGTACCTTTCCCCCCACCTCTCCCCCTCCCACTCCCTTAATGACAACCCTCATGTTCTAGTTGTTTGCCTAGTTTGCTCTCGTTTTTGTTTTATGTGTGGCCGTTAATAACTGTGAGTTTGCTGTCATTTTTACTGTTCCTATTTTTGATCTTCTTTTTCTTAGGTAACTCCCTTTAACATTTCATATAATAAGGGCTTGGTGATGATGAACTTCTTTAACTTGACCTTATCTGACAAGCACTTTATCTTCCCTTCCATTCTAAATGATAGCTTTGCTGGATACAGTAATCTTGGATGTAGGTCCTTGCGTTTAATCTTGGGTAATGTAATTATGATGTGCCTTGGTGTGTTCCTCCCTGGGTCCAGCTTCTTTGGGACTCTCTGAGCTTCCTGGACTTCCTAGAAGTTTATTTCCTTTGCCAGATTAGGGAAGTTCTCCTTCATTATTTGTTCAAATAAGTTTTCAATTTTTTGTTCTTCCTCTTCTCCTTCTGGCTCCCCTATAATTCGGATGTTGGAACGTTTCAAGGCGTCCGGGAGGTTCCTAAGCCTCTCCTCATTTTTCCAAGTTCTTGTTTCTTCATTCTTTTCTGGTTGGATGTTTGTTTCTTCCTTCTGGTCCATACCATTGATTTGAGTCCCAGTTTCCTTCTCATCACTATTGGTTCCCTGTACATTTTCCTTTGTTTCTCTTAGCATAGGCTTCATTTTTTCATCTGTTTTTCGAATAGATTCAACCAAGTCTGTGAGCATATTGATAACCAGTGCTTTGAACCGTGCATCCGATAGGTTGGCTATCTCTTCCTCGCTTAGTTGTATTTTTTCTGGAGCTTTGAAGTGTTCTGTCATTTGGGCCATTTTTTTTGTTGTTTGTTTGTCTTGGAGCGTCTGTTACTTTAAGGGGCGGAGCCTTAGGTGTTCACCGGGGCGGGGTAATGCTGGTCGCTGCGCTGTGACGCTGTACGTGGGGGAGGGGCCGAGTGGGAGCAATGGCGCCCGCCTCACTCTCCTCCAGATTTCAATCTTTCACTCCGATACCCACAATCAAACTGGGCCACTCTGGTGCTGGTTCCCGAGTAAGTGGGCCTGTGCACACTCTAGGCCCCTGTGGGTCTCTCCAACGACCTCTCGTGTGAGGCTGGGAGTCTCTCCTGCTGCCGCCCCAACCCCCAGGGGTGCTTTCAATCAGAGGTTTGAGGCTTTATTTCCCTGAGCTGGAGCCCTGGGTTACTCGGTCTGCTTCGCTCCCCGCCGTTTGTCCGGTTTATCTGTGGGCGAATGTGGTGCCGCGGGGTGCTACCCACTGCTCTGCCTGCCCCGTTCTCCGACACTCTGAGTCCGGCCCTCTGGGTTTATCTGTGCAAATGTGGGGCCGCAGGGTCTGCTAGTGCTCAGACTGCCTGCGCCATTTGTCCCACACTCCACCAGTCTCAGTCCCGCCACAGCCACGCGAGTCTTCTCCACCCCGGTGCCCGTCTCCGCCCCTCCTACCAGTCTGGATGAATGTTTATTTTATATTTCCTTGGTGTTGGTCCCCCTTGCTGTTCGATTCTCTGTCAGTTCTGGTTGTGCGAGGAGGCGCAGTGTGTCTACCTACACCGCCATCTTGGTTCTCCCACTAAATCTATCTTTGATCCTTAAGGCTTTGGTCTTAGTGCAGAAGAACTTTTTAAATAATCTAGCATCTTGCCAAAGATCCCGTCTCATCTCCCTACAGCTGATTGGAGCATTCCACTTTAATTCATTGCCTGTAGAATTAGTAATTACGTGATTTCTCTAATGACTCCAATCTTAAATAATGATATCCCTCCAATAAGTCTTGTTCTATTTATAAGGCTTGTTCTATTTATAGCACTTACAGAGGAATCAGGTTTTTAAGAGAAAAAAAGCAGCCATACTAGAAATGATTGCTAACATGTACTCTGAGAAGCCGCCTCTGGCCTGATTGTACTGCTGTATTCACGTATGTGGTCAGAACGGGGGTGCAGAATGAAGAGCTTGTGAGGCTCTCACCCTGGCTCATCTCACCCATGCTTGCATCCAGCAAGTGGCCACTCACTAGGATCTCCACAAGGGATACCAGGGCCATATTCCAGACCTCAGGAGACCTGTAGCCTTTTGAACAAACAACTTCTAAGTTCATACAAGGTAACAAGTACTGTGCTCAAGGCTGTTTTTATGTATGTATAGGTCACAGCTTTATTGAACTATAGTTCATGTACTACGCGATTTGCCCAGGTAAAGTGGGTACCCAGCTCACTGGTTCTCAGCACATTAACAGAGTTGTGCAGCCATCACGACAATCAATCTTAGAACATTTTTATCTCCCCAAATAGAAACCTCATACCCATTGACAATACAACTCTTTTCTCCTCCATCCTATTTCCTGTTTGTATGAACTTGTCTATTCTGGAAATTTCATATAAATGGCATCATATACCGTGGCCTTTTGTGTCATACTGTTTCCAAGGCTCATCCGTATGACAGCATGTGTCGGCACTTCATTCCCTTCTATGGCCGAATAAAATCCCACTGCACCGCGTTTGTTTATCCGTCCCTCAAGTGACAGACAGTTGGGTTGTTTCCACTTTTTAGCTATTGTGAATAATGCTGCTACGAACATTAATGTTAAAGTTTTTGTGTGAACATATGTTTTCTTTTCTCTTGGGATTGAAATGACTGGGACACAGGTTAACTCTATGTTCAACCTTTTGAGAAACTGCCAGACTGTTTTCCAAAGTGATTCCACCATTTGACACCAAGGTTATCTTAAGGTCTACTTGGTCTGGAGTTAATTGTTGTTGTGTGTGTGCGGCCTTGGGGATGGGCCTTTGTTTTTCAGGTAAGAAACTTCTGTCAAAGATTCTCACTGTATTACGACCCGAATTCAGCAGTCTGAAAGAGTATGTTTTTAACAGTTTTTAAAAAATAAAACAAGATGATCAGCATTCTTCTGTCTAGAAAGAAAAAGAATAATCTTAATTATCAAATTTCCAGAATTCTATAGACTCTTATGGAACACAGGCCACCTTCACTCCTTAGCACAAATTACTTTAATAATCACACCTTCCTCCTCACCCCTGGTTAAGCACAGTGGCTCAAACTAAGTTGTCCTGATGGTGGAAGAAGAACTAAAAGAAGGATGGAAAAGAAGTAATTTTAGAGCCTAAAAAGAGGAATTTATAATATACTACATATGTTACATTAATTAGATCCTTTACCCCTCATAACAACTCCATGAGATGAACACTATTAACTTTAAATGAAAGAAAAAGGCTCAAAACATTAAGTAACTTCCTGAAGGACACATAGATTATATGTGGAGAGCTAAAATTTTCATTCAAATCTGTCAGAATCCGAAGAATCAGAGCATCTCCACTCTATTCTGAAAAGAGAGCGGATACCCAGGGGCTGGGAAGGAGGGAATGTGGAGAGTAGGGGCGTGCCCAAGCCGAACGTTGCCTGCTTTACAAATTTTTTTGTACGTCCCTGGTTGTCACAACTACTTGCTGTCGGTGCCCCTGCCCCCCAGTGCTTCAGCTGTGCAGAGTGCTAATGAGTCTGTAAGTGCTTCCTGGCTTAGGAGAGCTACCGGGTTTGACTAAGTTAGGTCTCCAGCAACTGCGACTGCCTGAGCTACACACACGGCAGCAGCAAAACTTCCTTATTTGGAAAAGTCTTTTCCATCCTATTTGGGCAGAAAGAATACAATCTCTCATTTAAGAAAAACAAAATGCGTTGAGCTATATCAGAAGGAGTATTTGAAAAAAACAAAAACAGAAAGAAATGCCGCCCCCCCCCCCCCACCAAATTAAATATGTTTCAAATGCTCTCCTCAAGTGGAAGCCGGTGCAGGGGGTGGGGGGAGAGTCTCATCACAGAGTTAAAAGAATATTCGCAAATCTATTTTCCTTTAATCCAGAAGCTGTCCTAGTTAGCAATAAGCTTGAAATTTCAGTTATATAAAATTTAGCACCCTTTTTACTGGAGTTAAGAAAATGTACAATTTGAAATCATTTGTGCCATTGAAGCTGGGAGGGACCTGAGCGGCAGGAGAATAGACCCTCTCAGATGTGGTTTTTAGCATTGCTTTTCACTCCCTGAGGAGAAGCTGTGTTTGAATAGGCAGGACCAAGTAGATATTTGCAGGATGGGCCAGTGGGGTTAGCTCCGGTCATTCCTGGAGACTTCCCCGGGCAGCACCTTGGTAGAAAGATGAAAAGAGGACACTTATGTCTCAATTCCGCCGTTAAATTGCTGTGTGACCTGGGCAATTTACTAAACCTCTCTGGGTGGGTTTCAGAGGAGATGATGAACTAAATGGCCTTTCCAGAATTAACTTTCTTTTTGTGATTTCCATGATTGTGGGAAGGGGTTGTCTAGGCTAAAGCGTACAGTGGAAACCACGGGCTTCCCATGCCCTCTACACCCACCACTCTTCTCCTAACTTCGCTCCTGGCACCCTTTCCCCCCAGCCCTTCTGGAGTGCAGGGCCTTAGTGTTGCTTCCTGGCTTCCTGGAGCAACTTCCCAAAAGACCCACTGGTATGAAAGGATAAGCCCAGCATCCACCCCAGGGCTTATCAAATTTATCTGGCCCAGAGTCTATCCTCCCCACAACCACCTGGCCCTGGGTGATGGCTAGTCAGATAAAATGACCCTCATTAATGTTTTCTGACTCACAACCCCTCTTACACAAATACCGTATAAATAAACAGAACACACGTGTCCCCTCAAGGGCCCTAATATGTGCATTATTCATTCACGTGGAAGGAGAGTGTTGATCAAGAGGTCTCCTGTGCCCCTCAAATTACATTAACATTGGACTGCCTTCTCTGATCAGGGCGACTTGGGGAAGCTGACGTCTCTTGGCAGGAATATTAGAAACTCAAAATGGAGATTTTGTTTTCCCTGCATTAATCTGAAGTTAATGCCGGCCACGTTATCCTTGTTTAATTACATCCACTAGCCGACTGACACGACTTCCCTGGGGAAGAAGCTTACCCGACTCTGACTCATGCTTTACAGCACGTTGGGTTTGAGGAAATGGATAATATACGCCCTGCTGGCTTTGGAATTTTAAACAGAAAGCCACATGCGGCTGAGTCTCCGGCTTACTCCCAAATATGGGAGAATGTGTGCCCCGGCCGCGGTTGTAGGAGGCGAGCTCACTGTGACAAAAAGGCGAAACCCATGGAGTGTGCTGAGAGCCAGGCGCGGAGAGCCAGAGCCAGCACCCACGTAAAAGGAAAACAGCAACCCCAGGAAAGGGGAAACAACCTCCCGCCCCCTCAAGAACTGTGTCCCTTTTCTAGAGTTATCTCGATGATGTCATGGCAGTGAATGTCTTACTAAAAGCAAAATGCATCCCCAGCCCCAACGACTAAAGAGAAGCATGGTCAGGGGCCAGCCTGGAGAGGCTTTCAGGGCAGCGCTCAGGGGCACAGCATGTCAGAACAGGAGAGGAAATGATTCCAGCCTTGCGCTGAGCTTTCAGGGCACCTTGGACCCAGATCGTGGTGAAAACTGCTCTGGTGGCCAGTGTGCCCCAAGGTTCCCTGAGAATTAGAGATGGTGCCAGGGTAAAGCTAATTGGGACAATTGCTCTTGTGCCTGAGCTGAGGGTGCAGGGGGCAGTCTCCCAGAGCCTCAAGAGATGGCTCCGCAGCTGGAGGCCAAAAAAAATAGTAAAACCACTCACAATCGACTTTGTGGCTGCCACACCATGGCCGAGCCCCTTCCTGCTTCTGCCCATGTCCCCCTAAGGCTCCACATGTCCTCTTACAAACTCTCTTCGCCTTCAGGGCTGTCCTTCTTTTTCTTTTTTTTTTTAAATCTTTGTTTTTATTTAAAAATATGTGTTCCTTGAAAGCAATAAGACAATATAGAAATCTAACAATAACAGCTGCCATTAGTGGAGCATTTTCTTTACCTAAGACACCATGTTAAAATACTTAACGTGCATCACATTTTTCTAATCCTCATATGTTTATTGATTTTAGAGAGAAATTGAGAGAGGGAGAAAGAGAAAAAGACAGAAACATCAATCAGTTGCCCCCTGCATGTGCCCTGACCAGGGATCGAACCCGAAACCTAGGTATGTGCCTGACTGGGAATCAAACCCGCAATCTTTTGGTGCATGAAACTACACCCCAACCAACTGAGCCACCTGGCCAGGGCTTCATGTGCATCATTTTATTCAAACTTCCTAATATCTCTATAGGGTAGGTTTATTTTCATCTGCAGATAACAATTAAAGTGACAGATACAAAAATTAAAGTTCATACAGGTGAAGTAACTTGCCCAAACTCACATAGCTAGTAAGGGGTCAAAGCTAAGATTTGATCCTAAGTGTCTGATGTCCAAAGGTCGTGTACTTCAGTGTGACATATGTTGCCTTAAAAAGTACAAGGAAGAGAGAAGTATCAACACCAATCCACCACTCAAAGATAACACCTATTATTGTCCTTTCAGACTACTGTTCACATAAAAGTGTATGGTGTTTATTTTAACATGATTTTAGTAGAAGAAATTGGGTTTGTTGGCTTCTAGGAAGAGGGACAACGAGTCACCCAATGTCATTTATTCAGTTTTCTCTTATGCCTGAAAACCTCTAGCTCAGGGAATATGCACTTGGCTGAGTCCTGTGCCCTCTGCTCCTGGCCCCAAGTCTTCAAGAGGCTCAGATGCCATGCTGGGAGCATCAGGTCAAGCACACAGTAGGCACTTACTTAATTCTCCCCAGTGGTATCACCAGGAATAGATTCCTCTGTGATCCTTGGCCTCTGCTCCCATGTAGGTATCCAAGAGCTGTGGGCTCCTTCCCTCTCCAGCAGGTGCTGTTGCTGGTGTTGGAGTCAATAAAGAACTAACTGCCCCAACGAGCCCAAAAGCTCAGACATGTTATCACCCTGCATCAGAGCAAAATTAATGCCACTACTACTGTCCTGCGACTGCCATTTAAGCCCTTGCTGAATTTGTAATCCTGGCCTTTCTCATGGCCTCTGGTGAGGACAGAAACTTTGGGCACAGGGAAAGTTGAATGCATGTGTTGTGGGAACGGGGGAAGCAGAGCAGGACCTGGATTCAGTGGCACTTCTGGAGCTCGCGGGAGCTCCTGTTTTCTGGTCCAGCCAGACGTCAAGGGGCTGGAGAATCATCCACGGACAATGAAGGGACTGACTTTGGGAACAGTATCATTTTCCTGCTTGGTCGTGAGACCTTGTCTGAGCCAGCAGAGCAAATGCTTGCCACAGCAAGGCAGACCATGACGGAAGCTAACAGGGACGCAGGAAACCTGTCTTTCCTTCTCACCCACCACTGACGAGCACCTGCCCTGCCAGACACAGGATCACACACATTCTCTCTAAGAAAAAAAAGGAAAAAGATATTATAAAGTGGTAAACTTTTTTGCTGAATTCATTGGGGTGACACTGGTTAATAAAATTATATGGGTCTCAGGTGTACAGTTCTATAACACACCATGTGTATATTGTACTGTGTTTTCACCACCCTGCTCTTTCCATCACTATTTATCCTCTTCTACCTCCCCCACCCACATTAAATATTCTATTCTCTCTTTATTCCTATGTCCATATGCAGGGCAGGGCAGGGCAAGATAGGTTTCCAGTTGTTCATATGGAAAATAATACAATACAAGAATAAACCCTGTGCTTTGTGTACTCACAACTGTAAACCTACGTTTGCCCCATCCTGTATTCCTTGGGGTATTTTTACCTCCCAAGCTGGGTAATACACATTATTGCATTTGATCCCCTCAATTTGTGATATAATAAGAGTGGTTATCATTAGTTCCTTATACCAGGGATGAATAATTTTTTTCTTTTAACTTTTTTGTGAAAGTGTAACATATACCAAAAAATGCACAAATCATAAATATACAGCTCTATAAAATTTCAAAAGGCAAGCACCCCCACGTAACCAACACCTAAAAGAAAAAGCAGAATGTCACTAGCACCTCAGAAGCCCCATCTTGATTTCTCCCAATCACTTCACTGATCTCTCCAGGGTAATCCCTATTCATAGATTAAAAGCATAGATTAATTTTTCCTATTTTTGAACTTGATATAAATGGAATGATAAGCATGTATTCTTTTGAGTCCGGCTTCTTACACTTAATATTATATTTGTGATATTCATCCTATTGTTGTGTATAGTTATGGGTTATTTATTCCCATTGCCGTATAGTACTCCATTGTGTGAATTCACTATGATTTATCTATTCATCCTATTGTTGGTGGACATTGAAATTGTCCCTGGTTTTTAGTTATTACAAATTGTGCCTCTATGAACATTCTTGCACATGTCTTATGGTGAACATATGTAATAGGACAAAAGCCACTTTCTCAGGCCCTCTTTCCCAGAGCTCGCTGGACCCCATAAAGCATGATTGACCCTAATTGTTTTATGATCCTTAATCCTCAGGACTAGAAAATTACTGGAAGCTCCCTGAAGGTGCAGAGCCTCCGGGAACTTATGAAACAGGACACCCCAGGCCACAAGGATGGACAGGAGCAGACCCTGCACCCGAAGATGACATCGAAACACTTTGCAGCCTAACTGAAACATCCTGCTGCACAGCCGCCCCGTTACCCTATGCTGGGGCACTTCTCCGCACCTAGTCCTCTCCTTCCCTTGGGAAAGTGAAAATAAAGCCTTTACTCTCTGCACATCCTTTTCTTTGTGAATTCTTTCATAGCCCACGTCACCGACCACCCCAACAATATGTATTTCTAGAAATGTGATTACTAATCACAGGGTATGCATATGTTCAACTTTGGTAGATATTGCCAGTTTTCCAAAGTAATTGTGCCAATTTACACTCCCACTCATAATATATGAGTGTTCCAGTTGCTGCATATCCCCACCGACACTCAGTGTCGTCTTTTTATTTTAGCCATTCTGGTGGGTGTGTGGGGATGTCCTGTAATGCTTTTCACTGCATTCTTCTGATGATTAGTGAATGGAGTATCTTTCATATATTTATTTGCTATTTGAATCTTCTAGAAACATTTTAAAGTTTTTTTCCCTGGTTATGAAAGTAATCTATGCTAATTGAAGAAGTTTTGGCAAATACAGAAAGAAATCATGGCGGACTTATACTATGTCAATTTAGCTAAACTGGAGCTGTGCTTTTCAGAATTCCTTTCCTTGTCTGGTGCTGGGCTAGAGTTGGCCACAAAAAACTTTGCACAGGATTTGGAAGGCAGGGGCCAAGCAGCCACGTTTGTGCGCTAAGTTCAGTGCAGAGTCAGATGCAACTACAACTCACACATGTTGTCTCAGATCTGCTGGCTCACGTTGTCATCCTAGACAGAGATTGGGCCATAGTCCCTTCATTTCGCACCTTTGGATCTCATCCGTCAGCTTTTAACTCCTGGACCAAACGTTTGTTTAGCTACATGACAAAGAACCCAGCTCCTTTTGCAGTTCACTCACATTATTGAAGTTGGACGTTTTGGGGGCAGTGAGAGGCTGATGCAGGCCCCAGTGCACCCTCGGGAGCACTACATCATTCCTGCGGATTCAAGTTTGCCCTTGAAGTTTGCCCAGGTTCGCCCTTGCTCTCCCATACTTCATGTCTATTTCTTCTTCATGACTACCTGCTGGGCTTCAGGTCTAGCGCCAGAGCATATGAAACAGTCACACAAGTTGTTCACCCAGCTCCTACAATTGCATAATGTCAAATCCCTTATAATAAACCTCTTGCTCTTTTCCTAGTAGTTCTGCCTCTCTGATTAAACCCTGACGGATCCAGGCACCAAGAAGAAAACAGAATTCACCTGTAATTCCACACCCAGAGAAGACCCCTGTCAACATCTCAACGTGTATTCTTGGCGCCTGGAATACTTCAATTGACCAGAATGAGCCCCGGAGAGGTTAAAGACTGCTCAGGACGCAGCTAGCTGGTGGCAGAGGTGGCCCTTCAGAGGGGTGGTTTCATCCCTGTTGACCTGGTATCGCTTTTACTGCGTATCAGAAGCCCTGAGTGACCCTGAGCACAAGCTCTGAGCCTGTGAGAGCAGGTTTTGAACACATTTTGGGAGGCTCTGCAACCACCTGCTTTTACATCTTCCCCCTTTTGTTCTGACCAAATTGCAGGAGTTCCACCTTTCTGTTTCTCTGCAGGAAAAACAAAACAAAGCCAGTCTTTTAAATCTAGAGTCATGCTGTGCCATCTACCTCCCTAGACCTGACAGAGAAGTGATGGCCACCAGGGGGCCAGAGAGAGTCCTAATGCCTCCCTGCGGTAGTTCCCCAGACGCCTGTGAGCGATGTAATCCTTTGATTTAAACGTTACTATCTCAAGAATTCTCTTTTGAAATATAAGTACTCCTAAGAGAGGTAACACATGAAATCCTTAATTTTTCAGAAGGAATGATTCCCCAGACGCAGTGATAAATGACATGCTATCATAAAATGTTTTAGTAATAGCAGCCTGGGTGGGTGGGGTGGGGGTGGGGGAGGATGTAGGGGAAGACCAGGGAGAGAAGAAGCCAAAAGCAAACTTCGCTCACTTTGCAATTTGGCTGAGGCCTCCTGGAGTCTGAGTTTTGCATGAACATGTGTCAAAGGGCTTTTCTGTTCAAATCTGAGACCTGGGCCCAGGCTCTGCCCACCTGGAGGGTGGATCCAATAGGAGGACAGACTTGCTTTCCTGATAAGAATAGAACCAAAGCCCTGGCTGGTGTGGCTCAGTGGATTGAGTGTGCGCCTGTGAACTGAAAGGTTGCCGGTTCAATCCCCAGTCAGGGCACATGCCTGAGTTGCAGGCCGAGTACCCAGGTAGGGGCATGTGAGCGGCAGCTGATTGATGTATCTCTCACACATTGATGTTTCTCTCCCTCTCTTTCTCCCTCCCTTACCCTCTCTCTCTAAAAAAAAAAAAAAAAAAAAAAAAGAATACAACCACTGAAAAGAACCACTCAAAAAAAAAAGAAGCCACTGAAGATGGAGGGTAATATGGAGGGTAATACAAACTAGTCATGATGAGAAAGAATGGGTGACACATTCTTGCTCAGCATGTCAGTTCTGCCTGGCTAGTTACTTGAAGAGGAACAAAAAGTGGATGTTGTACAATAGTTAAGGTTTCTTACTTGGTTTTCTTTTCTCTTCCAATGCCTGTAGATAGTTGGCCTCTTTCCTGGTACACTCCTGTCACCATCCCCCTCCCTCGACCCTTAGAAGAGGGGGCATTTACCCCACACGTTGGCTGCTGAGCTGGGAGCCTCAGGCCACAGCCCAAAGCACAGGAGTGCCCAGGGGTAACATTATCCTGCCAGAGCTAAACAAGGAGCTGAGTGTTTAGAATAACTTCAAGAAAGTCCTGGGCGTTTCCTCTGTCAGGGAAACAAGAGACCACAGTGAGATAATGGATGGCTATATTCAGGTCACAGATTATCAGCTGCCACTGCTGCTTCCTGTTCAGAATTCTACGAAACTTCTTTCTAGTCACTGGAGTCTCCTGGATTCTGTGAATGTGACAACATTTCATGATGTGGGGCTTGGAAGCTCTGCCTGAAGGTCTGGCATAACTCAAAGGGGGAACTGATCTTTCAGGATGAGGCTGGAGGGGCCGGTCCTGGTGTAGGAGTTAGTAGGTGAGGGACCAACAGTGAGAATAACTTTTACCAAACTCTTAGCATTTTTCAGACTCTTGGACTAAGAGATTTTTGGGCACTCTCTCATTTGACACAAAACCACCTTATGCAAAAAAACAAGTGTTGGAAAGGCTGGGAGAGAATGGAACCCTTGTGCACTGTTGGTAGGAATGTAAAATGGTGCAGCCTCTTTGAGAAATAGTGTGACAGTTTCTCAAAAAAATAAAAATAGAAACATTTATGTGATCTGGCAATTCCACTTCTAGGTATTTTTTCAAAGGAATTGAAATCAGAATCTCAAAGAGATACTAGTATAACAGAGGAAAATTGTAACAGTATAGAATTCTAACCCACCCCACAGTTCTTTTGACATTGTTTCTGTAAATGCTGACTCTGGCTAATATGTAGCGTTTAGATGAACAGTACGTTTGTTTAAGAATCCTAGGAACTAACACCAGAGGATACAGACTCTGACCTTCAGGCATCCCAGCTCCAGGAGATTTGCTGATCTTCAACTGTGGAGCCTGGATGACGTGAAAGCAGGGTGACTAAACCAGGTTGATACACATCAGACCATCACTTGGAATGGACTGTGCTCCTACGCACGCAGAGAATTTTTCAGCCTGCCCCACCCCCGCCTTCATGTCTTTGTTCTGTTTCACTCTCCCTCCTTATAAAACACCTCTGCCTCCACTGAAAGGTGGCGATGGGCTTTGAGATGTGACTCCCCCATCATCTCAGGAAATGGGTTTGTGACACGAGTCCCCCATCTTCCAGGTGGCTGGCATCTGAAAATAAACCACTTTCCTTTACATCAGCACCTGCTTTTATAGCGGCAGGCAGCCGGTCCTGCATTTGGTTACATGAGCGCTCCCATGTTCATTGAGCACTATTCACAAAAGTCAGGGTATGGAAACCACCTAGATGTTCACTGAAGGGTGAATGGATAAAGACGATGTGGTATACACGTGGAATGAAATATTATGCAGCCTTAAAAAAGAAGGAAATCCTAAAAATATGCAACAACATGGTTGAGCCTTGAGAACACTACGCTAAGTAAAATACGCCAATAACAGAAGGACAAATCCTGTGTGTTTCTACTTATACAAGGTATCTAAAATAAACTTATAGAAGCAGAGAGCAGAATAGCGGTTTCTAGGGCCAGGCTGGGGGAGAAATGGGGAGTTGCTAATCAATAGGTTTAAAGTTTCAGTAATGCAAAAAGAATAAGTTCTAGAGATCTGCTTTGTGCCTATAGTTAAGCAATATTGTATTGTACACTTAAATATCTGTTAAGGGGAACTTCTGGTTAAGATGGAAGCATAGGTAAACATACTTCACCTCCTCATGCAACCACAGAAAGAATTACAACTAGACTTTGAAACAAATAACACCCAGAACCATCAGAAAATCAAGCTGTATGGAAGTCCAGCAACCAAGGATTTAAAGAAACCACATTCATCCAGACAGGTAGGAGGGGAGGAGACACAGAGACGGGTGGAGAGGAGTGGAGACACAGTACACAGTGGAGAGGCAGCCTCAGCAAAACAAGTGGTCCCACATTCACGTGTAGTGGGTAAAAATAGGGAGGGATACTTTGGGAGTGAGCAATCACAGCCCCAGGCCAGACCACACAGACCAGGGTTCCAGGACCAGGAAGACAAGTCCCCATAACTTTGGGCTGTAAAAACCAGTGGGGTTTGGAGCAGCAGAACAAACTTCCAGATGTTTAGGAGACTCTGCTTAAAAGGACTGCACAGACTTAAAAGGTACACAGACCAAGCCCCTCTAGAATTCAGTACCAGGGCAACAGCTGGAAGGACACCAGTGAGTGCCAGGCAATCCTCCAGAATCTAGGCAGGGGCATTGACACCTTTCTGAGCCCTCCCCCACACAGAGTCACAAAGCAGTGAAGGAGGTTGCCTGACCCTGGCAAGTACCTAAGGCTCCACCCCACACAATTTACAGGTGTGTTTCTACCATAGGACACACTAAGACAGGGAGTTGCAGCAGCTCTACCTAATATACAGAATCAAATACAGGGAGGCTGCCAAATGAGGAGACAAAGAAATATGGCCCAAATGAAAGAACAGAACAAAACCCCAGAAAAAGAATGAAATGAAATGGAGATAACCAACCTATCAGATGCACAGTTCAAAAAACTGGTTATCAGGACGCTCCAGAAACTCATTGGGTACTTCAGTGCTATAAAAAAAGACCCAGGCAGAAATGAAGGTTGCATAAAGTGAAATAAAGAATTCAATGAGAACAGCAAGAAGAAAAAATAATTTTAAAAAATGAGGATAGACTAAGAGGCCTCTGGGACATCTCCAAACATACAAATATCCCAGTCGTAGGGATGTCAGAAGAAGAAGAGGAAGAGCAAGAGATTGAAAACTTATTTGAAAAAAATAATGAAAGAAAACTTCCCTAATTTGGTGAAGGAAATAGACATTCAAGTCCAGGAAGCACAGGGAATCCCAAACTAGATGGATGCAAAGAGGACCACACCAAGACACATCATAATTAAAATGCCAAAGGTTAAAGATAAAAAGAGGATCTTAAAAGCAGCAAGAGAAAAGAAGTTAGTTACCTACAAGGGAGTTCCCATTAGACTGTCAGCTGATTTCTCAAAAGAAACTTTGCAGGCAAGAAGGCACTAGCAAGAAATATTCAAAGTCATGAAAAGCAAGGAGTTACAACCTAGATTACTCTATCCAGCAAAGCTATCATTTAGAATGGAAGGGCAGAGAAAGTGCTTTCCAGACAAGGTAAAGCTAAAGGAGTTCATCATCACCAAGTCCTTATTATATGAAATGTTAAATGGATTTATTTAAGAAAAAGAAGATCAAAACAATTAACAATAAAATGGCAACAAATTCACAACTATAAACAACTAAATCTAAAAAAACAAACTAAGCAAACAACCAGAACAGGAACATAGTCATAGACATGGAGATCATATGGAGGGTTATCAGTGGGGAGGGGGAGGGGGGAGAATGGGGGAAAAGGTACAGGAATTAAGAAGCCTAATTGGCAGATACAAAACAGACAGAGGAATGTTACAAAAAGTATAGGAAATGGAGAAGCCAAAGAACTTATCTTCCCGAATCATGGACATGACCTAAGTGGGGTGATTGCTGGAGGGAATGGGGGTACTGGGTGGAGGGGGACAAAGGGGGAAAACTGGGACAACTGTAACAGCATAATCAATAAAGTATATTTTTAAAAATCTGTTAAGGGGGTAGTCTCATGTTAAGTGTTCTTACCACAATAAAATAAATATTTAATTTAAAAACCACCCTATGAGACCCTGGCTGGGTAGCTAAGTTGGTTAGAGCATCGTCCTGATACACCAAGGTTGCAGGTTTGCTCTCTGTCAAGGCACGTACAAGAATCAACCACTGAATGTGTGAATAAGTGGAACAAACAAATCAGTATTTCTCTCTCTCCCACCTTTCTCTCTCTTTCTCTTTTTTTCTCTATCTCCTTTATTGAGCTATCACTTACATATACTTAATATGTATACACCCTTGTGGCCACCTCCCAGGTCAAGATTAAAACATTTTCATCACTCTCAAAAGTTCCCCCATGCCCCTTGCCACAAATATTCACTGCCCCTAATTCCCAAGGTAACTAATATTCTGACTTCTATTCTCATAGGTTCATTATATGTATTATTAAGCTTTATATGAATGTAATTATACTCTTATACCTGGCTTCTTTTGCTCAATATCATATGTTTAAGGCTTGTCCACATGGTTATATCAGTTTTTTCTTTTTATTGCTGAATAGTATTCCATTTTATGAATATACCACCCAACTTATTTATCCATTCTCTTGTTGATAAATATTTATGTTGCTTTCAATTTTAGGTCATTTTGAATAATATTGCCATAAGCATGCTTATTAGGTAGAAATATGTTTAACTTTATAAAGTAGTTGCTCCACATTCTTGTCAACACATGGAATTGTCAATCTTTTCATTCTAACCATTAGAGTGAGTGTGAGAATCAGCTTTCTGATTCCAAACCCTTGCAGCATCATAAAGCTCTTGAGGATGTAGGGTCCTCCTACATCCATGGCTCTCTGTCTTGGGTGGTCCAAGTACGACTTATATGTTGGCAGCAAGGATGGAAAGTGGCTCCCCAGGACAGCTGGGTGCCAGGAAACCTGCTTCCTCCATCGTTTCTGAGGGGTGCCCACCATCTTCAAGAGTGAGTGTCTACACGCAATTTTCTAGGAAAAGTTCACTTGGAGAAAGCTCTTTTGTGGCTTTTGGTACAAGAGTGTGCCAAGAGCGTGGCCAGTGTGGTCAGAGCCTACTGTGAGGATGATCCTGTTCTTTGCTAGCAACTTGGAATGCTTTAAGCAAGAACACCAGAAGGCTCTTAAGAATGGGGCCCAGTCCAGGAAGCACTGTGGCCTGAAGATTAAAACCCCTAGAAATGCCTTCCAACTTTGCCACATCCCCTAATGTGGCCTTGGGCAAGTCATTTACTCTTTCTGAGACTCGGTTTCTTCAACTATTAAATGGGGTAACAATGCCTGCATTGTATTTTTCATACAAAGTTCTTCAAACAATTCTTACTATTCCTAGGATGTCTGCTTCTCCAGCCATGTTCTCTCCACGTCACCTCTGCTCTGCTACTCTGAACTGTTTAACATCCAGGAGCAGGATATTCTCTTTTATTCCTCCACATTTTTATAAAAGGTGTTTTTACACAAGGTATTCTCTTTCTCTGGAAGGCCATTCCTCAGCTAATCCAACTGGCAAACTGCTCCTCATTCTCCAAGACTCAGTGCATAAGCAACATCTCATCTGTGAAGCCTGCCCGGGTTGTTCCTTAGCTCTCCTGGCAGATGGCCTCAAACTTCATGCCAGAACTGAACTGTGACATACACCCTCTCACATCACATGTTTTCTTGTGACTCTTCCCCACCAGAGTGTGGGTTTCTTAAGGAAAACTCATAGTATTGTGTCAGGCTGATAGCTACTGCTCAATAAACATTTACTGAATGAATGAATAAATCTTAAATGAAAAGGAAATATGGAAATAGTCAAAAATTAAGCCTTCATTATTGTCTGATAGTGAAAGACATATGCACATATTGTAAAATGTCAAGCAATAAAAGTAGAGACTTCCCCTAATCCACCACACACCTGGGGTTAGCCCATCAGTCACTTTCTTTCAGACCTTTTTCTACACATATAAACTTTCCCCCCAAAATGTCCTCATACTTTTATGAACTTGTTTTTTATTTATTATATTATGAACTTCTTTGAATAATATTTTTCGTATTACTGTTGTTCAAATATAAGTTGAAAGAACAGGACCCAGACTTGGTAAGTAGGTCGGAGAAAGAAACTTAAGGACTGAATTTCCTTCTCCATTCTCCCCTCTGAGGACCCTAAAAAGTCCCTCATTCAGTCACTCTTCATTCATTTTAACTATGAAAGTAATGTATTGTGAAATGTAACAAATTCTGACAATATAAAAACATGTAAAAAAAGGTAGATGTCTTCCACATATTATACAATTTTAAAAAGAAAAAGAAGATGGGACATCTGGTCAAGATGGCGGCACAGACACACATGGCTCTCCTCTTTGCACAACCATATCAAAATTACAACTAATATATAAAACAACCATCACTCAGAACTGTCAGAGATTGAGTTGAATGAAGGTCTGACAACTATGGAATCAAAGAAACCACCTCCATCCAGACTCATAGGAGGGGCACAGATGTGGAATGGGCTGCTCCCTCATACATGTGTGGTGGATAAAAATTCAGGAGGGAATTATTGGGAGTGAGGAATCCCAGCCACACACCAGCCCCCTAGCCCAGGGTTCCAGTGCCAGGAAGATAAGACTCCACAAGTTCCAGATACAAAAACCAGCAGGGTTGAATCAATGGAATAAATTGCTGGAGCCCCAAGAGTTCTCCACACATGGACTCACCTACACACACTCACTCCCTTTAAGCTCCAGTACTGGGGTAGGAGCTTGAAAGGCACCAATGGTATTCAGGGAGAAACTGAAGTATCTGGCATCAAGGTGAGCAGAGACCATTGTCCCTTTTCTAAACCTTCCCCTGACAAAGTCTACAAGCTGGTGCCTTCCATATCTGAGACACCATCCATATGGCTAATACTATTTGACCTTCCTTGGAGATCCCCAGAGACTCTCAGCCCCATCCAAATTACAGGCTCACCCAAGATGCTTTTCCATATGAATGGTTGGTCTTCGATCATGCTTCACAACTTCCTAAACCCTATCAAACAAGCAACTGCTGGCCTCAGTGAGCCCCAGGCCTGTCACTAGGAGCAACCAGCCTATTTTCATAGCTTGGCTTCACCTGGGGATCTCCAAGCCCAGCATAAGCAGCAGAGATTGCTTTATAGTTTGGGAGGGGTAGTCCTGGGAACATGGGTGGGGACTGATCTTGCCCTGTACCACCCAGGAAAACCCAGAGCCAGTGCACCCAGTGCACAGCTACAGACCATGTTGAGAGCACCACCACCCTGTCCCTGTACAGCTAATACTCCACAGAAGGCGGAGGTTGGCGGTCAGTGGTCACACCCAATCCTTGTAACTGACTGGCCTGGTATATCTCTCCTATTGACCTGCCAACAGCAACCAAGACTCAACTACAAGAAGAAGGTGTACTCAGCCCACATGAAGGGCACACCTCCAGTACCCAGGTTGGGTGATAGGGGAGGCTGTGCCACTGGACCCTCCAGGACACCTCCTACATTAGGCCTCACTACGGAGACACGGAGTCAAAGCAGTTCTACCTAATATCTAGAGACAAACACAGGGAGGCTGCCAAAATGAGGAGACAAAGAAACACGGCCCAAACGAAAGAACAGATCAAAACTCCAGAAAAAGAGCTAAACAAAATGGAGATAAGCAATCTGTCAGAGGCAGAGTTCAAAACACTGGTTACAAGGATGCTCAAGGAACCTAGTGAGGACCTCAAAAGCATAAAAAAAGACCCAGACAGAAATGAAGGATACACTAATTGAAATAAAGAACAATTTACAGGGAAGCAACAGTAGAATGGATGAAGCTGAGAATCAAATCAATGATTTGGATCATAAGGAAGTACAAAAACAACTAATCAGAACAAGAAGAAAAAGAATTAAAAAAAACAAGGATACTATGAGCAGCCTCTGTGACAACTTCAAGAAGTCCAACACTCATATCATAGGGGTGCCAGAAAGAGAGGAGAAAGAACAAGAAATTGGAAATCTATTTGAAAAAATAATGAAAGAAAACTTCCCTAATTTGGTGAAGGAAATAGACATACAAGTCCAGGAAGCATAGAGAGTCCCAAACTAGATGGATCCAAGGAGGACCACACCAAGACACATCATAATTAAAATGCCAAAGGTTAAAGAGAAAGAGAAAATCTTAACAGCAGCAAGCAGTTATTACCTACAGGGGAGTTCCTGTCAGAGTGTCAGCTGATTTCTGAAAAGAAACTTTGCAGGCTAGAAGGTACTGGCAAGAAATATTTAAAGTCATGAAGAACAGGGACCTACAGCCAAGATTGCTCTCCCCAGCAGAGCTATCATTTATAATGGAAGGGCAGTTGAAGAGCTTCCCAGACAAGAAACAACTAAAGGAGTTTATCATCATCAAACCATTATTATATGAACTGTCAAAGGGGCTTATTTAAGAAAAAGAAGATCAAAACTATGAACAATAAAATGGCAATAAATACAAATCCATCAATGACTGAATCTAAAAAAGAAACTAAGCAAACAAGAACACAGAGAATCATGGACACGGAGAACATTTTGATAGTTGCCAGATGGGAGCAGGTCGGGGCAGAATTGGTGAAGAAGTAAGGGGATTAAGAATTATAAATAGGGCTTTTTTTTTTTTTTTTTTTTTTTTGCGTCTCGGCCACCAACATGCCATCCAGACTGAGGAAGACCCAGAAACTTAGGGGCCACGCGAGCCATGGCCACGGCCACATCCGCAAGCACGGGAAGCACCCGGGAGGCTGAGGTCATGCTGGTGGCTTGCATCATCACAGGATGAACTTCGACAAATATCCCCCAGGATACGTTGGGAAAGTTGGTATGAGGCACTACCACTTAAAGAAGAACCAGAGCTTCTGCCCCACTGTCAACCTGGATAAACTGTGGACCTTGGTCAGTGAGCAGACACGGGTAAATGCCGCCAAAAACAAGACTGGAGCCACTCCCATCATTGATGTGGTGCAATCGGGCTACTACAAAGTTCTGGGGAAGGGAAAGCTCCCAAAGCAGCCTGTCATTGTGAAGGCCCAATTCTTCAGCAGAAGAGCTGAGGAGAAGATTAAGAGTGTTGGTGGGGCTTGTGTGCTGGTAGCTTGAAGCCACACAGAGGGGAATTCATTAAATGCTCACAAGTGCTTTTGCCTTCTGGTCTGAGTGTAGCTGCTTTGGCACCTCCACCTGTGTGTCAGAAACCTGCAGGTTCTAGGAGTTAAAGGTATGAGAACCTGGGCTCCTCCGCCAACTCCCCTGAGAAAGAAAGTGTGCAAGAGAGAGCACCAACACTTAGAGGCCTTGCTCTGTTACCTGACTTGAACTTCTCATTTATAAAGTGAAAATGATAGCTGTTGGTGGTGTGTGTAGATAAATATAAAATAGTTGAAAGGCAAAAAAAATTATAAATAGGTAGTTATAGAATAGCTATGGGGGTGTAAAGTACAGTATAGGAAATGGAGAAGCCAAAGAACTTATACACGTGACCCATGACCATGAACAATGGGGGGAGATTGCCTGAGGGAATGTAGGGTGCTGGGTTGAGGGGGATAAAGTGTGTGGGGGGGAAATCAGGACAACTATAATAGCATAATCAATAGAATATAATTTTTAAAAAAAGAACAGAAAAAAGAAAAAGAAGACAGTATTATATGTGTTCTGTAATGGTTTTTTCACTTAACAGATCATGGATATCTTGCTATATCAGTAAATATATATCTATCTCATTCCTTTTTTAAAAGGATTTTATTTATTTACTTTTAGAAAGAGGAGAAGGGAAGGAGAAAGATAGGGAGAGAAACTCAATGTGTGGTTGCCTCTTGCACACCCCCTATGGGGGACGTGGCCCACAACCAAAGAATGTGCCCTGACTGGGACTCAAACCAGCAACCCTGTGGTTCACAGGCCCATGCTCAATCCACTGAGCTACACCATCCAGGGCTACCTCATTCTTTTTGATGCTTGCATAATATTCCATTAAATCATGTACTGTGATTTAGATGTTTTCTAATACCCATTCAACATATTCAATAAATATTTATTGAACACTAATAGAAAAAAATAAACAAAGTGGGGACTATCAATGACAGGTTAATCACAGGATATTGTGGGAGCCAACGCGACACATAGACTGAAAGGTCTGTGTTTGATAGCAGCCACAGCATCAGGGATGGAACTGGAAAGCAAGATGCTAAACATCCAGTTTCCCAGGACTCCCCCTCCCACTCAGGCCTTACATTTCATTGAATAGAACAAGGCAGGATCCAGGACCCCCAGAGAGAGCTTCTGGAATGTGAGCTGAATGGAACAATCACGGTTTGCTTTAGATGAACAGATTGATTTTGCAGAAACAGGAAATGTCTCTCATACTTTAAGTCCTAAAATAGAAGAAATGCTGGGATGCACAGGGATTTGGGGAATTTGTTCAATCTTGTGAAGTAAATTTAATGTGCAGTTTGAATCTGACAATCTCAAAGTGAGCTGTTACTTATCAAAAAGGCTTTTATTGAAAATCAAGGAATGACCATAATCAAAGAATGTCACAGAGTAATAGAACAGGGAAGAAAACACCTCTAAGTATTGCTGGTCTCAAAAGCTCAGGAAATAGAACCCTTCTTGCTCTTTCAGGGACACTATAAATTAGGCAGCCTGGATGGCCAAGCACAGCCTGGCCCAGCCTTTCTCTTTAGCCTCATTTTCAGATTTTCTCCCCAACACTGGCCCTGGTGTTCCTCCAGCTCAGCAACTGCCCACCTCAGGGCCTCCACGCACATACATTTTCTTTGTCTAAAAGCCTCCTTTTCTCCCCGTCAATCCCCAGACTCCCCATCTTCCTAGTCTATTCTTATTCATCCTTTAATTCTCAGCTTAATGGAGGCCATCTCTGAATGCCCAGTATAAATTAGGTTCCTCTGTCTACATTCTCCATCAAGCCTGAACCTTTCTTTCAGAGATATTACTACAATGGTGATAATATATTGATTTGGATGACTATTTGTTTAGTGATAATATCCTCCACTAGGTACTGTGTCTGTTTTGTTCATAGCTGAATTCCCAGGGTCTTGTAAATGTCTGACACAAAATAGTACACAAGGAATATTTGTCGAATGAATGAATGCTTTTAAAGGGCAATCTCTACCAAAATGATAAATGTGATACTGTGTGACAAAGCCATCCTGCAGAAGGACTCTATCCTACAGGAATAGCACAACTGCACTAAGATATAGGGTCAAGTGTATTCGTGGATGTATCACTTGCATTAACACAGGTTTAGAAAATGCCTACATTATAATACATAATTGATTGGAATACTATGTAACCATTCAAAAGAATGACAAATATATACAGTTATTGATATGAAAAATGTCAAGGGAGGGATGAATGAGGAGAGCACAAAGAATTTCTAGGGCAATGAAACTACTATGCATGATATGAAAATGATAGATACACGCTATACATTCTTCAAAACCCAGAGAATGTACAACACCAAGAGTGACCTCTAATGTAAACCATGGACTTGGGTGATAATGATGTGTCAGTGTAAGTTCATCAGTTGTAACAAAGGTACAACTCTGGTGTGGGATGTTGCTAGTGAGGAGGCTGTATGTGAATGGGGGTAGGGAATGTATGGGAAATCACTCAATTTTTCTATGAACTTAAAACTGTTCTCTAAAAAACCCTATTTTTTGCCCTGGCCAGTGTGGCTCAGTTGGTTGGAATGTCATCTGTAACCAAAATTTGTGGGTTCGATTCCCAGACAAAACACACACCTAGGTTGTATGTGGGATCCCCAGTCCAGGACCATATGATACTAGGTTGAGGTGCTTCCAGGAGGCAACCAATCAATACTTCTTTCTTGTATCAATGTTTCTCTCTCTCTCCTTTCTTCTCTCTATTAAAGCAATGAAAAAAATATCCTCAGATGAGGATTTAAAAAGTATACTTAGGACTTCTCCCACAACCACATCAAAATTACAACTAAATTGTGGAACAACTATCACTCAGAAACAACAGAAACAGAGTTGAGTGAAGTCTGACAACTACTGAATTAAAGAATCCACATCCATCCAGACTGGTGGGAGGTGCAGAGACATGGAATGAGCTGGTACCAAATCTATGTGTGGTGAATAAAAATTCAGAAAGGATATCTTGGGAGCAAGGAGTCCCAGTCCCAACCAGATCACTAGCCCATGATTCCAGGGCTGGGAAGATAAGTCTCCACAATTTCTGACTGCAAAACCCAGCAGAGATTGAGTCGGTGGAAGAAACTTCTGGACCCCCAAGCAGTTCCTCTTAAAGAGCCCGCACATACACTCACCTATTCAGATTCACTCCCTCTGCGCTCCAGCACTGGGGTAGCAGCTTGAAAGGCACTAATGACAGAGGGAGGACCTGAAGTGGCTAGCATCAAGGTGAGAGCTGGGGGACAGCTTTCTCCCATACCGAAAAGTGGGCAGAGCCACAGAACCAGCAGGCAGATGCCATATCTGAGACTCCACCAACCAGGCTAACACTGTTGGTTCACCCTGGAGACCCCCTGATGCTCCATCCCACTCACTGTACAGCTGTTAACAATAACTTGTCCATAGAAATAGCTGGTCTTGGCTCATGCTTCACAACTTCCTAAATCCTATCAAACAAGCAACAGCTGACATCAGTGAGTCCCCAGGCCCTGTAACTCTTCTTAAGTGGCCCCAGACACAGCACTAGCAGCTCCCAACTTAAATTCACAGCTTGGTTTTCCTGGGAATCTTCAAGCCCAGAACAAGTAGCAGCCATCTCAGGTTGGTCTATAGCTGAGTCAGGCCCTGAGCAAAACATGGGTGGGGGCTGACCTTGGCCTGCACCACCTGGGAAACCCCAGGGCCAGCACATCAAGTGGATAGCAACAGATCACATCAGAGCACCACCACCCTGCCCCTGCATAACAGATCTTCCATGTAGGGAAGACGTTGGTGGTCAGTGGTCACATCCAATCCTTGCAACTGACTGGCCTGGTATATCCCTCCTATTGACCTGCCAACAGCAACCAAGACTTAACTACAAGAAGAAGGTGTACTCAGCCCACATGAAGGGCACACCTCCAGTACCCAGGTTGGGTGATAGGGGAGGCTGTGCCACTGGACCCTATAGGACACCTCCTACATTAGGCCACATTACGGAGACATGGAGTCAAAGCAGTTCTACCTAACACATAGAAACAAACACAGGGAGGCTGCCAAAGTGAGGAGACAAAGAAACATGGCCCAAACGAAAGAACAGATCAAAACTCCAGAAAAAGAGCTAAACAAAATGGAGATAAGCAATCTGTCAGAGGCAGAGTTCAAAACACTGGTTACAAGGATGCTCAAGGAACCTAGTGAGGACCTCAAAAGTATAAAAAAGACCCAGGCAGAAATGAAGGATACACTAATTGAAATAAAGAACAATTTACAGGGAAGCAACAGTAGAATGGATGAAGCTGAGAATCAAATCAATGATTTGGATCATAAGGAAGTACAAAAACAACTAATCAGAACAAGAAGAAGAAAAAGAATTAAAAAAAACAAGGATACTATGAGCAGCCTCTGTGACAACTTCAAGAAGTCCAACACTCATATCATAGGGGTGCCAGAAAGAGAGGAGAAAGAGCAAGAAATTGGAAATCTATTTGAAAAAATAATGAGAGAAAACTTCCCTAATTTGGTGAAGGAAATAGACATACAAGTCCAGGAAGCATAGAGAGTCCCAAACTAGATGGATCCAAGGAGGACCACACCAAGACACATCATAATTAAAATGCCAAAGGTTAAAGAGAGAGAGAAAATCTTAAAAGCAGCAAGAGAAAAGCAGTTAGTTACCTACTGGGGAATTCCCATCAGAGTGTCAGCTGATTTCTGAAAAGAAACTTTGCAGGCTAGAAGGTACTGGCAAGAAATATTCAAAGTCATGAAGAGCAGGGACCTACAGCCAAGATTGCTCTACCCAGCAAAGCTACCATTTATAATGGAAGGGCAGTTGAAGAGCTTCCCAGACAAGAAAAAACTAAAGAAGCCCTGGCTGGTGTAGCTCCATGGATTGAGCACAGGCCTGCAAACCAAAGGATTGCCGGTTTGATTCCCACTCAGAGCACATGCCTAGGTTGCGGACCATGTTTCCAGTAGGGGGTGTGTGAGAGGTAACCACACACTGATGTTTCTCTCCTTCTCTTTCTCCTTCCCTTCCCCCTCTGGAAAAATAAATAAATAAATAAATAAATAAATAAATAAATAAATCTTTAAAACAACCCCAACAAACAAGAAAAAACTAAAGGAGTTCATCATCACCAAACCATTATTATATGAAATGCTAAAGTGACATATTTAAGAAAAAGAAGAAAATCAAAACTATGAACAATAAAATGGCAATAAATACATATATATCAACACTTGAATCTAAAAAACAAACTAAGCAAACAAGAACAGAGACAGAATCATGGATACAGAGAGGGTTTCTTTTTCCTTTTTTCTTTAACTTTTGTAATTGTTGTTAAGAGAGTATTTTGATGATTGCTGGTTGGGAGGGAGTTGTAGAGAAATGAGTGAAGATGTGAGGGGATTAAGAAGTACAAATAGGTAGTTACAGGATGGGGATGTAAAGTAAGTACGGGAAATGGAGTAGCCAAAGAACTTATACTTATGACCCATGGACATGAACAATGGTGAGGGGATTGCCTGAGGGAGTAGGGGGTGCTGGTGGGAGGGCAGCAAATGGGGAAATATTAGGACAATTTGATAGCATAATCAATAAAATATAATTTCAAAAATAGTCTATTTTTCTTTTTTTTAAAATATATTATTGATTATGCTATTACAGTTGTCCCATTCCGCCCCCCACTCCACTCCATCCTGCCCACTCCCCTCCCTCCCACATTCCCCCCCCATAGTTCATGTCCATAGGTCATACTTATAAGTTCTTTGGCTTCTACATTTCCTACACTATTTTTACCCTCCCCCTGTCTATTTTCCACCTATCATCTATGCTACTTATTCTCTGTACCTTTACCCCCCTCCCCCTCCTTCTCCCTTATTGACAACCCTCATGTTCTAGTTGTTTGCCTAGTTTGCTCTCGTTTTTGTTTTATGTGTGGTTGTTAATAACTGTGAGTTTGCTGTCATTTTTACTGTTCCTATTTTTGATCTTCTTTTTCTTAGGTAACTCCCTTTAACATTTCATATAATAAGGGCTTGGTGATGATGAGCTTCTTTAACTTGACCTCATCTGAGAAGCACTTTATCTTCCCTTCCATTCTAAATGATAGCTTTGCTGGATACAGTAATCTTGGATGTAGGTCCTTGCATTTAATCTTGGGTAATGTAATTATGATGTGCCTTGTTGTGTTCCTCCTTGGGTCCAGCTTCTTTGGGACTCTCTGAGCTTCCTGGACTTCCCGGAAGTCTATTTCCTTTGCCAGATCAGGGAAGTTCTCCATTATTTGTTCAAATAAGTTTTCAATTTTTTGTTCTTCCTCTTCTCCTTCTGGTACCCCTATAATTCGGATGTTGGAACATTTCAAGGTGTCCTGGAGGTTCCTAAGCCTCTCCTCATTTTTCCAAGTTCTTGTTTCTTCATTCTTTTCTGGTTGGATGTTTGTTTCTTCCTTCTGGTCCATACCATTGATTTGAGTCCCAGTTTCCTTCTCATCACTATTGGTTCCCTGTACATTTTCCTTTGTTTCTCTTAGCATAGGCTTCATTTTTTCATCTGTTTTTCGAACAGATTCAACCAAGTCTGTGAGCATATTGATAACCAGTGCTTTGAACTGTGCATCCGATAGGTTGGCTATCTCTTCCTCGCTTAGTTGTATTTTTTCTGGAGCTTTGAAGTGTTCTGTCATTTGGGCCATTTTTTGTTTGTTTGTTTGTCTTGGAGCGTCTGTTACTTTAAGGGGCGGAGCCTTAGGTGTTCACCAGGGCGGGGTAATGCTGGTTGCTGCTCTGTGACGCTGTACGTGGGGGAGGGGCCGAGAGGGAGCAAAGGCGCCCGCCTCACTCTCCTCCAGATTTCAATCTTTCACTCCGATACCCACAATCAAACTGGGCCACTCTGGTGCTGGTTCCCGAGTAAGTGGGCCTGTGCACACTCTAGGCCCCTGTGGGTCTCTCCAACAACCTCTCCTGTGAGGCTGGGAGTCTCTCCTGCTGCCGCCCCAACCCCCAGGGGCGCTTTCAATCAGAGGTTTGAGGCTTTGTTTCCCCAAGCTGGAGCCCTGGGCTGCGCGGTCTTCTTCGCTGCCCGCCGTTCTTCCGGTTTATCTGTGGGCGAATGTGGTGCTGCGGGGTGCTACCCGCCACTCTGCCTGCCCCGCTCTCCGCCACTCTGAGTCCGTCCCTCTGGGTTTATCTGTGCAAATGTGGGGCCGCAGGGTCTGCTAGTGCTCAGACTGCCTGCGCCATTCGTCCCACACTTGGCCAGTCTCAGTCCCGCCACAGCCACGCGAGTCTTCTCCACCCCGGTGCCCGTCTCCGCCCCTCCTACCAGTCTGGATGAATGTTTATTTTCTATTTTCTTGGTGTTGGTCCCCCTTGCTGTTCGATTCTCTGTCAGTTCTGGTTGTGCGAGGAGGCGCAGTGTGTCTACCTACGCCACCATCTTGGTTCCTCTCCAAAAATAGTCTATTTTTCATATATTTTATTGATTATGCTATTACAGTTGTCCCAATGTTTCCCTCTGGCCCCCTCTGACCCATACCTCCATTCCATTTTGCAATCCTCCCCTAAGTTCATGTCCGTGGGTCATGCATGTAATTTCTTTGGCTTCTCTATTTCCTATACTATTTTTAATATCCCCCTGTCTATTTTGTACCTACCAATCATGTTTTTTAACTCTTGTACTTTTTACCCCATTCCCCTCTTTACCCCTCCCAGCTGATAACCCTTAAAATTATCTCCATTTCTATGACTGATCCTGTTCTGTTCATTTGCTTACTTTGTTTATTTTGATTCAGTTGTTGATAGATGTGAATTTGTTGCCATTTTATTGTTCATAGTTTTGATCTTGTTCTTTTTCTTAAATAAGTCCATTTAACATTTCATGTAATAATAGCTTAGTGATGATGAACTCCGTTAGTTTTACCTTGTCTGGGAAGCACTTTATCTTCCCTTCCATTCTAAATGAGAGAGCTCTGCTGGATAGAGTAATCTAGGTTGTAGGTCCTTGCTTTTCCTCACTATGAATACTTCTTGCCAGTCCCTTCTTGCCTGCAAAGTTTCTTTTCAGAAATCTGCTGAACTCCTTTGTAGGTAATCTCTGTTTTTCTCTTGCTGCTTTTAAGAGTCTCTCTTTATCATTAACCTTTGGCATTTTAATTATGATTATGTCTTGGTGTGGTTCTCTTTGCATCCATCTAGTTTGGGACTCTGTGCTTCCTGGACTTGTATGTCTATTTCCTTCACCAAATTAGGGAAGTTTTCTTTCATTATTTTTTCAAATAGATTTCCAATTTCTTGCTCTTCCTCTTCTTCTTCTGACATCCCTACGATTGGGATGTTGGTATGTTTGGAGATGTCCCAGACTCTTCTTACACTAACCTCACTTTTCAAAATTCTTTTTCTTCTTGCTGTTCTTATTGAATGCTAATTTATTCTTTATGTTCCAAATCATTGGTTTTAATCTTGGCATCATTCCCTACTCTGTTGGTTCTCTGTAGATTTTTTATTTTGTCACTTCGTGTAACTTTCATTTTTTCCTGGGTCTTTTTTATGCTGTAGCTGTGTTCAGTGAGTTCTTTGAGCATCCTGATAACATTTTGAACTCTGCATCTAATAGGTTGGTTATCTCTGTTTCATTTAATTCTTTTTGTTTTAAAATATTTTATTTATTTTATTTATTTTTAGAGAGGGAAGGGAAGAAGAAAGAGAGAGAAACATCAGTGTGTGGTTGCCTCTCATATGCCCCCTGCTGGGGACCTGGCCTGCAACCCAGGCATGTGCCCTGACTTGGGAATTGAACTGGTGACTCTTTTGTTTGCAGCCCGCACTCAATCCACTGAGCTACACCAGCCAGGGCTACAGCTTGATTTTCTGATGGTTCTGGTGTTATTTGTTTTGAGGTCTGATTGTAATTTTTTCTGTAGTTGTATGAGGAGGTAAAGCATGTTTATCCATTCCTCCATCTTGACCAGAAGTCCAAAAACAGTCTATTAAAAAAAAAAGTCCTTGAGCCATATACGAGAAATTTCTACTTCTTTTTTACACATTCATATTTTCTGAGTTTGTTATAATACACATGTATTAATTACTTTTGTGATTAAGAAATACTAAAGATTTAAAGAAGGAAAGGTCCTGTCAGTGGTACCTAGAGTCCACAGTGTAACGATGCACACATGCCCAGTAGCAGGTAGATGTGCAAACGTGCTCAGGGCTCTCTGACCACCAACAATAGCACCCAAGCTTTCCCTTGAACAACTGCAGACCCCTGTATTTTTGTTGACTGTGGACCTTGCAGAGGGAAAAAAAAGTTGCTTATCTACAAGTAATCAGCTCAGACCTGGCCCTGGGAGAGGATGAGACTGGGGCCCGGTGGGGATTGGAACCTGAACAAGATATCAGGCGTCTCACAAGCCTGGCACCCTGTTCTTTCAGGCAGGCCCCAGTGAGCTTTCTTCCCATAATTACACCACTTCCACATTTTTATTGTGAAATATTCAGATAACACAAAAAAACTATAAAGAAGAGAACCAATCACACCTAATAACATGTTGGTATAAACTTTTTCAAACTTTAAAATTTACACATATGTAAACACATGTATATACCACATCTTATATAGTATATATACCTCATGGATATATTGGCCTATTTTCATTGCTTTTTCAATGTCTTTGGGCTGGAGCTGACGTTTACTTTCTTAACTTTTTATTTTGGAAAAATTTAAGATTTACAGAAAAGTTGCAAAGATAGTACAGCTTGCCCTAAGATTAAAACCTTATACCTAAAAAATGATCCATTTGTCAAAATCAAGAACTTAACATTAGTACAGTACTATTATCTAAATACAGACATTATTCACATTTTACCTGTTTTTCCACTTAGTCCTTTTTCTGTTCCAGGATACCACATTGCATTTAGACAAATAAGTGTTCACAAATTTCACCTGCTTCTTAAGTCACTGTGTTTCTTTCCCCACCATGTACAGCATTAACATAAGGTCAGAATGCCTTTCTTCATTTTTCTTCCTCCTTGCATTCAGGCTAAGCGTTTGGTTTCCTTGCATGCTTCTCCATACACTGCCTCTGGGGACCATGTAGAGATGAACTCTCCCCCAAAATTACTTTCGTCAAGCAAGTCCTGCCCACTGTGCAGGACAAATCATTGGTTTTGTCCTGAGCAGGACAAATTGGACAGATCTCTTCAGTTCATGCTACATCATTTCATTATTGGTAAGTAGGTGCCCTCTTTTTTTTTTTTTCCCATTTGTCCCCCTACCCATTCATTCTTCTCTCCATCTCATAGGAGGAACTTGCTATAATGCGTTTAATGTATGTACTCAGGTATATAGACATTCCTCAAAGATGAACAGTGCTCTTTTGTGGATAGATGTAACTTTAGCCTACATAAATGGTATTATACTATAGATCTTACTATCTTTCTTTTTACATGATACATGTTTTTAAAATTGTTGTGTGGCTCAGCACATCTGGTTCATTGCATCTGACTGTCACACAGTACTTCCAAGCATGTATTCACACATTTCACTTCCTCATTTCTCTGTGATGGACATACAATCCTCTACATACAATCCTCGGACAAACATGCCTGTTTATCTTCCATTAGGAACCTGTGTGAGTTTTCCCCAGGCAATGTACACAGGAGTGGGATCCCTGGCTCTTTGGAAATAGCATATTTAAATTCATGAAATAGGGTCAGATGGCTTCTAAAATAGTTCTACAAGTTTATACTTACACCAACAATGGTTCCATTCCCCCCACATGCTTGCTAACACTTGGTAGGTAATATCTGACTTGTCTACCTTTTGCCAGTCTATGGACACAGTGGTACCAGGCATTAATTTGCATTGTTCAGAGTGCTTCTAAAGTTGAGCTTTCCTTCCCATACTTCTTAGACATTCTGAATTCCCTTCTGTTTTCCTAATTTACCCATTGCTCACTTTTCACTGGATTTCTGGTCTTTTTCTTATTGATCAGCAGGAGTTTCCTGTACATACCAGATGGTAATTGTTTGTTAGCTTTAGACATTGCACGTATCTCTTCCCAGTCTGTCTTGGAGGAGGCCTATTTTCCTGGGCCTCAGCTCATTCTCAGGGAATGAAAGCAATTCAATTGCTGAGATCCAGCATCTCACCCTCTGCTAAATCTCTTGAGCCTTCGTCACCCTCCCTGATCCAAGGACAATGGAAATATCCCCCATTTTGTTGGACTTGTCTGTCTAACCTATCCTCCCAAATATCTATCTAGGTTCAGAATAGTTGTTGCTTGTGGGAGGAGAGCAGGCGTTGTGATTGGCTCAGGCACGTGGAGGAGCTTCTAGGAGGCTGGCAAAGATTTGTGTCTTAACCTGGGTGGTTTTTCCTTAAAATAATCAATTGGCTATACATTTTGTTTGCATGGGTTTTTCTGTGTTTTATTTTACAATAAATAGATTAAAATATATACCCTTCAGTTACCTTTTATTTTTCCACTACTTTTCAGTTTGCAAGAGCAAAACTCATTTTTCAAACAAATTTAGTTTTTCTCTGAGTCTGAGCAACCCTGATTCTTGGACACAGTCTGCTCCAGAAATGAGCTTTTGCAGTGATTACAAATCTGCTTTTCCTCTTTCCTGTCCATTGATAAAACCAGCCACCTCCTGTTGTTAAGCTTCTGTCCTATAAGATTCACAACCATGACAAGGGCCTGCCAATCAAGCAGCCAGGCTAACCTGGGCTCATGAGTGGAAGAAGGCATGCTTTCAGGAACCCCTAACCCTGCCTCATGAACCGAAAAGGTTAGCTCTGCCACGGTGCGCAACAGCCCCTGGGAAACGTACAAAACAGAAGAAAGAGGACAGAACTTGAGGAGGCTGCTACTACTAGCAACTTAAGGGTTCCAAACTTCACACGTAAGTGTTCTCAGGCCATGTGAAACTAAGCTACTTTTTCTACAGTTTAAATTTTCCACCTGCAAGGGTGAGGGGGGAAAAGCAAGCTGTGGTAACATAAACTGCTTTACTCACGACAGTGAAAACCTGTCTGCTCGAAGTGAGGTTTCGCCAGACCAGAAAGTTCTATTTCCCCATAACCGGATCCCAGCCCCTGTCACGGGCAGTGGCAGCTGCACTAAGCTGTGGGCTCCCCTGTGTTATTTTTATCCCGAATAGTCACTGGGACCCACTTGGTCATCAGTATGTTCAGAGAAGGGTCTGGGGGCCTGAGTGCTACCTTCTACCTCACAGGGATAAAATGCCACACGGGCAAGAAGAAGCTTTGAGTGAACTGTCTGGGTAAGGCTCCCCCATGCCCTAGCAACAAGGTTCTTTAGTAAAAGCCAGATCAGAGAACTCAACCAGGGACAGGAGGCCGCAGCCAGACCTCCTATTCCCTCTCTGTGGTTCAGAGAGTTCACGACCCAACCAGCTGCACGGAAGGATGGCTGTCCTTCTCAGAGAGGCCAGGCCCTTTGCAGTCATCAGTCAGCATATGGAGGCAGGAAGCAAAAGAGAAGAGACTGGGTCATTAGTCCCCACTCAGAAACAGAACGCTTTTCTGCCTGGGCTCAGCCATATCGCCCTCAGACCCGGACTTGTTCTCCTTCCTCAGCACCACTATCAGACCAAATTCTTCAACCCGGAGCGAGGCATAAATAACTTTGGAGTAGCCAGAGCTTGTCCTCTTTGAGTCCCTTCTGGCACCAAGGTCCTCACACTGTCTGTCCCACCCAGCCTTTCCTTTCCCAGCCAGAATTCTGAGCGGTAACCCATCCTTGGTCGCCTTTCATCCCTAGCCCAGCAGAGGCCGCTAGAGCGATGCAGATGAAACCAGAGTTGGAAGGAGCGGTGAAAGAAGGGCCCCGGGGCCACCTTAATACCCTGTCCTTCAGAAGCTCTGTGCCCAAGCACCCAGCCAACACAGGCACCCTGAGCCTCCTACATGGAGCTCCTTTTATCCTTCTCAGAGGTGAAGGTAGGGAGAGAGTACCCTCATTATAATATTTTTTAAAATGTGTTTACTACTTCCATTTTTAAGGCTCCTGATTTTTTTTTAATGTCAAAACAAAGTTACTTAAATTGTGGTCTATTTCAAATGTTTATACTTAGCAAATTAAATCTTGTACCCCCCCATATACACACACAAATAAGGTAACATAATGGTGCAATTTATAAGCTGTATGAAAACAATAATTTAGGGCACACTATTGGCATGGTCTGGTAATGGGACAAGTTGAGATGCATTATCTTCTGCTGATCCCAGTGAGCGAAGCTATGTAGCTCTGTGATGGATACATAACCTCACACATTTAAGGGCTGTATCTGAGGCCCCTCACAAATGGCCCCCCTAGTCCATACTCCACGCTCTACCCTCAGTCTCCAGGACCAGGTCTCAGTGAAATATTACACTAAGTGCAGAGTAGAGAAGAAGAGGGGATTCAAATGTTATTGGTCCCCCTCTTTCAGATCCCAACCTGTCAACCCCCATGGAGAAACCTCTCAGCTGCCTTGAGGAATACAGCTGAAAGATGAAAGGGAGGCTCCCTTGCTCCTGCCTATTCTCTGCATAAACCTCATCCCAAAGTCTCCATTCCAGTTCATGATTCCCTTCCCTCAGGCCCCAGAGTCTCTCCTGTGTTTGTGTTGCTTTTGTCAGACCAGGAAGTCTTCCTGGAAATCCCCCAGAAATTCAACATGCTTCTCCTGACCCAGGGGACACTGGCCTTAGGTGTGAACCCCACCCCACCTCAGCTCTGGGACGGGACACAAGGCCAGAGGAAGAAGCCATCTTCCCAGGGCCTCAGCATCTGGCCCTCAGGAGGAGCACTACTCCTGGGCCTGCCTCCCTTCTTCAGCACCACTTAAAACAATCACTTCTTGCAGTAGAAAATGACAAAAAGCCCTGGCTGGCGTCGTTCAGTGGATTGAGTGCCGGCCTGCAAACCAAAAGGTCACTGATTCGATTCCCAGTCAGGGCACATGCCAGGGTTGCAGGCCAGGTCCCTAGCAGGGGGTGTGCTGGAGGCAACCACACATTGATGTTTCTCTCCCTCTCTTTCCCCTTCCCTTCCCCTCTATAAAAATAAGTAAATAAAACTCATTTTTAAAGAAAACAACAGTGAGAAAAAACTTGAAAAATTTTAAGGAAATTTGAAAAATGTGGAAGAGCACTAAAAAAGAAACTATAATAACCCATATTTTCACAATCCTGTTCTTCTTCACATCTGGTTTTTTTTCACCCAGAACCAGAAGGCTGAGCATGGTGATTCCATGACTAGACCTGCATTTCTGGTCAGTGCTTGGTGCTCTCGACCTCTTCCTCTTTATCTAGTGTCAAAATCCCTGTCTCATCTACATGGCACAGGAGGTGTTTTGGCCAATGGGAATGGCTGGCAGCTCCTGGGAAGGCTGCGTTATAGACTAGCGGCTCGGGGCGCTCTAAAGAGATTGGGGCATGCTAGTCCTGCTGGATGCTCCTGGAAAAGGGGGTTCTGTGGGCAAATATGTTTGGGGGATATCACATACAGGTCTACAATCCTTTATTCATAATGTAGAAGTCGAAAAAGTCCTGGAAACTATATTTTTTTATAACTCAAGGGCAAAACCCGACCTAAATAGATATGTAGTTTTTCAGATTCTTCATTTAACCAACTTAGTGTGAATATCCATACATTTTGCTGCAGAAAGTGTATAGTTACAGGGCCTGTCCCACTCTGCTGGGGATGCTATGGGATAGTAGCATATTCTCCATTTTACCGTATTAAAATCTGAAAAATTACGAATTCCAAATACATCTGGCCCCAAGAATTTTTAGTACAGGATTGTAAAATGTATAAAATCCCCTTCATGGAAATGTATTCTGTCCATAACATTTCAAGGACTCTAAGAAGTCTTGTTATAGGAAAGGAACTAACCTCACAAAGCACTCCCCAAACTTGTTTGGCTACAAAACCCTTTGTTCCACTTAACATCTATTAACATCTTACAGAATTTCCATGTGCACAGTTTGGTAACATGGGATGTTTAAAGAATTTAACTCTCTAACAGATGTAGGAAAAGGGTGGCTCTTCATCAGAGCTCTTAGATCCTGGGCCCTATGGGACTGTTCTTCCTTATTCTCAGGGCTACGACTGTGGGAAAGACAAGAAGCTAGAAGAGGGAAGACTGAGGCAAGACTGTTGATGGCTCATGTGAGCTTGGGACAGGGAAAGGACATGCTGAAAACCCAATTAGGACAGACACATAAGTCAAAAGTTAAAGCAGAGAGCCAGACAAGAACCAAGAGGGGGAAGGTTAGAAGGTCAGCTAAAGATCAGAAACCAAGAGATCTGCAGAATTTGAAGCACTCATGAGTCCAAGTACACAAAGAATCCTGTGAATTAACACAACATTTTGCCTCATCCTATGAGCTTTTATATACTTCCTGTAAAGATCTGCATCCATTCTGGAGTTTACAGGTAGCTCAGTTGGTTAGAGAGTTGTCCTGATGGGCCAAGGTTGTGGATGTGCCTGGTCGTGGCACATACAAGAAACAATCAATGAATAAGTAGGACAACAAAATTGATGTCCCTCTCTCTCTCATCAATAAGTTGCAAAAATTATTTTTTTATTTTAAAATTTTATTTATTTATTTTTAGAGAGAGAGGAAGGGAGGGAGAAAGAGAGGGAGAGAAACATCAATGTGTGGTTGCCTCTCGTGTGCCTCTCAGCAGGGACCTGGCCCGAAACCCAGGCATGTGCCCTGACTGGGAATCGAACTGGCAACCCTTTGGTTCACAGACCAGCACACAATCCACTGAGTCAAGCCACACCAGCCAGGGAAAAAATAAAAATTTTAAAGATTACAGTGTTTGGCACAAGAGAGCATTACAATACCTGTGAGTTATTATTAATCCCTACTCCCCAGCCCTCTACACCTTCCTTTAAAGTGACCACTAACTGACCTTAAACTTGCTCATAGAACATCTCATGACTGACCTTACTTGTCCAGTTTTATTCCTCCAACACTCCCTCCAAACTCAACACTCCAAGCCTATTGACTGCTTTCAATGCCAGGGAAGCAGCCAAGCTTTTTATGGCCCCTGCGGTCTTTGTACAGGTTGAGTTGTTCCCTGTGCCTGAAACTCTCTTCCCCGCCCCCACCTGACCCCTAGTTACCCTTCAAGCCTACGCTTGGTCAGCACCATGACCAGGAAGGCTTGACCTCCCTGAATCCGAGCAGAGGAGCCTTAGTTGCAGCTCCCTGGTCTCTGTAATTCCCTGTCACTGTGCTTCTGACACTGTGTGGTCACTGCCTGGCTCTCAGTCTGAACGGGTCTCCTGACTGGGGTCTCTGTGAGGCAAGTGACACAGTGTTGCTCCATGCCGAGTGTCTGGAACCTAGCATGGTGCCTCACGTCCAACAGGGACTCCACAGTTTGTCTGGTCAATAACAAACTTTATGCACTTCTTTAGAACTAAAAGACTCTTTTTCTCTTCCTTCCCAGGAGACCATCTATCCTTTCCATTTGCATAGGTAGTACTTGCAAATGGAACTAAATTTAAAAGTTATCAACCCTTCCAGAGATAGACCAACTACGAATTTTAAATGGAGCCTTTGTAATTTAGTATCAGGACTCCAGGCTGGGCAGTCTGCAGAGTGCTCCCCATTCCCGCAATTTCATTTTCATACTGAAGGATTTGTGTTCATGGGGCCAGGAAGCAAACTTTGGCTCTCCTGAGAGGCAACAAAGTAGGAGATGGTAGAGAACAGAGGTGACAAGGGGGAAGTCTGGTAGATCCCTGCCAACTATCCCCAAATCTCCTAAACTGTCTACACACACACACACAGAGCACATACATGCGCACACAGTAAAAGCAGAGACTGTTGGACATCCCCTGGAGTGTGGTCACCTGCAGAGCCTCACCCTTCCCTCACTACCTTGAGAAACCTAAGGGTGGGGGTAACAATCAGGTCTAGGTTCAGGCTTCCTCCTCCCTCCCCAATAAGAGGAAGCCAACTTCAGTGCTTAGTCACTTCCCATACGTTGGGCTTTACCTGGGAGTCTGAGTCACCAGCCAGGTGCTGGGGAGGGAGAGGTGCTGCCCAACATGACACATCTGCCTGCCCAAAGAGGAGCTTCGCCACTGGGGGTTCCAGGGACCACCACAAGCCTGACCCTGGACGCTAAGAACCTCTGCTGCTCTGTGAGGGACTTTGGAGTCCCAGGCCTAGAGTAAGGCCTTAGGGAAATAATTGAGAGTGCAGGGCTCCTTTGCTTGTCTAACAGCTTTTCCTTTTTCCTCCCTCATCCCTCTCCACCCATGGGGAGCCAGTCATCCAGGCCTGAATGTCCCAGTTACTCAGTGGGCAAAGCTACAACCTTCCTGAGAGGGCTTGGGTAAAGGCCTCCACAGTCTCAGGCACTTGGTGTGCTTCACAAATATTATTTCCCTTTTCCTTTCCCTGAGTTGAAGGGAAAGCCCAAAGCCTGAGCAGCAGCAACAAGCATCCTGATCCCAAGGCAGCCTCACTGGCTGACCAAACATCTCAGCTATGCCAGGAACCTCTTGGAGCTGGCCAGAAGTGACCAACCCAACCCTGGAAAAGGCTGGACTCTAGACTGGGGATCTTCACCTCTGTTTGACTTTTACTGTCCTTAAATCAACCATTTCCATTTCCATTAAGCTGTGCTAACTGTAGTAGGATGAATAATGACCTCCCAAAGATGCACACTTCCTTATCTGTGGGATATGCAAATATGTTAACAGATAGTGGCAAAGGAGACTGCAGATGTGATTAAGTTAAGGATATGGAGACGGGGAGACTCTTCTGGATTAATCAGGTGGATCCAATATAATCACAAGGTCCTTATAAGTGGGACACAGAAGGACCAGAGTGAGAGGAGGGAATGTCACGACAGAAACAGAGGTCAGAGTGAGATGGGATCAGAGCCAAGGAATGTGGGCAGCCTTTAGAAGCTGGAAAAACAAGGGAACAGGTTCTGCCTCCAGCCTCTAGTCCTGCTAACCTCTGGACTATTAACCTCTGGAACTCTAAGACAACACCTTTGTATTATTTTAAGCCACAAAGTTTGTGGTCCTTTGTTACAGCAAGGTAGGAAATTAATACAGATTTTGATACCAGGAGTAGGGTGCTGAAAGACCAAGTGGCTTTGGAATTGGGCAATAGGCAGTAGATGGAAGAATTTTACTTTCACTTTTTTTGATGGAAGAAATTTTAAGTAATGTGATAGAAAAAAACTTAGATTGCCTTGAATAAACTGTTAGAACTATGGCTGCTAAAAAAAAAACTCTACTGGTGAAAAATGATAAAGAAGTGAAGAACACAGTAAAGAAAACCTATGTTGTCTTAGAGAATACGTAAATCATCACAAACAGAATGTTAGTAAAAATATGGACATTAAAGGTGCTGCTGGTGACGTCTTAGAAGGAAGTGAGAAATCTTTTATTGGAAACTGGAGGGAGGGGGGTCTTTGTTATATTAGTGGCAGACAACTTAACATAATTGTATCCTACAGTTATATGGAAAGCAGAACTTGTGAGGAATGAACTTGGATATTTAGCTTAGGAGATTTCTGAGCAAATGTTGAAGGTGAAGCCTGATTTATTTTTGTTCTTTATAGTGAAATGTGACAGGAAAGAGATACATTGTGGGATGAATTATAAACAGAAGGAACCAGGACTTGGTGATTTGGGAAAATTTTAGTCTATATGGATTGAAAAAGATGGTAAAATTAGGAGATTCACTGCTAGGAAATAATACCCTGTAAAGAAAGACAAACGTGTGGCTGGGCAACCTTTTGATTATGCCTTGGAAGAATTAATCAGGGAACTCAAGAGTGAAAGATTTTAGCTTCCGTGATTAATGCACATGGAAAGCTGTTATTCCAGGACCTAGAATATATGACTTATGTTACTTCAGAAAGTCGACGAGCAATTCATCTTTGGTGAACCAAGGGGTCTGCAAGTGATAGAGATGGTACCTAAATCATTGTGTTCTAGGGGGAGAGTGTCTGTGAGGCAGATAAAGAATCAACAGATAAAAGAAGTACTAGGAAAATCTGCCAAACTGCAATTCTTAACCAATTAAACTTTTTTTCCCAAACCCCTCACCTACCATTCATTCTGATTAAAAGGCCATCTTGAGGTGAAATGTTAAGAGAGTTTTTGAGAGCACATAACCCTCCATCTTCTCGGTTTGCCAGCATCTGAATAAAGTGCCCGTAAAGATTCAATCCTTGTCTCTATTTATTAGTTCAACTTTTCCAGTTTCAGGATCAAAAGATCAGAGTATTCGTTCATACAGAGGCCTCTTAGGAAAGATTAGGCATGTGACTCATGGGTCCCCCACAACCATCTCAGCAGAACCCAGAAACAGAGCTGGGATCATACAGGAAAAATCTGTGGCTGAGCCTCTTGTCTAATGGAGTGAATGTGTGTGACATTCATGGGAGACAGACAAGGTTCTGAGAATGTTATACCAGCAGAAACGCTGCCAGCTTGGACTGAAAGAGACACAGAGAAGACAAAGTGAAAGAAGGCTGTCAGATGCCCAACATTCTATAGGCAGGAAGCAGGATGATAAAATTACTCAACTGCAAACATGAGTTACCCTTAAAAAAAAAGAAAAAAAGGAAGAGTGACTCCAAAATAGGAGGGGCAGATCCAGAAGGCAGAGCCTCAAGCCACAGAAGATTATTCCAGGCCTTGAAATCTAAGAAGTTTGCCCAGCTGTATTTTGAAATTTCTTGGAACCAGTGACTTCTTTCCTTCCATTTCCTCCCTTTTTTGAATAAGAAAATATCTACTATGCTATGCCTGTCCCTGGGAGCAGGTAACTTGTTTAAGTTTCACAGTTCACAGACTGGGAGAAAAGGGCTTCAGGATGGATTACTACAATGCCTCACCCATACTTTATTTACAGTATTTACATGATGAGATTTAGAGCTTTTGAGCTAATGAGATTTAGGTGAGATTTTAGACTTTGAGTTGATGCTCTAATGGGTTGAGATTTGGGGGAATGTTGGAAAGGAATGAGTGAATTTTGCATATGGGACAAACGTGAATCAGTGGCCAGAGGGCAGACTGTGGCAGGCTCAATAAATGAAATCCTGCCCTCACTGGTGTGGCTCAGCTGATGATTGGGCATCAGCCTGCAAAGCAAAAGGTCACTGGTTGGGGCACATGCCTGGGCTGCAAGTTCAGTTCGCAGATGGGTGCATATGAGGCAATCAATCGATGTCTCTCTTTCACATCAATATTTCTCACCTCTCTCTCCCTCCATTCCCCTCTCTCTAAAAATAAATAAATAAAATATTTAAAATAACAACAATGACGACAATAATAATAATAATAAATGACACCCAAGAATATCCACATCCTAATTACTGGAATCTATGAGTTTGCTAAGCTTACATTGTGAAAGGAATTTTGCTTATGTGATTACATTAAGGATCTTGAATGGGGGAATTAACCTAGATTATTTGGGTGGGGCCAATGTAATCACAATGTTTAAGAGGATCCTTAAAAGAGGGAAATGGAAAAGTCAGAGTGAGAAATGATGTAATGACAAAAGCAAAGGTCAGAGTGATATGGAATCATGAGCCAAAAGAATGTGGTAGATTCTTGAAGATGGAAAATGGAAGGACATGGCGGCTCCCCTAGAGCGTCTAGAAGGAACGCAGCCTTGCTAGTCCATTTTGGACTTCCAAAATGGTGAAACAATATATTTATATTCTTTTAAGTCACTGAGTTTGTGGTAATTTGTTACAGCAGTAATAGGAAACTAATACACTAACCCTCTTCCTACACCAAGTTCCATACCAATTGAGCTGACCTACTCACTCTCCCATCTGGGGCCCCGCCCACCTTTATCTTTTCAGGACTTCCAACCTGACATTTCTAACTAGCCTCCCACACAGGTTTCCACCAATTATTTCTTGGCACTCCTTCACTTTCTCCTGTTTCTTGACCCTTCCCAGATCTGCATCATCCTTTAACCAGATGCACACATTAAAATAACTTGGGTAGGAATGAGGGATTTTATTTACAAAAAATATTGAAGCCCCAGCCCAGACCAATTAAATAAGACTGTATAGAGATAAGTCAACAGAAGATGGTGGTGTAGGCAGACATGGCTCACCTCTTCGCACAACCATGCCAAAATTACAACTAAAATATAGAACAACCATAACTCAGAACCGTCATTGAGTTGAGTGGAAGTCTGACAGCTACAGAATTAAAGAAACCACATCCATCCAGAGTGGTAGGAGGGAGCGCAGATGCAGAACCTGCTGGTCCCTCACCCACATGTAGTGGATGAAACTTTGGGAGGGATATCTCAGGAGTGAGGAGTCCAAGCCCCACAAAGGCCCCCAAGCCCAGGGCTCCAGTGTCAAGAAGATAAGTCCCCACACATCTGGTTGCAAACACCAGCAGGGATCGAGTCAGTGGAAGAAACTTCTGGACCCCAGGCAATACTTCTTAAGGAACCCACACATGGATTCATCTACTCAGACTTGACAGGAGACTTAAGAGTTGGAAGATTTTAGTGAAAGTAATAGCTAATAGGCTTAGTAATCAAAGCATGTACAAGCTCTTGTTCTTGGAACTTAAGGTATGACCCACCCTGACTCCAGGAGACCATAAGCAGTTCCACCTTTGTTCCTCAGGAGGACTGAAAGCAACTCAAGATGATATCTGAGCCATTGTCCTCCAGGGTGAGATGACCACCACCCAGGACACAGCTAAAGACCACCGCCCAAGATGAGAATGCTGAAGTTGTTTTTTATAATCCAATTAACTTTTCCCTGAATCTCAAAGCCCTCACCGCACCTTGTTTATTCCCTGCTATAAAAAGTCTGGCCTGGAAAGAGAAGACAAAATGGTCTGTTAGGGTATGAACCCTCCATCTTCTCAGATCGCCGGCCATCTGAAAAAAGCGCCCATAAAGATTCAATCCCTGTCTCTGCTTATTGGGTTTGGTAGTGACAGGCAGCCCAAACTCTGGTGTCTTTTTGGGTTTCAGACTCACTCCTTCTGAGCTCCATGACCAGGGTAGCATCTTGAAAGTCACTAGTGGTATACAAAGAAAAACTGAAGTGTAAAGCATCAAGGCAAGGAGAGGCCGTTGTCCCTTGTCTGAACTCTGCCCCAACAGAGCTGGTAGGCTGGTACCATATCTGAGACTCTGTCAACCTGGTTAACACTATTTGACCTGTCTTGGAGGTCCCCAGAAACTCTGCCACACTCAATTTACGGGCCCATTCAAGCTTCTTTTCCATATGAATGGCTGATCTTGGCTCCTGCTGAACAACTTCCTAAATCCTATCTAACAAGCAAAAGCTAGCTTCAGTGAGCCCAAGGCCTGGTCATAGCAGCAGCCAACCTAAATTCACAGCTTGGCTTTGCCTGAGAATCTCCAAGCCCACCACAAGTAGTATAAGTGGGTGCATCCAGGAGGTCCCCAAAAGAAGGATTTGGGGTGGGGTCCAGAACTCAGGTGTCCAGGAAATATTAAAAATATGGGATGTCCTCACTCCCACAAGTCTGAACTGGGAAATGGGACACATGGAGCAGGGCCATTGAGACTTGTTTTGAATAGCAACAGTTTTGCAGATAACCTCTAGAACAGTCATTTAACATATTTATAACCTTTAACTGGTTTCATAGATACGTTAAATAGCTGTGGCCATGCTTTGAGCCAGGGAGATGGGAGTGACTTCCACCCAGGATGTAACTAGGAGGCAACACTCCCTGGTTACAGCACCTGCATGAGAGCTTGGAGATGATTGGCTCCATGCCATGGGACCACACCTGCCCGGGCTTACTATGGCAGACCGGTAAAGCTGGAAAAATATAGGAGTGCTGGCAAGTGTAGCTGATTGTGGGAAGAATCAGAAATGGGGCTGCAGAGGAAGATGGGCACTGGGATTTAATCCCATGTGCGGCAGACATGATGAGAAGAACCATGCAGCTTTGGGTCTCCCTTCGCCATGCAGCTTAGGAAGCCGGAAAGCAAGATGTAGCAGTGAGGCAGAGCTTTCTCTTAGCAGTTTGGAAAAATGCAGGAGACGCTGAGGGAAGGAAAGGGGTGAAAAGACTCTTGGTGGTGGACCATGAGAAGGTGCCATGCAGTTTTGGATTAAGAACTAGAGATCCTGGTGACACAGCTGGTGGTGCTGAGAACCGAGGGAGGCCTGTCAGCCAAGCACGGATTACTGGGAAGAACCGGGGGCTACCTGAGCCATGGACTTCTATTTCTTTTCCTGAGATATGGATCCCCAGACCGGGCATAGGGGGGAAGGAGGGACTGTGGTGTTTGTGGGTGTTTTAAGGGACTTTGGGTTTTTAATGAAGACATTAAGTCATTACTCTTAAGTGTGTATGTCTTTTGAATAAATAATTCCTTTCCTTTTCACCAATCTCTGACATGGAGAGCTATAATTCCCTGGCAGCGGGCAAGGCAAACCTAGTACAAGGGGACCCCAGGAGTAAGGGGGAGGTCCATTCAATATCATTGTGCGACCCCTTCTCTGGTGGCCAGTCAAGGAAAATCATGGGAGACCACATGCACAGTAGCTTTAAAGTAATACAACTACTTGTACATGAATGATAAAAGCCCCCCAAAACTAGCCAGGAAGGATCTGCCCTATAAGAATAGAATCCCTCCAGTCCATGAGGTCAATCTCTGCTTGGAGTTGGCCAGCTCCCATGTTATCTGCTATAAACTCTGTGTGTGCAGTTCAATTCTTTGTCCCGATCACCAAGAACCCAGTTACCTGTGCCCACTTGTGACAGTAGCAGCCATCTCAGATTGCTTTATAGCTCAGGCAGTATGTCACAGGCAAAATGTAGGTGGGGGCTGACATTGACCTGCAGCATCTGCAACTGCAGGGCCAGTGCACCCAGTGGACAGCTACAAACCAAGTAGGAGCACCACCACCCTGCCCCTGCACAGCTGATCCTCCACGGAGGGTGGATGTTGCTGGTAAGTGGTCACAGCCAGTCCTTTCAGCTAAAGGGCCTGGGTATACCCCTCCCAGTGATCTGCCAATAGCAACCAAAGCTCAACTATGAGAGGAACATGTACTCAGCCCACACAAAGGGCACACCTTGAGTACCCAGCTTGGGTGGTAGAGAAGGCTGTGCCACTGGACCCTACAGGGCACCTACTACATTAGGCCACACTACCAAGACAAGGAATCAAAGCCAATTCTGCCTAATACATAGAAACAAACACAGGGAGGCTGCCAAAATGAGGAAACAAACAAACATGACCCAAATGAAAGAGCAGATCAAAACTACAGAAAAAGAACCCTGGCTGGTTTGGCTCAGTGGATTGAGTGCCAGCCTGCAAACCAAAGGGTCACTGGTTCGATTCCCAGTCAGGGCACATGCCTGGGTTGCGGGGTGGGTTCCTGGATGGGGGCTCGTGAAAGGCAACCACACATTGATGTTTCTCTCCTTCTCTTTCTCCCTCCCTTCCCCTCTCTCTAAAAATAAATAAATAAAATCTTTTTTTAAAAAAACCTCCAGAAAAAGAGCTAAACAAAATGGAGATAAGCAATCTATCAGATGCAGAGTTCAAAACACTGGTTATAAGGGAGCTCAAGGAACTTATTTAGGACTTCAACAACATAACAAAGATCCAGTCAAAAATGAAGGATAGACTAATTGAAATAAAGAACAATATACAGTGAAACAACAGTAGAGTGGATGAAGCCAAGAATCAAATCAATGCTTTGGAACATAACAAAGCAAAAAACAACCAATCAGAACAAGAAAAAAGAAAACAAGGATAATATAAGCAGTCTCTGGGAAAACTTCAAGAGGTCTAACATTCACATCATAGGGGTGTCAGAAGAAGAAGAGAGAGCAAGGAATTGGAAAACTATTTATTAGTATGTTTTATTGATTATGCTGTTACAATTGTCCTGATTTTTTCCCCTCTTGTCCCCCTCTGCCCATTATTCCCATTTCCTCCAGCAATCAACCCCCTTAGTTCCTGTTCATGGGTCATGCACTTAAGTCCTTTGGCTTCTCCATTTCCTATACTATTCTTAACATCCCCCTGTCTATTTTGTACCTACAAATTATGCTTCTTATTCCCTGCACCTTTTCCCCCATTATCCCCCTCCCTCTCCCTGCTGATAACCCTCCATGTAATCTCCATTTCTATGATTCTGTTCCTGTTCTAGTTGTTTGCTTAGTTTTTGTTTTTTTTAGATTGAGTCATTGATAGTTGTGAGTTTGTTATCATTTTACTGTTCATAGTTTTGATCTTCTTTTTCTTAAGTAAGTCCCTTTAACATTTTGTATAATAAGGGATTCGTGATGATGGTCTCATTTAGCTTTTACCTTGTCTGGGAAGCACTTTATCTGCCCTTAGGTTCTAAATGATATTAACTTTTGGCATTTTAATTATGATGTTTCTTGGTGTGGGCCTCTTTGGATCCAACTGGTTTGGGGCTCTCTGTGCTTCTTGGATTGTATGTCTATTTCCTTCACCAAATTAGGGAAGTTTTCTTTCATTATTTTTTCAAATAACTTTATAATTTCTTGCTCTTCCTCTTCTTCTTCTGGCATCCCTATGATTTGGATGTTGGCACATTTGGAGATGTCCCAGAGTCTTCTTATTCTCTCCCTATTTTAAAAAATTATATTTCATTTATTATGCTATTACAGTTTTCCTGATTTTTACCCCTTTGCTCCACTCCACCCAGTGCCCCACACTCACTCAGGCAATTCCCATACCATTGTTCATGTCCATGGGTCATGTATATAAGTTCTTTGGCTACTCCTTTTACTACACTGTACTTTACATCCCTGCGGCTATTCTGTAACTACCTATGTGGCTATTCTATAACTATCTATTTGTACTTCTACATCCCCTTAACCTCTTCACTCATTCTCCCCTTCCTCCCTCCCATCAGGCACCCTTCTGCTAACTAACTTCTTTTCTCTTCATTTTAAGAGTCTCTCTTTATCTTTAACCTTTGGCCTTTGAACAATGATGTCTTGGAGTGGGCCTGTTTGCATCCATTATAATTGGGATTCTCTGCACTTCCTGGCTTGCATGTCTGTTTTCTTCACCAAATTAGGGATGTTTTCTTTCAGTACTTTTTCAGATAGATTTCCAATTTCTTCCTTTTTCTCTTCTCCTTCTGGCACCCCTATGAGGCTAATGTTGGACCTCTTGAAGGTGTACCAGAGGTTGTTTATACTATCCTCATTATTTTGATTTTTTTTTCTTGTTGTTCTGATTGGTTGTTTTTTGCTTCCTTATGATCCAAATCATTGGTTTATTCTTGGCTTCATCTATTCTGTTGTTTCCCAGTAAATTGTTCTTTATTTCAAATAGTCAACCTTCACTTCTGACTGGATCTTTTATATGCTGTGAAGTCCTAACTAAGTTCCTTGAGCATCCTTACAACCAGTGTTTTGAACTCTGCGTCTGGTAGAGTGTTTATCTCCATTTCATTTAGCTCTTTTTCTGTAGTTTTGATCTGCTCTTTCATTTGGGTCATGTTTCTTTGCCTCCTCATTTTTGCAGCCTCCCTGTGTTTGTTTCTATGTATTAGGTAGAATTGCTTTGACTCCTTGTCTTGGTAGTGTGGCCTAATGTAGTAGGTGCCCTGTAGGGTCCAGTGGCACAGCCCTCTCTATCACCCAAGCTGGGTACTCAAGGTGTGCCCTTTGTGTGGGCTGAGTACATGTTCCTCTCGTAGTTGAGCTTTGGTTGCTATTGGCAGATCACTGGGAGGGGTATACCCAGGCCCTTTAGCTGAAAGGACTGGCTGTGACCACTTACCAGCAACATCCACCCTCCGTGGAGGATCAGCTGTGCAGGGGCAGGGTGGTGGTGCTCCTACTTGGTTTGTAGCTGTCCACTGGGTGCACTGGCCCTGTGGTTCTCCTGATAGTACAGGCCAAGATCAGCCCCCACCTCTGTTTTGCCTGGAGCACAGTGCCTGAGCTATAAAGCAATCTGAGATGGCTGATTTCTTGTGCTGGGCTTGGAGATTCCCAGGTGAAGCCAAACTATGACTCTAATCTGCCTGTGGCTAGGGCTCACAGCAGGCAGCAATTACTTGTTTGATAGGATTTAGGAGCTAAACCAGCCATTCATAGGGAAAAGCAGCTTGGGAGGGCCCATAAATTGAGTGGGATAGAGCCTCTCTGGATTTCCCAGGTAGGTCATGCAGTGTTAGGTTGATGGAATCTCAGATATGGCACCAGCCTACCAGCTCTGTGAGGGGAGGACTCAGCCGAGGGAGAAAGGTCTCAGCTTGCCTTGACACCACACACTTCAGTCTCTCCCTGTATACCACTACTGCCCTTCAGTATGCCACCCAGGTGCTAGAGCTGAGAGGGAGGAGTCTTAGGAGGTGGGTCCATGTGTGGGTTCCCCAAGAGGAACTGCTTAGGGTTCCATCAGCCTCAACTGATTCAATCCCCACTGGTTTTTGGAACCAGAAGTTGTGGGGGCTTATCTTCCTGGCACTGGAATCCTGGGCAATGGGGACTGGTGTGCAGCTGGGACTCCGCATTCCCGACATATCCCTCCCAAATTTTTATGCACGTGGTTGTTTAGCCAACCCTTTCTACATCTGCATCCCTCCTACCAGTCTGGATGGATGTGGTTTCTTCAATTCCATAGTTGACTTCATTCAACTTGATTTAGTAGTTGTCAGACTTCCATTCACCTGAATTTCTGATGTTTCTGATTGATGATTGTTCTTTATTTTAGTTGTCAATTTGATGTGTTTGTGCAAAGATGCAAGTCATATCTCCCTATATCTCCATCTTGACAAGAAGCCTCTCCTCATTTTTTTGAATTCTTGTTTCTTCATTCTGTTCTGGTTACTGTATTTTTGGACTATAAGACGCACCAGACCGTAAGACGTGCCTAGGTTTTAGAGGAGGAAAATAGGAAAAAAAAACCCACTCCACCACCACCTGCCCCACCACCACCCCGGGAGCCAGGTAAGCTACATTTGCACTATAAGACGCACCCCCCATTTCCTCCCAAATTGGGGGGTGCGTCTTATAGTCCGCAAAATACGGTAACTGTTTATTTCTTCCTTGTGTTCTAATTCATTGACTTGACCCCAGGCTTCCTTCCTTTTACTGTTGGTTCCCTGTGGATTTTTCTTTATTTCACTTAGTGCAGCCTTCATTTCTTCTCTCCAGCTTTTGCCATACTCAATGAGATCTCTAAGCATCCTTATCACCAGTGTTTTAAACTCTGCATCTGATAGGTTGGCTATGTCCATTTCACTTAGTTCCTTTCCCGTTTTTTCATTTAAGCCATATTTCTTTGTCTCAATTTGGTAGCCTCCCTGTGTTTGTTTCTGTGTATTAGGTAGAGCTGCTTTGACCCCCTGTCTTGGCACACCTGTTACGTTGTATGGGGTAGATCCTTAGGTAATCACTGGGGGAAGGGGCAGCCTGCTTCACTGCTTTGTGACTTTGTATGTGGGTAAGAGGTTGGAGAAGGGGCAATGCTGCCGCCTGATTGCTAGAGGCTTCTTCGGCGTTCATCCTGCTTCCAGTCACTTATGCTACTGGTGCCCCTCTAGTTGCTGCCCTTGTGGTGATTCCCAGAGTGGGTGGGTTTGTTTATGTTGTAGGAGCCTATGGGCCCTTTAAACAGACTCTGCTGAGAGACCAGCATTTCTTCTACTGCCCCAACCCCCACTGGTTTTTACAGCCAGGAGTTATGAGGCTCTGTTTCCTGGGGCTGGAACCTTGGGCTGTGCAGTTTGGCCTGGGTCTTGCTCCCCAGATATCCCTAATGTGGGACTGCCCATTCCACCAGCCACTGCCACCTGGTCACCACCGGCCAGTTGCTGTCACCTTGCCACTGCCTCCTTACCACACCATACCATGTCATCTCTGCCCCTCCTACCCATCTTCTTTAAATCCTTGGTTGTCAGACTTTCATACAGTTTGATTTTCTCGCATTTCTGGGTGATTCTGTTTTGAGGTTAGTTGTAATCCTTCTTATGGTTGTGCAAGGAGGCAAAGCATGTCTGCCTATGCCTTCAGCTTGACCAGAATTCCTGGAAATCTACTTGAAAAAATAGTGAAGGAAACTTCCTAATTTGATGAAGGAAATAGACATGCAAGTGCAGGAAGCACAGAGAGTCCCAAACAAGATGGATGCAAAGAGGCCCACTCCAAGACACATCATAATTAAAATGCCAAATGTTAAAGATAAAGAGAGAATCTTAAAAGCAGGGGGAGTTCCCATAAGACTGTCAGCTGATTTCTGAAAAGAAACTTTGCGGGCTAGAAGGTACTGGCAAGAAATATTCAAAGTCATGAAAAGCAGGGACCTACAGCCAAGATTGCTCTACCCAACAAAGCTATCATTTGGAATCAGAGGGCAGATAAAGAGCTTCCCAGACAAGAAAAAACTAAAGGCGTTCATCATCACCAAACCATTATCATGTGAAATGTTAAATGGACTTATTTAAAAAGAAGATCAAAACTGTGAACTACAAAATGGCAAAAAATACATACCTATTAACAATTGACTCTAAGAAACAAACAAGAAGAACAGAGACAGAATCACAGATATGGAGAGCATTTTGATGGTTGTCAGATGGAAGGGGGTGTAGGATATTGGGTGAAGAGGTGAGGGGATGAAGAAGTACAAATAAGTAGTTACAGAATGGCCACAGGGATGTAAAGTACAGTATAGGAAATGGAATAGCCAAAGAACTTCTACGCATGACCCATGGACATGAACAATGGTGAGGGGATTGGTGGAGGGAATGGGGGTGCTCAGTGGAGGGTGCCAAAGGGGGAAAAATCAGGACAACTGTAATAGAGTAATCAATACAATACATATATACTTTTTAAAAGACTCTATGGAGGTAGGGCTCATTCACACATCAGGTCATTGTTAAAGCTCCTCAGTGAATCTATCATTGAGAACACCTGCAATCTGTTGTTCATGGGTTATCAAACATTCACATGTATAAGAATCACCTAGAGGACTCTACAGATGTCAGGGCCTTAGGCCCAGAGAATCTGTTTCAATACATCTGATACTCAGATCCTACTTTACCAACAAGCTCCCCAGAGGTTCAGATACAGGTGGCACTTGGAACTTTGAGAGACATCTCCACAGTCCTCTGCCTGCTCCCTCCCCAGGACACTCAGCTAATTGATAAGATAAATTCCTTAGATCAATGATTCTCAACCTAAGGAAATTGCTAAAAATACAGTTGCCCAGACACCAATCCAGTTTTATTTAACCAGGTTATAGTTAAGAAACTTCCTGGGTGGTACAGAAGCATACTGAGGTCTGAGAATCTATGCCTCAGATCAGTGGTCCCCAAACTTGAGTATGTAACAGGATCACTGGAGGGTTTATTAAAACTCAGATTGCTGGGCCCATCTCTAGAGTTTCTGTTTCAGTAGGTCTAGGGTGGGACCTGATAATTTTCACTTCTAACAAGTGCCGGGTGATGCTGAAGTTGCTGATTTTAGAACCATACTTGGAGAACCACCACTTTTGATTGATGTTCTAACAGGGGTGTCCAAACTTTTGGCATCTCTGGGTCACACTGGAAGAAGAAGAGTTGTCTTGGGCCACACATTAAATCCATGGCAACACGTAATTACAAACAAATCTCATAATGTTTTAAGTTAATTTACGATTTTGTGTTGGGCCGAATTCATAGCCATCCTGGGATGCATACAGCCCGTGGGCCACAGGTTGGACATCCGTCTAAATGCTTATCCCACCCTGTGTCTCTATCCTTTCTCCTCATTTTCTCAGCCATGAAAGAGTCCAGCCAAGCAGAAAGGACTGAGGTAAGTTCTTAAGGGAATCTTGACTTGAGGAGGCTGCAAGAAGGGGCTGTCAAGAAGGACTTCTGGTAAGCTCACCACTGAGCATCCTGGAATAATTTTAACAGCTCTCCAAGGCCGGGGACAGTGGCCAAATTCCAGTGGAGAATACAAATTATCTGACCAATAGCTGTTAACTCCGCATATACATCCAGCCCCACCAGGAGTCAAGAGCTTAAAGCTTCCCTGGTAGAGCCATTCAGCTTGTGATGGTGAAGGGTGTGCTGACATAGTGAAGAATGGGAGAGAACCTGAGGTCCGGGGTGACCCTTGTCACCAAGCTAATTACGTAAAAGCCAAGCTGAAGCTATAGTGTCCTGCTCACCATAGCAGTGACACCAGCTTATACACATGGTCTGGAGAGAGAACTGAACAGACTGCTTCTGTTTACCAGAGGCAGTGAAAAATTAAGGGCAATTTGCAGGCCACAGTGAAGGGAGATAGAGGGATTGGGCTGGAAAACCCTCATCAGAGTTCTTACAAAATTCACTTCAACCCTGGCTGGTGTGGCTCAGTGGGTTGAGTACCGCCCTGCGAACCAAAAGGTTACTGGTTTGATTCCCAGTCAGGGCACATGCCTGGGTAGCATGCCCCCAACTGGGTAGCCAATTGATGTAACCTGCTACATCAGTCGGCTGCCTCCACATTGCACACTGATGTTTCTTTCCCTCTCTTTCTCCCTCCCTAACCTCTCTCTAAAAATAAATAAATAAAATCTTTTTAAAAATTTTTAAAAAGCACACAAAATTCACTTCATTTTCATACCGTGCTTGCAGAACTTGGTTATGTTCTAAGCACATATAGTCTATTCAAACACCAGAAGTAATGTCTCAGTTCTAGGAAGCCAGAAGGCAATCCACCAGACCTAGTGTCTGCTGATCCCCTTATACATACCACAGGCCAATCCACTAATTTACCGACAGTACACAAAAGGACTGAGAGGTTCTGGAGAAGTTTGTGGAGTCAGAACCACTGTCACAGGGCTGACTAGACCTGGGGTGTTTAGAGAAGAAGCATGAACCCCCAAAGATTTGTGTGACATCACCCTTTGGTGATTATGGTGAGGGGGAAACTCTCCAATTGAGTGGACAGAGTCACTGAAGTTATCAGCAGGTCTGGATTGCCCTGTAGATACTGATCCCTAAAATTCCACCAGTAGCAACTCTGGCTTAGCCAACAACCTACTAGATATGGCTTTAGGAAAATCACTTACGGTGAAAACTCCTGTCTGAAGCCAGGAGGCCAAACCAAATGATACTCTCCTTCCACCTTCAGCCAGGTACCAGTCTATCCTATCTGCACAAAATCTCCCTTATCTGTACCCTCCCCTTCTACCCCATTGCACTGCCCTGGTTCAGACACTCCTTAGCTGCTATCTGGCTAACTATAGTATTCTCTGAACTGGTGTTCCTCGCCCCTAGTCTCATCTAGGACCAAAAATCACCTTTTAATCAATTTTTCACACTGCTTCCACATACTCCAAACTTTCGAATGACTCCCCATCACAATAAAGTCTAAAGTCCTTCATGTGGCAGGCCAGGTCCTCATGGCCGGTAGATTCTGGCTCTCACCAATCTCACCAGCCAAATCACCTCTCCAAAGCTGGCCCTGTACCCCAGCCACTTCAACAACCTGCAGTTCCTTGAGTGTCCCATGCTTCCTCCTTCTTCTTTACCTTTGAACATGCTGTTTCTTCTACTCAAAGTGTCATTTCTCCCTTCCATATTTGCCCTTCGGGGCTCCGCTCTTAGCCCTCCGTGACCACCTTGCTTATCTTCCTCACAGCAATGTTCTCACTGTATTCACTCACTTGTCTGTTCCCTCACCTGACCTTTAGCCCACTGAAGCTCAGGCTGGCGCCTCCATCTCCACACAGCGCAGTGCCAGGGCCGTGACCAACTTGCAGTGAGCTTTGTTACATGAATGAGTGAAGGATGAGTCAACGAGCAACGAAGATCCTATCCTGAGTGCTTTCCTAGCCCCCAAACTTCATCAACTTGGACTGAGTGCCTTTCTTTTAGAAGTCATTTTTTAAAAATGCATACCTCCTTGGACTGGTAGAATATTAAAGTTAATAAGTTATTTTAGACCTTACCTAGGTGACCAGGCAGAACAAAGACACTGAAAAAATGCCCAGGGAAAAGAGGTATAAAAGCAAGAGTGGAGAGGGCACCAGAGACAAATTTCACCCACATTTCCTTTTGTGTATTTATTTTATATTTTTATTTATAGATTTGAGAGAGAGAAAAACATTGATTTGTTTTTCTACTTATTAATAAATTCATTGGTTGCTTCTTATATGTGCCCTGACAAGGGATGGAACCAGCAACCTTGGCATGTTGGGACGACGCTCTAACCAACTGAGCTACCCAGCCAGGCCCACCCACATTTCCTTTTCAATGCAAATAATGCCTCATATGTACATGTAGTTTGCAAAGAACTTCTGCATACTTTACGTATGATGCCTCAATCTGGAAAGGTAGGTTGAATGAGTGTTATTATTAACTACACTGTACATATAAGGTTTGGAGTTATTTGCAATACCAAGGAAAAGGCTTGTGACAAAATAGCCAAAGGATAAGGATAAGATACAAAATTATGTAGAGAGTGTGAACACAACTATGTAAAAAATAAGCAGATGGGGGAAAAGGCAGAAAACTGTATTTGAACAATACAAATCAAAAGTATTACAAAAATAAAAAATAAAAATACCAAAAATAGCAGAGGAAACAAATGGAAACAAATACATCAGAATGCATTCATTCAGTAAATATTAATTAAATGTTCATCATATTCTAGACATCATGTCACGTGCCGAAGATACAGTAGTGATCAAAAACACGCTGTCCCTCACTGAGGTTACAGCTTGGTGAGAAAGAGCATGCATTAATCAGGTAATGATGCGGTCAAGGTAAAATTGCAACAGTGACAAGTACATCAAAGAGGTAATAGTCTCATACTATAATGAGACCATAGGCAAAATAGCGAGATTCTAACACAGGCAACCCAGAAAAGACTTCCTTGAAGAAATGATCTCTGAAGCAATAGGGAGAACTTAACTAGTTAAAGAAAGTCCCAGGCAGAAGGAACATCACGCCCCAGGGCCCTGTGGTGACAGAGGGACTGGCGGGTAAGAGAATAGCTGAGCAAGGCAAGACTGGGACAGCCTGACGCCAAGCAGAGCAGGAGAGGAAGTGGGGGCCAGATCCTGCCCAAGCTAGCCAGCCAGGAGCGCAGGGAGTCATTAAGCCCATTTGCATTATCAAAAGATTTCTCATTTCAGTTGAATAGAAGGGATTTGTGGGGCTGTGGGGAGGTGTGGCAGGAGAGATGGAGTCAGTGAGGGAGGCCAGTTGGGAAGCTATTGTGGTAGTCCAGGCAAGAGTTGATGGTGGAGAGTGAAAATGGAGAGGAATGGATGACTTCAAGAGCTATTAGGCCAATTAGGCAAGAGCTATTTGCAGGATGTGGTGATGGATGGATGAAGGGGGCAAAGGAGAGAAGTATCAGGATGACTCCTAGATTTCTGGGTGTGACTGGAGGTGCTGCCAGTACCTGAGTAGAGTGATGAAAGATGTCCACCAGGCTGGGGGCCTGAAGACAGGGCCAGTTTGGTGCAGGCTGAGTTTCAGGTGCCTTACATGTGATGCCCAAAAGGGGGTCACAAGTAGACAATGGAAAATAAGAGTCTGAAGTTTAGAGGAAAAGTCTGGCTAGAGATAAGTATTTGTAGGTCAACTATTTATTGGCGGTAACTTAAGCTTGAGTGTGAATGAGACAGTGGGAGAAAGTTTAGGGTGAGAGGCGGAGGTTGTCAACAGCACGGAAAAGTCAGGAGGCTTCATCTAGAAATAAATGGTAAAGATTTCTTCCAGGGTCTTAGTGTATGCAAACCAAAAATAGGCAGTGCCCAGAGTGTTTTAAAGAAGAAAGAAACGCTGAGAATTCTTGTAGTAAAAAGCTCATTCTTGAGAAGAATCAGTCCTGCATTCTTAGCTTCCAAATTGGTCAAGGATGATCATGAATGTCAGGGGGTCTGGACCTGTGACCATTGTTTCCTAAGTCCTTCAAAAGGTAGCCAGAGGGTTATCAATAGGATATAGATATAGATAGAGATGTACTTATAGAGACAGAGATGAGAGAGAGAGGTTTTCAGGCATAATTGGAGAGTTCAAAAGTTTTAAGTTCCCACAGCAGTTGAAGCAAGAGTAGAATCATTTCCTCATGCCTCAGCCTACTTGATTTTAGTAATTTAGCAGCTTGACTATAGTGACTCCATATTGTTCTTTATTCTTTCCTCAAAGTGTAGGATCAGGCCTTCAGAAACTCAATATTGAGTCAAGTAGAGGAGTTCGAGGTTACAAAGAAGACCTAAGAAGCCAAAAGTATTAACAATGGCTGTGGAATTCTATGGAAGCGTTTTACTTTTATAGTTACTTTTACAATTGAGTGGGAATTTTTAGTAAAGGGAAAAAAACCTTTTTATGACTCTTTGACATTAATTAACTCTCTAATTTTGAAAAGCAGTACCTGAGGGCAAGAGGTGATATTGTAAATATTTAACTAGCAGGATGTTGAAGTATGACACTTTGATGGAGCTGGAGGAGGGAGGGGTCTCAGAGGCCCCTGCCTGCCAGGCATTAACTCTATGGATGCTGGATCCTGAAGAAGTGAAGAGAAGCTGAGTGTCAGGGGACCACATGAACGGGACCTCGGGACAGTAGCTGTTTAGTGATTCAGTAGTACCGGTGCCTGCGACTGAATATCAGCCTTGCCTAAGGGTCCTCACCAGCTGGATCCCACCAGCAAGTTCCTCCCCCTGCTCTCTGCCTGCTCATTGCCCCTCGCCAAAACGCTCGTCTACCACAGCAATTTATTCATCATTTCTTGCGAAAGCCTTGCCTTTTCATGTCTTCACGACCTTCCCTAGAATGTCTAGAATGCCTTTCTAGAAGGCATTCAGTACTAGAGGAAACTAAAAAACATTATGGGAAGTAAAAGAAGTCAGTCACAGAAGACCACATGATATATGAGTCTATATATATGAAATGTCCAGAATAGGCAAACCCATAGAGACAGAAAGTAGTGGCTGAGGAGATTGAGGTGAAAAAGAGAGTGACTGCTAAGGGGGTACTTTTTTTTTAATCTCACCCAAGGATATGCTTACTGATTTTAGAGAGAGGGGAGGGGAGGGACATAGAGAAGGAGAGAAACATCGATATGAGAAACATCAATCTGTTGCCTCTTGCAGGTCCCCTGACTCTGGACTGAACTCACATCCTAAGCATGTGCCCTGACTGGGAATCAAACCTGCAACCTTTTGGTTTATGGGATGATGTGCCAACCAACTGAGCCATACTGGCCAGGACTAAAGGTTTTTTGGGGTTTTTTTAAGTAATGAAAATGTTTTTAAATGGATTGTAGTGAATGTTGCACAGCCCTGTGAATACACTAAAAATCATGAGTTGTACAGTTTAAATGGGTGAATTTTATGGTATATGTATTACATCTCAACAATACCATTATTTTAAAAACAGCTCAGCAATATCTCTCACTGGGTCTGATTCAAAGGGAAGGCTCAGATGTTTCCTCCCAGGGAGGAAGGCAGACACACCGGGGCTGAGTGTGGAGGGTTACATGCAGAGGTGTGCTGGTGGGGGGGTTGGTTTGAGAAAAGCCGAGTGTAAGTGGCAATCAAGTTGACTCCTGATCATAGAATGGGACACAGAGTATTTCAGAAGGAGGAGTTCTGGTGAAAACGGAAACCACTTCAATGAAATCGGGTTTCAACAAAAAAGGCTGAGGTTAGCTTGAGAAGGTGGTTTTACTTTGAAACTGGTGGCTGAGTGTGGTATCCTCACTTGGCCTGGGAATCTTTTAAGAGGAAAGAACTATAATTAGGGCAGGGGTTGAAATTCTGATATACTCACCCTAGACACCCAGCATCCCTGAAGTAGGGACCTGGAAAGGAGGGCTGCTCTCCTTTCCTCAGGTGGGCCCTACTGAAAGGTCATAGGTCACAGTGCTTGCTTTGTACCATCTGGAACCAGCTGCCTGGGTCCAAGCACTGGCTCTGTCACTGACCAGCTGCAAGGCCTTGAGCAAGTCACTTGGTCTCTCTGTGCCTCCATTTTCTCTGCTGTAAGATGGGGCTAATGATAATACCTTTCTCCTAGGAGTTTTGCAAAGATTAAGAACTTAGCATGGTATCCAGTACGTGGTGAGCACTAAAAGAAGGCAGTCCCTAAAGTGAGTGACAGAATCCGATTGCCAGAGAAGCAGCTGGTCTCTGCCAGCACTGAGTGAGGTCCACAATCCAGAGAGGAGGCTGCAGCTGGCTGGGGTCGGGTGGTGGCTGGGAAGTGATCTGAAGAGAGTTAGCAATGTCATTGCTCAACCCTGCTAGTGGAGCTCCTACTTCCTGTTTTCAGTGTCTGTGAGCCATGATGCTAGAGCTGCTCATGTTGGGACAAGATCTTTCTTGGCCCCTGGGGGGGAAATGCAGAGGTTGAGCACCGACTCAGGCTGGGCTGGGCCCTTAGCTTCACATGATGCCTTTGCTTTCCTAACAAGTTTCAGATCCCACAGAACACATCGGTGCAACCCTGGGGAGGAAGGATTTTATAAGCATTTATGTGCCTTTGTAATAACAGCCACCATTTTTGTGCGTTTACTAGGTGCCAGGATTTTGCTGAGAGATTTATGAACTCGTGAATCCTTATAATAATCCTGGGAGGTAGATATTATCATCTTTTCTACAGATAGGAAACAGAGGCACAGATAGGTTGAGTCTTTGCCAAGTCACACAACTAGTGTTAAAGCAAGGATTCTAGGGCAGGCCATCTGACTCCACAACCCATGCTCTGAAACTACCGCATCGTACCGAATGAGACAACATGCCAGATTGTGGGGTTTAAACACTGAATACTTTGGGCCCTTGCCCTCCCGGGGCCTATGGTCTAGGAAGCCCAGGAGGACTTGCACCCCGAAACCCCACGTGGAAAATTGACTGTTCCTGCAGAGAATACGTGCTGACCACATCTTGAATTTACTGGGCACTTCACATAATCTGGCCAACCGTCCCCAAAATGTATTCAATCAGAGTGCTTATCAGAAACACCTGAGGAGCTTTTCAAACCCACAAACCCTGACACCAGCCCTCATCTAAATCACAGTCTCCGTGGGTGGAACAGAGGCATGTATATATTTTTAAAAGGTTCCCAGGTGACTTGGTTAAGAACCACTGCCAAAACCCATTAACATAGCTTGGGAACTCCAACATTTTGGCACCCAGCCAATATCTCCCAGCCTGCCTTCTACACTCCAGTTCTTCAGAAGCTGATGTTTGATTCAAAATATATGCTCAGCTTCCTTATGGTATCAAACAGCCTTAGGTTCTGAGTCACCTGACCTTAGGGATAGCAGTGGCAGGTTATGAGCTCCATTAACATATTGAGAAAACTCAGCACCACCCCACGCACAGACACTGTAGATAATGGGAAATTATGTTTTCTGTTCCCTGAGTGCCACAGACTCAAGCTGAGCTGGGTTTTGGATCAACCATTTTCACTCATTCAGGTGTTCTCCTTGGCTGCGGTCAGCCCAAGGATTGTCGGGGGCAGAGTGAAGACAACATGGTGAGGCTAATACTAAAGGAGGTCACCGTGCACAGCTGTACAAGATGTGCACTGTGCAAACCCATCAGGCTGAGGGGGGAACTGAGAGCCGACACCCAGCCTGCACACCACGTACAAAGCTGTGGGCCCCTTGTTGTGCCCTGTGCGCTATGGAGTGAGTGCCTGGCCTACCGCTCTCTTAGCCTCTGCTTCCCAGAGCCCCACGGAGTCCAGAAACGCAGCCCCACAGGAAACCCTGGTGTACGTGCTGCCATGGTGACTTTCTACTTTTTATGTTCCCCAGCTCCCTCCCGTAGGAGCACCAGACAAGAAACAAAGTCTTCAGAAGAATCACATTTATCATCTTTATTCAAAATTACAAAAATAGATATAAATAAAAATAGCAGAATATAATTATTAAATATTCAGTGTACAGGAGTGGTCCTCACCCCACATAGTGAGGACTGCATGGACTTGGCTGTAAGATCAGAAGGGATAACTGGCCAAGAGAGTTGAAAGTGAAATTGAAATTTTAATGCTGGTCATGGGCCATGCCCCAGAATGACACATTCATAGGCATCATCGTATGGGAGACCCAAGAGGCCCCAGGGATGACCCATGACCTCTCCTGACAGACCCTTCTATGTGACATCATAGTCCATAGAGGTTAGAGAAATATCTAGACTTTCAGTCAGATGCAGGAACACCAGATCTTACTCACACTGACTACTCATAGCCTGTGCACAAGTGTGCAAACATATACGTGCATATATAATATTTCCTGATACATTCACGGAATGTCAGAGCCCTTCCCTCAAGGTATTAGTGTCCCTACTCCCCGAACCACTGTTCCCACATTGGCCAAGCTTCCTCAAGAGACTTCAGTTCTGTTACACTTCCTAATTGGGAAATTATTCATTTCCCAACAGTACGCCAGCTGTTGGGGGAGCTGCCTCTTCTTCCCATGCATAGGAGATGCCATTTTTATCTCCAGGAGACTTTAATCCAGAGAAAGACAAACTACTGGTCAGTACCGCCCTGGATCAGGACCACCCCTCCGTCCTGGCCAGAGGGGATCTGGGCGCCCAGCACCCAGGCCTATAATTGAGGGTAAAGAAAGCTATTGCTGCTCCACCCGGGTGGGCAGCACAAGCAAAACCATTTCTGCAGAGCCTATCTTCCTCAGTCTCTTCCTTATGTATAGCCAGGGCAGATGGACCGGCTGCAAAAATGACAGTCACCATGGGAGTGGGTGGCTCCCTAGGGGCCATTCACAGGGCAAGGCTATTCTTTTCCTGGGTGTTAGTACGGATCCAGGACAGGAAGCGTGAGACCTTCGTGTAGACACCTGGCTTGTCCTTCATGGCACAGTCGCGGCCCCAGCTCACAATCCCAGTCAGAGTCAGGCGGCCTTGGTTGGAGCAGACCAGGGGTCCCCCTGAGTCTCCCTGTTAAGCCAAAGACACAAAAGGTGAGCCCTGGAAGAAGTTAGGAGGGGGCCATCGGATCCTACCACCCAATCATGCCCGAGAGAGAAGGGAGAGTGTCCCAGAGTCAGAGTCCTTAGTGACTACCATCTCCCACCACATCAAGTTTAAAATCCTCTGCTTGGCTTTCAAGGCCCTATTACCTGCCACCATTCCACCTACGTTCTCCGGCCCTTCCTCTCCTCCCATCCTGGAATATGCTGACCTCATTCTCATTCTTATATCTTGCAACTGAAATGCTCTTCTTTCTTTCCTTTGCCTCCTTGAATCCCTATAGAGTCACAACCTCTTTAAAGCTTCCCCTCTGCGACCACCTAGTTGGCACTCACCACCTTCTCCTCAATATCTGATCATTTATAGTTCACACCATACCCTGAACACTGAGCTGTATTATTTCCTATTGTTTCTTCTTATCCCCCTCTCTCCCCCAGTCTGAAGTGCCTACCACCGAGACAGGCTGATGACAAATGTTTGGTAAAGATGTAAGGATTGGGTTAAACATTATAAAACTTGAGCTCTTGATTCTGGCTCCTTGGGGCCTTGGCTGGAGAGAGGCTCCCCAAAGCTGGCAGAGACATGCCCAGAAGCCCTGGAGAGATGGGGATGATGGAGAGAGATGCTTAGAACTCTCACCTGGCAAGAATCTGTTTGCCACTGTGGGTCAGCAGCACACAGCATTTTGTCGGTGATTTCAGAGCCGTAGTAGTGGGGCTGCTTACACGTGTCCTCGGAAACCACCTTCACAACAGACATTTTCAGCCGCTCTGAATAGACATAGTCGTCTGGATGGAAGAAACATGAAAGAATTTATGTCAAGATGTGTCTGTCCAGCCTTCCCACGGGGACTCTCTGCCAGGGAGGGGACCAAAAAGTGTTCCTACAAGGGAAAGTCTCTATTCTTTTTCCACCCAAATCTGAGTTTTTACACCAGCCATAGCCCCTCATCCCCCAACTATGTACCTTTATGGTTCACCATTCCCTAAAAAATGCTCCAGATCCCACCCCTGGACCCATCTGCTGTCTCCACAGTCCTCCTTAATCAAGCTGAGCTCACCTCCAGGTGACAACACTCCCCCAGGACCCTGTCAGCTAGCCCCAAAGGTCACTTACTGGTATTCTCTTTTCCGAAGCCAGTGATCTCACAGTTTGTGCCATCAATAGGATCGCTAGAGTCTGGGGGCAGGCAGATGGTCTGAATGGACCGGGACGGCTGTGCACACTGGCTTGAGTTGGAAATGATCTTCAGCAAGGCTAGGGGAGGGGGAAGACATCACAGGAGAAAGATCACCACCTGGTCAGGTGGTCACCGTCTCTGCCCTCCAAATGCTGAGGGAGCAGCTGTCTATCCCTAGGTCAGTTAGGGTCAGAGGTCATCCTGGGAGGTGTGTTGGTAGGATGAAACCAGCCTCCCCTGTACCATGCCTCATGGGCTTCAGTCCTGCTGCTGACAAGGCTTGGACAGCCAGGGCTAGTGCATACGGCTGTACAAGGTTTTTTCCTACAAAAGCCCTGGCTGAGGTAGCCGGGCTGAAATCCAGCCCAATGCTCTCTCAAAGGTCTGTATCCTTGGACAGACAGAGCCTGCATCTAACAAAGGAAGGGTCAACCCGGGCCAACCATCTGCCCACAGGGCCCCTGCCACCCAGAGAAGGCTACCAATTTGAAAATTCAGGGACTTTACAGGGGAGCACTAAGCCCCTCATATATGTGTGTCACTCCCGGAACCCATCCCCACTTCCCTCTTTGTTGTGTAAAGTAGGGTCTTCAAGTTCCCCTCCAACAACAACCCCACTCCCACTTGAGTGTCTTTGAGCCCCTCCTCTCCTGGCCATCATGGTGCCGGCCGATAAGGGTTTTCCACTCACCTATGTCATTGTGGTGAGCAAGTGTGTCGTCAGAGCTATAGCCCTCGTGCAAGATGAGTTTTTGCACCTTAAATTTCATCTCCCCAGGTGTTTCGGATTTCAGATGTGACCGACCCAGGTAGACAATGTAGCTCTCCTTCTTTGGGTCACCACTGTGGGAAGGGAGACCTGTCAGACAGTCTGATCTCATGAGACCCTGTCACTTCCTCCTCCCCACCACAGTGACCTCAGAGCATGACTGGTCCCCAAGGCTAGGGGCTGCATGGAAGGGCTGACAGGATAGAATTAAAGTGGAATCCTTTTCTGGGAAGTTAAAAAGGAGGTGTTTGGGGCAGGAGGGTCAGGGAGAAGAGACAGAGGGACATACGTGAAGCAGTGTGTGGCACTGGCCACCCAGCAAGGACTGATGAGGCTGCCACCGCACAGGTAGGTCACAGAGCCTCCACGGTGCTGCTTATAGATGGCTGCAAACCAAGGCTGGTTCTCAATGTTGGTGTATTCTCCCCCGACAATCTTGAAGCGGGGCCTCAGAGCCTTCTGGCCACACTGAAACTCTCTTCCAGTTGGAGAATAAGTACCTTTTCCTGGAAGAGAAAGAGAGGGATGTCTTAGGAAGATAGGTAGGATAAAGTGTCCCTCTCCTCATCCTCTGACCTCCTGGTTTTGGGGACCGGAGAGGCCTCCGTCCTCACCCCTCCTCTGATGGAATAAGAGGACTTAGGAGTTTGTCCCCTTTCACCAACCATCATAAACAGGTCAGTGACACTCACCAGAAGAGCAGTTTGGCACCAGGCACTGTTGCATAAGCTGCTTTAGGCCAACCTGCACATAACACCAGGGACTCCTCTGGTTGTCTGGGTTCCTGGCAGCAAAGAGGGAAGAGGAATGTCATTTCAACACAGAGCATCTTTCCTGCATCCTCCCCTCCAAGAAAAAGGCAGCCAGAGGCCTTGCCTTCCTCCTGTTATGGCCAGCACTCTGGGAGCTGGAGGGACTGTGAGGCCACGGGGAAAGTCCTCACTGCCCCCACCTCACCTGCAGTAATTGTGTTTCCCCAGGCCCAGCTGAAGAGCATCAGGTCTCTGGGCATGGTACTTTTTCTGAAGGACATTGACAGAGTTCCAGGCCAGGCAGGGCCGGTCCCTGATGTCAGTGTTGGCCTTCCCTCGGTAAGAGTGACCGTTTCCCTGATAGCAGGTGTTCGATGTATCTATGGAAAGATGTGAGGATGAGAGAATATCAGAAAGAGGAGAAAGTTCAGGCAGACATTTTAGAGAAGCTGCCAGGCCTTGCATGTCTGCAGGCCCGGCAGAAGACACTGGAAAGGGCCTCCTTCTATCCTTTGTGCAGCCGCAGCTTCACCAGACAATGTGTGTTTATGTGTTTGACTATGTATATCATATCGCATAGGGATGGTGCCCCCCACTCCACCTCCAGTTCCTAACCCCTACATGCCCTCGCTTCCCACTCATCTCTCCCTGCCCCCAAATCTCTGGTGCCCCCTCCTCCCAGTTAGAGCCGGGATCCCCATACCTATGTCACAGTGTTCCCCCTGGAATTTCCTTGGGCAGCTGCATCGCTGAATGTTGGAGAAATACTTGTAGGACACGCATGTACCTCCATTCAGACAGCGGCATTTAGCTGAAAAGCACAAAGTTGGGGGTAGGTAAGCAAGGAGCAGGAGAGGAGAAGGTAAGGGAGGGGCCAGCCCTGCATTAGGGACAGGGAAGGGCTGCCTCCTGAGTCTTCTCCAAGATGTCTTTGCAGCCAGATATTGTGCAAGGGGTGGATACTCACATGCACCAGACACTGGATGAGGTTTGTAGCTGCCCTGGAAAAGAGGGGGAGGGGGAAAGTTCACCAAAGGTCCTATGTCCCTGGAGCTCCAGGGTGTGGATAAACTAGCCCCAATCCCAAAACTGGCCCCAATCCCACCCTTCCCTACAGCTCTCTCTCTACTCACTCTGACCACATCTAACTAGCCCTCAAATGGAAGATCATAAGTTTCCAGAGAGGAGAAATGGATTGACTCAAGCAAGCTTCACATATCAAGTGCCAGGAGGCTGTGGCAATTCCAAGGCCTTTTTCCTCCTCTGCCTGCAAATGCGAACTCCCCCCTGGTTCTCAAGGTCTCCACTGCCACACCTGTCTCATTTCTTCCAGGGTCTGGCCTTGCTGGGATGGGACCCAGGGCACTCCAGCTCCCTCTGCAGCCCCCTTCCTTCCCCTGGTGCTATTCGGGGGTCCTGCAAGCCCCCTCCCACCGGTACAGGCCAAAGCAGGGAAGCCTCTCACTTCGCAGTTGCTACCAACAAGGACGCAGAGGAGCAGGCACGCCAGGGGGACTCTCATGGTGGCGAGGCTGGGGTTCTGGACAGCGACCCTGAAAGGGAAGGAGCAGTCAGGGAAAGAGGCGGAGGAGCGAGAAGGCGAACCAGGTGGGTTACTGCAGTTCAGGGCAGACCCTAGGGGTCATCTGCAAGGCGAGCCCGCGGCCGTCTTTCCTCTCTGGGATTCAGGGGTCACTGCACAGCCTGGACCCGCACCCGCAGGGAGAAGCATGAGCACGCGGAGCAGGAACTCGGCACGCAGCCGCTGCCGGGCGGGGGCAGCCGGGGTGGGGGAACGGAAGGCCGGAGGGGTGGGGGCCGCTGGGCATCCGCGCAGCGCTCTTAGCGTGGCCTGCACCCACCCGCACACTCACCGGCAGCTGCTGCGGGAGGGGCGCGGGGAACGCGACCTGGAGGATAGGTTGCTGCCTTGAAACGGCCGGGTTCTGGGGCTCCAGGCTCTCCGCTGTGCTGCAAGCCGGCGGCGCAGGCTGTATATTAGGACCCGCCTAGGCCCTGGCCCCGCCCCGGCCCAGGAGCGCCGGGTCCACCCCCTTTCCTCCGGTTCCCTGGGTAGCGCCGCGACCTGGACCCTGCGTGTTTCCTCATCTATGACTGAGAATGAGGAGCAGCGTGGTCTCCAGCAGAGGGGACCAACGAGGTCTGGACTGAGAGATACAGAGGCGTCTAAATTCCCCGGCCCTCCTCCCATTCACCTGCCCTGGGTCCTTCCCAGCGCAGACCACCCATCCACCTGCACATCCAGTTACGGAGAGGAGAGGCACTCCAGAGACTTTCTCCCCTGTCCAGCTCTGATGCCTCCCCCCAGGCCCCCTAAATCAGCCCTTTTCCAACTTCCCACCCTCGACCCCCAACTGCCTAGGAGAATGAATGAGAACCCTGGGTATAGGGGCGCAGTCCGCAGCTCGCATAGCTGTGAAGTCTTTTTCTCAGCATGAAAATGCACGCGGCACATGCTCGCTGAAAACAAAGACAAAAAACCAGCTAACAGGGGCTGCTTATTTCGGATGCCAGCTCTTCCAAAATCATCAGCACAACCAGTGGATGAGACAAAACTGAGATAAATTGCTTGTCAAGGTAAGGGAGTTTGGTAGTGGTTGGGGAAGGGGGAAAAGCGTGGTAGGAGTTTATTGAAAATTTGCAGTTTGGTTTAAGGGCAGTCTTTGCAAGTGAGGGCTTGATAAGGATTAGATAAGGGTTGTGGAATTGTGAGAACAAAGTCTTAGGGCACAAACTGCTGATGCTTTCTATTCAAGTGTTGATGGGTCTTTCAGGATGTTACTATGATGAACAACTCACTCATTTATTAGCCTGGGCCAGAATATAGTTAGTTAATAAAACCAGTGAAATAGTAAAGCCTTGTTAACTTACAGAGAAAGCTGTAGAGGGGTAGGAAGTTCTGTTTTCACCTCTGAGGAGAGCAGTTGGGGAACTGGAGGACAAGAATGAGAAGATTTATTTTATACTGTTCAAGTTTTTGAAAACATCTTTGTACCATCCATTCCAAGAAGATAATTACAGCTTTTAAATGCATGTTTATTTAGTGTTCTACTTCATTACAGGGCACTGTTTCTAATAAGACAAAATTATTGCTTATCAAATAAGACTGAGCTCCAGTAAGACTGACCATGCATAAAGGATTCAAATGCTCTTCCTGCCCAAGGGCAAGGCGAACAGTTGTGTAACACACGTGCACACGCACACATGCCATATCCCAAGGCCGAGTTGAAGGAGCACAGTAGGGTCTCTGAGGTTCGCTCACCCCGACCCCTCTCCCTTAGTGCTGGGAACCTGGGCCCGGGGTCACTTGGATTCTACACACCAGGACTGTCTCCCTTGATGAGAGGGGAGAGGTCTGAGTCCATGTTATTCACTAGGGGCCCAAGGCCAAACCCAAGGCTTGGTCCTCCTCCCTGCCTAGGCCTAATGTGTTTTGCTGCCTGATAACCCTGGACCTTGAATTTGGGTGCACTTGAGAGGGACAGGAGGAGGAGGGCAGAGAGAGTGCCAGGATGGTAGGAAGGAAGAAAACCTCTTTGTTCTGTTCCAGCCAGAGGGCTCAGATTGCCAGCCTCTGCCTGGGGAAAGTGTAAGTTAACCATCCAGCTTGAGGGAGGCAGGTGACCCATTGCTCTCCAGAGTGAGTTTTTCATGCCTGGCTGATTAGCTGCCAGCCTCTCAGGGGATGGACTGAGTCAGAGGTGCTATAGGTCTCAGAGCCGGCCTCACTACTTCCTCTACAAGACTGTGGCATGCTTTGTTTGGATTTAGAACCCAGTAATTGTAAATAAACGTGATCAAAATGTAAACAGAGGTGTTGCAGCCTTAGGACTTACCCCGAAACTCCTAGGTTAGTTACCAGGAAATTCCCAGCAGACTGTCATGATTCACAGAGCTCCCAGCAGCTCTCATGACTCCGGATTACTTGGCTGGAGGCTGTCATGCTGATTTTGGAGGGTAGGGTGACCTCATTTCCTCCACAACAAAGAGGCTTGCAGACCGTTATGCAGCGTGACACCTCCTCTCCTTCCTCCTTCCCTCTTGTGGCCTCTTCACCTGGTTGAACAATCCTAGAGCCTCCAACTTTTCACAAAGCTGCCTTTCCGCTCTGTGATGTTGGGCGCTCTGTAAAATCTCTGTGTCCATCTTTTGGTGCATGGTCTGTGCTAGTCTTCCAGTTCTCTGAGGGCAGACACCATGTAGATAGACCTTAGCTGTCATTCCCGCCCCCCAGCATTTGTGCATCCCTTGTTCACATAGGTGCTTATTATGAATGAATCAGCAAACAAGTGGGAACAGAGCTTTGGGGCACACTGGACGTTTCCCTCCTCTCTGTCTTTTTTATTTTTCTCTTGCCATAAAAAATAGTACTGGCATTGTTTCTGTCTTGTGCTAAAAAGCACTTTGGTACAACGCATTCCTCTTTAAACTCACAATTGTCTTGTGATATAGTTGGGAATCATTATTCCCATTTTGCAGATGAGGAAAATGAGGTGGAGAGAAGATACATAGTTGGTGAGTAGCAAAGCCAGCACTAGAATCAGGATTTCTGATCCTTGTTCCTGTGCCCTACCCCTTTCTTCCTCCGTAAGAGAGGGGTCTAAGACAGATCCTGTGAAGAGAAAGGCCAGGTGATGTAAGATGTTGCAGCTCAGGGGAGCCCTCCTGCTGGCTCTGGAGCTCTCCTTCCAGAAACAGGCCTCTGAGTTTGGGCTCTGAGATCCTGGAAAGCCCTTGCTGCATGTAATGTGAGTTAGTTGCTTGCCTGAGTTCCAGGAACTAACTTGGTGGTCTAGACTCTCTGAAGTTTCTGTCAAGAGTGAGAGAATAAGGAACTGAATGTGTGTGATTTCATTCTGTTCCTGACTCCCAGAGTATAGGCGTCAGCCCCCTGCCTCTGTGTCTCAGGGGTCCAGACCTCCTGAGTCAGATGTGGAAGTAGAGATGGAGGGGCCGCCTTTCCTGGAGCTGCTTATAAAAGAACAGGCAGATGCCAAGTGTTCAAGGAGGACCAGGATGTCCGAACTTAGCCTTGAGACTGTGTCCAGGAAACTGGGCCCCTGAAGGGCTATTTTCTGACCAGCGTGACCCACAAAGAAGTTCACGTTGAGTCTCAGGATGTATTCCTGGGTTGCTATACCAAGAATGTTCAGCATGGTGCTATAGAGAGACTAGCCTGCGGTCCGCCCTGTCCACGCTGAATGACCTTAGGCAAGATCTCCCCACCCGCAAAAAAGAGAGGCCCGCCCTGCCACAAAAAAGAGAGGCCCGCCCTGCCGGTGCCTCTCTTTGCAGACTGAATGAGATAATGCTTATATGGTGAAAGCATCTCTTCATTCCTTTATTCACTCACTCAATATTTATCATGGACCTACGATGTGCCAGGCACAGTTCTAGATGCTAGAGATAGAAGGATGAACTTTGTAAACCGTAATTCCTACCCCAAGTGCCTGCCTGCCTTGCATACCTGACTATGGCTGTACTGACCCAGAAGACCAGGGCATTCTCTGGAGTCCATTCCAGGATTCCAGTTAAGTGGGGACGCTGTGTCCTTAACAAACAGTTCCCAGCAACTGGCCAACTGCGTGTGCTGCTCGCCCCCACAGCCTCGACTCCTACTCCCTCCTCTCCCTTCTCTATGGCCACAGCTCCTCTCTTTCCCACCTACACCTGGGGCAGACAGACTCCTCTGCAGTTCTTAGACAGAGGCACTGAATGGGGGTCACATAGCTTCCTTGGGTCTGAGGACTCCTTCTTCCTGTGTGTTTAGTGCTGAGGGGGAAGAGGCTGCTCTCACTCACAGGAGGCACTGAAAGCCAGGTTTTGGGCCTGTAACACGATCGGGGAAGCTGCTGAAGCTGCTAGGCCCCCAGCGGCTGTGGAAAGAATGGGGCTGGGGAAGCCACATACTTGCCTCCTTACTCATGGAAAGCAAAGAGCCCAGGGGTTGCACCCTGAGGTTATACTATCTCAGTAGCAATGTGAATGGAGGAACCGAGTTGTTCCCTCCAGCTTTAGCCTGTGCCCTCCTACCCTTTCTGGCCCTTTCTTCCCTCACCATCTCTGACCCACCCAGGCCAGTCAGCTCAGACCCCTGCACGAATATTTTGAGACTTGGCCAAAATTTTCTTTTTCCCTAACCTAAACCCAGTTACTTCCTAAGTCAGGAACTTAATTCCTTAAAGGGATTTGGTCATTAATTTCCAGACCTTTCTGGATTCTGAGTTCCCACCAGGGCCCAAACCTTGGCCCAGGCAGGCCCTAGAACTTCAGCTTAGAGCCCAGGTTATCAGGTAGGATGGCAATGGCTGCTTAAGTGGAAGCCAAAGGAGGAGCCCAGGAACAAAGGACTAGGATGGGAAGCCAGAAACTGGTGGGTTTGCTGGAAACTGCCAAGAAGTCAAGGACGTTTAAGGAAATATGTTCAGCCAGGAGCTAGGACTCTCAAAAAGTTGTTCATAAGAAAACCAACCTAACGTTCATAGCCTACATGATGTATAATTTCACGTGCTCGTGGCTCTCCCAAGCTGGAATCTATCTGCTCCTCTGTCTTCAAAGTAAGTGCAAGCACCTCCCTTTCTATTACACAGCGAGGAAAAGAGAGGGCTAATAAAGGGAAGTGAATCATCTGAGTTCATTCACTGAAAATGATGAGATTCAGAATTCACCGATTTTGAGGAACCTCATGACACATTTCCACCCTCCCTCCTCCTATTCTGAATCCTCACTACTCCCTTCCTGACCACTCTCAATCCCCACCCTCAGTCTCTTTGTCTTTCTACTTCCTACTTCCTACCCACCTGCAGAAAGTGCTTTTCTACTCCAAGGGGTGACTGAAAGCAGTGTGATGAGGCAGCCAGGTCCTGGGGAGAGGTCAGTCTCCTTTCTGAAGGTATTGCAGAACAAAGTAGATGGAAGTCTGTGGGAACCAGGAGCAGGGACACGCAGGGAGCCCCTGAGACAGGTGTGTATGCGGAGTGAGTGGAAGGAACAGTATGTAGGAAATCCAACCAGGAGGCTCCTGGTTACTTTGAGAAAAGTAATGGTGGGGAGTGTGACAGGAATGAAAGAAGAAGAAGTTTGTTCTCTCCAAGGGGATATTATAATCTATTTCTTGTTAAAAACAGATAACAATAGCTGACTTGTATTTGCTTTATATTCATTTTCTTTTTCAAAATTACCAACAACTTTTAAGGAAGATACTATTAATATCACCATTTTATGGGTGAGAAAACTGAGGGTCACAGAGTTTAAGCAGTTTACCTAAGGTCACACTATAGATAAATGGTAGCACTGTGAATCAACCAGACCTCGTTGATTCCCGGGTTTGGAGAACTATCTCTGAGGTAGTATCGTATTCAGTCAGGAAGGCAGGGTACCTCTCTGAATACCTGGGAATCATCCCACTTCTAACTTATGGTGCTTTTTTAAAAAATTTTTATTGTTATTCAATTACAGTTGTATGCCTTTTCTCCCCATCCCTCCACCCCACCCCAGCTGAACCCACCTCCCTCCCCCTCTCCATCCTCCCCCTTGATTTTGTCCATGTGTCCTTTATAGTAGTTCCTGTAATCCCCTCTCCTCACTGTCCCCTCCCCACTCCCCCCTGACCATTGTTAGATTGTTCTTAACTTCAATGTCTCTGGTTATATTTTGTTTCCTTTTTTCTTCTATTGATTATGTTCCTAAGGTAGCCCAGCTATCCAAGTCACATCTGTGTTGGTTGCTGCCTGCCCAGCTCAAGCCAGACTTTGGTAAAAATGGTCTTCCTTTTGCTTAATACAGCCAGCTACACTTGTGTCTGCTGGGTCTAGTCAGAGCAGTGAACATCAGGTCTTCTGCTTGTGTATCTGTGTGGACACCGGGAGCTGTCATTGGCTAGTCGTCCTTCCTCACATTATTCACCCGTATTTATATAATGGGGGATGCCCTAAGGTTCTTCTGTGGAGAAATAAAAATGGCACCTATTTATTGAGCATGTACTTTATTCAGCAGGAATTGGGTAACCATATGCATTATCTCCCTTAATCTTCAATGAGGGAGACGCAATATCATCCCCACTTTATAGATAAGGAGCGGAGACTCTGAGAGGTGAAGGTCACACAGCCAAGTCAATACCTGGCAGGTCCAACCCAGGGTTCCAAATGCTGTGCTGATAATCATGACGATAGTGTTGTCACTTTCCCCCTCCCTGAGGGAAAAAAAAATACCCTCTTGAGTAGGTGCCAGAGTCTGTAGTAAGAAATATTCACTAATGTTATTTTTTCCAGCTTTGTCTGATAAGAATCACCTGGTTTGAAGATTTAAAGGTACGGTATTTCAGGTACTTCTTTGGAAATTCTGATTCAGTACATCCCGGATGGGGTCTAGGATGATTCCTAAGATGTATTCCAGAGGATTCTTACCACTAAACAAGTCCGAGGGGAATTTCAGCCAATGCATACCTAGGGAGTGTTGGTTTATTTTTTCACCTGGGAATGCCCAATGACATTCTAAACTTTCTTTCTACTGGAGCTTCTACTCCACCCCAATCTTTGGGATGGAGGCCAGAGGAGAATGTAGAGGTGGGAAGGGTCCAGGGCTGGAAGGCCAACTGGTAGACAAATTTCCCAGACAGGGATGAATCAAGGAGGGGATGTACACCTGAGAGCCTCGTGCCAACCCAGCCGCCTTGGGGTGAGTTCCTAAAGACGCTGTGCTCCAAAATTTAATTGCTTCAGCACTTTAATACTTGTTCTCTTTTAGATCCTAGTGCTAGTTTCATTTTTAAAATGCCAAATGAATGGCTCATAGAGGGACTTTTCCACAGGGAGACTAAAAGAACTTGGAGAATAAGATAACCCTCTTATTGGCAGTGAATGGCAGTGAATGAAAAATTGGCTTCCCGAGACCTCAGGCAAATTGGGAGAAATTGAGCAGAGGTGAGAACAAAGCAGACCTGAGAATACCTGTACTTACTAGTACCTTTCTATCTGTGACCCTTCCTCGCAGTGCCTGTGCTGGTCCTCTGCCAAGCTTCAAGAAGATCTTCTCAAGCTTCTTATTTTTTCCCTCGGATCTTCTGGTTCCTGAATAGAACTGAATTTCCAGAACATCGTCCCTGTTCCAAGGAGAGTGAACAATGGACCCAGCATCCTGTGGGATGACCATGTTTGCTTTTTTAGTCAAGAGGAAAGCAGCAGTGGCATTGTCCCCATGCAGAGTGTCCTGGACGTATTCAGTCTGTATCACGGCAGTCTGGCCTCTTCCATTTGTAAAGAAATTCTACCCCAAGTTCGAAAAATAAAAGAATTGAGCTCAACTCAAACTGTTAATTTCATTCGATCAACTAAAAGTTCCTTTCAAATACCTAAGGCCTGCCTAGCATTGTGCTAGGCCCTGAGGGCACACAGAGGAACAGACACGATCCCTGCCCTGCAGAAGGTTAAAACCTGGTAAGGAACACAAAAGATATATATATATACATGAAACAATTAAGAAGTCATTAAGTGAGCTAACTACTTTATTTATTTTTTTAAAGATATTATTTATTTATTTTTAGGCGGAGGGGAAGGGAGGGAGAAAGAGAGGGCCTCTATGTAACATCAATGTGTGGTTGCCTCTCATGCATCCCCTCCTGGGGACCTGGCCCGCAACCCAGGCTTGTGTCCTGACTGGGAATCAAACTGGAGACCCTTTGGTTCACAGGCCAGCACTCAATCCACTGAGTCACACCAGGGATGAGCTGGCTACTTTAAAAAAAAAAAAAACAGAAAATAACAAGTGTCGGCAAGGATGTGAAGAATTTGAAATACTTGTGCACTGTTCCTGGGAATGTGGAATGATGCAAACTGCTTATGGAAAATACTACGGTGGTTCCTCAAAATAAAATTAAACATAGAACTATCAAATGACCCAGCAATACCACTACTGCATGTATATCCAAAAGAATCAAAAGCAAGGGCTCAAAGAGATGTTTGCACGCTCACAGCACTATTCACAATAGCCAAGAGGTGGAAGCAACCCAGATATCCACTGACAGATAAATGGCTAAGTGAAATGTGGTCTATACATACAATGGGATATTATTCAGCCTAAAAAAGAAAATCTTGTCACATACTACAACATGGGTGAACCTTGAGGACATTATGCTAAGTGAAATAAGTCCGTCACAAGAAGGCAAATACTGTATGATGCCACATGTATCTTTAGATATAGAGGTACCCAAAGCTCAGTAGTCTCCCTCTTACTCAGGGTTTCACTTCCTGCAGTTTCAGTTACCTGTGGTCAACCATGGTCCAAAAACATTAAATGGAAAATTCCTGAAATAAACCACTCCTAAGGCTTAAATTGCATTCCATTCTGAGTAGCATGACCAAATCTCATGCAGTCCCCCTCTGTCCCACTGTCCCACCTGGGCTGGGAATCATCCCTTTGTGTAGAGTCTCCACACTGGATATGCTACCCGCCCATTAGTCACGTAGTAGCCGTCTTGGTTATCAGATTGATTGTCAAAGTATCACAGTGCTGTGTTCAAGTAACCCTTATGGTCAGGTCAGTAGTAGCTTAACTTCACCTTACAAGGCCTATGCATTCGCCTCACTTTATCCCGTCAGGCGGACATTGTATCATCTCACATCATCAATCACAAGAAGAAGAAGAGGGAGTAGAGTACAGTAAGATATTTTGGGCTTGGGCTGGAGGGACTTGGGGGGAGGGGTGGGATCAATAAACTCCTGGGGCTGGGTGTAGTAGTGGGGGTGAGACGTAGAATGAGACGATACCAGAAAGGAAGAGGCAATGCAGAGGAAGACATTAGGACTGCTACAGCTGTCTTTGTTCCCGTTCTGTGGGAGCTTTTGTTTTCCCAAATACTCGGGGTCATATGTTTTGCTTTACAAAGAGCCTTAGGAAGTTCTAGTAAAGGGATGAGCCATGAAATCCACATTTGAAGGCCAATAGTCTCAGGGAGTCGAGTGGGAAGACTGAGGGTGGAGAGCCCCACTGCCCAATCCCAGTGGCACCTGTCAAGTACAAAGGCCCTATCTCTGAGCTTGAGGGAGAGCTTTTTCTTGAGGAAGAGGTGACTGCCCATGGTGAGGGCTGTGGTTTTAGGAGTCAGAGAATGGAGGCCCATTCCCTGTTTGGTTGCTGACTCCATCTGTGAACCTTGGTGAGTCACTTCCCTCCCTCGGCCTTCATTTTCTCTTTTGTGGAATGCAGAAGGACGTTTTTTCCACCTGCTTTTGCAGAAGACAGAAGTGGCTGAAGAAAAAGAAATTTACATCAGGCACCCTTAAGCGAAGGGGTGAGGCTTGGGCTGAAGCAAAGCCCAGGATGTCTGAAGACACGGGGGCCAGGTTTGACGCACCCTGCTCTTGACATCAGACGTCCACAGAGAGGACGTAAGTACTAAACAAGATAAACAAATGTTGCCCCAGAGAGTCTGGGTTCTGGGAATATGAACAGGGAATCCTGACCAAAATTCCAGGTCTCCGAATTTCCCCCATGGAGTCATGAGGCCCAGGCAAGGGGTGAATCACCCACCCAGGATCTGTGCTAGAGACCTAAACCACGGAATCCAGCCTCGGCAAAGGAAAGGGCTGAGAGCAGCCTGATTCAAGCAGCTTGGGGGTTGTAGCTAAAATATAAGCTGCTCCCTTGGGTCCTGATGACACCAAGAACCAATTTAGCCCAAGGCTCTGGATGCAGTTCTCATCCTGAGGTCAGTGGCAGGTCAGAGCCATAAAGTCGGTCATCTCTGGTCTGGAAGACTGCATGGAAAAAGGAGCTCAGAAGATTGTTGATCTAAAGAAATTGAATTAATGTTCTTCCCAGAGTCTGTATTATTTTTTGGTCCAATTCTCCAAAAGCAAAAGGCGGGGGACAGTGGGCGGGAGAAGGGGGGGAAGCAGCTCTTCAGAGCCTGAAGGAGAGAGGAAGAAGGAGAAGGAAGGATGTTGGCTGCTGATCAGCAATGACGGTTCCTCTGCCACAGGGAAATGCCAATCCTCAGGGCCAGGGGGGAGTAGGCCCTAGAAATCTGGAGCACTTGACTGGAGAACAAGCACTGTGTTCACATGCCACTTCACACCTATGAGGATGGTTATTATCAAAGAAGTGGAAAATAACAAGTATTGGTGAGGACGTGGAGAAATTGGAACCCTGTGCATTGCCTGCTGGTGGAAACGGAAAATGGTTCAGCCACTGTGAACGAGAGTTTGGCAAGTCCTCAAAAGTAAATAGAACTAACATATGATCAAGCAATTCCACTCCTAGAAACATACCCAAAACAACTGAAAGCGGAGACTCAGACAGGTATTTGTACACCTGTGTGCACACAGGTGTTATTCACATAGCCAAGAGGAGAAGCAACCCAACTGTCCATCAACAGAAGAATGGATAAACAAAATGTGGCATAAGCATGCAATGAATTATCATTCAGACCTAAAAAGGAATGAAATTCTGATACATGCTCCAACATGGATGGACCTTGAAAACATTATGTTTAGTAAAATAAACCACACATGAAACGTCACATTATGTGAACTTTTCATGATTCCACTTAAATGAGGTACCTAAAATAGGCAAATTCATACAGAGAAAAAGTAGAACAGAGGGGTTACCAGGTGTTGAGGGGAAGGAGTTGGGGAGGTATTGTTTAATGGGTACAGAGTTTCTGTTTGGAATGATGAAGAAGTTCTGGAAATGGGACCTGGCTGGGTAGCTCTGTTGGTTAGAGCACTGTCCAGATACGCCAAGGTTGCGGGTTCAATCCCCTGTCAGGGAACGTACAAGAAGCAGCCAATGAATGCATGAATAAGTGCAACAACAAATCTCTCTCTCTGTCTCTCTTTCTCACTCTGGAAAATCAATCAATAATTTTTTTTTTTAAAGAAAACATTCTAGAAATGAATAGTGGTAATGGTTGCATAACAATGTAACTGTACTTAATGCCACGGAACTGTACGCTTAAAATGGATAAAAGATAGACTTTATATATTTTATTTTTCCACAATAAAAAAATATTTTTGATGGTTAAAAGTGGTAAATGTTATGTTATATATATTTTACCAAAAAAAAAAAATTGCCAAAAATGGGGTGGGGGGGCAGGGATCTACCAGGCACTGGGATGAGAAACACAGGACATGAGAAGGCGGCAGCAAAGATATTCAAGGTCATGAGCTGGGATGGGGATGGGGACTGGGAAGGAGACAAAGACACCCGTCCGTGAAGGAAAAGGATAGTACGGGAGGCAGAGATGAAAGACAGAGAAGTTGAGACCAAAATAGGGCTCTGTTAGGGGTAGGGCTACATATGAAGAAAGAAATGAGTATTGGAGGGTCTTGTCTTTCAAAATAAGTCTAAAGTCTTTGGCAGGCGCATGGGTTTCCATGTCTGATTGCGGCAGGGCTTCTGGTGAGCGCTTCTGGGACCTACAGCCACTCCACAGTGGTCAGCTGGCAGTTGTTCTCTGAGGCTTCCTGTCTCATTTTAGAGCTGACAGACACCACAGTGAGTCAGTCCTACCAAAGACTGACTAATTTTTGACCCAGTTTTGATAATCCAGCACAATACCCTGGTATTTGGCACTACAGTGCAAAAGGTATAATGGGAGCATGGTTGCAAGACTGAGGCTCCCAGCTCCTTCCTGTCACCATCCCATTTCTTCGTAAAGGTTCGAGTGAACTGCATTTAAAGTCAGAGAGACTTGGGTTCAAATTCTGGCTTGCCTCGTACAAGTTGTGTGACGTTGGGCAAGTTACTTAACCTCTATAAGCCATGGTTTCCTCACTTGTAAAATGGGGCTCCAGAGCTCTGCAGCCTTTGTGGGGGATTAGATGAGATAATGTATCAAACACCTCCTAGCATTTTTGCTTGTCACAAAGAAATTGCCCAGTAAGTCAAGCCTGTTATTATCACGACTATTATTAGTATCCTGAGATGTTTGATTATCTAGGACCACTTTGCCACAAGGGCAATGGGGACCTAAATCTGATCTGGGCTCCCCAATTTACTAGCGGTGTGACCTTGAGCATTTTTCCTTTTTCTTTCTTTCTTTAGAGAGAGGGGAAAGGAGGGAGAGAAAGAGGGAGAAAAACATCCATTGGTTGCCTCCCGTACTTGCCCCAAACCTGCATCCCAGGCTTGTGCCCTGACTGGGATTCAATCTGGTGACTTTTGCTTTGCAGGACGACGCCCCACCAAGCCAACCAGTCGGGGGGAGCTTTTTCCCCACTGAGTCTCAGTTCTGTCATTTGTAAAATGGGGACAATTACATAGAGTTGTAAATGTCAAATAGAATAGTGTGTATAAAAGATTTATAAACAACAACAGAAGTACAAGATGTATAATGTAGTTAAGATCAGAAGCGCGGATGTATCTGGGCCAAGGTTAGAGTCGCCCTGGGAATCGAGGTTGGGATGGGCTCCAGGGTTGTAAAAACAGTTGTGATCGAGATCGGGGCTGGCATTGGGGTCAAGGCGATGTTTGGGGCCAGGAGAGGGAGTCATGAGCAGGGACATGGTAGGGGTTGGCTGGGGGCTTTGGCTTGGGCTAGGAATCCAGCAGGGTGTTGTGCACTGTCTGAGCCCTGAGGGGTACAGCAGTCCTGTGCGGTGACTCACAGCGCAGTGATGCACTGCCTGGCGTGAGGCTCTAATCCAGCGATCTTGCTTTGGGAGAAAGTAGAACGGAATACTTAACAAATCCTGAGAGACCTGTAGAAGTGCAGGCCTTTAGGGAGACAGTCCAATCGCAGCAGTTTAACCACCTCGCTTCCTTCATCCTTCTCCCCCCAGCCTGGTAGGGAGCTAAGCCACCTTAGGTATCAGCCTCTCTCCAGTTGCATCCTGCACAGCGCGGCTTCTCACAGCTCTCACAGTCCTTCCTCCATCCTCCATCTGCCACCCGCCGTCTTTCATCATCCATTCAACGAAGGTTTATTGAGTACTTACTAGTAAGTACTTTGCTAGATCCTTTTGCTAGGATTCGGCAAAGACGAGGCAGGCCTACTGTCTGTCCTCTGGGAGCTTCAGTCTAGAAGGACAGACAGACAATGCAGCAGATTTCTGTGTATTTATAGGGGTAGTAGTAGATTCTAATATCAGTTCAGGGGCAAAGATTACAAAATTATTCTTGAAAACCCCTTAAGTTACCGGACCTTGGCATTTAGAAGCTCAAAGGCCAAGAAATAACATTGATTTCTCTTTGTACTTTGGGTGTGATCATGAGGCAGTAGATATTGAGATCAGGCTTTGAATGGTGGAATGCAACTTTAAATAAAGAAATTTCTTTGTTTCTTGGTCTTTTAGCTGCGTGTGTATAATTGGGTTTTGCACTAAGTTAACTGCATTAATTCTGGGAGTCCAGTGTAAATACAATTACACCAATATGTTTCCAATTATTGTAAATACATTAAGGAGGAAAACAGTGAGAAAATATGTAGTGAAGGGACATAACCAGTTAGGGGTGACAGAGAGACTGATATGAAAGGCTTCACTGAGGAGGCTACATTTAAGTTGAGTACTAAAGGCTGAATATAGGTAGCCTGTTATAAAGGGGGAAAAGAACTTTCCAGACAGAGGAATTGACATGAGGCAAAAAGGAGCTCAGTGGATCTCAGGAACTAAAAGCCGATCAGGTTGGAGATGTTGAAGAGATAATCAAGGGCCTCCCAAGTCGGTCCTCAAAGTGAGGACCTCTTCCACATGTTCTGACGCCTCCTGTATAACAACTCGGGGGTAAGGTGGTCTGAGACTCAGGGAGTTAAATATTTCAGAGTACAGGGCTAGAGAAACAGAAATAATTGTTCCACATGTTTTGGAATCACTGGGCTAGCTGCCCAGTAGGATGCAAAGAATAAGAAACAAGTTATTGGAAAGAGAGGAGGGGGATTCATAGTGGTAGTGGAGTAGCCTATGCATAGGCATGAACCAAGTGTTACAGATGCAAAGGCTAAGAAGGTAATATAAAGAGCAGAGCAGGCTGAGTGCAGGACAATAGGGAGGAGTAGGGACTGTGGCAGACTGGAGAGCTCTTACTTGTTTAAAGGGGCAACTGCTACTCAACTCCTGGTAACTGTTAGCAAGTGGGAATTGAGGACCAGTTTGCTAGATCTTCCATATTGCAGCAGATGCTCTCAGTTCCAGCTCCCTCTGGCCTTTGGAGCCTACTTTTTCCTACTGTACAATAAGCTAGATATTCCCCCAGGAATTAACACCACCATTACCCCTACTGTCCCACCTTGTGGAAGCTCCCAGACAATGACTGATGGGTTTGGTGCATAAATATGCCAGTGCCTTTGCCTCTCAGGCAAGATAGCTTTGAGACATGCATACTTCACTGCTTCCCCAAGGTCCCCAGGAGAATTAAACTCCACATGCCCATATGGTAACTAACTACCTTGACAGTTTGCCCTTATTGGCCTCCACCCTTCTCCCTGTCCACTTCCCCACTCCCTAACTGGTGCTTCCTAGGATCACCCACCAAATAAACTACATGCATCTGAAGCCTGTCTCAGGGTCTGCTTCTGAGAAACCAACATAAGGACAGAAAATGTTAATAAAGATTTGAAAGCTAGATTACTTTATGTTGAAACTTTGCAATTCAAGGGGTGTATGTCAATAGAAACAGGTTTGAAGGCTGGATTAGACCAACAGACCATCAGTTTATTTGGTAGTGATGTAAATTAAGACTTTATCAGTCTTTCTCATAGGAATCAACCAGGAAAGGAACACGTTTGCTAATGAAAAATGTCTAAGAAAGATTTGGATGAGAAAGTCCTAAAGAGGGAGGAGACTCGTGTCGCGTGGAAGCGACTGCTTGAAACACGGAATTTGAGAGCTGCTGAACAGCGATGAATGCTGCTGCTCGAATGGTCACTCCTACTCATGGCTCACCGCTCCCACCAGGGTAAGTCATGTTGGGAAGTCTCAGAACCAGACAGGCCCAGCAGCCACCCACACCAAACTGGTTCTGCAGCAAGAGACAAGCCAGGACCTGCTGGCTGCAGGGTCCTTAGAATCAGACTCACCTGATCCCCAGTCCACAACCCTCCCTGGGGCCATGACACAGCTACTGTTCTGGATGATCTTATCTCAGCTTGCCTGGCCTGTTGGTGCAAGGAAAGGTCCTAAGAGTGAGGAGCTGGTAGGGAGAACTGTAAGCCCCCCTCCCACACCTCTAGCCAAGCCAGCTTTCTAGGTAGTCATCCAATTCAGCCACCCAAAGTGCTGACAGGAGGCACTGTCATCCCGGTGCTGCAGAGGGGAAGACATGCCAGGCCCTGGAGGATGGAGGGCTGCACCTGGCTGGGATGCCCAGACAGGCCCACAGGTGACAGGCAGCACCTTATGCCCCAAGCTTTCTCTCCAGCAGTGTTTGCCCAGCCTGTGCTATTTTAGGTTCCTTTGTCATCACTGCAGGCAAACTGGACTGGAGGAGTCTGATTAGAAGGGAAAGAACCGGTTTTACAGAGCTGAGCTGTTGGGAACTGCTTCCCTGAGTTGGCAGCGTAGTGCCGGGCAGAAGGGCCTGGTGTCCGTGCCTCTGAGGCTCAGGACTGAGTTAGGATGCTAGCATTGGCTTCAGAGCAACATGTCAGACAAAAGAGACAAAGAGAAGGACTTTGAGGTTCAGGGGCCAGCAGCTATAATTCTCAGGAATACACATGACAGTAATAGTACCTTATTATAAATGTGCTTTATAGTGTATGATACCTCCATAGACATGATCTCATTTGATCCTTACCGCAGTCCTATCAGGCAGGCAGGTATTATTCATACCACCTTAAATATAAGGAGTCTAGGATACACCAGAGTAAGTGACTTGCCCAAGGTCACAATCTTAAGAGAGTGACAATTGCAGAGCCTGAATCAGTTGCAGACGGGGGGGTTGGAAACCTAGACTTGCACATCTAGAAGTCTTTGTTGGAGCAGGGGGACTCAGGGAGAGGGGGGGAGCCTTGGCCTTCTCCTGGTGGCTACCTGAAACTTGGGGCTTCATGAGCCGGTGGCTGAGGAATGCCCCAGCCACAGACCCACAGTGGGCAATCAGGGCAATCAGGGCAGCTCCATCTCCTCTCTTAGTTAGTGGGTGTGAAGGGTTTTTCTATTCCCCTCATTCCGCCCCCTGAGTCAGCTCTCTGGCATTGCCCTGGCATGTCCTGGGCCCCACGCCCAGGCAGTGAGGAGGTGCTGGCAGATTGCCAGGGGAATGCTGCTGTGTTAACTCAAGCCAAGTCCTGGTTAAGACCCCCTTCCCAGGGGCAGCCCAACAATGACTGCATTGGGAGCTGTGACTTGTAGGCACAGGTGAGTCTCCCTCACCCCTTGGGCTTCCTGGCATAGGTGGCATTGGGCTCAGGCCTTTACCTCAGGGATGCAGCCCCGGAGGGGATTCAGGGACCAAATACATTTTATAGACTAGCTGAGCCAGGCTCCCACCCCAGGGCCCTGCTTGGGTTTCTGGTCACATCCAAATAGCTGGGGAGGGAGTAGCTTTTGGACAGAAAAGGAGAAAAGAGAGCCAAGACTCCAGCCTGAAGCTACCTCAGCTGTTTCTGGGGCTCTGACTCAGAAGCTGCTTCTCAGGAATGTTGAGCACATGGGCCTCTGAGCCTCTTGTCCAGGCACAGGGGAATAAACAGCTGGGTCACGGCAAGTGTCTTACCCTCCTCTCTCTTGTCTGAAAATACCTCTTCCAGAGAAACCCCAGGGGGCAGATCAAAGGCTCATCCGGGAAGGCCCCCCCTCCTCTCCTCCAGGAAGAAAACCTTCCCAGACCTCCTCAGCCCCCAGGGATCCACCCCAGAAATGACGGTCTGCAACAGCCCATTTGCACTTATCAAAATGCTGCATTTCTTGCGTGTCTACCTGTCTGTCTCTACCCCTCTCTAGTCATTTTATCTCCCCAACTCTGTTGTAACTTCCTTGACCTCATGTTTCTGGATTAAAAAAAGAAAAAGGGGGGTGCCTTGAATGTAAAATTTAATAAATACATTGACTGACTGATAAGCTGTGGAAAAGGGGCAAAGAAAAGAACAAGGCAAAGAGAAACAGCAAGAAAGCCAGCAGCTTGAGTCACACTCCTTAATCTGGGCAATCTGCTTCCCTTCCCAGCAAGGCTCCCGGACCACGGGGAGAAAGGAGAGCAGAGAAGCTGAGGCGAGGTGGCCTGGTGCTTCCTTGCTGCCAGCACCCACCCGGGAATCCTTCCATCTCAGAGAGCAAGCAGGGGGCTCTGCAGTGATTCTCCGAGTGTGGGCAAAGCTCTTTTTTCTGCCTCTCATCTTTATTTCATTCCTCTAAAGCAGGTAGATATCCTATGGGATAATCCCAGTAAAATGGGGCCGGAGGAGAACTAACCCTGGAACAGAAATCATGTCAGCAGCTTAACACAAATACGAAAATTTTTGATTAATTGTCTGTATACTTTCCTAGATCATAAGAGCTGAGAAGGCGGAAACAGAGTCTGTCTTGTTCACTGAGTTCGTCTCAGAGTTTAACACACTACAGGGTACACAGTAGGGTGTACCATCAGCAACTTTTATTCTGGAGCTGACTCATCCTAGGTCCGGGAGCCTGGTGATCTATTGGAAGAGACTGAAGCCACAGATACTGGTAGGCTCTTCCTGGGGCCTTAGGTTCTAGGACAGACGCGGTGCTGGAAATGACTCGGGGTGGGGCCAGTTGAGTAATCCACAACCCTGTTGGCTCTCTAAAACCGGACCTACTGCGGCCTCTAGTGGACAAGCAGAATCACTGCCCTTTTGAGGTGGAGGTCCAGCTTCCTCACCTCTTTGCCCCAAGGATCTCCAACCTTGGGTTCATGGTCTAACGAATACAAGATGGCACCCCCAGCAGGATAACGGAGCATATAGAATGACAGAGCAGACATCCAACAGACCAACCCATTAAAAAGCAGAGTACAGTACACAGTACTCTGATGAAAGCTATGAGGAGAGGGGAAGGGGAGATATAAGCGTAAGATGAGGGCTCTGCCCTTAAGAAACATATGATCTAATTGAGAAGGCAAAACTAAATTAAGAAAAAAAAATCAAATAGCAAGCCTGTCATTAGGTGCCAAACATAGCAAGAGTTGAGGTCAGTGGATCAACACAACTTCTCCGTGCCTCAGTTTTCTCATCTGTAAAACGGGGCTTATAACTTTTACCTTGCAGGCCCTGGCTGGGTAGCTCGGTTGGTTAGAGCATCATCCTGAGATGCCAAGGTTGCAGGTTTGATCTCTGGTTGGGGCACACACAAGAAGCAACCAATGAATGCATAAATAAGTGGAACAACCAATTGATGTTTCTTTCTCTCCCCCCACCCTTCCTCTCTCTCTTTCTAAAAATCCATAAATAAAAAAACTCTTTTTTAAGATTTTAATTTATTTTTAGAGAGAATGGAAGGGAGGGAGAAAGAGAGGGAGAGTAACATCAGTGTGCGAGAGATACATCAATCGGTTGCCTCTTGCACACCCCCAGCCGGGGACCTGACCCGCAACCCAGGCATGTGTCCTGACTGGGAAATTGAACCAGTGACCTTTAGGTTCACAGGCCGGCAGTCAATCCACTGAGCCAAACCAGCCAAGTCAAAAAATTATTTTAATTTTACATTGCAGAGTTATGTAAAGATTAAAGTAAGATAATAGCGAGAAAGTATACCATTATTGTTGCTATTCTTCAGGAAATCTCTGTTCACCATTTAACAATTTAGAAAGACCATTCCCTGGCTGGTGTGACTCAGTGGACTGAGCAACAGCCTCTGAACGGAAAGGTCATCAGTTTTATTCAAGGTCAGGGCACATGCCTGGGTTGCCGGCCAGGTCCCATGCTGGGGGTGTATAAAAGACAACCAACTGATGTTTCTCCCACACATCAATGTTTCTCTCCCTCTCTTTCTTTCTCCCTTTCCCTCTCACTGAAAATAAATAAATAAAATCTTTTTTAAAAAATTGAGAAAGAATATTTGAGGAAGAGAAAAAAATTCACACTAAAAGCACTATCAGAGACAAGAACTGTTAATCTTACAATGTACATTCTTAAGCATGTTGAGCATGTCTGCAGAAGCAGGGCATTCTGGGAGTGGTGCAAAATCACAAGATTGACTAGAATTACAGAGAATCTAGAAGTTATACATGGACATTCATACTTAATTCTGAAAGAAACAGCATTACAGCAAAGTTGTGACCTACTAAAAGTGACTTATTTCCTGTAGATCTCTGCCTATATGTTCCCCTTGCAGAGGAGTCTTCCCTAACCACCCTATATTTTTTCTTTTACATTTTTTTCAAAGATTTTATTTATTTTTTAGAGGGGGAAAGGAGAGGGAAAGAGAGGGAGAGAAACATCAATGTGTGGTTGCCTCTCACACGCCCCCTACTGGGGACCTGATCTGCGACCCAAGCCTGTGCCCTGACTGGGAATCAAATTGGCAACCCTTTGATTTGCAGGTCAGCACTCAACCACTGAACCACACCAGCCAGGGCCCGGACCACCCTATATTAAATAGCGCCTCTATCCCATTTTCCTGTTTTAATATTCTTCATAGCACTTATCACCAACTCATAGATTAAATATTTGTTTGTTTATAGTTTGTCCCTCTCAAGAGAAGGTAGCTTCTTGAGGGGCAAGCTCAGCATTTGTTTTTGCCCATTGCTCTTCCCCAGCACTGAGACAGTGCCCTGAAAAGAACCTGAAAAGAATGGAAATTCAATTAAGAGGGGGTGCGGGGAGGGAGGGAGAGAGGGAGGAAGGAAGGAAGAAAGGAGGAAATGGAGTTGACAAAGTTAGGAGGGCTACTGTAGTAACTCTGGAGGGTAAGGTAGGCCTAGTCTAGAATGGTGGAAGGGAAATGCGAAAGATGGAATGAATACAAAGACACTTAAAGGAGAAAATATACTGGTGTTGGTTCCTAATGATATACAAGATGATAGTAATAACAACTTATTGAGCATAAGTCATTGAACCATTCGCCTTTAAATATTATCATTAAATTATTATAACGGCCCTATAGTGAAAGTTAAGGCATCTCTATTTTACCACTGAAGAACATGAAGCTCAGGGAGTTTAAGTAACTTCCCCAAGGTTACACAACTAGTAAGTGGCAGAATTAAAACCCAGCTCTGGCCCCTAAGTGAGATAAGGGATGAGTCAAAGGTGATTCCAAGAGTCTGAACCTAGATCATTGGCACGATAATCATGTCACTGTCAGAGCCAAAAGAAATGGAGAAAAAAACCAGTCAAGGATGACTTGAGGAATAATTACAATAATTAATATTAGCCCTGGCCAGGTAGCTCAGCTGGTTAGAGCATTGACCAAATGCACCAAGGTTGTGGGTTGGATCCCCCGACTCAGGGCACGTATAAGAGGCAACCAATGAATGCGTAGGTAGGTGGAGCAATAAGTTGATCCCTTTCTCTCTCTCTCTCTCTTCCCCTCTCTCCTTCTGTCTCTCTCTCTCAAAATCAATTAAAAATAAATAAAATTTCTATCAGTTTAAAAATAATAATAATTAATATTTATTGAGCCATGACTATGAAAGGCACTGTTTTACTCTTCTCATGTACTAATAATTTACTTTTCATAAAACCCTGTGAGGTGAGTACTATCATTATCCCCATTTTGTCGATGAGGAAACTGAGGCACTGAGAAGTAATGAAACTTGCAGGATCCCACAGTTAGTTACAGGCAGAGCCAGGATTTGGCTTCAGGGTTCTTAACTGCCATGTTATACTGCTTCTCAATTTGATTACTTTGGATTTGGATCATGTTGAATTTGAGGGGACAGCAGGACATTCAAGTGGGAATATCTGGTAGATAATATGTTTAGCTCAGGTCTGAAATCTAACAGCCTCTGGACCTGCTTGGGAAACCAGAAAGGTGGACGTTGGTCCTTCTGAGGCCCATTTCTGCCTGGCCTACAAGCCCACCCACAGTCAGAAAGTATCGACTTCCGGATGGTCCCCGGCTTCACGTCCTGTTTCTCCCCGCTCCGTCCCCTCCCCTCCCACGCTCCTCACCACTCAGTTTTCCAAACACCTGCCAAGTCCTCAGTGTTTCAGGGCCTGATTCACGCTCTCTTCTTCACTAGCAGTGCCTTACCTTACCTGCACCTCCCTCTGCCAGCATCCTTCCCCTCCTCACATCTCCTCCACGGAGTCTTTTCTGATTGTTCCAACCTACCTGATTCCTCTCCCTTTACAATTCCCATAGTACTTTGTTTTACCTTCCATGAATTTACTGCGTACTGTGGGGGAGAAAGAAGCTCTCCCCTACCCTCAAGATTCTTTCTACTGATCTAGTAATTAAATTAAAAAAAGACATTAACAAGAGATAATAACCAAATTGAATTACATGTATACATTTGGAAACCCCACACACCTGGGTCAGAGACCCACACACACGCAGGGACAGAAAGTTAAAATGAGTTACATATGACATTCTGAGCTAGGGAGGAGTGAGGTAAGGTGCCCTGGAGCTTCATAAGGTCATTGCAGGAGGCAGATGTTCAGATGTTCAGTATTTAGAAGTTTGTCTATCTTATAAAAACATCAAAAAAGGTTATCTCTCATAATCTCTCATGACGAGCAAGGCCCATCATAAGAGGTAGGGGCAGAAGTGTCTCTTGAGCCCGCAGGGTCTCAGTTGCCTTTACTTCAAATAGTCCGCATACCACAGAGGCACATCTTGGGACAAACCATTCTGAGCTCCTGTAGTGCCTACTATACCAAGAACTTTAGGCACTGAGGATACCAGCATGAACACACACAGACACTGACCCTAACCTCATGGGCAGTGCTTTGAAGAACTGGTAGATGGCACTTTCAGGGCTGTCATTACAAGGATTTGGCCTGGTCAAGATTCCAGGGCCCCATACCATGGGAAAGTGATACCCGAGCAGAGAACTGGAGGATAAGCAGAGGGCAGGGAAGTATGATTCAAGTAGCCATTTGTACGAAGATCCAGAGGTTGACTCTGCTACTAATCTTTTGTCTTGTATCATTGATTTATTTTCAGGCTTATCCTCTTGCTCCCAGTGAGTAAAGCTCCTTTAAAACAGGACCTATTTCTGGCCCATCTTTCTTCCCCCTATGGGAGTTAGGACTGAAGCTTACCTAGAGCAGGGAGATTGTTGTCTAAAGGGGCAGTTAGCTGTTTCTGTAGAATCCCTCAGCACACCACCCCCAGGACCCCTGGAGCTCTGAGAAGTCATCCTGAGCCCATGTCCACTACCTGCCTTTGTGGTAGCCAAGGGACAGCATCATGTGCAGCTCCGGGTCCACATTTGTGTCTGCCCTTGATAAAGGGACCTTCTGGCATTGAGCTGGGGATCAGGTCACATGCGTTTAAGCAGCCTGTCCTTGTGGACTCCCTGCTTGGGACCTAGAGTTTGGAAGGAGCACTAGTGGCTGCTCCAGGATAATGGGTTTTACTAGGGCCTCTAGGTCCTCTTCTTCTTCCCGCCATGCCCACTCTGCTCCTACCACACCAGCCCTCTTTCCACCCCTTATATATACTGTGACTATTTTCGTTTCAGGCCTTTGCGGCTGTTCTTTCCACCAGAAATGCTTTTTGTTCCAGATCTGCAAATGACTACCTCCTTATCATCATTTAGATCTCCCTTAAAAGTCACTATCTGAAAGCAGCCCTGTTTGAGAACTTCAGTTCAAGAAATTCTCTATTTCTTGCACTGGCTGGTGTGGCTCAGTGGATTGAGTGCCAGCTTGCAAACCGAAAGGTTGCCAGTTCAATTCCCAGTCAGGGCACAAGGCTAGGTTGTGGGCCAGGTCCCCAGTAGGGGATGTGTGAGAGGTAACCACACATTGATGTTTCTCTCCCTCTCTTTCTCCCTCCCTTCCCCGTCTCTAAAAATAAATACATAAGAATCTTTAAAAAATAAATGAAATTCTCTATTCCCACCTCCCTCCCTTACTCTCTATCCCATTGCTTTATTTTATTTTCTTACTCCAGGCTAAAGTGACCTCTCTCTAGGTCCATGCCTGCCTGCCTACAAGAATGTAAGTTCTGAGGGCAGGAGTTTTATTGAATTGTTGTCTTCTTTCTCCCAAATAAGTGGGAACAAAGAAGGTGCTCAATAAAATGATATGAAATGAATCAGTAAATGAATGTCACCTCTGAGTGAGTGCCTGGATTCAGAACTGGGACTAGATTAGGAAAAATCTACATTGGGTTTAAGATTCAACCTAGAGGTCAGGATGGCAGTGTAGGCAGACATGGCTCCCCTCTTCCCACAACCACATCAAAATTACAACTGAAATATAGAACTACCATCACTCAGAACCACCAGAAATTGAGTTGAATGGAAGTCTGACAACTACGGAATTAAAGAAACCAAATCAACCCAGATTGGTAAGGAGGGCTGCTGATGCAGATTGGGCTGGTCCCTCACCCATGTATGGTAGATAAAAATTCGGGAGGGATATCTTGGGAGTGAGGAGTCCCATCCCCAAACCAGGGCCCAGCCTAGGGTTCCAATGCAAGGAAGATATGTCCCCACAACTTCTGGTTACAAAAACCAGTGGGGATTGATTCCATGGAAGAAACTTCCGGAGCCCCAAACAGGTCCTCTTAAAGAACCCACACATGGACTCACCTACTCAGACTCACTCCCTCTGAGCTCCAGCACTAGGGTAGCAGCCTGAAAGGCACCTGTGGCACACAGGAGGAAACTGAAGCCTGGCATCAAGGTGAGAGAGGCCATTGTCCCTTTGCTGAGCCCTCCCCCCCACAGAGCCAGCAAGCTGGTGCCATATCCGTTACTCCATCATCGGGTTAACACTGTTTGACCCGCCTTGAAGATCCCCAGATACTCTGCCCCACCCAACTTATGGGCCCACCCAAGATGCTTTTCCACATGAAAGGGTGGTCTTGGCTCATGTTTCACAACTTTCTAAATCCTATCAAACAAATAACAGCTGGCCTCAGTGAGCCCCAGGCCTGACATTAGCAGCAGCCAGCCTAGATTCACAGCTTGACTTCACCTGCACAAACCCAGCACAGGTAGCAGCCATCTTAGATTGCTTTACAGCTCAGGGCAGAGTGGCCCCAGGCAAAACATAGGTCGGGGCTGACCTTGGCCTGCACCACCCAGGAAACCCCGGGGCCAGTGCACCCAGTGGACAGCTACAGACCACATCAAGAGCACCACCACCCTGCCCCTGCACAGCTGATTCTCCACAGAGGGAGGAGGTGGATGGTCAGTGGTCACAGCCAATCCTTGCAACTGACTGGCCTGGGTAAGTCCCTCCCATTGATCTGCCATTAGCAACCAAGGCTCAACTACAAGAGGACAGTAGTTGATCAGCCCACAAGAAGGGTGCACCTCCAGTACCCAGCTTGGGTGATAGGCTGTGCCACTGGACCCTGCAGGACACCGACTACATTAGGCCACACTACCAAGACATGGAGTCAAAGCAACTCCACCTAATACAAAGAAACAAACACAGGGAGACAAAGGAACATGACCCAGATGAAAGAACAGATTAAAACTCCAGAAATAGAACTAAACGAGGTGGAGATAAGTAATCTATCAGATACAGAGTTCAAAACACTGGCTATAAGGATGCTCAAGGAACTCAGTGAGGACCTCAACAGCATTAAAAAGGATCCAGTCAGAAATGAAGGATACACTAATTGAAATAGAGAACAATTTACAGGGGAGCAACAGTAGAATGGATGAAGCCGAGAATCAAATCAATGATGTGGAACATAAGGAAGCAAAAAACAACCAATCAGAACAAGAAGAAAAAAAGAATCCACAAAAGTGAGGATAGAATAAGCAGCCTCTGCGACAACTTCAAGAAGTCCAACATTCACATCATAGGGGTGTCAGAAAGAGAAGAGAAAGAGCAAGACACTGGAAATCTAGTTGAAAAAATAATGGAAGAAAACTTCCCTAATTTGGTGAAGGAAATAGACATGCAAGTCCAGGAAGCACAGAGAGTTCCAAACAAGATGGATGCAAAGAGGCCCACTCCAAGACATCATAATTAAAATGCCAAAGGTTAATGATAAAGAGAGAATCTTAAAAGCAGCAAGAGAAAAGAAGTTAGTTACCTACAAGGGAGTTCCCATAAGACTGTCAGCTGATTTCTCAAAAGAAACTTTGCAGGCAAGAAGGCACTAGCAAAAAATATTCAAAGTCATGAAAAGCAGGACCTAAAGCCAACTCGGCAAAGCTATCATTTAGAACTGAAGGGCAGATAAAGAGCTTCCCAGACTAGAAAAAACTAAAGGAATTCATCATCACCAAACCATTATTTTATGAACTGTCAAAGGGACTTACTTAAGAAAAAGAAGATCAACACTATGAACAATAAAATGACAAAAAATACAAATCTATCAACAACTGAATCTAAAATCAAACTAAGCAAACAACAAGAATCAGGGATACAGAGAGCGTTTTGATGGTCGCCAGATGCGGGGGATGGGTGAAGAAGTGATGAGATTAAGAAATACAAATAGGTAGTTACAGAATAGCCATGGGAATGTAAAGTACAGTATAGGAAATGGAGTAGCCAAAGAACTTACAGGCATGATCCATGGACATGAACAATGGGGGGATCACCTGAGGGAGTGGGGGGTGCTGGGTTGGAGGGGGGCAAAGGGGGAAAAATTAGGACAACTGTAATAGAATAATCAATAAAATATAATAAAAAAAGATTCAACCTAGAGCTCTTTGGTGGTAGGAACATATCTGCTTTGAAGCCCCACGCCGTTTACTAACCTCCTTACCCCTTTATATCAATCTTCCTGTCTATCAATCATCCCAGCTCTAGCACAGAGTAGTTTTTTGCCCTTAGGCAATCCACTTCACCTTTCTCAATTCCAGTTTCCTCTTCTGTAGAATGAGGCTGAGGCTCCTACACTCACAGGGTGGTGGTGAGGGTTAAATGGAGTAACTTACATGAAGTGCTCAGTGCCGTGCCATGTGGCAAGCTTTCCCTAAACTTTAGCTACGACCATGGTTTTATCTTCTCCACACCTCTCTTCAGATTCTTACTTTCTCTTTGCTCCCTAGCAGCACCCAGTGAGTCTCAGGTCTGCCCACCAGGGGGCCCCACACACTATTCTTCCTCCCTGGTCTTTCTTGCTCCTGCAAGCTGCCAGGCCCCCGCCTTAGTACCTCCCTCTTTTCCTCGGATGACAGCTCTGTCACCTCTCCACTAGTGCTCCCTCCCTCTTCAGCCCAAATATCTTGGCCTCTTGCCCCCAATTTTTCATTCATTCCACAAATATTTACTGAGCACCTACTACATGCCAGCTTTCATGGTAAGTGTTAAGGATACAGGAAGAAAGTTCAGGTACCCTCTATCATCAAGGAGTACACCGTCTACAGGGGCTTGGTGGAGAGGTTCAGAGGCAGAGAGATCTCTGATCTGCACTCGGGGGTGGGAAGGCGGACTCAGACTGCCCTTGGAACCAGCCCTGAAGCTGGAAAACTGAAGGGAGTGCCTCACATTACGTACTCCTACAAATCACCTGAATTCTGAAAATGTAAGTTCCATGAGGGGCTAATCTTTTCAAACAAATAAATCAATCTAAACACCTCAGTTCATCACACCATATGCTGCAGCCCTTACCCCAAATAGTCTCAGCTTCGCACCCCAAATTCTCATTCCCTATGCTGTCCTTTAGGAGCACAGCTCCTCACCTTAATATCTGTTTATGTTTAAAAAATACTGCAGTCATTGATTTAATCTGTGGTTCTTAATCCTTATTTTTTCCAGCTCCTAGACACAGGAGGGAGGGGGCAGCACTCCCTCTAAGGACGGCGGCAAGGTTGGGAGTGGTCTTCACTCGGGGTGGGGCGTATCAACTTTTCTGTGCATGGTTATGATTTGATGAGTCTTCCAGGGGACAGAGGGGCATCCCTCACCCCCTCCGAAGTTTGGGAATTGCCTATTTAAATGTTTTCATTTGTCTTTCCCTCTCTTTTCTATCCCCATTATAACATTTTCTCACTAGTGTCAAATATCTCACCACAAATAATTTTCTCTGAGTCCTTGGAGAGAGGTCATGACCTCATCACACCTAATTTCTCCAAAGTTAGTCACAGAATCTTAGAGTTGGAGGGGACCTCAGAAGCCACTGGTCCAGTGATTTTCAAACTTCTCTCAGGGGCTTATTTTTCTTAGATAGAGACTCCTGCAACAAAGTCTTATGTGGAATATATATATATATAATTTGTAGGGTTCTGTGGACTATGGATTGAAAACCCTTCATGGGCACAAGACTGAATTCTCTTCAAATTTATTTTATAATATCTCCAAACAAGCAGGTAACTTTTCTTTGTTTCCAAAAGCATAAGCCAGCCCCCTTGCATTTAAATACCTCACGTTCAACTGCCCATTTTCCTCAGGCCTGAAAAATAAGTACCCTTCTTTTTACTCTAAAATTGCATTCCAAAATTAAGGAGGGAAGCTTCTCTCATTCAGGGGGCAGTCCCATGGTGTAATTTTCAGAGCCTTCGAAGACAAAGATCAGCAAAATGACCAAGGGTCCCACCCAGTGGGGCCCTCTGGTGATTATCAGGGCATCTATTTCCTGTGTAATTCCCTGTGCCTTGCTCTGCGGGCAGGGCCTGAGTGCTGGAGCTGCCCAGGGGACCGGCTGCAACCGGAACAGAGCAGCTCCCGGACCCCAAGAGGTTGCCATAGATACTGATGCGCAGAGAGCTAGGGAACTCATTATTTAAATGTATCTTCCCTCTAATTGCTCTGGGGTAGCTGACGGTTGTGTGGGTGCTACAGCCATGGGGATCGTAAAGGGTGCGTGTTTGTGTATGCACGCAAAGGTGCCTATAGACCCCAAACGGCCACTGCGGCCACACCAGAGTCTGAGCTGTTGAGAGAGATGGTGAGGGAGGGAAGGAGAAGTGAGGAAGACCTAGAAAGGAGTAAGGAGAGAATAATTTCAGTTTCCTTCTGATTGTGTAAAGTCTAATTTTCCACTTTATTTGGACGCTTCATAAAGAGACGGTGCCAAGCACATAGTAGGCAGTTGACACATTTTGTTGAAAGGAGGCTGGCTCCATTTACACAGTACTGTGAGGCATCCCTGAAGCTTCACCCCAATATTTTTCTCATCACTTTTCCTTTTACTCAGAAACTCAATGCAAAGTGTTTTATATGGTTACCCTAAAATACCTAGCATAGAACCCCCACTCTCAGCTGGGAAGATGACCCCTCTCGGTGGTGAGCTCATGAGAAAAGTCAGTGAGGTTGGTCCTGTTTTACGTTTTCACCTGGGACTCCATGGCAGCCCTGAGTCTGTGGTTGTGCTTGTTCTGACCTCTCTGTCTTCTCACTCCACCTTATGATAACGAATATAAAGTTTCAGCATCTGGAGGTCAGGAACCAAGTCGCCTTGAGAGCTTGGAAAGGACACATTGATGATTAACTTATATGCAGCCCCTATTTCTGGAATGCAGTTTAGCTGTCACTCTGCCTTTAGAGTGAATGACAGAAACTCAAGACTTACTGTCATTCCCTTGTGCACAGTCTCACTGCCCCAAACTGGGACTTGGAACCAGGCTCTCACCCCAGTGCTTCGAGAAAGGAAGTGGCCTTACTCCTCAGCGCCTTACTTCCTGTTGCCCTGGGAAGAGGTGGGGCATGGTGTTCTGTCACCTCAACCCTTTCCTTCTTGGCCCTCCCAGGCAATCTGTTAATGTTTTCCTCTCCTGTTTGCTTAATCGCCCCCACTGGGCAGTCTGGTTCTGGAACTAGCTCCTAGGGCTTTTGGGTAAGGATAGGAGGGGGGCCCTCCCTAGGAGCTTTGCTCTACTCACCCCCTCAGGGATGAGGCCTGGGGGGCTGGGAGGCCTCAGCCTTTCAGCTAGCTGCCTTTTCCAGGAGAGCCAGCCTGCTGACAATGAAGGCCTGACTCCCAGTGGGCATCCTACTGGTCCTATTGTAACCAAGACTGAGCTGCAGCAGCTGGCTGAGCTCTGCCCTGCCCAGCTGAGGCTGTTATCTGACTTGTGGTATAGAGGTCTGAGCAGGTCAGGAACTTGCCCAGCCTGTTTCTCCTCTACCGAGACAGTTATGTGCCTGGGTCCTACCATCTTCTGACAGTGGGGACAGAGGAAGGGAGGGTAACTGCCTCTGCCAGAACCCGAAGGAGTTCATTCCACAAACATTTAATGAGGGTCTGGGCCTGAGATAGATACAATGGTGAACAAAAGAGGCAGAGAACCTGCCCTATTGGAGACCACAATTTAGTGGAAAGACAAATATTAAACAAATAATTACAGCTAACACTGTTCTAATTAGGTGCCAGGTATTATCCTAAATGCCTTATGTGACTTAGCCCATTTAATACTCACAACCCTGTGAGGTAAATACTATTATTGTTCCCAGTTTTCAGGCAATGTAACTGAAATTCGGAAAGATTAAGCGAGTTGCCCAGAAATCAAAGCCAGGCAGTCTGACCTGAGTTCACTCTTTAGACAACCTTGCTCTAGCTCTACTGCCTCTCATGCCAGTAAACATATCATTACAAAATATGATGAGTGCCACAAAATGAAAATACCGGGTGTCCTGCAAGAAAATGGGGTATTTTCTCCTTCTTCCACTTGCTTTTCTAGCCCACACAGTACACAGCCTTTTCTAATCATTTCCACTTCATCCCTTTCATTACTGGCCTGACTGAGAACGTCTCTCATCTTTCAGGTCGGCGTGCAGGAAGGCAGAGTTCCACCTGCATTCTTGGCCCTAACCTGGTCTCCCTGAACAAACTGTGCCTGAAGGGTTTTATCTAATAATGGCCCTGATGCTTACACAAGTCTAGACTGTCAGCTTCCCGAGGGAAGGCTGCTGAGAACTGGCTCTGCACAGGCTGGGGGCGCCTCCCCAATGTGCAGTCTGGCACAGACTTTTTGACCTTGGCCCTCTCCCACGTCGTCGTGAATTGGGCTGTGGGCTTAGGACCCGTGTGTGGGGCCCCGCTACAGAACTCGGCGGTCCAGATCTCTACCCAGTCCCAACACACACATTCTGAGCCTTTGCAGGGTCCGCCCCGGGATGAGCCCACTGGTCGCAAACCCTTCAGTTCCCTCTCGGTGGCTCGGTGCTGGGACCCCCACGTCTCCGCTCCCCTACGCGTCCCGCCCAACGCGGGCGGCTCCCGAGGCAGGGCGGGGCCGGCGGCGGGAGGCCCCTCCCTGGAGGCGGTCCGGGGGCCGGGCGGGGGGCCGGCGGGGCTGGGGGCGGGGCGGGACGGGCGGGCGCGGGGGTGTCACTCCCTCCTTCGCTCTCCCCGGTAAAGTCTCGCGGTGCTGCCGGGCTCAGCCCCGTCTCCTCCTCTTGCTCCCTCGGCCGGGCGGCGGTGACTGTGCACCGACGTCGGCGCGGGCTCCACCGCCGCGTCCGCCCGCCGCCAGCATGGCCACCACAGCCACCTGCACCCGCTTCACCGACGACTACCAGCTCTTCGAGGAGCTCGGCAAGTACGGCCACCCGCCGCCCGCCGCGGCCCCCAACCCTGCCCCCGCCGCCCGGGCGCTATGCGGCTCCTCGCCCCGCCCCCCGGCCCTGCACCGACCGCTGCAGCGCCCCCTCAGCCCGCCCCACCCCCAGCCTTTCCCGCCCGCCGCCTCCGGGGCCGCCTTGACCCCCAGCTGCCTGCCCCGCAGCCCCCTCCGCGCCCTGCAGCAGCTGCCCGGGCTACTGCACCCCGCGCTGCCTTGGGGACTGCAGCCCCCGGACCGCTCCTGGGCGCCCTCCAGCCCCGCCCCTCCCGCACCCTTCAGGCGCCCCTCATCCCGACCCCGCCAGCTCGCGGTCTCCTCCCCACCCTGCTCTGGAGCTCACTCAGCACCCTGTCGCGTGTCCCACGCGCCTGGCACTCAGGACCCTCCCGGCCCTGCAGCTCCAACCCCGCTGCGGTGCCGGGGTGTGTGGGGGGGCGATGTTTGGTGCCCGGCCCCGCCCCCCGCTAGTGCCGCTTCCAGGATCCCATCCTGGCTGCTGGGCTCTGCTGCAGCACCCCCGTCCCCTCCCCCCATCCCTGCAGTGGTCCCGGGAGCCGGGAGCCGCGCGCCGCAGCCGCAGCATCCCCCTCCCCTCCGCACTGAGCTGGCCTCTGCAGCAGCCCCGGCCCCCCCACCCCCACCCGCGGCGCCGAGCCCGGCCACTGCAGCCCCCGCCCTGCCCGCCCCCCTAGACGTTTCCAGAGCTGGAAAGTGCGAGTTCCCATTTGGGAGGGGAAGAGTAGAGAAAAATATCATGGGAAAGGGGAGCTATTGATGTCTGAGACCCACTACTGGATCCCCTCTTTCCGTGTTGTCAGCTGAGCGGGGATGCAGTGGGTTGAAGTGGGCTGAAGATGGTTGTGGGAGATTTGAGCCTCATTTGCCTCATCCTTCCCCATGGTTGAGGGAGATGTCTCTCCCGGGACGATACCCTCTTTCAAATCTCTCCTTCCCCTGCCTTCATCTATTTCTGCTGAGAGAAGGGCAGGTCTCTCTTTCCTTCTCTGATTCTCTTGGCCCGGACCACAGGGCTGTCCGTGATGCAGCAGGTGTGTGTTTTAAGCATTGCCCACCAGCGCCCGATATACTGCCTGGGGCTGCTGCTTTGCCCAGTGACTAGATGTGGGGGCGGAAATGGGGTCGTTCTCCACACACACCTGTTCACTGTCACGCAGTGGCCACATCCTTCTGCCCCTTGTTGGATAGTGATGGCCACTACGTGGGTGTGTGTGATTTTGACTAAAGGTTGATGGGAGCATCCCTGTCCTCAGACCTGAAGCGTGTCTGTGTCACTCTGCTGTGCTTGGTGTCCCAGTTCTTTCCCCCTTCTCCCTCCAGGGGTGCTTTCTCTGTGGTCCGCAGGTGTGTGAAGAAAACCTCTACGCAGGAATATGCAGCAAAAATCATCAATACCAAGAAGTTGTCTGCTCGGGGTGAGTGTTCCCCAGCTTGGCCTCTTCCTGGGGTGCCTCCAGGGGCTATGGCTTCTTCTGAAGATACTCCAGGAGTTGGGGGTTATGCATTTTAGCACTTGGAGAAGAGTTGGGATTTCAGGGTGGGTGGACTTTGAAGCCAAGGAAGGAGTTACATGGGGAACTGGAAGTACTCAGGTAGAAAAGAGTGAAGAAGATGTAAGAGATGTAGGTAGCTGTCAGGAGGAACTGGCCCTGAAGGCTCCAGGGAGCTTGGGTTTTTAGGGAGTGGGAGGATATTGGGAATGGTGGGTGGCATGGAATAGAGGGCTCTTAATTCAGGGCATTTGGAGTTTCTGTTTGGGGCAGTAGTAGCCACTCCAGGCCTGCCCTAGTCCCTGGGCCCGAGTGGCAATTTAGGATGGAATTGCACTAAGTGAGCAGCTCTGACAAACCCAGCCTCCCCCTGCCCACCAGGCGGCGGAACAGACTCCCAAGGGAAGGGAATCTGTAAACATCAGAGAAGGTTGCTACTGGTGAGAGCTTCTGGGAGCAAATCCTGCCAGATGAACTTGATTGCTTTTTTGATCAAATTACAAAGTTGGCGGTGCAGCAGCAGATGCAGTCTGTCCTGGGTGGAGGGTGATGCCTCCTGGTCCGGAATTCTCAATGGCCTGGTCTGGGTGGGAGCAGCAGTGCCTCAGGGTCTGAGGATTATGGAGCGCCAGGCCTTGGAGCCTGACTTGTGAGATCCTCCTGAGTACCTGAGAGTACCTGAGGCCAGGAGGGTCAGGCCCTGCCTTTCACACCTTGAACCTACACTCCCTGAACCTTGTATTGGGTGCTTGCCAAACTCACCTAATCTGATAGGTATAGACTCAGCAATGTGTAAAGTGCGCTGTGAACAGGTCGGGTGAGTACAGAGGCATGTGGATGGGTTGGGTCATTGAGGGCTGCAGGGTGCAGCAGGGGGACAAATTTTATGAGATTCAGAGAAGGGAATTGGGGCTGGGCAGTAGGATGCCTTAAATACATTAGAAGCCGGGACAGGTGCCCGGGGAGGATGTAGGCTGTGGCTAGTAATGACCCAGGCGTCTCTGGGGTAAGAGATGTAATAGATGTCCCCAAGTATTGGAGAAACTACAAACTTCCACAGTGGGCTTCTGTCATGTTGACAGTTGTTCTGGGACCTGTATAGCAGGGTGTCTGCCTCCTGGCTGGGATGGCTTCACTGCATCCCCACAAACAGAGCTTGTCTTGCTGTCTCCTAGCCCCCGTCTCTTGCTATTCCTCTACGTTGGCCATAAAATTGACTTATTTGTTTGTTTCCTTTCTCTTTGGGTACCTTGAATTAGAGGCGATGGTTACCATGGAGATATGTGGGTAGTCAGAAGCACTCCTCCCCTGGGGTTGGGGGGTGTGCATCACGGTGGGCTAGGCTCTTTGGCAGACATCCTCCAGCCAAGGATGCAAGGGGCAGGCAGAGAGGACAGTGAGAGTGTCTACCTCCCCATGTCCACACAGCACAGCCATGGTGCACCAGAGAGGGGGCTGGTGTCTGGTGCCTCCAGTTAATCATGTAGTGCTTTGCTTTTTCTTATTCCACCAGTGTCCTCTGACCCAGGGGTGAGGGACAGAAAGATAACTAGGAGTCCAACTCTGGGGTGTAGGGATAGCTCGTGAGGGGACAGCTCGTGAGGGGACTTTGTAGAGCTGCCTGCTTGGGCTATCATTTTCTACTCCCTCCCCACTCACCTGAATTTCTCCGACCCGTGTGGTCCTGTCTTTTCCCACCCTTACCTCCTCTCAGCCTTGTCCTGTCTTTCCCAAATGATGATCATTCTTTCCCTGCCCAAACCAGGTGAAATTTGATTTCTCTTTGATTTTTTTTTTTCCTCAAGAAGAACATTTTTGTGTAAGATCATATGCTTCAGACTGCAACTCCCCCTCTCTTGAGATGGTTATGCCAAGACTGGGGCTCTGTTGTATGGTTTCTGTGCCAGGTTAACTTTGGGACAGAGGCCTACTCCTGGCAGATAGGCACAGAGGCCAAGAAGAGGGGTCGGGAATTTATAAGTGCCAGGACCGTTTGGAGGTGGGAGAGTGGGAAGGTGTTGTCTTGGAGAGAGCAAGCCAGGGGCTGTGCTATAGGTGTGGGCGTAGGGGATGTGAGCTCCTGGAGAGGGCTGGGCCAGGGGGCCCACTAGGCTGGTGCCCGTGGGGTTAGGGAGTGAAGGCCGTGGCTTCCTGCAGCCTCTCAGTTTACGCTGTATATTTTATAAAGGTGCAGCAGCTGGGGCTGGGTTTCACTCGTCGCTGTCTGTCTGTCTAGGGCTCTGCAGGTGTTGGATTTCTGTGTCTGGGAATGTGGTGGGTCCACCAGGGTCATCCATAAGGGTCTGAAGGGGCTTGCTGCGTTTGCTGAGTCTCTGCCTGGTTTCTTCCTTGCTTGTGATTCTCTGTGCTGCAAACCGAAAGGAAAGAAAGAAGGTATCGAGCTGCTTCTCCTTGGCATTCATGGTGAGGTGGCCCAGGAGAGATCACCTGGGCTTCTGGGACGTGGGATCTGGATGGAATCCTTCTTTTGCTCTGCTGTTTCTTGTCATTGTGACTGCAGGCCCATGTTGGTGGCTGGGTTGCAAGGTAGGGCGTTCATGGGGCTGTGCACTGAACACTGTCTTTGTCTGTGGGCCTGTCTACATAAAGCCACTGAGAGTCACATAACAGCACTCCATTTGCTTTGGAACAGCAATAGGTGTGGAGTTGGGGCTCTTAGGGGAACCCATGGTTCCAAGCTGAGCTCTCTGCTAGGCCGAAGGAGGCATGTAAAATAGGTTTGGATGCAGGAGCTAGTGGGCCAGGTGATGGCAATGATAAGTCGTTATTTTAAGACTTAAGAGCACCGCCCCCCCAGGAGCCTGAGTCCTTATGTCTTTTTTTTTTTTTTAAATCTTCATATTCCCTTCTTATCTTTATTCATATGCATGTAGATTTTCACCTCATGGAGCATAACATTTTATTTATTTATTTGCTTATTCTTAAAGATATTATTTACTTGTTGTCAGAGAGAGAGGAAGGGAGAAAGAGGGAGAGAAACAACGTGAAAGGGAAACATCAGTCAGTTGCCTCGCACACCCCTAACTGGGGTCTGCAACCCAGGCATGTGCCCTGACGGGGAATCAAACCCTTGACCTCTTGGTTCGCAGGCCCGTGCTCAATCCACTGAGACACACCAGCCAGGGCGGAGCATAACATTTTATGTCTTACTCTCTTGCGTACACCCAAAACATTTCTCCATATTGCTACAGTTGAAGGGCAAACAGTCCTTTCTTTCTTATACATAGTTTAGGATTTTTTTCTTGAAACAATTAGCATCATAAGAAACCTCTGTATTTGGACCATTTAGCTCCATTCCAATTGCTTTTACTCTGATGAATACTTGGCCTAAGCGATGCTACCAGAAACAATATAACGAAACCAGTTACAGCACTTGTTATATTTATTTATTTACTCTATACCTTCTGTGAAGAAATTTCTATTGAAGCTAAATGTAAGCAAACACTTTCTTCTTCCTGAGGACCTGGGAGGTAAGGATAGGGACTATATCTGTTTCTTTTCTTAGTATGGGCAGGGCCTTGCCAAGTGCCTGAGACACACAGAGCAGCTACACATCGAACAAATAGGCTAAGGGGACTATCCATAACCCGTCACAGTTGCTTTCTGGCTTTGGCTCTCAGGAACCTCAGAGCCAAGTTGTGGGAACCCTGTACCTTGGTACTGGCTCAGGCTCCCTCTTTCTGCTCCATGGAGCCAGCCTGTAGGCCTGACACAGCTGTTAGAGAGGACAGGTGAGATTAAAGACCTGTGCTTGGGGTATAGTACAGGTGGGAGATGTCAGAAGGCAGAGTAGCTTATGATTCCATCAGAATGGCCTTCTAGGGCAACGCTGGAGCTTCTCAAAGCACTGATTTTCAATTGAGTGTGCGTAAGGGTTACCTCAAGTACTGGGTAAAAAGAAGATTCCTGGGCTCCACCCACAGAGGTTCTGCTTCTGGGTGGGGTTCCAGAGTCTGCATGCAGGTGGTCCCTGAGCCACACGTGAAGAAATGCCATCTGAAATCAGCAACAGCAGTGCAACTTGCTCTTGCCGTGCTTCCTGAGATTTACCAGACGCACCTTCATCCAGGCTTCTTCAGGTGACGTCTCTCTTTCTCTGCCGGGGTATGGCCATCTGTGTACATGGGCTGTTCTGGATTTGGGGCCTTCTTCTGAGCTCCCAGGTTGGGCTGTCAGTCCATGGTCAAGGCTGTGGCAAGCTGAGCGGCTGGGTTGTGGTATGTTGGCCATCAGAAGGGCAAAGGCTGTCTCTTTCTGGGTCCAGCTGGCCCTGGGGACTGAAATAGGATCCCTCGGGGTAGTGCCAGCTGAGAGTCCCCACCCCTTAGTGTTGGCCTGAGTAGCCCCCATGACATTTGTGTCCCCTGTGGTATCTCCAAGGGAGACTTTACCGTTAAGGATCTGGGTGAAGTGAGCAGAGGGTAAAGCAGCCGTGAGGGAGGGGGAGATGGACGAGAAATTAGTGCAGCACCGGAACCTGGGACTCTGGAACTTGAGGAAGCATTAAAGGAGGTTGTACACAAAACCACGCACTCCCCTTAAGGATAAAACAGGCCATTTTTGGTTGACAGAAATGGACACCCTGTATGTAAGTGACAGCTCCTCCAACTCTTCCTCCCAGGTGGATGAGGAGGCAGCCTAGAGGTCCCTTGTCTGTGCCAAGGCGTATATGCTGGGCCAGCTTCATGCAGTCCTGCTGTGAGCTGTGCGACTTAGCTCAGACAACCCTGGCCTGTCACGCTGCCCTCCTGTCCACCTTCCCAGGGTGACTTTGGGCGCTGGCATCATGGGGTCCCATCCCATGAGAGAGGCCCCTGCTTTCTTCCAGCTGCTTGCTCTCATCCCTTGTCAGAAACTCTGCTCCAAGCTTCAAGATTGTGCTGAAACCCTAGAGGTGAGCGGCTGACCCCATTCTCTTCGGAGGCTGGAGACAGGGAAGGAGAGGAGTGGGTGTGACTGGCTCCTGCCCCCCTCTTTGCTTGCTGCTCTCTGGACAGCCTTGGCAGGCAACAAGCGCCTGATCCCATGGGTGCCAAAAGGGTGGTGACAGGAAGAGATGGGCACTTTGCACCTCTTGAGTGCCTCTCAGTGGAGGCCCTTTGTCATTTTCCCATGGCCAGACAGATCCGCCCCGGAGCCTGTGGGGAAACCAAGGCACAAAAGTTTTGTTTATTTTGAGCTGTAGATATGCCAGTGATTTTGCCAGTGTTCAGGCCCCAGCATCCTCAAGCGATGTGGTCTTCATTTACCCCTTGGCTCCTCCCTTTAAAACACAGATTCTGGGTATTTTGTTCCCTGTGATGAATCCTGGCATATCACTTCGACACCTCTCCATCCAGGCCCTGAGCTGTAAGACCAGTGGAGCAAATCTCTCTTTTCTGCTGGATGAGGCCTTGCTCTCGTCTGTACCCGCCTCTCTGGGCACAGACCCCTCTGTGGTGGGGAGATTTCCAGCCACTCACTGTCCCTAGCACCAGCTCTACTTCCTGGGCCCCAGCAGCCCCAGCAGCTTCCCATCTGCTCCCCTCTTTTCTCCTCCCCCCACCCCCCCTCTTGCTGCTGCCCTGGGAGGAGCTATTTTTAGGGGCTGCTTCCTGGGATGTTTTACTTGGGGCTGGTTACCATGAAGGAAATGTCACCAAAACAGTGGGCAAAGGCTGCAGGCACCCAGAGCCTTGCTGGGGGCATGGGGAACTCAGTGGCTGGCCCTGTTCTGACCCTTGAGAGCGTCCAGAGTGTCCAGAGGCCGAACCTTGCCTTCTTGGGGCTTGCTAGTGACCCCATGGGGATTTTCTCCATCCGAGCTGGTTTGGGAGACTTTTGCTGTGGGGCACTTCTTGGCACCTCTCTCCTTTGCCTCCTTGGTTAAAGCTTCTCTTAAGACCCAAAGGCTGAAGTGGGGCTCAAGTCTGTGTGTTGCTTGCTTAGAACTGCTCGAATTTGGACTGAAGAGAAGGGGAGAATGCCAATGTGAAGTTCAGAGCCTTGGTGTTCACATGGCCTATGTCAGGCCCTGTCCCACTCTATTCACAACCCTCAGCTAGTTCCTGGGTGTGTGTGGGTGTGAAGAAAATAGAAGCCATGCCGCCTCTTACATGGTGGACAGAGTCTGCTTTTAACTGGAGGCTCTGCACCTTTATAGTAAGAGTCAAAGAGGAAGGGGTGTGGCATGGTGGTGTCAGGGCGAGGTCAATGGGATTGTGGTTTGGGATTCCGGCTGGTCAGTGCCCAAGGTCAGGGGCTGTTTATAAGTAGCTGGAGAACTTGGACTGTGACACCAAACCCCTACAATGCCCTTGTTTCTACTCAGGGATGCCTCAGGGGGCCAGATGGGGCCTCTGCTGCTTAGGAAGGAAGGGGGACACTCGGGAGGGCAGCAAGAGGGGGCACCCTACATTGAGCATCTGAAATTAATGGGGCCGTAGAAAGCTTCTCACAGAGTTAGGGCCACAGGCAGAGACCTTTGAAACACCCTTTGAAAAGTCAGAGGTGTCCCCGAGATTGGATTGAGGAGGGTCCTCATAGCCAGAGTTAGGGTTCTGTGTCCTTTCCCACCTAGAGAAGGTTGTATGTTTAGCTGGCAGCAAGTCTTATTTGAAGCTAGTGCTGGCATTTGTGGTTTTAGAGAAATGTCACTAAGTCAGCGGGCACGTCCCCTCTAGGGCTGTGGAGAATCAGTGGCCAGCCCTCCCTGGTCCCTGATCCTGTGGGGGAAGGAAAGTGCGTTTGGAGTAGGCTTCTCTCCCACAGTCCTGGAGGAGAGCCGGTCCTGGGGCTCTGCGCTCACCTTCGCAGCATGCTGTTTTCTCACTGTCTGCTCTCTCTTTTCTGCCTCCCTTGGCACATCTGGTCAGTCCTTCCTGCCCTTCCAGTGAAGGGTACCTGTCCTTTGTGGAGCCCTGGACCAAGTGTCAAGGCAGAAGCTGGAGAGGCAAGGCCTCCAGGGACCCTTTTGTTTCAGTGCCTGGCTCTGCCCTGGGTGGGCTGCTGTCCCTGATAACAGCGGCTTCTGCTTTCTGCTCCTGCTGCCACCTCAGCTCTTGAGGGGGAACATCTTGCAGAGGGCTGTGGTTGGACCTGGGCTGAAGGCCGACAGGGGTGGGTCTCTCCATGGCAGTAGCACACAGGCAGGCAGGAAGTGGCCCTGTGCAAAAGCGGGAAGTGGCTGTTGTCAAACAGGAAGGGGGGGCTGGGCCGTGGGGGGGGGCGGGGTCAAGCCTGGTGGAAAGGTGGGTGGGAAGAAGGTCGGCCTTGGCAGGTCTAAGCTGTCTCCTAGGAACAGTGAGCTCGATGGGCGCTGGAAGCAGGTGTATGTCAAGGAAGAAGGCCACTTTCGTGACAAGAGCGGCTGGTGTGTTAGCACCTCGGGTTGTGGAGCCAGGGCTTGGACCCACCACTGTGGACCAAGACTTTGGGGCCTCATTCCTTTGGGGTTGGGGATGTTGTGTTTAGTTGGGGACACCCTTGCAGTTGGGAAAGATGCTCTACAAACCACGTGTCCCTGAGCCCTGCTGCTGGGGTGGAGCCCTCCTTTTTCCTAGACATGTATCAGGCCTGGAGTGGACACAGGACAGAGTGGAAAGGTGACAGGAGACGGCAGTTGGAGAGGCTGGGGTGCTGGCCGGTTGTGCATGGTGGAAGGAGGCAGGGGAGAGTGTGGGCGGCAGAAACCGCACGGCTCATTGAGCAGAGCTGGATGGCAGGGCGCCACCCGCCAGCGAGGCTAAGGCTGAGGAAGAGGAGGGATCCTGCAGGCAACGGCACTTCCCGGGCCTTACTCTCTGGAGAGCCCCTGTTGCTGACCTTGCCCGCATGCTGTAGACAGGAAGAGTGGAGGAACACCCCAGCCCCAGGAAGGCTGAGGGAGCAGGGCAGAGGGCTCAGTTGGTGTGTAGTGTATCCTGGGCCTGCCCAGGCCAAGGGCGACTCAGTCCAACTCTCTCAGTGTCTTTGGGAAGAGCCACGGCCACAAAGCCCGGTCTGGGAGGCCTTGTCCATCTTACCCCTGGGCCCTTGGAAAGGAGGCGCCAGGCACCATACTGACCACTTACCCAGTTACCTCATTTAATTCACAGACATTGCTGCCTCCATTTTAGAAGTGAGGACCCTTTTCCCAAAATAATGGGCCTGGCTCACTGTCTCATCTCCTTTGGGTCCTAATCAAATGTCAGCTCCTTGCTGAGGCTTTCCCTGACCACCTCTCCTGCTTCGTTTTTCTACGCAGCACTTACCACAACATCGACCATGCCATCCAGTCCTCACCGTCTGTCTCTGCCCCCAGCCCGGCCGCCCTAGGGGAGCAGCTCCACAAGGGCAGGCGTTTTTGTCTGTTCTTTCACTTCTGTGTCCCAACATCTAAAACAAGTGCCTGCCACATAGCAGGCCTCAGTAAATATTGTCTGAATGAATGAATGAGGCTCAGCTGGGTTTAATAACTTGCCCAACATGCCAGCATGGGGACCCAACCCAGCGCTGCTGGACTCCATAGCTGATGTGTTAATGGTGGGACTCCATGGCAAAGGATCAGAGCGAGGACTAAGGCACAGCCTGGGGCTTAGAGAAGCCACAGGCTTCACCCAGAACGTGGGGCTTGGCTCCTCGGAGGCAGGGCCGCACTGCATGGCTAACACAGACCCTCTGGACTCTGGGCAGCTCCTTCGAGGAGCTGGGAGCATGACTCTGTGTCCTTCCTCTTCCCATCCTGAGTCACTGATAGACCCAGCGCACCCTTATTTTTAGTGCCGTTGTTGCTGTGGGGCTGTAACCATTAGCCAGTAAGAGACTTGAGGGACAAGATAAACATTAATCTTCTGGGCCTTCCCCTTAGCTGCCACCTCCACATAGTAAGATGCTGTTCTGCACCTGCCCAGGCAGCCAAGCCGAGGGTTGGGGGTTGGAGGGTGGTGAGGTGAGTGGTCAAAAAGAGGGCTAGTGGGTCTGCAGCTTTGGGGATGGCTAGCTTGCCACCTCCAAGCCCAAGTCCCAGGGAAAAAGGAGAGTGGGTTAGCCCTCACATCCTCCTGGCCAGACCTTGGAGAAGTGAGCCCCCTGCGCCAGGCAGGGCCATCACTGCTTTCTTGACTTCCTCACCTTCGGAGGTCCCCTGCACTGACAGATCTGGGGGATGCAGGAGTATGGGATTACCTGGGGTTCTCCTGACTACATCCTGGTCAGTGGTCATGCTGAACCTGAGGATAGAAAGGAAGGCCTGACCCAGATCTTTGGGCAGCTGGGATGGATTAGCTGGGCAGCAGGAACTAATCTCTGCCTGTTCCTACCTCCTCCTTCCACAAAGCAGAGCTGTCGTTAGAGGGAAAGTGCAGCACAAAGCTGGGGGTGCTTGGTGAAAGAACACATATGAATTCCTTCTAGTCTGTAATCCTGACCTCATCTCAGACTATATCATCTGAGGCCTGAGTTGGAATCCCAGTTCTGTCCCTTTCCTGCTGTAGGACCTCAGGCTCTTTATTTAATGTCTCTGGGCTTCAGTTTCATCATCTCTGAAGGAGGGACAGTCATAGCACTGACCCAGTAGGAGCGTTGTCACGGTCATGGGAGGCTTTGCAGAGGCTCTTTCTGTTTCGGTAGAGGCGGTGCGCAGAAGTCCTAGTGAGGGAGTTGGGCATTGCTGGGCAGGCGTGGATATAAAGGCACCTGCCCAGGCCTAGAGATATTGAGGTGAGCTGGACTGTGGTCCCCAAAGCCTGGAGTCTTTACCTGATGCTTTCCCTTTTCTTTATCTTGTCGCCATAGCACAGCGATGGAAAAAGAGGGTTCTGGGCTCAGACCACCTGCATCCACTGCCTCTGTGAACTTGGGTCGTCCCTTTAACTGTTTAAGTCTCAGTTTCCTCATTTGTCATGTAACTGAGCTGATCAGACCCCTACTTTAAAGCATTTCTGTGAGGATGAAATAAGATAATCCAAGCTGCTGCCTATAGTACGTGCTTAGTAAATAATAGTTGTCACTGCTGTTGTTGATGTTATTGATAAACCCTTATTAAGCCCCTGTTACGGGAGTAACTCTAGAAAGCACCACTAAGAAAGGCCCCACCCTTTGAAGAGCCTGTGATCAAAAGAGACCCAATAAAACATATGCTGTGAGAACTGTAAGAGATTCACTGGGAGGTGGGAGGGGTGGCATTGGGCGGGGAAGTGATACCCTCTAAGAGGCACAGGGAGAACCTTGTGAAGGAGATAACCTTGGGGAAGAGTCCAGCGTAGAGCTAGTGAGGTAGAGAGTAGCAGTACCCTCTCTTTCTCCTTCCTGTGGAAGGAATTGACCAGTGCAGCTTGCTTGGACCTGGGGACTCTTGCATTCTGGTCATTTTACCCCAGAGCCTGAGTGCCCCAGCAATGGTTGCCGAAGAGGATCCCGGGGAGAAGCAGGTTTCTGTAAAATGGGCATCATAGTAGTACCAGCCTCATTAGAGTTGTTATGAGGATACATTAAAAGGTGTATCTGCCTGGTGTAGAAGTAAGCTCTCAATAAATGTTACCTGTTATTATTTTTTCAAATCATCATCGTCTTTGTTGTCAGCACCATTATGTTTTAGGATTTCTCTGAAGACTCAAGTAGAGAATATATGCAGAACTCCTAGCACAGCGCCTGGTCATAAAGCAGGTGCTCGACAAAACTTAGCTCTTATTAGTATTCCTAATAAGATAGAGATATGGGACACCCTGCCCCAGTGAAATCCCTGCAGTAGTGGAAAGAGTACCACAGTTTAGTTGAAGACCTGGATTCCCATCCTAGCTCTGCCACTCACCAGTGTGAGGTGCTTTCCTAAGGCATTTCCTCGTCTGGAAAGGGCGGGAACAATACCTGTGTCCGGGATTGCTGTGACTTGCTACATTAATTCAGCACATTGTAAGAAGTGCATAGTTGGTGCCTAAGAATTGAAAGAGTATGAATAGCCAGGTGGCCATAAATAGAAAGGATGGTTGATGGCTTTTGGTTTTTCTCCTCTGCTTTTAGATCACCAGAAACTAGAACGTGAGGCCCGGATATGCCGACTTTTAAAACATCCAAACATTGGTAAGTGCGCTTACGTAGAGTATTTCTTGGGTGTTTTGTAGCAGGGCGTGGAGAACAGAGACCCACTGCTTTTGTATATGGAACTACTTCTGTCCCTGGGCCTTTGCTCCTGGTGTCTTGTGTTTCCCAGGCGGGGAAGTAGGCATGTTGTGCTCAGAATTCTGGGACATTCTGGTTTTGAGACCTAGGTGTCTTCATACTTATAATGCCATCTCAGGGCTGGGATACGAGGTATTGGAACAGATTGCAGACACTCTTTCTTCCCCCCTCTTCCAGTCTTTGGGCTGAGGTCCAGGGTCCTCAGCGTGTGAGGTTCTGGGCCAGTAGCCTGCCAGCCTCCCTCCCCAGCGGCCCTCTATGACCGTCATAAGAGGGTCCGGATTTTGTTCCTGCACTTGAAAGAGTTTTGTTCCTGTTGCAGTGTCGTGCACACTCTGGGGGTTTCCATGGTGCTCCTGTTTGTATTCCCCAGAGCCAGGAAAGCAAGCTGCCCACCCGCCTGGCTTCTCTGGAGAAGCGATGGCGGGAGCCACTAGGACGGGGAGAGAGAAAAAATGAAGAGGGTTTCTCCCTGCTCCCACCCTGACTTGGGGGACAAGAGCACATTGTTGGCTGTTCTAAAGCCCGGGGAGGTTTGCCTGCCACAACCCACTCCGGCTCAGTTTTACATTGTTCAGCTGAAACAGTCTTTGCCAGAAGCGTTGGCCCTGATTTGGTGCTTCTCGCAGGGAGGATAGAAACTGGGCTGGCTGCAGTGTCTGAGCAGAAACCCCAGTCTTGACTTGAGACAGAGAGGGAGCATCTCCTAGGTTCTCCCTAAAAACCCTGAGTCATCACAAGAAAAACATGTGTTCTGTGTTCCTCAGGCATGGCCTAAATGTCAGGGCTCCCTCAGTGCCCTCGAGGCCACCCGCTCTCCTCTGCCGGCGGCCAGGGCTGCGAGGCAGCTTGCCTGAAGCTTGATGCTTCCTCCAGAGCTACTCAGCCTCTGGCTTCCCCGAACTCGGGCTAGAATACTTCACGTGAGCTATTTATGTGGGAGAGCTGAGGGCATACTCCAGCCCAAGGGGACAGGAGCAACTCTGAGGTAACCAGAACCCCAACCATGCAGGGCTTTATAGATCGCAATCAGCAGCTTGGATTACATGCGAAGCAGATTGGCATAGCCAGTGCTCAAGGGCTCAGCTTTGCCTGGTGCAGTATGTTCCATGGAGCCAGCAGCTCTCAGCCGACAGGTCCTGGGCTTGGAGCTGCTGGGGCTCCTGGGTGATCTTTTGAACTTAGACTCACACCTGAAAACAGCGTAGGAGAGACACAATGAAGAGGAACGCAGGGAACAGCAGTCACAAATTCAGGCGTATTTGGTTTGGCTGGCTGCGTGGCCTAAAAATATTTTTATTATTTGCCAGGCAGTATTTAAAAGTGAGATTTTACATTTTGGAAAAAAATTTATTTCCCAGTCTTTCAAATCAGAAGGCTTGGTTCTGCTGAGCCCACTTCTGCGCACGGCCGGCATCGGCTGCGGCTGGGCAGCGGAGGCCCCTCAGCCCACTGGCTGCTGTCCCTGCCACACCCCGTCGTGTCACGTGGGTCCTGCCTGTGCAGTGCCCGTAGGCTTTGAGAGCTGGTGACCTCTGGCCTAGAAGTTCTAGAACAGGAAGAAAAAATGTGGGTAATTAAAGCCATCGCAAGCATGGAAGCATTTTGGTGTTCTAGTTCTTGGTCTCAGGGTCTGAGGTCAGCAACTTTCCATATGCTCCTTGTGACCAATTCGTAAAACTGCGATGCACTATCTTCAGGGAGGAGGAGAACGAGGGCTAGGGGAGATGAGGCAGGAAGCAGAACCAGGTCTGCATCGCCTGCAGGACAGGTGTGGTTGACCACAGAATGGTCCAGGCAGGATAAAAAGTTCTAACCTTTTAAACATTTTACTTCTAGAAATCAAATACATACTTTTTGACCTTTTAGGCTTAATTGGTTTGGTAGCCCTTTCTTTGCATCACCTGCCCCCGACTCAGCATTAAGGCAGACAGAGGGATGATCCCTAGCCACCCTAGCCATCCACTCTGTTTAGGGAGACAGCAAGACCCAGGCAAGGCCAGGCAAGTCACACTCACTTGGCAGCGTCTGACTGCCTAGAACCGTGCTTCCATTTCATGGTTGCTCCCAGATCCTGAGGGATGTTTGTCTGAGGCCCTATTCTGGGATCAAGGACAGGGAGAGGAAAGGGTGAGCCAGAACTGTGTCCTGGGAGAGCTGGCGGGCCAGGCTGTCTGGCTTCCGCTGAGAACCAGGGCTCCAGGAGCTGTGGCAGAGCTGTGGGTCTAGGAGGCCAGGGTTGCCATGGATCCTGACCTGGCTTGTGGCAAGAGAGGAGGCAGTGTGTCCTCCTAATTCACCATTCCTCTCGTCTCCCCACTGCTTCATCCTTTAGAGCTGTGGCCCTTTTGGCTCCAGCCTCTTTAACTCCGTCGCGCAAGGATACCCGTGGATCAGCCAAGAGTGGGGCAGAGTTGGAGAAGCCGAGAGCAAAGAGCTAATGGTCAGACTCTGGTTGCTGTCAGATTCAGAAGGGAATTTAATGCAAGGAGCCAGGCATCCCCAGCTTTATTCCCTAATAGATACTCTGTCCCGGGAGTACAAAGCCTGTTGGGAGAGTAGACCCTAATGTAAACTGTGGACTCTGGTTGACGATGGGGCGTCAGCAGGTTCATCGATTTTAACAACTATACCACTCTGGTGAGGGGTGTGGGTTGTGGGGGAGGCTGTGTGTATGTGGGGACAGAGAGTATGTGGGAGCTCTGTGTACTGTCTGCTCAGTTTTGCTGTGAACCCAAATCTCTAAAAAAATAAAGTCTATTAATTTTTTTAAAAAAGAAAAGGCCTGTGAGGTGTACTGCAGAATGTAAAACAACCCTAGGAGAGTGGCCAGAGGAGTGCAGTTAAGAGGAGGAGACAGCGGGGGTGCTGATCGTCTAAAGTCTGAATGGACTGTGTTCCATCTGTGATCTGCTTGCTCCCTGCTCTAAATTCCTCTGATGAATAGACTGTCTTCCTTCATCGTGCTGAGCCGCCCCAGCAGTTTCAATCATAGTCTAGCCTTGCGGTTTAGAGCAGCACTTCTCAAACTTTTATGTGCTCATGGATCACCTAGGGATCATGTTAAAATTCAGGTCTGATTCAGTAGGTCTGGGATGGAGCTTCCTCACATCTCTAGGTGATGCTCACGATGCTGGTCTGTGGACCATATACGTGGAGAAGCAAAGGTCTGTGGCTTTGGTGTCAAGTCCAAGTCTGAATTGGGGTTTGCTGGTTAGTACCTGTGACTTTCGGCACGTTATTTTGCCGCCTGTGCCTCTGTTGTGTCATTTGTGCCTCTTTGTGGAGTTGTGAGAGAGTTCAGTGAGAAAAGGAGGCCTAGAAAATAAATGGAGATGAAAACAGATTCCAGTGGCCAGAAATAATCTCCCCTAGACCCCCAGCCCCAACTCAGTCCACGAGGTATTCAAACTAGGCTGCGTTTGGGCCCAGGATCCATTCAGCTACCAGTAAGTGTAGCAAAAATAGTTGAAAAGGAAAAGAAGGAAATGTTGGATCATAACTGAACAGCTCCTAAATCCCTACTCATCACTCTGGGAGTTGGGGGGGCATCCTCAGTCCCCCACCAGTCCCTGGGCACAGGGCCTCCTTCTTACTGTGCTGTTGCTGCAGACATTAACAGCGACACTTTTTTTTAGTGCTTTTTGACCACAGTTTGTTAGTTAAAACATGGCGTATTGTTGGGTGATTTTAAAGAATTGGAAATAGCCACAATATTTGGGTTGTGGCTTTGTCAGCCCTTGAAGGTATGAAATGGGTGTTTTTTGTCCTGTTCTTCCTTCTTCAGTTTATAAACAATAATTAGGCTTACCGCTGTAATGTATTGTACTAAACACTTTATACCTCTTTCCCCAGATCTTCCTGTCTGTAGACTTGGTCTGACCTTCCTTGGCCTTCATGCTGTCTCATTACTGTGGAATGGGCTAGGGGTCAGATTCTTCTATTGCACGCCTCCATAGCATACCTTGCTTCTACCTCACAGCCCCCAGCACAGTAGAGCTTAATTACATGTTTGCATAAGTGCTGGTTTAAAGCCTGTCTTCCCTATTCACCTGGAAGCTCCACAGCAGCAGGGCCAGGTTTCTCGTCTTCACAGCCGAATCCGTGGCATGTACAGCCACGCCTGCTTCATAGAAGGTGCCAGATGGACGTTGATGAGTGAATTGGAATGGCCAGGGCTAGTGGGGACAGGTAGCCTATGAGGATGGAGAAAGTGACTCTCCAATGGGCAATTCTACAGTACCAAGGATCTTTTTTTAAAAAAAATATATTTTATTGATTATGCTATTACAGTTGTCCCATTTTCCCCCCTTTACTCCCCTCTGCCCTGCACACCCCCTCCCACCCATATTCCCTCCCTTTAGTTCATGTCCATGGATCATACATATAAGTTCTTTGGCTTCTACATTTCCTATACTATTCTTAACCTCCCCCTGTCTATTTTCTACCTACCATTTATGCTACTTATTCTCTATACCTTCCCCCCTCTCTCCTCCTCCCACTCCCCTGTTGATAACCCTTCATGTGATCTCCATTTCTGTGGTTCTCTTCCTGTTCTAGTTGTTCGTTTAGTTTGCTTTTGTTTTTGTTTTAGGTGTGGTTGTTAATAACTGTGAGTTTGCTGTCATTTTACTTTTCATATTTTTTATCTTCTTTTTCTTAGATAAATCCCTTTAACATTTCATATAACAAGGGCTTGGTGATGATGAACTCCTTTAACTTGATCATATCTGAGAAGCACTTTATCTGCCCTTCCATTCTAAATGATAGCTTTGCTGGATAGAGCAATCTTGGATGTAGTTCCTTGCCTTTCATGACTTGGAATACTTCTTTCCAGCCCCTTCTTGCCTGTAAGGTCTCTTTGGAGAAATCAGTTGACAGTCTTATGGGAACTCCTTTGTAGGTAACTGTGTCCTTTTCTCTTGCTGCTTCTAAGAGTCTCTCCTTATTTTTAATCTGGGTAATGTAATTATGATGTGCCTTGGTGTGTTCCTCCTTGAGTCCAGGTTCTTTGGGACTCTCTGAGCTTCCTGGACTTGCTGGAAGTCAATTTCCTTTGCCAGATTGGGGAAGTTCTCCTTCATTATGTTTTCAAATAAGTTTTCAATTTCTTGCTCTCCCTCTTCTCGTTGTGGTACCCCTATGATTCAGATGTTGGAACGTTTAAAGATGTCCTGGAGGTTCATAATATTTTGTTTCTTCATTCTGTTCTAGTTGAACGTTTCTTCCTTCTGGTCCACACCATTGATTTGAGAACCATTTCCTTCCCGTCACTGTTGGTTCCCTGTACATTTTCCTTTGTTTCACTTAGCATAGCCTTCATTTTTTCTTCTAATTTGTGACCAAATTCAACCAATTCTGTGAGCTTCCTGATTACCAGTGTTTTGAACTGTGCATCTGATAGGTTGGCTATCTCTTCGTCGCTTAGTAGTATTTTTTCTGGAGCTTTGATCTGTTCTTTCATTTGGGCCCTTTTTTTTTTTGTCTTGGTGCACCTGTTACGTAGTAAGGGGTGGAGCCTTAGGGGTTTACCGGGGCAGGGTAACACTGGTCACTGCTCTGTGATGCTGTATGTGGGGGAGGGGCCCAAGAGGCAACAATGGCACTTGCTCCGCTCTCTGCTGGTTTTCAGTCACTCCCTCCACTACCCACAATCAAATTGGGCCCTTCTGGTGCTGCTTCCTGAGTGGGTGGGCTTGTGTATGTTCTAAGACCCTGTGGGTCTCTCCAACGAACTCTCCAGTGAGGCTGGGAGTTTCTCCTGCTGCTGCCTCAACCCCCACAGGTGTTTTCAGTCAGTGGTTTGAGGCTTTATTTCCCCGCGCTGGAACTCTGGGTTGTGTGGTCTGTCACCTTGTCCACCAGCTGCTGCCTCGCCGGCCAGCTGCAGCTTTGCCCACCTTGCTCCACAATCCGCCACCTTGCTGGGGTCTGCCAGCCCCCGCCTTGCCGCGAGTCCTCTCTGCCCGGCTGCCCATCTCTGCCCCTCCTACCGGTCTGGATGAATGTTTCTTCTTTATCTCCTTGGTTGGCAGACTTCCATACAGTTTGATTTTCTGTCAGTTCTGGTTGTTTTTTGTTTTTAAATTGTTGTTATCCTTCTTTTGGTTGTTCGAGGAGGCACAGTGTGTCTACCTACGCCTCCATCTTGGCCAGAAGTTCAATACCCAGGATCTTAATGTCAGTTTGTTTTGGCATCAAGTCTTACTTCTGCCACTGGGTGTGACCTTGTGTGACTTTCTTTGGAGCCTCAGTTTCCCCTCCTGTTAGATGAGGGTAATAGAAGTACCTGTCCCACAAAGTTAATAGGAGAGTTTAATAAAATAACATGTGTAAAGCACTTGGCACAAGGCCTAGCACATAGAAACGGCTCAAGTAAATGTTAGTTTCTATAATTTGGATCATTATTAACAATCTGCTAGATAGGCTCTTAGAATGGTGAAGTCAAGTTTCTCCTCTTGTTCTCATTCCCTGTTAAATTTCTTTACAAATGGAAAAACAAAAACGATAGCAGATATGGGCCTTCGTTACCTGTCCTCCTTATCTCGGTGGAGCCTGGCTCTGGTGCCTACAGCAAAGCTGTTCTCTGGGCTGGGTGGCCCTGGAGGGTGAGTCTTCCTCCTGTTTCCCCTCCTGGCTTCCTCTCATCTGGGCTCTGTGTGTGGCCTTCCTGGACAAGGGCACGTGCCAGTGACTCCCTGTCTGGGCACAGGCACAGGTGCCCGCACTTTCTGCCCTGTTCTCAGCCCTGCTGTGCTCTGCTGGGGGTGGGGTGGGGTGGGGTGGGGATTGGGGGGAGGCAGGGTAGGTGGCTGGACTCCCCAGGAGTGGTTGTTAGCATCGTACCTGCTGTCCTGTGAGCTCACCACCCTGTTGCTGTTAGTCACCTCTCTAATGAAGCTGGTTTTTAACTTCTGGGACAGCTGATTTCCAGGGGATTATTTGTATTACACACTTTAATGATTTTTAATAGCAAATTTTTAATTAAATGGAAAGTCCTTTTGGAAGCGAGTGAGCAGCAGCCACAGCAGGACTCACTCAGTACGCAGCACTGACGTGGACCAGAGAAGCCCAGTGAGGAGACCGGTAGCAGGGCTTTGGGGGGACCTGCGTCAGTGCACCTGGGTTGGTTAGGGCGGGAAGGAGTCAGGGGCCTGGCTGTAGCTCCTTCCTTCTGTCACCTGCAGGCCTAGAGAAGCAGGAGCTTGTTTGCCCACGGACAGACGAGAACGGTTTGAGGAGGAGTGATTTTAGAAGTACCACCTGCCTTTGATCCCGTTGGTAAATCATAGAAATACTCAGTTTGGAGTGGAATTTGGGGTTGAATAACCAGATCAGATCAACTAAGGTAGGCAACAGGAAGTGTAAACAGTCGCTAGGCCCTGGTTCAAACCCTGGCAGGCCGGAGTCCTCATTTGTCAAGTGAGGAGAACCATGGAGCTCTGGCGATGGCTTAGTGCCTGTATTTTATGTTCCAGCTGATCTTGTTTTGGTGGGAAGGGATGTGAGGAAGGGCCTCAGCCCTGATAAAATGCTCTGACACAGGAATGGAAGCTGTCATTTGGGGGTAGTTGGCAACCTGGGCCAGGCTAAGGGAGAGAAGCGGTGATTTCTTTGTATTTAAGAACCTCACTGGTCAGTTTGATGTCGGGCTATTCCTGAAGTGCCTGTGAGGTGCTCCTGCGACTGCCGGGGTTTGGGGCAAAAGGCAATCAGAGGGAGCCTTTTGGAACTGAGGTTTTCCATTAAGAGAGTTCAGGTGAGGAAAGGGACAGGAACAGCCAGACTGTCAGCCAAAGCATCGCATTGTGTTTGCATTAGAATGATGCTCAGAACTTGGCATTTAACCCAGAGGTGGCTTTGTGGGCAGAAGCTTGAAGAGACCTCAGAAGACATTAGGTTGGTTTTTTGCCCAAGAGCTATGGAGGCGAGGAGTGGGAAGGGATTCTGCTCGCCAGCCTTCTCTTGCAGTTTGTGAGTTGCTGTAGTTTGCTTCACATGGTGGCCTCCCAGGCCCCTCTGGGACACTGTTATAGGTATATTCGTGCATGGTCTCTTTCCCCGGCTCCATTACTTTATTGCCTGGGTGTGGGGGCCACTCCACATGTCTTACAGCAAGCAGCAGCGTAGACCAGTCTTTGGAGACAGACAGAGCTGGATTCACATCTTAACCTACCATATGTTTGGCCTTTGGCGAGACACTCTATGTCCTCCTGTTTCCTCATCTGTAGAATGGGAGTGTCCTCATCTTGTGGTGGTTGTCAGAAATAATAAACTCCTTAAAGGCCTTCCCAAATCTCTGAACCACCTAGCACAGGGTCTGGCACATAGTACACACTCAATAAATGCCTGTAGAATCAGTAATGGATGCAAAGAGGCTTACACAAAGCCTGGCACATAATCAACACTTAATATATAATGGTTCTTGTTGTCTTTGCCTGAACTTGTGTGTTGTCTCCTATGCTCACCATCCGTCATCCTCACTCCACATGCCTTCCTGCTGGGCTCAGCCTCTCCCACTACTTTCCTCCCCTTAATTCTTCTGTTCCCATTTACTCCTCTGAGAGAACTCTCGGGCTCTCCCCTCTTGTCATTCTCTGTTCCCCTGTGCTGAGCATCACTACTGCTACTCTGCATTACACTGTGACACATCATATCCTGTGTCTTGGCCGGGAAGCTTCTCTGTCTTGCCTACATCTGAGGCAGTCGGAGGTGGCGACCAGAGTGCTCACCCTGGGGTCTGTCTGGCTGTCTCTGCTCGGTGGCTGTTTAACCTTGGATTGAGGAGTGCCTGCCCTTCTCCCTGCCACTCCTGCAGGAGACAGCCCACCCCAGGAGGCTGACAGGATGGGGAGAGGGTGGGGCTGCTGAGGAGGAGAGGAAGAGGGTTTCCAGGTTTTCTCTGTTGACTAATGCCTGTCCCGTCTCCTCTCTTTCAGTGCGCCTCCACGACAGTATTTCTGAAGAAGGGTTCCACTACCTCGTGTTTGACCTGTAAGTGCCATTTCTGAGGGTGCGAAGGCCTTTCCCTTCAGCTAGTTCAAAGTGAAGTCTCAGAAAAAGGCCTAAACTGGGTCTTCAGCCTCTGCTAAGGGTCCCTCTCCTTTGCCCAAGGGGAAGAATTTGATTTTGAACTTCCTCTGGTGAGGGGCATGTTGCTGAGGGGTCTCGTTGCTCAGTCAGTGTCTCCCCGGGACCCCAAACCCCAGTTGGCATTGCTGTCGCATTCTGTTCATCAGCATGCCTTGCTCAGGTGCTTGCTTCTTGATTCTTGGTGTGTTATCCTTAGCAGAGAAATGGGATGCAGCTGTTTACATGGCCTTACAAATTCCAAGAACTCGAAGGTAGCTTTTACTAGTTGTAAACTGGGCTCTAATTGGTCTCTCGTCCACTTTGGATGTGGTTTAGTATCTTAAAAGTGGCTTGTCACCTCCTGGAAATGCCTCTTTGGTATTTTCAAGGTTGGATCACTGTCCATTGTCTCATTATTCTTCAAGTAGTGGGTCTCTTCTTTCTGGGCAACTGTATCTTAGTGTTTATGTTGGTCTCAAATCTGTGACTTCCTGAGTAGGTCAATTATTTTCTCTTAGACCCCTGTATATTCATCTTTGCCTGAGTATTAGGCATATGTAGATTATAAAAACAAATGTGCAAGAGGAAGGGAGGGCCCATATTCCCGCAAAGAAAAGCCCTGTGTCGTTGAAGGGTTGATTGTGTTCTGGGCTGTTAGATGAGATGCACACAGAGTTAGGATTTCTTTAAAAGCTGTTCTACATTATGACCTGTTACCTATTGGATGCTGGGGTTGGCCAGCTAGCCTGCCTCCTCTGATCCTCTTTGTTGGTTGCAGTGTTACTGGCGGAGAGCTGTTTGAAGACATCGTGGCCAGAGAATACTACAGTGAGGCTGATGCCAGGTGAGAGGAGGCCCCTGTAGTTCAAGTGTGAGTCTTGGTTATCTTAGGGACCAGGCATTGTGTCTGTTTAAATAGGCTTTGGGGAGGAGCTTGTGTCCAGACAAAGATTTTATAGAACTGGACTCGGGTTGCCTTCTGTGGATGATACAAAAAGTTTAAAATTCAACACTTGCAGGTCAGTTTTTCTTTTAAAGATTTTATTTATGTATTTATTTATTTTTAGAGAGGGAGGGAAACATTGATGTGTGAGAGAAATACCTGCGACCTTTCAGTTTGCAGGCTGGCGCCCGGTCCCCTGAGCCACACCAGCCAGGGCAGTTTGCTGTTGTTGTTGTTTCTGCAAAGCTCTTACAAGTCTCATTTACCCCATCGCCTCAGAAATACCTTTCCTCCTGGCTGGTGTGGCTCAGTGGCTTGAGTGCGGGCCTGCGGACCAAAGGGTCGCCAGTTCAATTCCCAGTCAGGGCACATGCCTGGGTTGTGGGCCAGATCCCCAGTTGGGGGCACGTGAGAGGCAACCACACATTCATGTTTCTCTCCCTCTGTTTCTCAGTCCCTTCCCCTCTAAAAAACAAAAAACATAAAACTAAATAAACAAATAAATAAAACTTAAAAAACGAAAATAAAAAAGAAGTACCTTTCCTTTGCACTACAGTGTATACCTGCAGGCATGCCCACTGGCACTCCTTATCCCCCTCCTTCCCTTTGACAAATTGTGCTGTGTGTAAGGCATTCTGGGAATGATCCAGAGATGGAGAAACACGGTTTACGTCCCAAAGGGTTAATCATCCATCCAGGAACCTTCTGGGGAGATTTCAGTCTTTGTCACATTGTCTTTTGACCACCATAACCAGTCCTAATGTGGGGCTCCTCTGGCTGGAGGACCATTCCTCTGCCACACCTCTTGGCCCCAGGCCCTCCATGGAAGCCCTGGCAGCTCCTTCATGTGACACAGCAGAATTCCTCCCACACCACAGCTCTGGGCGCTTGTTTGGCCTGCCATTCCTGCCTCGGCTCCTCCCCAGCCCAAGTTTTCTGTGAGGGTGATGTCCTTACAACCTGGTTTTGATCATCCTGCCTGCAGCTTCCCTGGCACATGGGCGGCTCCGGCTGCCTCTAGAGAGTGAGGGAGCACAGCTTCCTCACCAATTTCTCAACTGAGAGGCCAGTGTTTGCTGATCAATTTCAGATGCTTCAGCCTCAGGAAAAATTCTCAAGTGGGGAGATGGATTCCAGTGCCAGCAGGGGAGGACCAGGCTGTGGGATGGGAGGAGGTGGTGATAGCTCAGGGAGTCAGGCGGGGAGGAGGGAGAGCTGGGGGGGTGGTGTGACTGTACCAGTGGGCTTGGCCTGGCTCTGCTGGGACACTTCGCACTTTTGCCATTTTTGGCCAGAAGGCTCTCCCTGCTAGCCTGGCTCTGTTCTAATTATACATTTCTGTGGGGACTCGCCTCTTCAGCTCAGTCTTAACGTCTCTTTGGCCTACTCTTGGGCTGTATCCTATAATGTCTGTAGGGAGGTTGGAGCCTCATAAGCCTCTTTGGCTCTTGTGGAAGCTTGAGTATCAGATTTTCAGGAAGGAATAATAAGCCCAGGTCCCCAAGCCCAGTGCCCCCAGACACTGCAAGCCTGCTCCATGTACCCAGTAGTACCTTCGGCCGAGGCTCCATTCTCTAGGCCAGGATTCTTCAGCCTCGACAGCACTGACATTTGGGACCAGGTAATTTTTTGTCGTGAAACACCCCCTCCACCCCCGTGTGTTGTAGAGATTTAGAAGCACCCTGGCCTCTACCTACTAGATGCCAGTATACTCCTCTCAGCTGTGACAACCAGAAGTGTCTCCAGGCATTGCCAGATGTCCCTTGGGAGGGAAAATTGTCCCCCAGTTTTCACCACTGCTCTACGCTGCCAACATCGTCTGCCAAGAGTCTGACGGGGAGTGGGGCAGGGTGGCATGGATGTCGGGTGGCCTAATTCAGGCGTCAGCCCCGACAGTTAACATACACACACTTACTAAACTCTGGATGGTTTCAGCCTAATTACCTACAGAAAGACCGTCCATTGTGTTAGTATGAATATTTTAAAACTTAGATAATCTTCCACATTTTTATTTTAACATTGTTCATTATTAATGGCCTATAACCACAATAAATTATGAGAAATCTTTTTTAAAAATCATCATGAATGTGATTCCATCCTATTTGTCTTTTTCTATGCAAAATCAAAATCAGAAATACTCCTTAGGGTTCCTGGCCAGTGTGACTCAGTTGGTTGGAGTGTGGTCCCATGAACCAAAGGGTTGTGGGTTCGATTCCCGGTCAGAGCACATGCCTAGATTGTGGGTTTGATCCCCGGCTAGGGCACGTATGAAAGGCAGCCAATCGGTTTCTCTCACGTCAATGTTTCTCTCCCTTCCTCTCCCTCCCTTCCCCTCTCTCTCTATAAAAATCAATAAGCATGTCCTCAGGTGAGGATAAAAAAATTTAAGGAAAAAAAGAAAGAAAAGAAATACTCCTTAGTACCCTGTTTGGACCCCTCTTAAGTATTACATTGTTTCTTAAAGGTGTCTGTGTGCTCATCTTCCATCCCCTACTAGGTGGCAGGGTGGGCACTGGGTCGTATTCATCTTTATAGCCTGTGTGGTGCCAAGCACAGTAAAGCCCGATGCCTACGTGAAGACGCTCAATAAATGTTCAAATAAACATGCGTGCACCCACCCCAAAACAACTCAGGTTTGGTTGGATTCTCCTGCCTAAGTTGCCACCACAAGCCTCTTCTAACACAGAGTTACAATAGGGAAAAAGAGAAGCAAGGAAGGGATTGGATGGTTCCCCCCCGCCCTCAGGGGTCTGAGGTGTCTCTAATATCTTGGAAATAGAGTGGAGTGCATTGGGCCTTTACAGTCTAAGGAGGCATGGTGGACTCTGGCGGACCCTGTTCTAGTTGCTCCTCTGCTGTTATCTAGTGGGAGACTCTGGACAAACCACTTAATGTACCTGGGACTCAGTTTCTTCTTCTGTAAAATAGGGTGAACTGGACGATATCCAGAGTCTGAGGTTCTAACGTACTGTTCAATGATTTTCTGTGAATGTGAGTTATGTGCTTGAGTTTACAGCATGTGGTTGTGAAGGAGGTGGTTTAAGCATGCACTGGCATTTCTTTTTCTTCTGCTTTTGCAGCCACTGTATACATCAGATTCTGGAGAGCGTTAACCACATCCACCAGCACGACATCGTCCACCGAGACCTGAAGGTACTCTTCAGGCTCCCCCTTTGCCTCCTGCTTGTGGGGTGTTATTGCCACCTAGTGCCAGATGGTGGTACTGCGAGGGCCCACCCAAACTAGGCTCCCTCTGGGCCTAGGGGTGGGGGCCTCACAAGGTTCTGTCTTTTCCTCATACAGCCTGAGAACCTGCTGCTGGCGAGTAAATGCAAGGGTGCCGCAGTTAAGCTGGCTGATTTTGGCCTAGCCATCGAAGTACAGGGAGAGCAGCAGGCTTGGTTTGGTAAGAGTGACCCTGTCTTCCTGGAATGCAGCCCCCGCCCTTCCTCCTTTTCCTGATCTGCCTTCCTCTTTCGGAACTAGAAGCCAGATCCTTAATGGTCCTGGCCTCCTCAGAGACTGGAGGAGAGGGAGCGTGCAGAGCTCCCCTCTGGCCCTACATGACTCAATACAGTGAGCCTAGCTGTTGTCAGTACTGCGGTCTTGCTGCCTCTGGGGAGGATGGGGAGTTCCTGGTAGGCACATGGACTTGCCCTATGATTTAGATTCCGGGCACGACAAGCATCTGAGCCTGTCATCTCTTGCTGCCCATGTGCTGAGAGCTTATGTAGCAAAAGCATCAGAAGTGAGGAGGGACTTGGGGAACATTGCTGCTGTGGATTTACTGAGAGAGAAAGTGGGTTCAGTGTGCCTCCACCCTCTCTTCTGCTACAGGTTTTGCTGGCACCCCAGGTTACTTGTCCCCTGAGGTCTTGAGGAAAGATCCTTATGGAAAACCTGTGGATATCTGGGCCTGCGGTAAGCCCATTCCACACTCTCAGCTGTTCGGTGTTAAGGGCCCTTGACTTCAAGTGGTGGCGAGAAAAAGGCATCGCTGTTCTCTGTGGGTCCCACAAGTGTCTGGAGTATGTGCAACCACGTGCCCCTGGGATGGCTGTTCCCTCATACCCACTCTCCGAATACCCGATGTATTCTATGCCATCCTTTTTGAAGAGGGATTTGCCCACACCTTAAAGGGTATGTTGTGCTTAAAGAAATCCCTGACGTGGCCTGGTGTCATGGGGATTGCAGCATAGCAGGAAGGGCTAGCGGCACAGCGTTGTTGGCTGATACCCACTTCTATCTCTGGTATGGCCCTTGACCTCCTGGGTGGCTCTGAGCCCTGTGAGGCTTTTCTCAGTTTCTCAGCAGAGTAGGTGACTCACCCCAGTGACCTGGGTTCTGTCTCATAGGAGTCATCCTGTATATTCTCCTGGTGGGATATCCTCCCTTCTGGGATGAGGATCAACACAAGCTGTATCAGCAGATCAAGGCTGGAGCCTATGATGTAAGAACTGCTTTGTTCCCACTCTGTGGGCTCTGTGCAAGGGAGAAGGTGGGATGCAAGGAGGGTCGGGGACTTTGAGGGCCCAGGGACGGGCATGTAATTCTTACCACCCACTATCCCAGGGAGCAACTTTTCTGCACAGCCATTCTTAGTATCTGTAAAGTCAGGGAGCTCACTGAAACTCTTGGGCACGGAGGTGTGATGTGCTGCAAACATAGGGACGAGGTCTGGAAGCTCCCTCCACTGCTGTAGGGCCTCGGGCACATCGCTGACTCACTCCAGCCAGCTGCTGGAGCCCCTTCCTGCTCTCATCTTACGTTCTGGCATTCTAACTGTGATTGCTCAGTCTCCCTTTCCTGGTCTTCAAGTTGACACAGGTGCTGGGATACCCCAGGGCTCCTCTAACTCTCTGCCTCTCAGCTTTAGGTAGCCCAGAGTATCCCGCTGCTAGGAGTTGGGGTGAAGACAGAGCCTACCTTTCAGGGTGTGAGGCTCATAAATTTCATATTCCTTCTTCCCCTGTTTCCGCTCCTTAGTTCCCATCCCCAGAGTGGGATACAGTGACCCCCGAAGCCAAGAACTTGATCAACCAGATGCTGACCATAAACCCTGCAAAACGTATCACAGCTGACCAGGCTCTCAAGCATCCATGGGTCTGCGTAAGTGTCCCCACCAAGATAGAGGGATGTCAGCCCTCAGTGTGCCCATAGTGCCCTCCTTACCCTTCTTTTTATGAGCAGAGAATAATTATTCTGGGCCCTGAGCAAGGATTCATCAGAAAGGGTGGGGCTGGGGGGGCCCAGGGTCAATAAACATCACCAGGAAGGATTCAGGGAGGCAGGTGGGGCTAACTGGCTTCTACCTGTCTCTCTCCCACTCCCTTGTCAGGTGTGATTTAATTCTGATCTTGAGGAGGGCGGAGATTGACCTTTACAGACTCTAGGTAATTGAAATAGAAGGCAGCTGGCAGAGCCCAAAGTGAATTGCCAGGCTTAAGGTACATATTCAGACTTCAGCTCTCACACAGCTCTAATGGAAATGAAACCAAGACTCAAAGAAACAAAAGGGGCCTCTGAACAATTAAAAACAGCACCCTGAAGTTCAGTCATAAAGCTCACCTTGGGAGAGCCCTCTAGGCTACCAACGTGGGTCAACATACTCTGTTTTTATCTGGCAAGCTGAAATATCTGTTCTCGAGCAGAGGATCTGCTACAGTTAGGCCTTCTGACAGCCGTGATGCATTTATGTATCATTCCCGTGTTCACTGAATGCCGCTTTGGTGCCCGTCACCATGTGGAGGCTGGAGATACAAAGATGGATGAGGCCTGGTCCCTTCCCCCAAAGATCTCAAAGATTATCTAGGGAGACAGGCACTCAGACAGACAAACAGCAATGTGACAAGTACATAAAAGAATCTAATGAGTGCTTAGGTGCACCTGCAGTCCTTGATGGCAATGGGATTACTGAGGGCTGCATAGAGGAGGTGACTTCGTCTGGTTCTTGACAGGCGACTAGGAGTTCCTCAGGATGATAGCCTGCAGACAGGGGTTCGCTTGGGCCAGGGTGAGAGGCCACGGGAGATTGTAGCGAGTTTAAGGCGCGTTTGTTTGGTTATAGACGAATATATGGCCACAGAAATGCAAGAGAATGAAGCCCATGTAAGTTTCTACATAAGGAGTTTGGGTTTTATTCTGAAAACATAGGGAACCATTTGTAATTAAGAAAGAACACTTTGGAAGCTGTGTAGAAAATGAGATTGAAAGGCAAAGAGGCTGTAGGCCAGAGAGCTCAGGGAGTAGTCATAATTGTCTAAGCCAGGGGTGTCAAACTCATTTCCACCGGGGGCCACATCAGCCTTGCAGTTGCCTTCAAAGGGCCAAATGTAATTTTAGGACTGTATAAATGTAACTTAAGTAGGGGCAAGGAGCTCGGCACTGCCACCAGGTAGAAACAAGGTGCCGGGCCAGATAAAACAAGGTGGAGGGCCGGATTCGGCCCGCGGGCCTTGTGTTTGCCACCTGTGGTGTAAGCAAAGCCGGGTGAGGTCTCAGCTAAGGGCAATGATATAGTGGGCAGTATGGCAAGAAGAGGACAAATTTGAGATATTTGGGAGATAGACCCAAAAGAACTTAGTAACCAGCTGGATTTGGGGAGTAGAGAGGGTTCTGTGGGCACTGCCACGTTTTGAGTTGGTAACTGATGGAGGGTGGTACCCTTCACTGACCCGGAAAAAAACCTGGAGGAGGACCCAGTTTGTGAGAAAGTATGATGATTTTAGTTTCATACATTTTGAATTACGGTGTCTAAGACCTTCCACTAGAGACATTCAGTGGGTAGTTAGAAATATGGCTCTAGAGGTTAGAAAAGTAAAAAACTGGAAATGCAGGTTGTCTGCATAGGTAGTGTTGCAGCTGTAGAAATAGACGGGATTACTGCTATGCTGATTGAATTTTTGCTCTGGGCTTGTATAAGAGAAGAGATGGCCACTAAACCTCAGCATAAACCTCATGACAGAGTTAGAGGAGCCTGCAAGCGGGACTGAGAATGAGAGCTTCCGTTGTAGAAGGTGGAGCAGGAGCAAGGGGTCCTAAGAAACGGGGGTGGGGGTCGTCTCAGTAAGGGAGCATCTGTAATCAGATGCTTCAGAGAGTCCGTGATAAAGACAGAAAAGAGTCCATTGGCTCCAACCAGTTAAGAGGCCATGGTTTTGTTATTTTTACCAATAGAGGCAGTGGAGTGAGAGAGACTGATGTAGCCTGTTTGCAGAGAGGTGAAGAGCTAATGGGGGTGAAGGGAGAAAGAAATGGTGCAACTTAGAGAGGACAGACGGGTGAGGGGAGTTTTCAAACTTTTGTTTAAGGAGAGGCTTGACTATAATGTAGAGAATGCAGAGAATATATTGGGAGTAAAGGGTTGAAATGTTAGCTGATTGAGGAAGCAAAGGTTTTAACAGCTGAATGAGACAGGGACTCCCAAGCCCAGGTTGGGGGCTCAGCACTGGATATGAGGACGATGCTGCTGAGACCCAGGTGGGTGAAAGTCAGCTTGAGGGTGGGGCTGTTGAAGTTGAGGTTCCGTCTTGATGAGCTTTCCTTTCCCTTTGTGGAGAAGTTTACGCTCTGGAGGAGGAGGTGAAATAAGAGAGAAGATTGGGAGAGGTGTTTTGGGATCCATGAAAGGGAGCAGGTCCAGGATGTGGGGAACAGTGCAGGGTGGCCCCGTGGGCTTGTGGGCACCAGACTGCACGTGATAGGATTTATGTTTCCAGCCAGCTGGCCAAGGCAGCAACAGCAAAGGGAGGTGGTGAGGAACTTAAAATGGGCACTCAAGAATTGGGGGAGTATCACGTTCTGGGGGTCATTTTGCGGGCCTCACTCTCCACTACCCTATATATCTCAGTAGCCCCTGAGGACACCACTGTGCTGTACTGTGTTGTAACTGAGTCTCTTTTGGCTGACGCTGAGTCATCAAGGAGATGTGTATCATGTCCAGTGGCCTCTGTTTAAGGAGGAAGGAAGTTAGCAGTCATACAGTGAAGAAAAATTCCCTTCCTAAATGATCAAAAGAAGTGATGCTTCAGGGTAAAGTTCCTTAGCTTCTCAGATCACAGCTTCTTTTAGGTCCTTGTGGGGTATGTTAGGAGGAGTTCCCTGGAAGGAATGAAGGTTCTCTGTGGAGAGCAGGAGCCCTGCCTGTCCTCATGCTCAGGGTCTGGAACTCTGTAGGTGCTCAGTGACAGTTGCTGAAGGAGCGCCTGCATGAAGGTCACAACACGCAGGACACTCTCTGAGTCCCTCACCTCCGTTTCCCAGAGGGGATGAGAGTGCTCTCTCAGGCCCCCTCCTCAAATAGGGTGGTGTTTTCATGTTCAGATTCTTGTCCTTACATAACCTTGAGTTTCGGGTAGTACTTTTATTTTAAAAGCATTTTCATATCTGTGACCTCATTTTATCTTCTGAGCAACTCTGGTGGCTGAGTGCCTGGCCATCATTGCTGGGACTATGGTGGGGGGACGAGAATCTGGTTGGGGGCTCACAGGTGTCTCTGTCTGGCTTCCAGCAACGGTCCACAGTGGCATCCATGATGCATCGTCAAGAGACTGTGGAGTGCTTGCGCAAGTTCAATGCCCGGAGAAAACTGAAGGTGAGTCTTGCCTTCTGGCTGCTAGTGCCCTGAAGCCGTACCTTTTGACAGTCACCCCCTGCCCCATCACAGAGGGAAGCTATCCCCCCTGGCTGGGGCTGAGCAATGAAAGGTGCACATATTGGGGGTCTCAAGGGACTTGATGTCCTCAGGCTCTAGCCAGCAGCTGCCCTCTGCCTGAGACCAGGCGATGCTTTCCTAGAGTCAGATTGAATTCACAAGATCCTCTTCTTTCCCCAGGGTGCCATCCTCACGACCATGCTTGTTTCCAGGAACTTTTCAGGTATGTTTTCCCAGCTGTGCAATTTAATGCTACTGAGGTGAGTGGGTCAGAACAAGGTGTTGCCATATGCTGCCATCCTGGTGCTGGGTGTCTTGGCAACACCTGGACCCAAGATGATGAGGATCCCGCTGCTGCTGGGTCCTATAACCTGACATTCTGGAGGGATTTACTTGGGTTCAAGTTTATGAGCTCTGCTCCCTAGAATCTTCCAAGGAGTAGCCTGTCTGGCCTCCCATTGACCTTATCTCTGGGAATTCTTATTTAATTTTCTGAGGAACTCTCAGCACTTGAAGAGGTTAGCTCATCTCTGGGGTGTTGGAGGAAGTGCTGGGGAAAAGAGAGATGAGATGCAGTGAATCTTCTAGTCCCCACCAGGAATTTGCAGACCGGGATGATCTCTACTTCATTGTGTCCAAGGAGAGATGACTAATAGAAATTATTCAGAGGTTTGAACCTTTTACAACAACTGTGTTGCAAATATTCTCTGTGATAGTAGCTGTAAAAGTGGAAAAAATAGAGACTAGCAGGATGGAGGGAAAGGCACTTACTTAAATTTGCATGAGGAATTAGGAGAGCTGGGACCAGTAATTTGCAAATCACACTTGACACTTCTTTTTAAGATGCAAGACACTCCACCTCCTCCCCACCCGGCCCCCTCCCGCACTCCCATCATTGTTTGCCCTCAATTGGGAAGCACAGTGGCTTTTCTGTGAGAAAAAGATTAATGTCAGAACTAACTGAAGACAGTTCTCTTCTCTGCTTTCCTTTTTCCCTGGCCTTCCCTCCCCCTGACCCCCGGCCCCACTGTTTTGGTTCAAGACCCCCTGCTGTCATTCTGATAACAAGCCTGCTCCCTCGCTTTCCTTCTGCACTGCTGTGGAGAGGGGCTTGTGTGGGAGGCTCGGGGAGCAGCCACTCTGGGAGAGGTTGCTCCCTAGAGCTGAGTCCCAATGGGCTCGTCTGTGTTGGTTGCGGTAACCTAAAGCCCCGGCTCTGAGGAAGCCACAGGTGAGAGGACATGGGCCTCCTGAGCCCTAACCCAAGTGAGAGCTGCAGGGCCCTGGAGGGTCAGGACTGGAGACCAAGCCAGGGGAGTGTCCCACCTCAGGCCATCCTCTTGGCCCTGGTTTGGGGCTCGTTCTTGGGTTGTGGGTACCCATGAGGGCAAGTCCAAGGTCCTGGGTTCACTGCTCACAAATGAGAGCAGGAGGGCACAGCCAGCTGCCTCCAACAGGGGTGGAGCTAAAGTCCCACATCGTACTTCTTGTCTTCTAATTGCTTGTAGCGTCCACTTTCTTGGTTTAAGAGCCTTTTTTAGGACGCTCAAGGGTATTGTGTGCTGACCCTAGAATGGCGGTCTGTTCCCTCTCAGAGTGGAAGGAATGTGAAGACAGGCTACTGGGAAATCGATAGCATGTGCCCCACCCCATGGCCTCAGGCCTCTGCATCAACCTATCCCCATCGTGTCAGGAAATCAGTCTCATTAGAACAAAGCACCTTCACTAATCCCTAAAGAGCCTCCTGTCCTTGCTGCCCAGACCTCATCTGGCCTTTGCATTCACTTTGCTCTGGGTCAGAGGAGGAAAAAAAAAATACTGCCAGCACTCCAGGATGACCTTTTCTGCCCTGACTCTAGGACAGATGAGGATAGCCTATCTCCAGAAGCTTCTGCAGAAAGCTGTGTGTACAGGTATAATCCAGAAGGAAGGTCACCTGTGCGTTTCTGTGGGAACAGCTAGGATGTTTGCTGAGTTGATCCCAAATGAGTGTAGCTTAGCTGGGAACTCTGGCAGTTTGGCTAATGGTGAAATCAGGGCTTCTAGAATGTGTTGCTTCAGCAGCCTTTGTCTTCTTTCTGGGGCCTCATTTCTTGGGCATCTTACCCTTGCAACACTGAGAAATACTGGCTCTCTTCCTGAAAGAGAGGAAGCAACCTGTCTCTAAGGAGCGAGCAGACATGGAACATCAGTGAACGTGGCTGCAGGAGGGCCGTGGACCCTTCCTGGGCCCTGAGTGCCAGTCTCTCTATTGTTTGGAATGTGGCCCGAGGAAAGGGCTGCCCTCTGCTCTGGGCTCTCTGAAAATGTCCTCACTTAGGCCCCTTAGAGAGGGAGGTTGGAAAGTGGGGCTCAGTTTCCTCATGGTCTCATGCTAGGGCTGGACTATCTCAGAAAGGACACAGCCTTTCACCGATTCAGGCTTTTCCCTGGAGACCCTCATGTGAGGTGGTCACAGGGCAGGTACTGAGCCATTTCCACCAAGCCGAGCCGTGGCATTCCCTCCGCCCCATCTGAGCCCAGTTCTCTCAAGTCCCCAGACTGCTGCAGGGCTGGCTGCACCTGTTCCTCAGCCTGCCCCCAGCGCCTTCGCTCCCCCAGCTCGGCTGGCTTGGCCACGCCGCCTGGACCCTGCTGTGCGTGGGCAGCCAGCGGGTTCCTGCGCCTCGTGCTGGGGCATGCTCGCTGCTGACTGGCCCGCGTGGCTTTGCGGCAGCTCTGTGCACTGAGAGATTGTATCCCCTCAGTTGGCAGGCAGAGCTCCGCCCCCGCCTCGCCTGCCGCGAGCGCCGCCGGCTTGGCCGGGCAAGGTACGTGGCATGAGTCCTCCCCGACCGCCTGCCTCGGCTCCCTGCCACCCCACCAGGAGGGCCAGCATGCCAGGCCCACTCACCAGGGAGGCGAGTCCCATGCTTGCGGGCTGAGATGGGCATGCCGGACGGACCACCTAACTTGGCATCTGCGAGCGCATTGGTGTTACGGAGCCCCCTAACCAGCCATGCATGCTGGGCGCTTGCCAACTCTCAGGAGGCAATAGCCTGGGGACATGGAGCTGGGCAGCAGGAGGCTTTCCTCCAGATGGCCTGAGAACTCGGCCTCCCTGTGAGGCTGCGGCTAAAGGTGGGCCCAGCCACATCCCTGGGCGCGCTAGGACTCGGCTTCAACAGCACTGTTGGAGACCCCACCGAGGAAGCCACGCCCCTCAAAATTGTGAAGTCTGGCATTTGAGGCCTTCAGGCTGACAGGCTATAGAGCGCAGAAGCTGTGGAGACAGTGTCCCTGGGTTTGGATCCTGGCCCTGCCACACCCTGACCGAGCCACATCAGCTCTCCCAGCCTTGGTTTTCTCATCTCTCCAGTGGGGCTAATAAAGTATCACGGTGATGATTACAGGCTCTCCTCCTGCCTGTCCAAGACAGCTTGTAAAAAATCCTGATGCTGCACTCCACCCGAGACAGACAAAATAAGAATCCCCACAGCATGGGATAGGCATAGCATTTTTTTTAAGCCCCCCAAGTGATTCTGATGGGCAGTTGGAGTTGAGAACTCTGATGTATGTAAAGCACTTAACACAGGTGGTGGTCAGGCATAGTAGTAAATACATTAAAAACATAACTTTCCAATCATCCTAGCATGACTGGAAGTAGAGCCAAAGGCCATTTTGGGGGAATCAGAACTCTTGTGATGGAAGGACCCCTATTCACACTATAGGGAGATGGGACCCAGCGTGGGTCTGAATGCCGACCTGAAGGCAAGAGTGGCGGCAGCAGCAGTGACAGCAGTTAGCACTGAGTACTTGCTGGGGGCCAAGCACTCTGCTTAGTGCTTTTCATGCGTGATCCCACCAGGTCCCCATCATTGGGCCTATGACCCAGGCCCTGTTTTATCCCATTTTGTAAATTAAAAAACAAAACAAAACAAGTTCAGAGAGGTTAAATAACTCACTCAAGGTCACACAGCCAGCAAATGGTAGAACTAAGATGCAAACCCAGTGAGGACCAGTGGATCAGACAGTTGGGCTGATTCCATGTCCTCGTGCCTCCCAGACTCTTCCCGTCTACTTTCTGCCACCAGCCTTCCCGCACAGAGCTCATCAGCCTTGAGCATCAGTCACCCTGTGCTGGCTAGAATCTGTTTACCTTGTTATTCTGCCCAGTCCTTCTGCTTGGTGGGTTCAGAGAGTGGACTCTGAGGAAAGGGTGGCAGACAGGACCCAGCAAACCTGGTGAGGACCTGCCCAGTCAAGGCTTCATCCCCTGGCAAAACCCTCCTGTAGGTGGTCCTGGTCTCTGTGTCTGTGTCTGTTTGTCCTCACGTATGGTCTCTTTCGTGAACTGTGACACTCTTGTTTCTTGAGAACACTCAGGAGATGTCTTGCATCCTTCCAGCTTATCCATCCTGAGAATCTCCATGGCGTCTAGGGATGGAGCCCCCACCTTTCACCCTGGCACACTGCTTCCAGGCCTGGGTGGAAGCTGTCGACGGCAGAGCTCCCAATGGCCCAGGCAGCTGCAGTACTGAATGTGGTTTCTTCTCCTAAGCATAGTGTGTCCCTGTTTCTCATGAGCCTTCTTCCATGGCAGAGGAGATCCTTGGGTGCTACCCTGAGGATCTGATGCTGCTTGAGATGTCCTTCATGCTTTGGGGCTACCAGGCAGGGCATTGCTTTCAGGGGTCTCAGGAGACTCCTTGGCCCCCTTTTCAGACACAGCAATCTCTTGTGGATCCAGCTACCAGACGTCAGGTTGAAGAAAGGGCACAATGCTAGAGACTTGATTTTCCTCTTTGTTTTCACAGCTGCCAAAAGCCTACTGAACAAGAAGTCAGACGGTGGTGTCAAGGTAGGTGTCTCTACCCTTTTAGCCTGAGACTGGCTCCTCTCCTCTAGTCACTTATGGGAATTCTTGGCACCTCATTCCCCCTTTCCCTGGGAACCTTCCTATCCTTGCTTTTCTGCTTTCAGCCAGAAACCTTTGTTCAGAACAGCAGGTTCCACTGGCCTGAGAGGGCAGAAGGGAGATGTGTTTCTCCTGACCCTAGCTGATTGGAAAGACTCAGGGGGAGTGATCCAAATTATAGTTTACCAGAGCTTGACTTCAACAGGTGCCTCATTCCCAGGGCTGACTCTCTAGGTTTTTTAGTCATTTGGTTAATTTTTTTAAAGTACAAACCATTTTTATCAAATGAAAGTAAAGTTTGGTTGACTCATTATCCTTTTGGTCTTTCCTTATCTACAAGCACTTCCAGAACCCAGCTCAGGTACCACTAAGTGAAAGTGTCTTAAACTTACTCGAGGCATAGGCCCCTCAGAAACAGGCGAGGCACATGGTGCATCGCAACCCGTTCCTATTTGGTAAGGGAACTTCGTGGGATCAGGGAAAGAGGAGGGAACAGGAGCCTGCGGGGACCAGCAGGAAACCTTAGTGCGAGTGGTTGCCTGGCCAAGGCAGGGGAGGGTGGCTGGGGGTCCTCACAGGGCCCAGTGTGTTCTGTAGATGCTTTGGGGACAGAAAGTGTCCTGGGGCAAGGGCCTTGGGTAGGAGTTTGTGCTATTGAAGCCTACCAATTTATGCCATGGTGAAGAATTTCAAACTGTGAAATTACCCAAACTTTTAAATTCCAGCAGAAGTTTAAATTAGATCTTTTCCCAGGATCTTGTGTCCCAGCTGAGATATGCACGCGTGGCCCATTTCCTTCTCCCCGCCCCTTCCTCTCTCTCTCATTCTTTGCATACCTGCTTCTGTGTACTTCTGCTCCAAGGAGGGGAGCTTGGGCTCTGCACACACCGGTTGACATGGAGCTGAGATTGACCAGCACCCCCCACCCCTCCAAGTTACAGGGCCGTGAGCTAGATGAGTGGAGCCAAGATAGGAAAAGTGATACGTTTAGTTGGAGAGAGATTTTGCATATTTCTTTTTGGGAGGAACCTACAGTCAATCACCCTTACAAAGGGTTTAATAGGTGCCCATCCGGCCCAATGCTGCACTCAGTTCTAGAGGTGCACAAGAGGTATAGGAAGTGATGCTTTAGGAAGAGGTGATGCTTTCATCTAGCTTTAGGAAGTTACAAAGTTAATTAAAAGAGGAAAATGGACACACTTGGAATCAGCTGAGCACTGAATGGCATATGGTACTGGAACCTACGTGAGATGATTCGGTTCAAGAAGCTTCGGGGGAAAAGCTTATTAGACAAAGTTTAAGGATGTAGGAAGGTCGGAACCAAGTCAGTAGTTGCCTCTAGGGAATGGGATTGGAGGTGAGGACAGGATAGGGAAACATGCCTTTTGGTTTTTACATTGTACACATGTGTTTTCTTGAAAATGAGAATGTATTTTATAATGTAAGAATAACAAAAAGTATTTTTGTGGTTCTGTTATCCATATGGATGTTTTCTGCCCAACTGGAACATGGGGTGTATGGTAGAGGGATGTCAAAAATACAGCTGCATTGGCCTGGTTGGGCAGAGGAATGGGAGGTTTGTATGTTAGACCACAGGAAATGCTAAAGGCCACTGAGCAGGGAAGCTATGGTAAGAGTGATGTTTTTGAAAGGGCGAATAGAAGAATATAGAAACTGGATGTGTTGGTATCAGTTAGGACTTGTAGTCTGGGTGCATGGTGAAGAAAAGGTGATTATAAATAGAAAGCATGAATATTCAAAGTACCTACCACAAGAGCCAACCAATCAGAACAGGTGTTGCCTGTCTGTAATTAGTCTTGCTGTACCCTTGAATGCTAGGCTCTGATTAGATATTAGCTCTGAGTAGAGGTGTGACACAGGAGAAGGGGGATTTTAAAAGGATCCATCAATGATAATATCAGAGTTCTTGAATGTTGAAAGAACTGGTGGTGCCTCTGCTAGAACTGGGAGTAGTTGTGAAGGAATGCCCGGCTTGGAGGGAAGAGTTTTGTTTGACCAAACCACGATCAAGAGACAGGTGGAGATCTGGGAGATACCTGGTGTAGCCCACGGAGGAAGTCAATACTGGAGGGGCAAAGGGGGACTTGCGTGAGTGAATCACATAAGTCCACTTACTCAGCCAGTTCTGTGCCTCAGGAGATGGGAAGGCAGTGACATAGTCCACCCTTTAAGTGTTCACAGTGGGAGAAGGATAGGGAAGCTGCCAGTTCTGGGGTGCTCTGGTAAGGCCTGTGAGGAGGCGAGCGTAGGGCAGGAGCTAAGGGTCCAGAGAGGCAAGCATCGGAGTCAGAACAGGGAATTTTCCTGAAGAAGATGACCCATGAGCTGTGTTTGAAGGATTAATTGGATTTTGCCAGCTCAAGGAGGAAAGAGGAGGAGGAAGAACATTCCAGACAGAGGGAACACAGATGTGAAGATACACAAGTTTGACCAGCATGGTGATTCTGGGAACTTTAGTACCTTCTGTGTGGCTGAAGCCAAGAGTGGTTGCACAGAGTAGGACCTGGAGTAAAGCAGTGACAGCTGGGACTGTGGCAAGAGGATGAATAAAAGAGCCTTTAAGGAACACGTTTCTAGCAGAACTTTCTAGATGCTGGCCCCAAAGATGGCTGTCAGATGCAGCCATGTAAGGTTAGCCTAAGCAGCTAATTACAAATATACAGATTCCAGGGTCTAACCTAGAACTCAGGTTCAGGAAGCCCTGGTTGGGAGGTAGAATCTGAATTTTAATAATACTCCCGTTTCCCTTATGAATCCAAAGCACATGAAGGATTAAAGGTTTGATAAAGGCAAATTTTTGAGGTTATCTGTTATTAGGGAGCTGGAAAAGAAGAGGACTCAATAAAGGAAATGCAGAAAGAACAAAGAGGCAGGGGAAGAAGAGAGGTGTGCAACAACGTTGGCCCTTCCAGGAACACAGAAGGATTGGGGGCTAGGTGAACGGAATCATTGAATTGCTTTAAATGAAAATATATGTGGGGAACCCAGCCCAGTGTCTGATCTGATGTGCTCAGTAAATGAGTTTGATTCTTGAGAAAAGACGTGGAATATAGTGGTGGGACCAGAGGCTAAGATGCAGGTGTTTAAGGAGACAATGACCAACCAAAATTAAAAGGCCAGCAACAGACAGTTTGGGGAAAATTATCACAGCAGGCTGGTTGGAGGAGTTAATATTTTTATGCAAGAGAGCTTTCTCTGATAAACAAGAATCCCCCCTAAAACCCAGCTCAAAGATGAACTGAACTGATAGCCTGAAAAAGAGAAAGTAGAACTGGTTCACAAATGTGGACATTTAGCCTCACTAGTATCAGAGAGATGCAAGTTGAAACAAAGTGCCGTTTTTGACTCTTAAGTTAATGATAAATCGGAATGACCTTTTGTAAAACAGCCTGTGTGTTAAAAACCATAAAAGTGTTCCTACCTTTTTTACCCTTTAATTCTACTTCTGGGAATTTATCCTAAAGAAAGAACTCAAAATATGGAAACACTGAAAGCAGAAAGATGTTCAGCATGACATTATTTATAACTGTGAAAAGGTTGGAGATGATCTCAAAAGCCGGTTAGATAATGACTAAACAATACTAGGAAACCCTTAATAGGCCATTACGAAGTTATTAATTGCCATGACTGTATAATGGCATAAAATTTTATATTAAATGGGATATAAAGCAGTACATACTCTACTGTCTACATTTTTTTTAAAGATTTTATTTATTTTTACAGAGGGGAAGGGAGGGAGATAGAAAGGTAGAGAAACATCAACGTGTGGTTGCCTCCTGCGCGCCCCCTACTGGGGACGTGGCCCACAGCCCAGGCATGTGCCCTAGACTGGCAATTCAATGGGCAGCCCTTTGGTTCATAGGCCAGCACTCAAACCACTGACCCACACCAGCCAGGGTTAAATTTTGTTTTAAAAAACAGTATGTTTGTAGATTATGTTCAGTGTATAATATGTGGATAAATGAACTGGAAGGAAACCCACTGAAGTGTTAATAACAACTTCACTGGGTGATGGGAATTTGGGAAACTTTTATATATTTTTCTGCATTTTATACATTTTTCAGTTCAGTACTTTGATAATCAGACAGTGCGTTATTTTGATAATCATAGTAAAAGTCAAAATACTATTTATACTGGGGTGGGGTGAAGGGATGGGGAGAAAAGGCATACAACTATAATTGAATAACAATAAAATTTTTTTTAAAAAAGAAAAAAAACAAAAGAAACCTATGGTATATTTACACAATGGAATTCTATGCAGCAGAGAGAAAGAAGGAGCTTATACCCTTTGCAACAGCATGGATGGAACTGGAGAGCATTATGCTAAGTGAAATAAGCCAGGTGGTGAGGGACAAATACCACATGATCTCACCTTTAACTGGAACATAATCAACAGGAGAAAAAAGCAAACAAAATATAACCAGAGACATTGAAGTTAAGAACAATCTAACAATAGCCAGGGGGGAGTGGGGAGGGGACAGTGAGGAGAGGGGATTACAGGAACTACTATAAAGGACACATGGACAAAATCAAGGGGGAGGGTGGAGGTGGGGGAGGGAGGGGGGTTCAGCTAGGGTGGGGTGGAGGGATGGGGAGAAAAGGCATACAACTGTAATTGAATAACAATAAAAATTAAAAAAAAATACTATTTATTTTAAAAGTAAAGCAGTGGCCAAGTGCTCAGTTGGTTGGAGCATCATCCCAATACACCACGGTCGTGGGTTGAGTCCCATCAGGTCACATACAAGGAGCAACCAATGAACGCATGACTAAGTGGAACAACCAATAAATGCTTTTCTCTCTCTATCCCCCTCCCTTCCTCCCCTCCCCTGCTTCCCCTCTCTCTCTCTAAAAATCAATCAATAAAATATATTTAAAAAGTAAGCTTAGCCCTGGCTGGTATAGCTCAGTGGATTGAGCGCGGGCCTGTGAACCAAAGAGTTGCTAGTTCGGCTCCCAGACAGGACACATGCTTGAGGGCTGTGGGCCAGGTCCTCAGTGGGGGACGCTCAAGAAGCAACCACACATTGATGTTTCTCTCCCTCTCTTTCTCATTCTCTTCCCCTCTCTTTAAAAATAAATAAACAAAATCTTAAAAAAGCCAAAAAAAAGTAAAGCATAAACTTGTATATAGCTTACAGTGATATATATATTTTTTATTTTTAAAGATTTTATTTACTTATTTTTAGAGAGAGGGGAAGGGAGAGAAAGAGAGGGAGAGAAATATCAATGTGTAGTTGCCTCTCGTGTGCCCCCCACCAGGGACTTGTCCTGCAACCCAGGCTTGTGCCCTGACTGGGAATAGAACCAGAGACCCTTTGGTTCCCAGGCTGGTACTCAATCCACTGAGCCACACCAGCCAGGGCGTGACATATTTAAATCGTATAAGAAAAAAGACTGGCAAGAGTGATAGGATATGGGTGGGGTTTTTTCCCCCCTCTTTTCTGTTTTCCAAATTACTTGTAATGTGGCTGCAGTACTTCTATGATCAGGAACAAATACATGACATTTAATGACGTGGTTGGACAAAATCAAGATGTGGGGGTTCAACTTTTCTGGGCCCTCCTGAAAGTCGAGGTGATAACCTTTTTATGAGGGAGGCCTGCGAAGTTGCTCAGATCCTGAGCTGTCAGCATCTCGGACCTCTCTTTACTCCATCTTCCTTTCCAAGCTCCTCCTTCCCCAGTTCCTGCTGCCTAAGGTCCATAGAGTGGTTTGCCTCTCACGGTCCAGAAGCTTTCCCAAGATGCTCAAGTATTAGCATCAATTTGAGCAGCGAGTCTACTTTGTAGTCTTGAACTTGGAGACTTCAAGTTCTAGTTAGGTTTCTTTGAAGGTGGGTGTCAGTGACCCAGGGTCTATGGAAGAGTAAGAGCCACTTGTTAGGACAAGACTTGAGGGGTTTAAGTATGGAAAGGAGGTTTGAACCCTTTCCTGGTTTAAAATTTTAGATAAATATTTAATTTTTAAATATAAGTGAGATACGGTTCTTTAGAAATGTTCTGGTGTTTAAACAGCGCTGCAGTGTGCTGGTTGAGGAAGAGCACCGCTGTGCATGGCCAAGGGCAAAACCCTGAGACTAGAGAGAGGAATTGAAAGAAGTCTGTGTACCTAGTAGAAACTAACCCTTGAGTAGAAAAGGATTATCTCAGGTTTTCATGCAGGACCGGTTAGGAAAAAGACAGCCAGTTAGGAGAAACTTGGGAACTCAGTCCTCATTAAGTGAAGCAGACAGCTGAAAGTGCACTCCCTAAGGCAAGGTCCAGGTCAAAGCAACCTGCTATCACCTTTGACAAGTCCCTGAAAATCAGGAGAACCCAGACTGGGCCTGGCCTGTGTCCCTGCAGAGTTTCACTGATCTGATTCTGGGCAAGTTAGAAGCCTGTGCTCTGCTTTTGCCTGGGGGAAAACCATCAGCAAACCCAGTTCAGCTCAGTTTGTTGATGGTAAGCTAAGTCTAAGGCATTCTGCTAGGCACCAGGAGATTACAAAGATAAATAAGATATGGACCACCTTCCTTCAAAGTGTTAACATTTTAGTTGGATAAAGGGAAGGGATAAGTTTGAATGTAAGGTAACTCCCTCTTTTTCAGGGATGATTTTGAAAGTAAAATCTCATGTACCAGTACTTGGGCATATATGAAAGGCTAATGCAAAAGAGTCCTAATTGTATTTAGGCTTTAAAAAAAAATTAGACCTAATTGTAAATTGTGGACCATTCTTTTAAATATTTGTAGTCCCCCTCTTATTTTGAGTATAATACATTCCCAAAAATGTCTTCTAAAGTAGCGTGTCATGATATCCAGTGCAGCTGAAGGGCTTTATGGTGTTACAGCTTTCGACTTGGAGGAGGCTTAGATGCAACTTTCTTCAGTCGTCCCGAATCTGGGATCATCCTACACCAGCCGCCTCCACCATGCCTCCAAAGTTCGCCCCCAGTGAAATCAAAGTCGTGTACCAGGGGTGCACTGGTGGGGAAGGCGGTGCCACGTCTGCCCTGGCCCCCAAGATTGGCCCCTTGAATCTGTCTCCAAAAAGCGTTGGCGATGGCATCGCCAAAGAGGTACCAGTGACTGGAAGGGTCTGAGGATGACAGTGAAACTGACCATTCAGAACAGACAGGCCCACATGGCGGCTGTGCCTTCTGCCTCTGCCCTGACATCAAAGCCCTCAAAGAATCATCTTGAGACAGAGAGAAGCAAAAAACATTAAGCACGGTGGAACTATCACTTCTGATGAGATAGCTAACATTGCTTGTCACGTGCAGCGCCGATCCTTAGCTGGAGAACTCTCTGGAACCATTAAAGAGATCCTGGGGACTGCCCCGTCTGTGGGGTGTTGGTGGCCGCCACCCTCATGACAGCACGGATGACAGCGGTGGTGCGGGGGGCGCGGCTGGTGAGGAACTCCAGAGGAAAGTGTTTCACTTACAGATATTTGACAACAGACAGAGTGGCAGCCTCTCGAGGGCAGGAACGGTTATCTGACATGTTAACTATGCCTGGAACAGCCCTTCATAAGTACTTTTTGGATATTGTTCAATGAATATGCAATAGTCACACAGCAGACAGGCATGGTCCAAGGGGACTTCTGTCTCCCAGCAAGCTAATTACAAAATTCTTAATTACCTTTCACCTTTCAGACACGGTCTTCTGAGATGTACTTTCAGTGTTCCATGTGGTCTTTATTTTTTGCTCTTTTTTTACACCTGAACATAAAGTCCACGAGCATCTGGTTAAAGCCGAGAAACCCCTGCTCCCAGCACGCCCATGGCTGAGATCTGTGTTTGTGATGGCTGTACTTTAATCGCCAGCACTGCTATTTTTCCATTTCCCACTAATTGCAAAGTGCAGTAAAATGCTGAAATCTCCTAAGTGCGGGTGGCCACACTGGTAAGGAAAGGGATGACAGAACTTGCCTGTCAGGTGATTTTCAAAAGCTCAACATCTTTATCCAAAAAGCAGTTTAGGGGGGCAGCAAAAAAAGTTGAGGTTCAGAAGTCAAATGTTATTAATCTGAGAATGACCTACAGTATCTCTTACTAATTTACCTGGTAGCTGCTCACCCGATTTTCAGGCAGAGTTAGCAATGAGAGCAAATAATTAACCTTATCGGTGAACTAGCTTTATAAGCCCCAAACTTGTAAATTGACGGCAAATGTTACTTACCCTCACAGACTTGTGACTTAATCTCCTCAAGAAGCTTTCTCTGAGCAAGGCTGAGACCTGTCAGAATATACTAAACCTCTGTTCTCCCAGGGCCTGGAGGCCCTTGTGTGTCTGGCGGTCTAGGTGCTGTTTTAACTCTCTGGGTGCTGGACTCCAGGTCTCTTTCCGCTCTTTTCTCCTGAAGCAGAGCCTACGCTGGTGCACTAACCTGCAGCGTCTCTGTGCTTCTCTTCTTACCTCCTCTTTCCCGTTCTCTTTCCCTTTTGCTATGGTGTGTCCAGAAAAGGAAGTCGAGTTCCAGCGTGCACCTAATGGTGAGCCTTGCCTGCCCACCCATCCGCCCATTCCATGCTGCCTGTGCCCGCCTACCAGCCACGCAAACCCATTATACCATGTGCGTGTGCTTCACTCATCCTCACTGCATGTCTGTGCTGTGTGGGCAGGTGTGGCTGTCCTGCCAGGCGGGGCCATTGCCCAAGGTCCCCCGGTGGCCTAAAAAGTGGGCATTGGAATGTGTGGTATGGCACCCCTGTTGCAGAGCTTGGACTCCTCCAGCAGCCCAGGGCAGGAAGTGAAGCTGGCAGGGACTTGGGGCCCAGTGACAACATAGGGAGAGACCCTCACTCATGGTTGCTCAGGAGGAGAGGCCCTGATCCACGGGCACAAATGGCTACTTTTCTACAGGCTGGCAGCCAGTGGGCATCTGTGTGGTGGGCAGAGGAGCTGGTTGGAGGCTCATGGCTCTGGACCTTGCTTTCCTGGCCTTTTTCCCTGTGCAAGTGCCCGTTACTGGTGCCCATTGTTTATACTTCCCACTCAGCCCTCAGGGGGAACAGCTGAAAGACAGCAGGGAACGGTCTTCTTTCTCATGGGACACAGGGCACCGAGAGGAACACAGCAGCCTGAATCATTATGAAACCGTCCATTAAAGCCAGAGGTGGGCAATCTGGGTGACATCCCGGGCCTCTACAGATATGGCAGGTTTTACAGACACCCTGGAGTCCTTGTACCATGTCAGGGTCTTTGTCTCAGCTGGGCTTGGCAGGCAAGACAGCCTGATGCAGTCAGCCCCGCACAGGAGGTCAGTGTCAACAGCTGAGCTGGGAGGGCTCTGCTCCTTCCTGGTGGGAATGGAAGAGAGCAGAGCTCACGTGAGTTTAGATGCATGCCCTGACTACTGCTGGAACCCCTCTTCTCCACCCCGCAGGGTTTAGGGGAGTCTTACAGCACTTGGTTCCTGGTTTGCAGTTCCATGTCTAGCCCCAGATTTGGGGATACCTCAGCAAGCTAAGGGTGGGTGGCCTCGGGTATGGCCCAAGGGGCTGTAAAAGGAGGCCTGCGGGCTAGAAGAAAAAAACAGCCTGGATATCTTCCTGCGTGTGTGTCTCAGTTGCACCCTGCACAGTCAGTCGCCACGCATTTGTCTGTGTGGCTATTGGAGAACTCATAGACATCAGGCTGCTTCTCAGGGGCCACTAGCCCCACTGGGACTCCCAGTGAGACTGAGCCCATTGGTTAGGGGATTGTAGGAGACAGGGAACATTGGTACAACTCGCTGTCCTAGAGATCGACCTCCTTCCTTCCTTGCCATCCTCCCCCCTCCTCCCTTGCTGTGCCACTCAGTGTAACATTTTGAAAGACAAGGAGGCATTCTGGTGGTCTCTGCTGTTGCAGTGTTGCCCTGAACGACAGCCTACTCTTCCCTGGGGGCTAGGTTCTGGGACTGCAGCCACAGCCGCACCTGGATTCACCTGCCCTTCCTTGGAGCTCTGCCCTTGCTGTCAGCTGACTAAATCCAAGTATTTTCAGGCAGGAAGGCCAACAGCATGTCCCGTCTCTGCTCCCTGGCGTCAGTAGATGCATTTTGTAACCAAAGCCAAATTCCACCCCTTTCCTCTCTGGACACCATCTCCTAGGCCATGTTTTCTGTCTCTTCTTGTTCCTCTTCTTTTCAGATTGGGCTTTAAGCTGGTGTTTTAAGAGAAGGAAATGCTAGGGGCAGGTTCGAAAGGCAGCAGGAGACTGCCCACAGATAGGAGACCCAGAGTTTCTGAATTTTGTTCTTTCTTATAATCCACCTTCCTTTTCCCCCTTGTAAAATGAGAAGATCCTGCATTTGTTTGGGTGAAGTATAGTTGTGCGGTGACATGGCGTCTGGTATAAGCAGAGATTTCTGGAGAGATGCTTTAAAACAAATCCTTGGGCTGGTCCCACCTTGAGGATGCTTCCAGAGCCAGGTCTCTGGACCCCTCCATGTACTCCCCTCTCTCAACCATCTCTCCAACCATTGCTCCTATTCACAGAGTTGTGAAGGTCCCCTCAGCCCCAGCTCCTCTAGGCCAGGCCAGGGGGCAAGGGAGGTCTGGGAGTTGGACCTGAGGGGCTTTGGTGTCTCTAGAGGAACTAAACCATCTGTTTTCTTGTCTCAGCCACAGAGCAACAACAAAAACAGTCTCGTAAGCCCAGCCCAAGAGCCTGCGCCCTTGCAGACGGCCATGGTACCTCCTGACTACAGCTTCTCTGCCCCTGCCCCTGGCTGCCTCCCGCTCTCTCCTGCTTCTTCTTCTTGCCCTCCCTCCTAGGGCCTCTTTGGCCCTTTTCCTTTCTCAATCTCTGTAGAGCAGGCTGCTTTGTGTACTGCCCCATAGGCCCCTCCCCCTCTCATTGTCCCACTTGACCATGCTCTTCCCTGCATGGCAGAACTGCTGCCCCTGCTCCTTTCGCTGTTGTGGGGGAAGAGTGATCAGGGTTCCTAGCTAAACCTCCCAGCCCAGGCTGGGCCCCCAGTGGGTCTGCTGTGGGGGCCGGGAAGGTGAGTTGCTTATAAAAGAAGAGGTTAGGAGCTTTCTTGGGACCTGTACATCAGTTCTTGGAGACCTCCTGTAAAATCTGCCTCAGCCTGTCCTTTGCAAAGCCGTGAACAAGAAAGGGGGCTGGGGTTCCCCACCTGTGGATGGTGTTGATCTCTGGGTTTCTGGAGAGCCCTGTGCTGCCCCTGCTGACTGAGTTTTCTCTGGGCTCGTCCAAGGAGCACTATGTGCTCTCAGAACTCCCTCTGCCAGTGATGGCTAACTGGAGTTAGCTTGGGGATGACTAGGAAAGAGGACGGGGTAATTGTGCCTGCTACTCCTTCTGTTTCCCGCACACTCTCATGCTGCCTGACATGATGATGTTCAGAAACTCTGGGGAAGGCAGAAGGTGGGTGAAGCAGGCAGTTCTCTGGGCTCAGCTTGCTGAGGGGGCACCCTGGATCTTTCTGGGAAACTTTAGTCCATTGTCCTGCTTCCTGCATACGCCTTGATGAACAGTGTTGGCAGGGCCCAGCCTGTGCCCTTAGCCTGTGCCTTTAGCCCCATAGCTCCTCCAGCGTCTTTGTCCCATGGGGAAAGAAAACTCAGATTATCAGGAATCAGGGACAGCTTCCCTGGTACCTCCTTCCATTAAGTGCCAGGCCTCTCTTTCTCACCAGCCAGTGCTGTCCCCTAAATCTGGGGCTTCCCAGCTCCATAGGACCTGGTTAAGTCAGGACATTTTGTCTTGTGAGAATGGCTGGTGGGCAGGCCTCCTCAGTGGTCATTATAGACGTCTCTGAGGGTACTGCGGGAGGGGTGGGGTCCCTCGGGAAGAGCAGTAAGTCTATCCCTGAAGTCAGGAGGGTAATTTTCATCTTCTCTCCCAGGAGCCACAAACCACCGTGGTGCATAACGCTACAGATGGGATCAAGGTGAGTGGATCCTGAGCCTGTCTCCTGCTTTCTGTACCAGCAGGAAGCCAATGGACTAGACCACAGGGTCTGAGGGCCCTGCAGATGGCAGCCTACAGGCTGTATGTCAAGGCCAAGGTGTTTGCAGAAGCTAGGCTGTTTGTTCCTCCATTCTTAGTGATTCTGAGCTCAGGCTCTCCAGTCAGACAGGCCTGGGTTTGAATCTGGGCCCTGGGCCATTGGACAACCAGTCTGTTGCTCTGCACCTCAGTCATCTTCTCCTTAAATCGGGGATAATAGTAATAGAAGTTTCCTCCATGACTTGTGAAGTTTAAATAAGAATAAGTGTTAGCTAGAAAAGCAGAGCAGGAATATAATCAGATCCTAGTGCATTCATTCTCCTTGGCCTCACCTGTTATGCCCTTAGTAACCTTGTCTTCTTTTTATTACCAGTAGCGAATATTTATTGAGCCCCAAACCATCCATGGCTCTGGTTTACAGAAGTGAGAAGACAAAATCCCTCTCCACAGGTGTGGGGGAGGCAGATAATAAACCAAAAACCAAATACATAAGATAAACTCCAGTTGTGATACATGCGGTGGATAAAATGGCACAACTTAAAGAAAGAGAGTGAACAGGGCGTTTAATTATGTGGTCAGGAAAGATCCTCCCTCGGGAGGTAATATTTGAACTACACAATGGGAACAAGACGGCCAGGCAAACTCTGGGGCAAAGTGCCCTAGACAGAGGGAACTGCAAGTACAGGGGCTTGGCATGTATACAGAATGAAGAAATAGAGGGAATCAAGCAGAGCTGAGAGCAAGAAGAGCAAGGGGTTGGGGGCTGGAGTGGCAGGAGGGTGGCGATGTCAGAGAAGCAGGCAGGGCATGCTATGTCGGACTTTACCGGAGTTTGCATTTTATTCCAACAGCAACAAGAAGCTGTTGGGGGTTCTCAGAACAGGTGTAATATAGTCTGATGGACTCTTTGAAAAACCACTCTGGCCAAGTCATAGGCAAGAATTTCAGGGAGGAGGCAAGGGTGGAAGCTGGGAGACCAGGAAGCGATTGTAGTAGTTCAGGTGACAGATGTCAGTAGCTTGGACTCAGGTTGTAGCTGTGCATTTGAAGAGCAGAGGTAAGGTGGGATTTATTTCGGAGGTAGGACTGACAGATTTGATTTTAGATTGCATAGTTGATATATGAGGGAAAGAGAAGAAAAGAATCAACCTAAAATCAAATCTAGGAGATGACTCTAGGCTTTAACCCGAATAATGGCATAGATAGTGCCATTTACTGAGTTGGGGAAGACTAGGGAGGGAGTTTGGGAATCGAGTTTTGTGCGAGCCAGGTGGAAGAGTAGAAATAGAACTTTCTATGATTCCTCCGTGTACCACCTGTAGGAGCGCATGCTGTGCTTCTGTTCTGTGTAGTTCCTCTGGTTTTCCAAGGGCTTGAGAACTTTAACACATGGGTTGTTTGTTTGTTTTGTTTGTTTGTTTGTTTGTTTGCCTACAGGGCTCCACAGAGAGCTGCAACACCACCACAGAAGATGAGGACCTCAAAGGTAGGTGCTGGGCCCTTGCTGGGGGAAGGACGCCAGCAATGTCCCAGGTACCTTGGCTTCGGTGGAGCACCTGCCTTACCTGCCCCCAGAACTAAGATCGGTGGCTCCTTCTACCTGGAAGAGGGCCTGGCATAAAGCTACTTTCTATGGGCCAAGACGTGAGGCCCCTGTCTTTTGAGGCTGGGCTAAGCAAGAGGTATCTCTTCTCTGTCCCCAAGTCTGGTACAGCTACACCAGAGCTGTTTCTGAGCCTGCCCAGGGCCAGGGCTCAGAGAACTGTTCCTGTTGCTGATAACGATGTGACATCCCAGAACAGGGACACCTTGAGTCCCTGCAGACGTAGCCCACAAATGTTGTGAGTCATGAGTAGGGTGACCAGTTGTCTCAGTTGCCCCAGGACTGAGGTGATTCCCAAGATGTGGACCTTTCTGTTTTAAAACTGGAATGGGCCTAGGCACATTGGGGTGAGTTAATCACTCTCGTCATAAAGCCTTGGCATGAATAATGGAGTCAGACTATGTTTTGCTATGTCCTGGTGATGCTGTAAGCACCACCAGCCTAAGTTTGAGCCTGGCCAAACTGCCAGGTGATGAGGAGGGCGTGGTAGGCCAGGCCACTGGGAATCTCTGTCCTGCTCTCTCGTTTGGCCTCCTGGAATGTTCCCTTTGCCTTCAGAAAGGGACCTTAGGCCAGGCTTTCAGAAAAGATAGAGGAATGTTGCAGGACAGAGCCAAGAGAGCATGCCCAGGGATAATAAGGGGGCACCAAACCTTTGGGAAACCCCAAAATGGAAAGGATAAATGTATAAGGCAGTAAAAAAACAGCAGCTTGGGGCTGCTGGGATGAAGGTCAAATCAGTTCAGTTCTGGCAGTGCTGGCAGAGTACACAGCTTCTTCACTGCTGGGCTCTTGACCTTGTAGCCTAGCCCCCTAGAACATCTTCCCTGGGAGCAGGGCCCCTTGTACACGCTGTTTGAAGGCTCTCTGGAAGCCCCAAGCCCAGGTCTGTGCACTTTCCTGGGGTTCTTGGCTGGGAGGCCTCTCTTGCAGAGGTGGCGGCGTGGGATGTGATCCAGTGTCCACAGCAGCCCGAGGCCTTGCCTTGCCCCGGCTCTGCAGTGCCACGGGCTCGGGTCCTGGTCGGCTTGCTCGCTCACCTGCCTTGTTCTGTTTGTTTTGGCTGCTCTGCCTTGCCCTGCCCTGCGCTGGCTGGCTAGCTGCCCCGCTCCGCACTGGGAATGGCAGCTCGGTGCCTGAAGGACGGAGCTCCCGGGACAGAACAGCCCCCTCTGCAGGCATGCAGCCCCAGCCTTCTCTCTGCTCCTCAGCCAGTAAGTGTGAGGGAGGCACAGTCTGGCTTCCGTTCCCTGGCTCGTCCTGAAGCCCCTCAAGGATTGCCCCCAGAGCTGGCAGCCCAGCCTAGCTGTCCCCTTCAGTAAGCTTTGGGAGCTCGGTCTCTGCTGGGTGGGAGAGCTGATTAGAGGCGCCGAGACCAGGGCCCGAACACAATGAGTGGGTGGAAGAACCTTGCGTGGTGGGAAGGAGTAGAAGGTCACAGTATGTGCAGTGGGCCTTGCCTCAGCACTGAGCCAGGAAGAAAGGCCTAGTCAGAAGTCAGGTCAGAGGTGGTGGGAGCCAGGGTCATGGTGAAAATTGCAGTTGCTGAGAAACTGTATTGGGAAATGGAGTTTCCTGAGGCTCTCAGCCTGTCATATGAAGAGCATGGGGCTTGGGCGAGACAGACCTGCATTTGAACCCCAGCTACACTACTTTAAAAAATGTGTGAAGTAGATTAAACCTCCCGGAGATTGTTTCCTAATCTATAAAGTGGGAATAAAATGGCCACGACCTCATAGCATTGTTACGAAAAAATAAATGAGGTGGTAGAATGTCTTGATATGATGCCTTACTTGGTTAATGGTAGCTCATATTTATAATTTTAGTTAAGTCTGTGTAGAGTGTGCCTTTGTCTGCTCTTTTCCTCCTCCTATCTATCTTTTTAGAGTCTCTAAACACAATCCTCTTCACCCATAGGGCCCATCAGGCCCTTCATGATAGATGGGTTTGGTGGGGTTGGAGAAGGAGTGTGTGTGTGTGTGTGTGTGTGTGTGCGTGTGCGCACGCACGCTTGCACCTCTAGAAAGTGGATAGAGCTCCACGGATTCCCAACCTGCTGCTTACACACCTGAAGGTGCTGATGGCTGTGGGGCCCCCTCCTGGCTGTACCTTTGGCTGCGCGCCCTCTCCCAGCTGTGCCCCTGGGCTGTGCTGTCCTAATGCTTGTGTTTATCTTGCAGCCTCTCACTCCTGTGAGGCAAGGCTCGTGGCCTGGACCAGCCTAGAATTCCGATCAGGGTTAGCCCGAGCTCAGTCCAAGCCCTCCCTTACCCTGGCAGCACCCTCTGCTAATAGTGGTGCTCCCTGTAAGTGATCTGTCCGTGAGAGCAGGATGTCACCAGCAGTCCTTGGCTTGGGATGGGTGGGGGCTCTGAGGACACCAACCCTGCCTGCCCATCAGTTTGTGTCTTGCCTTGGTTTTCCTGAGGGACACATCCTGGCATGAGAGGCAGTATGAGATATAGAGCTTTTCCAAGGCTTGTCCAGGGCAAACAGAGCTGTCTTTCTGGTGAGAGTCTTCATTTAAAAAGAGAGTTTCTAGCTCTAAGATACTTTATCCCAGAAAAGCCCTGTGGAGGAGCAGAGCAAGGTGAAGAGAATTAAACATCCGTCCTAGGGCTCTGTTCATCCTTTTGGAGCCTTCATCTCTGGCTAGGTTCAGCTCTCAGGCTGGCTCTTGCCCAGGGCTAGGTTCTGGACCACTAAGAGCTGGGGGGTGGGGAGCATGGTAATGGAGATCTTATTGGGCCCCTTCAGGTGAGGGACATAAGCAGGAGATGGAAACAGCCTTATCAGGAGATGCTTCTTAGAGAAGCTGACCCTGCTGGGGATGGGATGCACAGACTCTGGACAGAGTATTCATGACATGCCAGGCTCCTCAGCTGTTAAAAACAAGAGTGTTTTTTGCACCCTGGTTATTGATGGAGAGGGAGACAAAGGCCAGAGAACCATAACGAATGTGTGGGCTTCAGGAGGAGGGGTCATTAGTTCTACAGACAACAGAGGAGGGATGGAGAGAAAGGTGGGCTCACTCTTCCTGCAAACAACCTTAAAGACAGAAAAGAGGGGTGTCTTTGTCAAAGAGATCACAGAGGATTCTTGAAGGACCGGGTGGGCTCTCCATTACTCGGAAGCTCCCTGGTTACACACAGGTAACTGCTGGATTTTTTCCCCCACAGTGCGAAAACAGGAGATCATTAAGATCACAGAACAACTGATTGAGGCCATCAACAATGGAGATTTTGAGGCCTACACGTGAGTTGAGACCTAATTCCTTGTGAATCAAGTTTCTCAAGGCATTTCCCTCCTCCCCAAAAGCAACTCGGACCCTGGGCAAAGGGAAGGCTGGGATTTGGGCACAGTGTTGAGTTCACCACCAGGCCACTAGGCCGGGAGCCCTTCCAGGTAGATAGCCTGCGATTGAGCCTGCCCAGGGTGTCCTGGCAGTGGGCTGAAAGGACAGGACCCAGAGGCCCAGCCAGCAGACCCTCAAGATCTTAGCCACCTTGTAAGGCCTAGCCCACAGCTAACCTGCTGCAGGACAGACACTACTGATGTGGAAGAAAGAGAAGTAATTAGCTGACAGGCTACTTTTCTTTTTCCCCCTACAGGAAAATTTGTGATCCAGGCCTCACTTCCTTTGAGCCCGAAGCCCTTGGTAACCTCGTGGAGGGAATGGATTTCCATAAGTTTTACTTTGAGAATCGTGAGTGGGTTCGTGCTGCTGATATACTCCTGCCTGCCCCTTCACCTCCTCTGCCTCTATCCCTGCTCACCCCCTCCTCTTCCCCGTTGCCTGTTTTTCCCTTATTTGACTTGCCTGCCACACCCTGGTCTGCGTGCTTGCCTCCTTGTGCTCTGAAAATGGTCTTAAACGGCACCTTTGAAGGCCCTGCCCAGAACCCTATATGCCCCTTCATTCTGCAGCTGCCTCGGCAGTGCTGGTTGCCACAGTCAGGGTCACTGTGTTTTTGTAAGCCTCATCTCTTTCCAAGATGATTGGAAACCATCTGAGATGAGGTTGAGATGATCTCAGCAGATAATAATGAAGCTCTGTGTCTACAGATGTCACAACAGAGGAAATTAAAGCCAGAATAAGAATGTGCAAGCAAGTAACAAGGCACCGTTGGTGACTTAAGAGATCGGAAGTTATGGCTAGGGTCTGCCTGAATATCGAGGGACTGAGGGGTATACACTGGACAGTTCATGGAAGTCCCAGGGGATAAGAAACTAAATATTCACCTCCTTTTTCTCTCCACTCTCTTAAGACCCTCCCTACCCCTTATTTTTTCTTTTCCTTTCCACTTTATCCTGGACTTTCCCCATTATGCCCTAAATTTTATTTTATCACTGTTTTCTCTACTGACTACATCATCTCCATGTCTCAGCTGCAAATGTAAACCCTAGACCATCTAAGTAATTCTATTATCCAGAAGCAATTCCAGGTTTTATAGAAGCTCTAGGGAAGGTTTCCTGTAGCCCCTATCTACCATTTGAATTGAACTAAGATGTTAATCTCAATAAAAGTAACACAATTCACAGTGTTTGCTGATAATGGCAATCTTTTGACTTTCCCCCAGAGGATCTTGGGAACCCTAGGAATATCCTAAGCTTGGTGCTTTGATTATTCTATTTTAACTTTGGACTTTTTTTTTTAAATCACAGATCAATTTTGAATATTGTAAGTTGTTGATTTTGCTCTAGAGCCCTAATTAGGGACAAACTAACACTTATGAAACCTAAACATCAGCCTAGTGGAGTTAGAAAGATCATAAGCTTTAGTAAGATGGCCCTGAGCTCAAATGTTGTGATTGGGGGAAATTACTTAACCTCCTTGAGCCTGTCTCCTTGTCTTATAATGAAGAAAATAGTATCAACCAAAGAATACAGCTCATGCATATAAGACCCCCAGTACAGTGTCTGATTAAAATAGTATCTGCTGTTATCATTGTTCCCCACCTCTCCCTTCCTTTTGGATAACTGAGACTAATGTGATGAGGTTTCTTGGCCTCTGGAAGGGGTGTGGGGGGCCTTGGAGACTCCCACAATGGCTGCTGGAGTGAGGGTGAGACTTGGAGGTGCAGGCTGGGAGGAAAATGTCGGTGCTCAGGCCTGACGCCCTACTACCTACTCCAACCCGCCCTGCCCCCTGCAGTCTTATCCAAGAACAGCAAGCCCATTCATACCACCATCCTGAACCCACACGTCCATGTGATCGGAGAGGACGCAGCTTGCATCGCCTATATCCGCCTCACCCAATACATCGATGGGCAGGGCCGGCCTCGAACCAGCCAGTCGGAGGAGACCCGGGTGTGGCACCGCCGGGATGGCAAGTGGCTCAATGTCCACTATCACTGCTCAGGGGCCCCTGCTGCACCGCTGCAGTGAGCTCAGCCACAGGTGCACCTGGTGGGGGCGTGGGGAGGGGCTGGGACAGGTGGGGTCAGAGGAGGAAGAGTCAGTTGAGAGTTGGCATTGGGGGAGGAGATGTGGGCCACCCTAGAGGAACGGCAAGGGCTAGGCTATGGTTGTAACAAGTTATGCCCTTAAATCAGACTCGGGTCTAGCTCCAGGAATCCAAATTGGGTTTCTTCCTTTCCATAAGCCTCAGTTTTCTTAGCTGTCAAAAAGGGGGAAAGAATGGGGCCTATCTCATTAGTTCTGAGAATTAAATAAGGTACTTACAAGTAAAGCATTTAGTAAGTGCTCAGCAAATGTGAGGCATTGTTATACTTAAATACTAGCTTCTCCCCCATCCTCCACCTTCCCAGGCAGAGTTGGCCATATGTGTAGGGCGTTTAAGTCCCTGGAACTCATCTGTGTGTTTATTGTCTTCTGTTCTGTTACCATGTCTGTCCTGTTTGACAGGGGCAATAGGAGATCCCAGCTGGAGGTCGAACCTTTGCAGCCAGTGGCTCTGGAGGGCCTGAGTGACAGCGAGCGGCAGTCCTGTTCGTTTGAGGTTTAAAACAATTAAATTACAAAGCGGCAGCAGCCAATGCACGCCCCTGCATGCAGCCCTCCCGCCCGCCCTTCGTGTCTGTCTCTGCTGTACTGAGGTGTTTTTTACATTTAAGGAAAAAAAAAAAAAAAGAAAAAAGATTGTTTTAAAAAAAATGGAATCCATACCATGATGCGTTTTAAAACCACCAATAGCCCTTGGGCTGGCAAGAAGGCAGGAGTTTGTGTGATGACCACCTGGCATGAGCAGCGGGGCTCACTCACCAGCCCTGAAGAGGTGAGCTTGGCCTGTGGCCTCCATGGACTCAGGAGACCCGGCAAGAACTCTGACAAAACTTTGGGGGGCGTGATGTGATTGCAGCCCCTGAGGTGGCCTGCCTGCCCCAGGTCTAGGAATGGACTTCTTCAGAATTTACATAGGCACCTAGAATGAGGCTGATGAGAACATCGTGGCCACCAGACCTACTTGGGAGAAAACGCAGAGCTCCCAGCCTTCTGTGGAGGAAGCTAAGAAGCTGTGGCCTCAGGACTAAGGGCCCGGATGTTGCTGTACTGTTTCATTTAGCATAGAAGGAAAGAGAATTGGTGCTGCAGAAGTGTGTCCGCTACGAAGCCGATGAAAAGCCTCGTGTTAGTCTGACATGTACTCACTTACTCATCCATTTCTATAGGATGCACAATGCACGTGGGCCCTGATATTAAGGCCCAATCCCTGCAGAGGGAAAGGGGGAGGGGTTGCGCTTTGCTACGTGTTTGTTTTCTTACAACTTAGCAAGGAGAGAGCCAGACCCTGGTCAGGGCTCCCTTCGCTGCCTTTGGCAGTTCTGTTTCTGTGCTGATTTGGACCATCTTTGTCTTGCCTTTTCATGGTGGTGGTCCCGTGCTGACCCTCATCTGGGCCTGGGCCCTCTGCCAAGTGCCCCTGTGGGATGGGAGGAGTGAGGCAGCGGGATTGAGTTGATGGTTGTCTCTATGCATTCAGGCTGCCCTGATGGCTGTCTCCCCTCTTACTATTCCCTTGCTGCACGTCCATCTCTTTTCCTGTTTTTGAGATTGACCCAACTGCTTTGGCAAGAAGAGGTATCCTCTTTAAGAGGTCTCTTTACTGACCAACTGAAGTATAGACTTCCTGCTGGACAATCTGCATGGGCATCACCCCCACCACCACCACCTGCATGTACCCAAAAGAGGTATCCAGAGCCAAGACTGCTACTTACATTCATTGTCCCTCTCTGTGCTCAAGGAGTTCCATTCCAGGAGGGAAAGGTCTATACTCTAAGCAGATAGCAGAGAAGATAATGGAGGAGCGATTGGTCATGACCTTGGTTTCCCCAAAACAACTGTGCAAACTTCTCTGCGCAAATATTTGCACTACTGGGGGGAAAGGTGGGTAGACCCCAGCTGCCTGGACTACCTTCAGAAGGCAAAGCTACAGATTTACCTTGGAGCCAGCTGAGAAGAGAGCAAACTCACAGGTGCTGGTGCTTGGGTTTAGCCAGGCTCCTCCGAGCACCTCATGCATGCCCCAGCCCCTGGGCCCTGGCCCTTTCCTGCCCTGCAGCCTGCAGTACCAGCACGCAGACACCTTCACCACAGGGTTTGGTTTTGCTGGCTTGAAGACAAATGGTCTTAGAGTTCATTAAGACCCATAGCTTCATATGGCTGCTCCAGCCCCACTTCTTAGCATTCTTACTCTTTTGGGGCTAATGTCAGCATCTATAGTCAATAGACTATTTAAAAATCACCTTTTAAACAGGAAATGGAAGGCATTTGATGCAGAATTTTTGCATGATGACATAGAAATAATTTAAAAATAGTGTTTGTTCTGAATGTTGGTAGACCCTTAATAGCTTTGTTACAATGAAACCTTGAACTGAAGATATTTAATAAAATAACCTTTAAACCGTCCATTGTTGTTACTGCTGTTGGAGGTTTATGGCTGGAGGCTTGGATTTTAGATTTTAGCAGCCTGAGTTACAAGGCTTCAGATGGAGAGACGTACCTCCCCCACTCCCTTTAGGCCCATTTTGGGATGAAATTTCCTAAACTAATCAGCCTCCACACAGTTCACCGGGCTGGAGGCGAGTTTCGGGTGAGGAGAAAGGATTTGGGCCCTTGGTGGGTTAGGGGTCTCGCCCCGTCTTGGGCCTGTGCCAAAGGCCTCCCCTTCCCGCCCCCCTTCACCATTCAGTGGGCCCGGCCAGCTCCCCCCTCCGTAGCGCCGAGTGGACCAGCCCGTGCCCTGGGCCCGCCCCTTCTGGTGAGCCCAGGCGCCCGACGCTCGGCGGACTGTGCCAAGCTGCAGGGAGGAGGGGGTTTCGTTCTGCGTATGGGGCTCGGAGCCCGCCGTCTCGGAGGCCGGGGTTCGACTGATCTCTGTGGAAGGCCGTCCGGCTGCCCGGCACATCGGCCGCGCGACTGTCCGGCCCAGACGCCGCGGGAATTCTAGCGGACACCGCGAGCGGTAGCGCGCAGCCTCCCCGCGGCGGGAGCGGTGGTTGGGCCCGGTTGCAGCGGAGCTTTCGCTCGGCGATGGCGGAGCCGCCGCGACGCGGCCCGAGGCCCCGAAAGCAGGGAAGCCGGGCAGCCCCGGGACGCGGCGGAGCCCGGGGTCAGCGGGGACGCCGCCCAGTCCGCCGGGTGAGCCACCCTTGAGGATACCACCGCAGAGGCGGTCGCCCGCAGTTCCTCCCCTCACAGACTTTCCCTCCGTTATCCCCATAACCACCCACAGGGTCGTCCCGGGCGGCCCCTCGCGCGGCCCTGCGCTTGCCTCGCCCCGAGTCCCTTCCGTCGTAGTGCCTTCACTCCCTCAGCTCTGCCCCTCAGTACGGGGCTCCTCTTCCCCTCGAGTTCTCCCAGCCCAGTCCTGCCTCGTTAGCCCGAACTCTTCTGTGCGCGCCCCTCGCCTCTTCTTCCCCCTTAATGCTCCACATCCGGTGCTCTGCTCATTTCCACCTGTGATCCTATATGCCCCCCAGCAGGGTCCCTCCGTCTGTGACCCGATGTGCCAGCCCCCCATGCCCGTGTCGCCACGGTACCCCTTCCTCCCACAGCTTCTGCTTGTCTTCCAGCGCGGGGCCTACACCCCCGCCTTCCTCAGGCTCTGTCACTAGCGCTGTCCTCCAGCCCAGGCCTGGATGACCCTTTCGGATTCTCCCTCAAAAACCTCCCACTGCTGCTCACACGTACAGCAGCTCCCTCACCCCGTGTTCCTACTTCCATATGCATCATCCCACACCACACCCTACCCCAGTGGCTCCTTCAGCATCCCTCCCCTAAACATGTTGTTTCTTCTAGGTATGAAGGTAAAATGCAGTGGTTAAGAGCTCGGGCTATGGAGCTTGACAGGCCTGACGTTGAATCCCAGTTCCTCCACTGACTGCGCTGTATGATCCTGGGCAAGTTACTAAGCTTCTCTGACCCTCAAATTACTCATGTAATATGGGGATAATAGTATCTACTTCTTAGGCTGGTGTGACCATTAAATATATGGAAAGCTCTTAGAAGAATGTCTGGCAAAGAGTAAGCTCTCAATAAATGTTAACTATCTTATTATACTTAATTTGCCCCAAGTGTCCGCTTCCCCAAAGTGACTTCTTCTCACTATTGTGTTTTCTCCAAGGAGTTTCCTCTAATTCTTAGGATTCACCCCTTTCCATCACCATTTAGATCCTCTCCCGGTTCTCTTTTTCATGTCAGTTACTGGTAGTTTTACCCGGGCCAAAGATGAACTATTCTTAAGTCATCCCTCTCAATCCTGAAAGACCCTGTCTCTCCTAATCACCCCTGAGATGTGTATGTCTGGGAGTTGAGAGGAATTGCCAGACACTGGCCTTACTAAGAGTAGCTAAGGTGGGGAAAGCTACCATAAAGCTTCTAGAAGCAGTTGATCTATTTAAGAAAAAAGTCTCCAGAATTAGGTATCCTTAAAACTGTCTCCCAAATACACTGACCTGATCTTCTCTCTCTCTCTTATTGGTTGAATATGAGTTGATTTCTCTCTCTCATCCAGCCCCACTCAATTTTCTCTGTTTTTATAACAGGACTCAATCCCTCATGTCTCTCCAGGCTAGCTGAGGACTTCTCCTGAGCTGTTAATGGATGAGGGTATAGTACCGCCTAGGCTAAGCTAGGAAAGAGAACTGGGATGGATGGGGAGAGAGACCCTGGACTCAGCTCTCCGGCTTTTGTTAGGTCCCAGTGATGTGACCCACTATGGGGCTACATTTTTATCATCTCTCCTGACACTGGTATGGGTGAACTAAAAGGCAGAGAATAAGTAATTTTTCACAAGCAATGGAAAAGACAGTCCCCAGTTTCTAGGTTTGGAAGCTAATAGAATGATTAGCTAGCACCATTTCTCTTTCCTCTTGAATTTCCCCACCATAGTGTCCACCTGACTGTAAGTTTGTTAATGCTGTTAGCCTGTGGTGTTGGGTTTGATTGATGAAGAAGATTAACAGGCTCATGAGTTTCCTCTTATCTGATATTTCGTTGGCTCATGGGACTTCTGGGGCTTTCTGTTCATTTCCCACAAGAAGACCGGATCTCCTGCTGACTGGCCAACTGCTTGGTCATGGGCTGGGAACTCCTTTCAGAGCAGGTTCATTTTCAGCTTCCTGGGCTGTTTGGCTTCTTGTTGATGGGAGAGTTGTTCTTTCCCACACTTGAATATACTTTTCCAACTTGAGCTTAGTTCAAGGAGTAGAATTTAGTATTCCGAGAAGAGAAACAACCTCTGAGACTAAAGTATGAGATTCAGATTGTGTTGTTTTTCTACAGGAACTTTCTTTTTTTGGAGAACAAATCATCCTGTGAGCAGAAGGTAAGAGGATGGGGTGAAGAGGTTAATGGATTAATGACATAGTTTTAAAGGGAGAAATAATCTATCAACTTCCCTGTCTTACAGATAGGAAGGACAGAGATTGTGAACTTTGCTGACCTCTGATGTGAGGAGCTCAAACAGGACCAAGGGTGGAGCCTGACTGGATTTGCATCCTGAAGCTATGGGCCAGGGGGCCATGGTGACCTGACAAAAATGGACTCTGTCCAGTTGCCCCCTGTTGCCCTTTCTACCTCCCCTACCCTACTCTAAGGGAATTTGTCTCAACCTCTTTGGGGAATTGACCTGAGGGAATCCCTTTTCCCTCTTTTCCTATCCTTCCACCCTCCCAAGAGAGCCCTAGCCTATAGAACTCCTACCTCCCATCCCGTGAGGTAGTCCCCATCCCTGCCTCCCCTCCCCCGCCATGCTCAAGCTGTGGAAGGTGGTACGCCCAGCTCGGCAGCTGGAACTGCATCGCCTCATACTGTTGCTAATCGCTTTCAGTCTGGGCTCCATGGGCTTCCTGGCTTACTACGTATCCACCAGCCCCAAGGCCAAGGAACCCTTGCCCTTACCCTTGGGAGACTGCAGCAGTAGCGGGGCAGCTGGCCCTGGCCCCGTACAGCCTCCAGTCCCACCTCGGCCTCCCAGACCTCCAGAGACAGCTCGAACCGAACCTGTGGTCCTTGTGTTTGTGGAGAGTGCATACTCACAGCTGGGGCAGGAGATTGTGGCCATCTTGGAGTCTAGTCGTTTTCGTTATAGCACTGAGCTGGCACCTGGCCGAGGGGACATGCCCACGCTGACTGATCATACCCGTGGCCGCTATGTCTTGGTCATTTATGAGAATCTGCTCAAGTATGTCAACTTGGATGCCTGGAGTCGGGAACTGCTAGACCGTTACTGTGTGGAGTATGGTGTGGGCATCATTGGCTTTTTCCGAGCCCATGAGCATAGCCTACTGAGTGCCCAGCTCAAGGGCTTTCCCCTTTTTCTTTACTCAAACCTGGGGCTCCGGGACTACCAAGTGAATCCTTCTGCCCCCCTACTGCATCTCACACGCCCCAGCCGCCTAGAGCCTGGGCCATTGCCTGGTGATGACTGGACCATTTTTCAATCCAATCATAGCACATATGAACCAGTGCTTCTTGCCAGCCTTCAGTCAGCTGAGCCCCCTGTGCCAGGACCGGTGCCTCGCCGGGCGCGGCTTCCCACTGTGGTACAGGACCTGGGGCTTCATGATGGCATCCAGCGGGTGCTCTTTGGCCACGGCCTTTCCTTCTGGCTCCACAAACTTATTTTTGTTGATGCCGTTGCGTACCTCACTGGCAAGCGCCTTTGCCTGGACCTTGAACGCTACATCTTGGTAGACATTGATGACATCTTTGTGGGCAAGGAAGGTACCCGCATGAAGGTGGCTGATGTTGAGGTCAGTCTTTTTCCTTAGAAATTGTTTCAAGCTCTAACCTATGAAACTCCCTTCCTTGATTCTGAGCTTGCCATAGGTATACTCAGCCCTTTCCAGGTAGGAAGAACACTACTCATTTTTCTCCTGCTCAGTCTGCTATCTCCTGATTTCTTGTGTTCCTGCTACTCTTCCCAGGCTCTGTTGACCACCCAGAACAAACTCAGGACATTAGTCCCCAACTTCACCTTCAACTTGGGCTTCTCGGGCAAGTTCTATCACACTGGTGAGCTTATTCCCCTGCTCCTCCTTCAGCATATCAACTTAGTTTGATGTTTCTCCACTGTCCCATCTTCCTGGGTACACAAGTTGGAGAAGGGGAGCGAGATTTGTGGTCAGGATGCTATGAGGAGCTAGTAGTGGGTATGAATTTTGGCTGGCATGGGTGGCTGGAGGGTAAGGTGGCAAGGAGGCAGATAGGTGGTCTTAGATGGGCAGATGTTGTCCCAGGGATGGAAGGTGGTCAGTGTTGTTACAGAACAAAGGAGGGCACAGGGGCTGACTGGCTGTGTTCAGTGGTCAGTGTGGTCATAGGGACAGAGGAAGAGGATGCCGGGGACGACATGCTGCTGAAGCACCGTGAAGAGTTCTGGTGGTTCCCGCACATGTGGAGCCACATGCAGCCACACCTGTTCCACAATCGCTCCGTGCTGGCTGATCAAATGAGGCTCAACAAACAGTTTGCTTTGGTGAGACCCTTGGATCTCTTCCCCATACCTTTCCCCAGAGATAATGCTTTCTTGTTAACCTTCCCCGCATGGGGTACCCTTTCCATTTTTCCTTCTGTGGAGGCATCCCCACCCTTTACCCTCTATTCCCCAAACCTCACCAGGTCCTGGTGAGAGTCTATGCCATTCCCAGGAGCATGGGATTCCCACGGATCTGGGGTATGCTGTGGCTCCCCACCATTCGGGCGTGTACCCCGTCCACACACAGCTCTATGAAGCCTGGAAATCTGTGTGGGGCATCCAGGTGACCAGCACTGAAGAGTATCCCCATCTCCGCCCTGCTCGCTACCGCCGCGGCTTCATTCACAATGATATTATGGTAAGGGACTCCCAATACAAACTTGAACTCCCACATTTTGACAGCCTCCAACCTGCGTTGATCTATGTTCTGTCAACTGCCAGTCCAGTTCATCCACATCATGGGATAGGAGGGTGAAAAGTCATAATGCACATAGCAGGAGTTTTCTTGCTGTAACTTCAGACTGAATCCTCCACAAACCCAAGGAATCCTATGCCTCTGGACCGTCATTTTGCCTTTCAAATCTCATCTATCCCTGTTTGTTCTTTTCTCTCCAGGTGCTGCCACGGCAGACATGTGGTCTCTTCACTCACACAATCTTCTATAATGAGTATCCTGGAGGCTCTCATGAACTAGATCGGAGCATCCGAGGTGGAGAGCTCTTCCTGACAGTGCTGCTTAATCCGGTAAGGTGCCAATAGGAAGGGCTAGAAGATTGTAGAGCTAAAGTATTTGCAGGCTGGGACCTTTGCTTACCAAGCCTGATTCTGAGGTGGGTAGGCTCTCCAACTCTGACATGCAGGCATCCCCTTGCAGATCAGCATATTTATGACCCATCTGTCCAACTATGGAAATGATCGACTGGGCCTGTACACCTTTGAGAGCCTGGTGCGCTTCCTCCAGTGCTGGACACGGCTACGCCTACAGACCCTTCCTCCTGTCCCTCTTGCACGAAAGTACTTTGAACTCTTCCCTCAAGAGCGAAGCCCCCTTTGGCAGGTATGGGTGGGACTCCGGCTGACCAGAGACACGATGAGGGTGTGCACTGAAGAAAAGAGTAGGCCTTATCTGATTCTTGGCTTCACCTTCAGAATCCCTGTGATGACAAGAGGCACAAAGATATCTGGTCCAAGGAGAAAACCTGTGATCGGCTCCCCAAGTTCCTCATAGTGGGACCCCAGAAGACAGGTGAATCATCCTTAGCCAATTTCTCTTGCCCTGCCTTAAACCTAAAGGATTCTTGGGCTAAGGAACTCCCTTCTCATACCCACCCCACATTAATCCAGTCTCTTAAGACAGTGATTCTTAACCCTGGTTTTATATCAGAATCATCTATGGAATTTTTGTTTTAAAAGATCCACAAATGGCCCTGACCAGGTAGCACAGTTTGTTGGAGTATCATCCTGATACCCTAAGGTTGTGGATTCAATCCCCAGTCGGCACATACAAGAATCAAACAATGAGTGCATCAATAAGAGGAACAACAAATCAGTGTTTCTCTCTCTCTCTCTAAAATCAATAAATAGAAATTAAAAGAAACAAAAGAACCACAAGTGATTCTGATGCAATCAAGGAAAACCACTAACTTGCACCTTTCCTGGGATCTCTCAGGATTTCCTTCTCTTTCTGCAGTTTGGCCAAAGGGGATTTTACTACCCAGAATGGTTATTTTCTCACCTTCCTCAAGCTCATGTTGAGCTAGCTTCTCTCCCACAATGGCTGGACTTTCTTTCCTATTTAGGGACCACAGCTATTCACTTCTTCCTGAGCCTACACCCGGCTGTGACCAGCAGCTTCCCTAGCCCGAGCACCTTTGAGGAAATTCAGTTCTTCAATGGCCCTAATTACCACAAGGGCATTGACTGGTGAGATTGGGACCCCTTGGAATGCTTCTCAGAGGAACACTTCCTTCCCCCAAGGTACCCTATTTCAGCTTCCACTACACAGATATCTGACCCCTTAATTTTGCCTCTTTTCTGTGCTACTTCCTAGGTACATGGACTTCTTCCCTGTCCCTTCCAATGCGAGCACTGACTTTCTATTTGAAAAAAGTGCCACCTACTTTGACTCAGAAGTTGTACCACGGCGGGGTGCTGCCCTCCTACCACGAGCCAAGATCATCACTGTGCTCACCAACCCTGCTGACAGGGCCTACTCTTGGTACCAAGTGAGCCTGAAGCTAGGGACACTTTAGGGCTTAAAGGAGGGAGGTGGTGACTGCTAGAGAGACAGAAAAGGGTAAGGGTGGGGAAATTAAACTGGTGCCTTGGGGAGGGGTGCCTACGCTATTTATAAGACCAAGAGTAGGGCCAAATAATGCAGTCAAGTTACCAATCTCTTCTCTTCCTTTCCTGTTTTTCAGCACCAGCGAGCACATGGAGACCCAGCTGCTCTGAACTATACCTTCTACCAAGTGATTTCAGCCTCTTCCCAGGCCCCTCTGGCACTTCGTTCCTTGCAAAACCGCTGTCTTGTCCCTGGCTACTATTCTACCCATCTGCAACGCTGGCTGACTTACTACCCCTCTGGACAGGTACAATCCCCCAATAGCCCTCACTGGGGTCTCCCTTACCCTCCTCTTTCCTTTAGCCCAGAGGCTTCTAAGAAATACAGCAGTAACCACATCCCTGTCCCTAGTTGCTGATTATGGATGGGGAAGAGCTGCGTACCAACCCAGCTGCTTCAATGGAGAGTGTCCAGAAGTTCCTGGGTATCACACCCTTTCTGAACTACACACGGACCCTCAGGTGGGAGAGCATGACCTAGGAGAGGAAGACCACGGGGAAAATGGGGAAGCAGGTTGACCATGTCTGTCTGGAAGAGACACAAATTTACCATCTCTCAGAGAGACATAGGTCCCTGTGGGCTGGGAGAGGTAGTGTACATTTCTGGGGCTTGAATTCCTTTTCTACCTGCCCCTTAAAGCCCTCTTCCTGTTGAGCAGGTTTGATGAAGGTAAGGGATTCTGGTGCCAGGGACTTGGAGGTGGTAAGACTCGCTGTCTAGGCAAGAGCAAAGGTCGGAGGTACCCTGATATGGACACTGAGGTAGGTAAATTCTGGGGCAGGTTCTCTCTCCACCTGTAAGACCTGATTCTGTGTCCCACTCCTTACTGTTTCTGCCTTCATTTTTCTCCAATCAGTCCCGCCTTTTCCTTATGGATTTTTTCCGGAACCACAACTTGGAGCTGTCAAAGCTCCTGAGCCGGCTTGGACAGCCAATGCCCTCCTGGCTTCGGGAAGAACTACAGCATTCCAGTCTGGGATGATGTCCCAGCCTCCGTACCAGCAAAAAAAAAAAAAAAAAAAGCCCATTTCCATAAAGGGCAAGCCCAGAGCAGAGCCCACAAGGGGAATTTGAGTGGCCTGGCCCCTCCCCCTTCTACCTCAGTGGCCCCAGGCTTGGAATGGCTGAGAAGGGAAAGTCACCCCTTTCCCATTGCTCTGAGGTCTGATAAAGGGGCTTCCTTTCACACCCCACATTATGGTACTAGCCACCTTTGACCCATGGTCTTGGAAAGTGGGGAGGAATTAAGAGGCAGGGTCTAGAGAAACATATTAATCAAATAATTTACCTCTTCATCCCCAGAATGTAGCTATACCTGGCAGTGGGAGGGACCCCCTTACTGTGGGATTAATGGGATCTACCTGTGGCCCGGCCTCCCTAATGTCATTCACATTGAATGAGGATGAGGTCCGACAGTGGCTCATAGAGCTGAGTATGAGCCCCAGCTGTGGGCTAGAAATGTCCTTAATAAACATCCTTATTTTTCTGTTTTGTCTACCTCACTGGAGTGGGAGAAACCTATAATAAAGCAAGTGTCAGACTTTTCCCCTGCCCCAGTTCAAAGTTCATAAACTCATGGAGGGAAAGAAGGGAAAGGCCCAGGCAGATTAGAGTAAAAAAGGAGTTTATATATTTATAAATGCCAAATAAATACCAGAGGCCACCCAACACCCCCTCCCAGATGGGGCTGTTTTCCCCCAACCCTAGGTTTCTAGGGTCTGAGACATCTTGGCCCCAAGCTACAGCCCAAGAGCAGCTGCCAGTCTGGGCTACCAGGGAACTGGGTGGGGATGATCTGTCCAGCCAAGCTCTCCCTGTGTGAGAGGCCCCCATAGCCACAGGCTTGTGTCCCTGTATAGGGCTCTAGGGAGGCCAGATTCAGGGAGAGAAGGTGGTCATCTCGAGTGAGACCCGTTGCCACAGCTCCTTGGTCTGTTTGCTGCGCTTGAGGTTCTGCAGGATGTCGTTGAACTGCATCATGCCCATGGGTGTCAGGCAGAAGGCGCTGCGGGCGCTGCGGATCGCGTTCACAAAGTCGTCGTAGTCGGCAGGGGTCAGGTGAATCAAGCGGTGGTGTATGTACTGGAAGAGGATGTGTGTGGGATGAGCCACTAAACAGAACCAGGCCCCTCTGCCCTTGCATGCTGAGTGATCTGTTCCGTGCCTGCCCAGGAGGTGTTCCACCCTGCTCCACACTTTCCGGGTTGTCACCTGCATGTATGCCTGCTGGCAACGCTGCACCAGTTGGTGGAAGGCCGGGGCACGCAGGTGGTTGTGGGCATGAGCAGGGCTCAGCCGCTGCAGTGTCTCCATGACGATCTCCTGCAGCACAAACGGGCTCAGCACCCCCTTGGCTGCCCCCACACAGAACTGGTGCACGTAGTTCACTCCTGGGGGGCAGGGGGAGGGGCATGAGACGGGGGTGGCCACCTCTGCCCTAGGGACCCAACTTTTCTCTCAGCTCTGGCCTGGCAGAGAGTCTCCCGCCACCCCAGGAGCTGAGGTAGCCCCCGCCCCCACCGCGCACGCACACATACCCGACCAAGGCCTCAACTCTGAGCAAGAGCTAGGAAGTAGGTCTGGGATAGGAAGGTGGGGGAAGCAGGTGGGGGTGGACAATGGTCCTAGGGAGGGGAGGTGTTACCCAGCTTTGCTGCCAGCCCCAGCAACCATTTGACATCATCAGTGTAGGGGGGGGAGCGGGAGAAGTTGTTGGGGTGATCATTATGTGCTCGGCGACCCAGCATCTCCAGTGCCAGCATTCCTGGGAGAAAAGAGTGGGCACACACCATGGGTACATTGTCTTCAACCTATACCCTAACCTGGTACCTGATCCCACAGTAAAATTAAGAACTATGGGAGGTGGTTGTCACTGAAAAGCCTCTGGCACAACTGCAGGTGGGGGTACAGAAAGGGACCTCCTCTCACCAACACGGTAGGCAGCGTGCAGGTGATGTAGGCTGTGTGGGTTGACAGGCTGATTGTGTGTCTCTTCCTCGGGTGGTGGAAAACCTCCGCTCACCAGAGGGCTGGGCTGTGTGGTCAGGGCAGGCAACGAGGCACCCTGGATGGCTGGAAATGTGGATGCTGGATGGACACTGCTCACTGAGGGATGAGAGCCATGTGAGGAACTCAGCCCAAAGAAGGGCAGAGGGAGTTCCCTCCCTACCTCCCCTGCCCAGTGTACCTCCCCTCCATTCACCTGTTCCCTGTCCCCACAACTCACAGGCCACACTGGTGGGCAGTGGGAGCCCTGGCTCTGTGTGATAGGGATGTACTGTGATGGGTGCCATGGAAGGGACAGGGAAAGACACAGCAGTGGCAGCAAGTGAGGGGGGAGTCACTGAGTATGGGTACTGAGCCCCCAGGAATGCAGGATGCACACCCTAGAGACAGAAAGAGGAAGAAAAGGAAGAGACCAAAATTACATTAGGATGTAACTCTCCCTTTCATCCCACAACTGGGTATCCCTACATTTCTTTCCTTAGTTGGGCTGGGTTCCCCAGAGTCCCACCACCTCATCCAGGACTCTTCGACAGCCCTATTCTCCCAGAATACCCCACTCCAACCCTCCCCCATGAACTCCTGATATTCTCCTACATGCCCAAGCTCCCCCCACCCCCAACAGAACACTGGTCTCACCTGTGGGTATGCGGAGCTGGGCACAGGGAAGACGGCAGGCCGGGGCATATGAGGCATGGGGTGGGCGGGGTGAGCTGGGTGGGTGAGGTATTGAGGGCTGCAGGGCAGGTGGGGCTGTAGAGCAGTATAGGGGTGCAGGCCAGGGGAATGACCATGCCCCAGTCCTGGACCTGGATATAAACTGGACCCCACTGAGATGACTGGCACCACTGTGGCTGCTGCTGTCACTGCTGCTGCTGCCACTGTAACCGGCTCAGTCCCTGGGCCCCCCCTGCCCTCAGGCAAACCCCGCCCAGCCTCCCCAACTGCCCTGATCCCACTGGCACTACAGCTTGTAGCCCCTTCACGGGCTGTGGATGAGCCACCTGCTGTTTGCTCATATAGCCAGAACCACTGGTGTGCAACCTCAAACAACACTTCGGGGTATACACCCCCACCCTTAGCCGCCTCTTCCACTGCCATACAAGCCTTCTCCAACATCAGGTTATCCTGGAAGGGAGGAGGACAGAGGGTTAAGGGGGAAGGGCTTCACTTGGGGTAACACTCCATCTCCTCCAGAGCTGGCTGATTCCCAGGGACACACCAGGGGTCAGGGCCAATGCTCTGTCAGAGCAGTGAAAGCTTCACACAGACACAGCAAATACTTGCTGACCATACAAGTTAAGGCCCAGGTTACAGTCCCAGTTCCAAACTAATTTAGCCACTTGGTCCCAACCAAGCCCCATCACGCCCCAAGGCCTTCCCGTAGCATTCCATCGTAGTGATCATCTTGGTGCCTACATTATAGGCCTCTATTTCCTTATTGGTAAAATAGGAACAATTCTAACCTCACAAATGTAAGGTAAAGGAAGTAACGGCTGTGAAAGAACATTAATATGTTGTTGGGGACAGCCCTGCCTGGTTTCAGAAGCTGTAACCCCCCATGGCTAAGGCTGAGTGAGACCTTGGGACTATAAACCACTAAGGAGACAAAGCTTATCTACCTGGCAGGGGTGCCGCCTCTGCCTCCTTTACTTCACCCTGCTTGGCCCCGAACAGATGACTGGTTAGCCAATGACAGGTAAGATTCCTCAAGGAAGGAACGACTTAAGACAGGCACAATCATGAAGGGGCCCGCAGAGAAGGACTTAGGGGACTATAGAAAAATGGTGATGGACCCTCATCTCTTGGCTTTGTCATAGCCTGAGTCCTCATTCTGTCTGTAAAAATTCTCCTAATCTCTTGGCTGCCCACAACCCCCACCTGACTTAAGCCTAAAACAATGCGGAGGCGGGTAAGGCCCTGTGGTAGAAAAGGTGGTTCCCTGGGGCGATCGGGCCTAAGTAAGAATCCTGTGAAAATCCTGTGAAACCTGCTTTGCTAAGAATGCCCTCAATTTAAATGATAAGGGTCCAAGCATAAAATGAGTTTCCCAAAGTTTCATGGCCCTTTGGCTATCTGACCTGACTCAGAATAACCCTCGTAATTCTTTGAGCATCTCTACTGTTTGATCATTACCGCCTGACAATGACTGATGAGCTTTATGTATATGCCCTGTATTCCTGTGCAAATTAAACCTAATAAAAGCCCACTGAGGAACAGGATCAAGGCCCTTCTCCTTTGAGAAACCAGCCTCCTTTCCTCCCCGAGCAGATCATGGCTTGGTAGAATTATTCTCATCCGTAACGGGTGGGAGGCTCTGCTGGACAAAGCTCCACTAGGGAATGTCAAGTGTCACCACTGAGAGGACAAATTGGATAGTTTGTGAATTCCAGGATGTGGAAATCAAGAGCTGGGCCACCAGCTTCCCCCATGGCCCAAACTTCTTGCCTAGATGCCCCAAAGCAGGTCCCCAGATTGCCTGTAGAAATACCTGCTCCTTGCACTGTACCAGGGCCCTCTGGATCTCATTGGGGTTCAACGCATGGGCGTGAGGCAGGCAGCTTAGGGCTAGCTCCGCAGCTGCCCTCACCATATTGGAATCGCGTGCCCGAGATGCCCTGTCAGCCAGAGATGCAACCTCAGGAGGTGTCAGGTGCCCATCCCAGCATTCTACCAGTATAGTCAGCGCTGCACTGCCAATCTCCATTGCCTGGCCTTGGGGAAAGGAGAAAAAGAGCTGTGTCAGCAAGAGCACCCCTGGGGAGTGGAAATTGGTGTCTCTCCTATCAGATCAATAACTCCAGAGGGATAAGGCTCTTATCTTCATCAATTAATCCCCTTCCCATACCCAAATCAAAACATTGGATTTACCTGTAATCCAGGAAACGTGGGAAGAATAGGTACGTGAAAGCCAGTTGGGAGAAACAAAGTTGTGCAGGCCAAGGGCGTAAAGCCCAATCTCGAAGGCGCAAAGGTGCAGGTTGCGGTGAGGACCCTGGTGGCCCCCTGAGGAAGATGGGTGTGTGAAAATGGAAGTGCTGCTGTTGCCCCCTGCCTTGATCAGCACCGTCTTCGCCAGCTCGAAGTAGAAGTGTGCAGCTGCCTCTGACGGCTGATTGGGTACATGGGGAGCATGACTCTCGGGACGGCGGCCCTTGTACCTGAAGGGGCAATGGGGTAGGGACGGGGATTGGGGTTTCTCTGAAATGGGCGTCCAGGTGGGTTGGGAAAGACCAGGGTAAGTGAGGACGTTGCGAGGACAATATTTGGATTATACTAGGAATGCGGCTCTGAGGGTGGGCCAGATCAGAGATAAGTATTTCTTCCCACTGACCTGCCAACTTCAACAGTCTTTGCTCGGGCCCCTCCACTGGCACTGGCCCGGCGACTTCCACTGGAAGACGAAGAGCCCAGGGAATCTGAGGAAGAGCTGCTAATGCTGTCACTGTCCTGTCCTCGACCCCAAGAGGTGGGGGCCCAGCCCCCTCGAAGTGGCCTCCGGCTTAAGGTGGGGGAGCTATCCGATGTTGTTTCAGGGGCACTGCTGTCAATGCTGGCCATGCCTAACCCGGCCCCCCCAAAAGACAAGTCAGTCTCAGAAGTTCCAAACGTCAGACTCCAGGAATATCCTTCCCACCATGTCACCCCCTGGGCTGTCATACCTGTGTGCTTCTTCTTAGGCCGCCCTGGAGAGCCCCAGCCCCGTCCATTGTAGCCTCCACGACTGCCAAGTGCAAGGCGGCTGGGAACCTTCCCTTCCAGCCTTGGGGTCAAAGCCGCCTCAGATGGGAGACCCTCACAGGGGGAATGTGGGGAACTCTCTAGGTGGGGAAAATAGGACATTGGGATTAACCCAGGAAAGGGGAATCCAACATGGTTCCATACCACTCATCCCCCTGCCCAGGGCCCCCACCTCACCAGGCACATTCTTCTCTGTGAAGCCCTCAGTGGGGCCTGGCCCAGCCCCAGCCACATTCCCTGGCTGAGCAGACCCTGCAGAGCCTGAGGTCAGTGGTTGCAGGGCCCCTGGGGCAGATGGGCCCCCATGCTTTGAAGGAGACCTCTGGCTGGCTGTGGCTGGGCGGCTGGATGAGTAGAACGAACTCAGGGTCTGTGGCTTATGCGTCTGGCTCTCTCGGTCCAAAAGTTTGTCTAAGATCTGGAGGACAGAGAAGCAGTGACAGGATGCCCTTTATATCCAGACGTCTGCTAGAAACAGCTTCACACTACCTCCTCAAGAAGGCTTCCTCAGTTATAATCATAGGAAAACCTCCTGGAACAGCGATTTTCAGCCTTTTTCATTTCATGGCACACAAACTAATTACTAAAATTCTGCAGCACACCAAAAAAAATTCGTTTTTGCCCATCTGACAAAAAAATAGGTGTAATTTTGATATATTCACACCAGGTAGCTTATTGTTGTCTTGGCTGTTGCCATTTTTTTTATTTGACAAATTAAGGGAAAAGAGATCGGTGCCCCTGACTAAACAGTCAGGCATTGCAAGTTTTAAAAATTCTTGCAGCACACTGGTTAAAAATCGCTATTCTAGAAAATAGAGGCTGTCTTAATATCTTGGTATCCTCTATAACACTTAACACAAGTGAATGAATGACCGACTTTATGCTTCTCTTCTTCCACCCTCTGCCCAAGCACTCCTGTAAGAACCACTGGTCTCTCTCGTTCTTTATGAGGTGTCCCCAAGACTCCCCACTTATCTCCTGTGGGCAGAATAATTCTTTTCTCATTGTACTGGAAACCCCTGGGAAAGATGGTGGAGCCTGCTCTCTTCCCCTCTCAAAATCCCAGTACCTCAGGTAAAATCCCTTACCTTTTTGAGCTTGGCCTGATCATCCTTGTAAGTGATCATTAGTGCCAATGCCAGGTCACCCTTCTCCCGACGCGTACCTTCACACAGGAGGGGATGCTCTGCCTCACTCACAGTTGTCTTCATGCCTGTAAGAAGGAGGGGCTCATGGAAATTGAGAATTACCCATAACTCCCAAGACAGCAAAGGTAAACAGGCCAGGGCTCCTCAGCCACCAGCACATAAGGTCAGGAGTTCTCCTGGTCCAACCCACATCCCCTATGCAAGGCCCCCACTGCCTATTACACTCAGCCTAGCTAAGCTCTGGTCTGCTTTTTAAGACCTTCCTAACTTTGGCCCGCTCTACCTTCCTGGCATATCCAACACTTTAGGGAAGTTGGGCTCCTCAGTCTCACGAACACTTGACTGCCTCTATATCTTTAGTCATGGTATTTTGTGCCCCCACATAGAACTTAACTGATGTTTTAAACCACATTCCACATTCTACCCCTCCCTGAGGCCTTTCCCTAGATTTTTGTTTCACTGACCTTACAGCACTGAAAACCCACAGCACCCTTTTTTTTTTTAAATCCTCACCAGAGAACATTTTTTTCATTGCTTTTAGAGAGAGAAAGGGAGAGAGAAACATTGATGCAAGAGAGAAGCACTGATTGGTTGCTCCCCGTACGCACCAGGACCGGGGATCGTAGATGTTGGGACCAGGGACTGTACATGTCCAGACTGGAAGCGGCACCCACCTGTCCCTGGACCAGGAATTAAACCTGCAACCCAAGCGTGTGCCCTGTCCAGGAGCTGAACTCGCAGCTTTTCAGGGGACAATGTTCCAAGCAGCTGAGCCACACCAGCCAGAGCAACACAGCGCACATTTTTGCCCTAAATTCTTAAGTGTCTCATAGGCACTACGTGAATCACACATGTCCATCCTGGCTTTCCCATGACCACAGAGCCCCTTTAGAAGAAGGCCCACATCTCATGCCCTTCACAGTCTGGGCCAGGTGTAGCTCAGATATGCTCAAGGTACTGACATACTCACCCAAGGCAGCAACTGCTGCCTCAAATCCAAGCTCCTCATCCCCAGGCATCTCGTTGTTCCAGTTGCGACTTGGGGGCCGGGAACCCGTGGGAGAAACCACTGAATGAAAGTTAGGAGTAAGTGAGGCAGACAGAAGTATCATGGGAAAAAATGAAAGGGAGGGAACCCAAGACCCTCATTACTCTAGACCCTCCCATGAAGCTGCCAGATGGGTCCTAGGCAATTCAGAGCCTTGGGACTCTTGGTTTTTCCTTAGAGAAAGCTACCCCTGCCTCAGAGTCCCCCACTTGCTGTAGAGTCAGGCACCGTACCTGGAGCACAGAGAACATCAAAGATGAAACTGGCCAACATGAGAGGCAAAACAGGCCGATAGTCACACAGCGTCCCCTCCCGAAGCTCCTCTGCCCGACACCTCATGGTACTCATCTCACTTGGACCCAAAGGAATCTTCTTGAGCAAGGCAGCCACCTCAGACTCCTGGTATGCCAGCTTCACCTGAAGGCAAAGGAATGACCTCAGACCCCTAATACCTCAATGGAGATCAAGATGTAAGGCTCTGAGGAGATTACAGTATAAGCCTCAGACAGAACCTCTGACCTCCAAGGCCTTGGTGGAAGCCGGGGGCCGCTGCAGCTCCAAGGCAAACATGCCGACTCGAAAAGCCAGGTTGTGGTGCTCCGGGCGTTCACTGAGCACTGTCAACAGGAAGGCTGCCTTGGTCAGGGTGTTGGTAGCTACCCAGGTCTGACGGCTCGTAGATACCTTGTTCTTCTTGCCCTAAACAGAGAAGCACAAGGAGGCAGGCAGATGAGTCTGGCTCACCTTGGTGGAAGGAGAAGGAGGCTCTCACTTGGGGTGGGGCATGGGAGAGGATTAGGGATCAATGGGGAAGGCTGAAGAAGGGGATCTCTCTCACCTTGGCAGGGGGCGGCTCTACCTTGAGGTCAGGTGGGTTGGCTAGCAGGTCCTGGGCAAGCTCCACGGTGAGGCGGCAGGCCTCACTGCTGTAGCCATGCGCATGCAAGGCCTCTGCACAGGCAAATAACACCTGGAGAGAGGCCATGGGCAGCAGACAGGTTGAAGCCCCAACTTTCAAGGGCAGGACACCATACTCACTCATACAGCAAACATCCCGTAAGCACTTATTATATGCTAGGCCTATGCCGGTCCTGGGTATACCACAGGAACTCATCTGGTTACAGAAACAAACACAAACCAGTGTGAAGCCAACTACTAGGAAAGGTCATTGGGACCTGGGACAGGGGGGCAGACGCAGGGAAGACTTCCTAGAGGAAGTGACCTGTAAGATCTCTTGAGACCTAAAGGACAGGAGCTAACCAAGTAAGGTGAGGGAAGAACATGCCAGGCAGAAAGCCCAATCTATACAAAAGCACAGACGCACGAGAGCATGGCAGGCCACAGGAATGGTTCGAATGACTGAAGTGTAAGGACTGAGTAGCTAGATGAAGCTGGAAAAGCATGCAAAGATCATGCCAAGGACTTTCATTTTTTAAACAAAGGGCAATGGGAAAGTACACAAGTTTTAAGCAGCAGTGACACAATCAGACATTTCAGGAAAACTAATATGAAAGCACTGAAGAATGGACTGCAAGCAAGGCCAGTCAGTAACGTGCTGTAGGGTTCTAATAGTCATGCGCTGGCCAGCTGTGGCTAATGCACAGTCTTCTCACCTCCATGCGGCTCTCCTGTTCCAGTGGCTTCAGTCCAGCAAACAGGTCGTGCTCCTCCCCAGCCCCACCCTCGGCCTTCTCTTCCTCGCCCCCAGCCCCGTCCTGGGCATTCAGATAATATGCCTGGTAGTCATCATCCTCCTCTTCAACTGTAGCGGCTGCCTCTTTGGTTTTGGGGAGCCCACTGCCACTCTCATCTGTGGAATGGAGGTCATCCCGGCTACAGACTTCCCCAGGTAGGCCAGGGGGGCCAGCAGAGGCTGTGGGAGGTTCAGGCCCTTCTGAGAAGTACACGCCACCATCTTCTTCGTAAGTATCTGGGGGTTCAGGAAGGAAGGTAGAAGGGCCTCGGGAGCCACCAGAGAAGGAGCAGGGCGGCGGGCTTTCAGGGAATCCACCAAAGGTGCTGGCCTCTGCACCCAGGACCAGGCTGCTGTCATCCAGGCTCATCTCAGCCAGATCGGGCTCCAGGGAGCTGTCTTCGCTGCTTAGTCGTCTCTTGCTCCCACCACCGCCTGCTGAGCCCTTGCCTCCACTGCCAGCCCCACCCAGTGCCTTGGCTTTGCCCCCACCTGGACCCATCTTATGCAGAGCCTTATCTCCCCCCTCAGCTGAGAGGCGGCGAGTACCCCTCTGCGATGAGGGGATCCCCTCACCCAACCCCTTTCGTTTAGCCCCAAGTTCCTTGGGCCGCACAGCGGGCTCAGTAGGAAGAGGGCGAGGCCGCTCCCGGGATTCCTCCAGGCCCCCAGATCTGGAGGCGCCTGGCCGAGGGGGCAGGGCTCGGGCCCAGCACAGTGCCAGCTTCCGGTCAGTGCCGCTGTAGGTAACACCAGGAAGTGGGTAGGCCTCTTCCCAGTTGAAGTAGCAGGCCTCCACTGCTGGCCGGAAGCCAGGGAAGAGCCGGTCCAGGGTCTTCTTGTGCTGTCCCCGCTTCACATTCTCAATCACCTTCAGTTGCCACTGGCGGAGCTGCGCACACAGTTCCCTGCGGCTGTGGAAACAAAGGGGCGAGGCTGCTAGGGGACTACACTCTGCACTGAGAAGGGATGAAGGGGGTGGAGGAGACATAAACCTCAAGGAGGGCACAGGGAAGGACCCAGGGAAGAACTTAAGCCAACTGCCTCCAAAACTTGGGATTTGGGAAAGCGGGTGCTATTAAGGGGAGGGAAAGAAGAAAGCCTCTCACTGAAAGGACTCATAAGTCACTGAGTAATCCTAACATGCACCATCTCCCACTTCCCTAGGACTAGAAGAATGGTACATCTGTATGTGGACAACGAGATGAGGCTGGGTCTGTGCGGGCTGTAGTGAGCACAGGAGGGGACTCACCGCTGGGGGCTGAGTGCAGGGTCCAGCACAGCCAACCTCCACAGTGTGACCATCTCGTCACACATGCTGGCACATGCATGGGCCGCCACCTCTGACTGCCCATTGCTACGACCCGTGTGCCCACTGGCGCTGCTGTGTGATGCTGAGGTGCGCACACTATACCACCAACCTGTTATCTGGAAACAAAGCGAGCTCTGAGATACACCAAAGAGCTTGGAGAAAGAGTAGCCCTCCCCAGTGTCTGTCAGCCTAAGGGAATGAGGTTAAGGGAAGGGGAAAATGAACCACCATGGGGCTACCCAGCTCTGGGGAGTTACCTGTTCATAGGTGAGGCACTGGTCAGTGAGGATTTCCAACAAGGGGGCAGCATTGCTGTCCCTCCGCTTGAACATCTCTCGCACGATGCTAAGCAGATTCCAGACACCCTCTGGCTCACGGCCCCTCAGAGGGCGCAGCAGACATGCCCATTCAGCTGCGGCCGGAGGCTCCGTGGAAGACAGATACATGGAGTTCACATCACTGTGAAAGTAGTGGAGTGGAAAATGATGACCCTAAGATGGGACTGAATAAAGCAGATGAAAGGGCTTTGACACAAAAGGAACACTAACCCAAAATACACAGTATGTGGAATAAAGGATGTCCATGACAAGGATTCTAAATCTCTGCCTCGGTCTCCCAACCCCTCAAAGGAAGAAAAATAACTTCTGCCCTGCCTAGCTAAGAAAAGACCACTCTGTGACTATGTAAACCTACAAACATCCACTGGAGTATTAGAGACATCTTTGGTGTGTCAGGCACTGTACCAGTGCAGGGAACAAAAGGTGGGAGGCACAAGCATTAATAGAACAAAGGATCCATCAACAGCCTGAGGGACGCTCCCTTTCCACCACACACAAGGATGAACAGAGCCAATTTACCTGAAGACCACAGGGGAGGGGCCACAGAACTTGTGCAGTGTCTTCTTGATGTTGTCAGTAAGAGTAGATTCATCCAAATACCAAGTACTCTGGTCAGAGGCCGAGGGCCCTGCTGTGGGGTCTGGGAGTGATAGGCAGTTAGTCACCTAGAGACAGGGACCTGGATTTGCCTGACAACAGCAAGCCTTTAGTAAGTGGTGCTCTGCACTACAGGTTCTCTGTCTTCCTACTGCCCTTTCTCACCACACTCACCTGGGGCTCCGCACACTGTATTGATGGCTGTGGACTGGGAGGACAGGAGTTCATCCAGGAGGCGCTGGGCTGTGGGCAGGATCTGAGGGGAAAAGTAACAAAAGCATAGGTGATCCAAGGAAGCCTGGGCCTAATAGGAAGGCTGATAGGGCAGCCCTGGAGCTAGCTGGAGGAGCGCGTGCCGACCTCACTCACCTGCTGAGGGAGCTCACTGATGAGGTACTGAGCAAACTTCTGCAACTGGTCCCTCTGTAGCCTAGATAGGGACTCTGAGACTGGGGCCCGCAGACAGACTGCAGAAGCCTGGGGGGACAGACAGAGAAACAGAACAATCTGAGAAAGGCTTGCTAGTGCTGAACCTGAGACTAGAGAGGCTGAGTAGGGGAGGCGAGGGGGCTCACATGGTGGCCAAGCATGCAGCAGAGAAGAGGGGGATGGAGCGTAGGATAGGGCCAGGATAAATTGGGAGGGCCTCACGTTGTGGATTCGGAAGAGACAGAGTGCCACGACATGGGTGCACCATTTGGCCCCAGCCCCACAGGTGCAGCTGCAGGAAGTGACCCGGCAGCGGTCAAACATCACAGCCACGTTGTAGGCCCCTTTTGGGGGGACCATCTGAGGTGGCACCACTGTAGCACTCAGATGGAACCCTGGGGAGAAACACAGGTATGGTCAGAAAGAGCCATTAAGACATAAGTCTGTGCCCCCAACTCTAGTCCTGTAGTTATTTGGACAACCTGCTCCAGCTTCTTGTGGTAAGTCCTTAATTCATAACACATGGGATGGGAGGAGCATGAGCTGCCACAGGGCCCGATGGGACTCTTACCTATCTGCAGTGGGTCCTTCACGGCCCTCATGCGGAACAGCTGGTCCCCTCGCTGGAATTCATCTGCACTGCCATTGGCCAGGCATGAATACAGCCTGGTGGGGAAGAAGAGGAAGACACAGCCCCAGGTCAGCAAATGACCTCTGCAGACCCTGTCAGAGACCACAATCCCCTGGGCGCTCTCTCCCCAGTGTCACTCCCTCTTGGGAAAAATCCTAGGCACTCCCTCCTCCCCTTGTCTTTTTACTACAGCCCCAAATACAATATCTCCTTTGTTGTGTGGAAAGCCCACCTCACTGTGCGAAATACAGGACCCCACTCCCCACCATCAGTCCTTTAGCCTCACCGAATATCCTCTTCATTCTCAGGGAAGCTCCAAAAAGCAATTCGGAGTTGTAGCTGCTCAGGCACCGGGGGGTAAACTTTCTCCACCACTTCAAATGGAATATGAAATGCTACCTGCTTTGCTGACAGCTCCACCAATGGGATCACTAGTCCATCTTTGGTAACAAAGGTTGAGGTGAGGAGAAATGAAAACAGCCATGATTACTTGGCACCAATGCCAGTGCCACATCTTGGGCCCCACCTCCACTATGAAAGAAAGGGGAGATCTGGATGAAAAACCAAAGGACCCTCCTGTCAGGACACACTACTAACCCTTAAAACTCTATCGGGGGAAAGGGAGCTCAATGACCTCAGCCCACAGCCTGCTACCTAAGGTCTCAAATAGAAGATATCAGGGATATCCCAGAAACCCCTGGTCAAACAGGAGTGTTGTTCAGGACCCTAGCAACTAAGACCTTTCACAAGCCTCAGCGTCTAATTTCCCATCTATCTACCACTTTAGATTCATATTACATTGTTAACATCTCTCCTCTGACACGCTCTTCTTCAAATGCCTTTTTACTATCCCTTTTTCTCTAGATGACTCCAGACCTCTATTTAAGGAGGGAAGACAGACCAGAGCCCAAAAAGAGGGACCTCCAAAACAAGAGAGGCTGTACTTCCTTTGGCGCACCTGAACTCCAACTTCCTACCACAGAAGCCCTGGGGGGAGGGAGGAGACATAGGCTGTCCCAAGGGAACAGAACTGGTACTTCTGGAATCACCTGCAGTAGGATGGAGTTACCACTCAAGGTTTCCCACTGTTTTAATCAAAAAGCAGTGAAACAACACATTACATAGCTTACCAAACTGCTAGTCCGACTAGAAAACGGACAGAAAATCATGGAGCTGAAAGGAACCTTTTTTCCTTTCTTTTTTACTGTTAATCTCCTTATTTTACAAATAGGCAATTGAGGGTAGCCCTGGACAGGAGAGGGGTTGGGGGAATGACATGTTTTCAAAGATTTTAACCTATTCAGGAAGATATCAGTGTGTTAAAAATCTTCACCACCATGAGTTCATACTTCCCTCAAAGCGGGGGAGCTCTAAGCCTCCAGGCCACCCACATGCAAATATGAAAGAAGCAGAGAAGCCATAGAAGACCCACAGTGAAGCTGCCTATGACCTGTGTGTGTGCTGGGGGTATCCACAGAGCACATGCTCTCTCCCCAGCCGAAGCTGAGTACTGCCACTCCTAAAAAGTAGCACATGTACATGTCTTTCTGTCCCAAAGGGGTGCCAGAAATCTCTGCAGGGCAGTTTGGAAAAAAGGACCTTTGGAATAGCTAGAGTGGACTCACAAATCAAACTCCTCAACTGCTGAAAAAGTCAGCTTCCACTGAGGCCCAGGACAAAAACTGGGCTGTGAGGAAGGCAGGGAAAGGATTTGGTGAGTCCTGAGCCTTCCGAGCTTCTCTTATCACTCTCCTCTCTATCCTCTTCAAAACAAAATTCTTTACAGCACCTACTGGTTAATTCACTGGAAGACCCAAGGATGAAAGAAGCTCACAGTGAAAACCAGGAAGAGTGCTCATTTGGAGACTCCAGAGACAATTACTCACAACCTTCCCCCAGGGCCCAGATGATGGAAATCTAAGGCTGTTGATCCAGTGGCCCCAGCCTTGGATTCTGACAGATGTTCAATATGGCCAGGAACCAAACGTCTGAGCTGCACTTGTGGAACTATGGAATCTCCTTCACAGATCGGTTCATCTCCACTTTCTTCTGAGTGGAATCCCTTCCCGGTGCCGCTGGGATCAGAGATGTCACTCTGAATCAAGAAGCTCCCAGTGCACTTTGCAATGGGATGACCCACCTCGAATGGTCACTTCTTCACAATCCACCCCCTACCCACATTCTTGTCTACTTTCTGGCTTGCCTTAGGCTGAACTCGGTTAAGTATTCCCAAGTCCGATAAGATATTCTTTCTTATCCATCTCTAAGGCAAATGCACAACAAAAGATCTACTTTCTGCCGCTAATAATCCTGTTCAACCCAGGATTTCCCAGCCATCATCCCAACTTACTCACACTAACACACCCGCGCGCGCACACACACACACACACAGGCTGGCGTGGAGAAGCCACCCCAGAAAGACTACAGAAGCGAACCCTTTAGTCCTTTAGTTCAAAGCTTGATACAGCTCGTGGTCCAGGACACCTCCCGAGCAGGAACAGCTCTCGAGCAAGGCCGGAGCAGGGCCTGCCCGTGCCCCTCCCCCCAACCCCCAGCTCTCCGTCACCTCGCATTCTGGTACCGCCACTGCCACCTCCGCCACCGCCGCTGGTGGGGGAGTTGGGCCCCACTGACTGTTTGCGCCATCCCCGCCAGTTCTGGCAGAGGCTCTCGGCCTCGGAGATGAAGGAACATAGCGAATCCTCCTCAAAGCGGTCCGAATCCTCGAATGAGAAGCGCTCTCCGTCTTCCCACTCTGCGAACATCAGCTCCATAGGGCCCGCACCCCCCGGGGCCGGGTCCCCCCCCGCGGATCCGGGGCCTGGGCCGCCGGCCGGGGACTGAGGGGAGGCCCGGGGCCTGAGGGGCGAGCCGGGGCTGGGGGTGGCCGGGGCGCTCAGGGCGGCCGTGCCGGGCGAGGATTTCAGGCCTGGGAGAGATACGGGACCGGGCCTCGCCCAACTGCGAGGTGCGAAGGAGGATCACGGCCAGTCTGCGAGACCCAGGGCCCGGTCGAAGCGCACGGCAGCCGGGGCCTCTCGGTAGCTGCGGCACCGCCTCCCCCATCAGCTGATCTGAACTTCCGGCCGCGCCGGCCACCACCACTTCCGCCCTCGCGCGCTCGGAGACCGGACCCAGTAGGTGCCGAAGTAGGGGCCCTGTGTGTTTAATTCCTGCATTTCCTGCTTTTTTTCCCCTTGAACTCACCCTCAGATACAATAAAAGGAAGCCAACCCCCAAAGGTAAACAAAACGACTACAGATCCCAGCAATAACTTGGCGTCCCTAATGTCACCAAGGAATAAACATTCGCCAGGCACGCCGGGAATCGTAGGCTGTCAAGCAACAACACAGGAACCATTGGATAGTTATTGTCCTAATTCGGGATTTGCCTCGGGCGGCTTCACCTTCTGGGAATTGTAGTCCAGAAGCCCGCATTCCAGAAGACTTTATAGAGGAAGTCCAATTGGGGCGTTTGATTTCAGGAAATGGTTGTACTTTTTGTCAGTGGGGTCTTTAAGTCTAGGGGTTCTTAGCCTTCTGTGTGCCACCGACTCTTCAGCAGCCTGGTAAAGTCCCTGGATCCCCTTCTCGGATTGTTTATAAATGCACAAAATAAATTTATGAGAATTGTAAAGGAAACCAATTATGTTGAAATACAATTACCAAAATATTAGTAAACTTGTAGCACAGTAACATTTATTTAAACATTACATAAGATCCAGCAGCAAGTATAATAACAGCTACAATTATTTTCAAACTAGTGATGAGCATAAATGATACTGAAGTACCTGTAACAAACTGTAATATGATATGAAAGTACCATGATTCCATATTGGTATTTCTAATGATACCGTGGCTTATTTCCCACAGTCCTAACTGAAATGCTAAATCAGTTGTGGTTAAAGATAAACATTTTTTTCCCATCGATGATCACAGATCTCTTGCTGGGTGTCTACTGACTCTTGGTTAAGAACTCCTTAGTCCAAAGTGCTTAACCACTGAACCTCTTCTTATAGCTAAAAGCCCCAGCTTGCAGAACCAGACAATTGCTCAGTACTCTACCCATGGAATATGAGGACTATAGGAAGAAGTACTTGTGGGGAGGATCAGGGAGGGAAGACCCCTTCTTTAACTTCATAATTATCCCACTGGAATCTTTAAAAAAATAAGTGGATAATTATCCCACTGGAGCTTTAAAAACCCCACTGATCCCTTTGTCCATATAATACTGGGAGGTACAAAGGTTCAATGAGTTATGACTAAAAGGGTAGAGTATACATAAAATGCTATACAGTTGTTTCTAACATGGGGGGGTCACAAAAATAAATGCCTTTAGTAACTGAGTGGATGAGAGACGCAGATAGGTGACACAAAGTAGTAACTGCCAATTTAGTCTTGGTTGCACTATTTTGGGGAGTCCAATGGACAGGCCCCTGAAAAATGGAGAGGAATAAACCAGCTATATTTGATTATTGCCATATGGTAATGAGAAAGTAGGGTTGCCAGATCTTTCCATTGTTTTTAAAGAAAAGCTGCCCTGACTGGTGTGACTCAGTGGATTAGGTGCCAGCCTGTAAACCAAAGGGGTGCTGGTTCAACGCCAAGTCAAGGCACATGCCTGAGTTGCAGGCCAGGTCCCCAGTAGGGGGCACTCAAGAGGCAACCACACATTGATGCTTCTCTCTCTCCCTCCCTTCCCCTTGCTCTGAAAAATAAAATAAAAATAAAATCTTTAAAAAAAGAAAAAAAAGCTAAAAAGTGGATTTTTTAAAAATGACATTTCCCCACCCTGGTGGGTATGAGTGGCTCAGTGGACTGAGTGCTAGCCTGAGACTGAAAGGTCACCGTGTCAATTCCTGGTCAGGGCACATGCCTCAGTTGCAGGCCAGGTTTCCAGTTGGGGGCATGTGTACTAGAGGCAACCAATCGATGTATCTCTTGCATATTGATGTTTCTCTCCCTCTCTCCCTCCTTCTCTTCCCCTCTCTCTGAAAATAAATAAAACCTTTAAAAAAATAAAACATTTTTCCTAGTTTTAAAGGTGATCAGCTAATATAGAAAGATATTGTTAACTATGTGGGCCAAATAAAACACATCTGCAGTACCTTTGGATCACTAGTTTGTGAAGTTCTGATATTCTGGGGACACCTAGCAGGGGCTATGCACAAAGCAGGTAATCACTAAATACTCCCAGATGATGGCAAAAAAAAAAAAAAAGAAGAAGAAGAAGAACACCTCTGTATAAAGGCACCCTTAGTGCATCCAAAGGCAAGGGCGCTAAATGTTATAAAGGACTTCAAATGCAGGATAAAATGATGGTTTTTGCCCCGCTCCTGAGGCATAACAAGGAGCAAAGAACTTTCAGATATCTAGGGAAGGACACAGGATTCAAGTATGGAGGGAGTAGCTAATCCACAACAAAAGGTCAAGTTCTCTTCAGAGAAATTTATTTCAAGATAAGACATAACTTCCTCACAGACAATAATTCCAAAGGGTGGAAAAAGTGTTTTGCCTCCTTTTACCCTTCAAATAGAGCATGGCAGTGCAAATGTCTCTAAAGCGCCTCCACATAGTTCTCAGAAGCTACAGTCCAGTCATTGAAAATGCTTCTCCATTTTCAGCTGAGGTGTGGTTTGTTAGGAAACCTCTGTAACAACACATTCACTTTCTTAGGGGGTAAATTCCCACTGTCTTCGTGGATTGATCTCATCTTTCGGACTGCCTGAAAACACAGAACAAAACAACAAAAACAACAACTCTAAAGTCCGTTCTGATCTAGGGCAATCGATCAGGATCACAATGCCCCAAAACACATTAAGATATAAACCAGGCTGGAGGGATGCGTCTTCTCAGTCCCCTTTCAACAAAAGGGACGTGGGACCTACAAATGACTGCAGGATCTGAAGCTACCATGGCAGCTAACAACTAAGCCTATGCTGCAAACCAAACAATCTGTCCTTCACTATCTTCAGTTCTGTTTCAGAGAATAATGTCTATTGGAGCAGCAATTTAAATCTTACAAAGTGGTTTCCCCTTCATTTCTTCGTTTGACACTCACAAAATTCTGTAAGGTGAGTGTTAATTATTAACCTCATTTTACATTTGGTAAAGCTAAAGCTCAGGATCGCAGTGCCTTCAAAATCGTAACCTTTTCCACTTTGGCACGGATGAAATAGCCCCCAAAACTTTTCTCGTCCCTTTAGAATGAGAGGGGCTTTCTTACCACCTACCAAGGGGCAGGGAAAACCACTACTTGTATCCTCCCACCCCCCACCCCCCACCCCCATTATCCTTCCAAGAGGGCACTACAGGAGCCTTCTTTCACCTCAGCCTCCGAAGCACAATCGAAGAAATCCTGGATCTCTTTTCTGCACGCTTCGTCGCGAAATTCATTCCGCTTCCAGCAAGCCATCATCACCGACATCTCCGTGATACAGGTCGCCTCTGGAGGGTAAAAACGGGAGGACCCTCAGTCACAAGGAGACCTTCGCCTTCCAGCCCTCCCCGCCCAGCCGCCTCTGCACCCCTTGGGTGCCGCTCTGGAGCTTCCTCGGTTCCGACTGCTCACCGCCCCTCTCCCGGCGCCGTTCCCCCACACGGTCCGCTAGGATGAGGGGCTTGCTAGGCTTCAGTATAGGCTTTCGCGGGTTTCCTAGGCGCGCTAGGCGGCCCCGCAGGCTGGGCGTCGCCATTGCGCGCCAGGCTCCCGGCAGGCCCTGCGGCGCGTGCGTGACCCTGCGTGACCCCTACGGGCTCGACGAGGGTCGGTGCGTGGACCTCAGAAAGGTCGGCGGCGTGTTTGTTGGTACCTGTTTTTGCTTGGCGGGGTTGCCCGGATCCTGGGCAGGGACACCGGCCGGTCCAGACCGTTGTGCAGGTTAGAATCTTTGGGACTCATACAATGACCCAGATCACTCCTTTGTAGATTCCGAGCCCCGAAGTTTCGGGGCAATGCTGGGCCAGGAACACCCAGGAAAGGGCCCCCATAAATGAACACTCGATTTATTGTGCTACCCAGCTGGACTAGAGAGTGATTGCTATAGGTAGGGCCAGAGTGAATGGAAGCGAATCAAAATATGAGACTTTAAGATGTTAGGTTGGGAAATATTTGTGTTGTTTCAATGTCCGCAGTAACTGGTTTTGACTATCTTGTGGACCACACGCAAAGAAAAATTAGGGTCACTTGTTTAAAACAGCTTCTACTGCCCTGCCCTGCCTGGTATGGCTTAGAGGATGGAGCGCTGGCCTGCGAAGCAAAGGGTCACTGGTTCAGTTCTGGTCAGGGCACATGCCTGGCTTGCGGGCTTGATGCCAGTTTGGGGGTGAAGGAAAAGCAACCAATAGATGTTTCTCTCCCTCTCTGTCTTCCTCCCTTCCCCTCTCTAAAAATAAATGTTAAGGAAAAAAAGTTGCTACAGCTTAGATATTATTTGCTCATTTGTAGTGATCTCATTGGGTAGGGGGAAGTTTAAGCACTTTCACATTCACCGTCTTTTTTAATCCTCTTACCAATCTTGTGAAGATACTTGGTAGGTATCATTCCTATTTATAGACTTGACCTCACAGTTGCGATGCCTAGCTTCATCAGACTTAGTTCTAAGTGACTTAACTGTTTACAGAACAGTCCAAAGATGCGCAAGAGATTCTCAAGGAATTCACAAATGAGCCCCAAGAAATGTTTCCGGTAATGGAAGCATAACTTGAACAATCTTGTCGTTCACAAGGTGACTATTTTGGAGGACCCATGTTTATTTGGTTGTGTAAATGTAGTGTGCTAAAATCATTTATCACAGATGTTTGTAGTCTTCCCATTTACCACTACATGACTGGCTCTTTTTTTCTCTGTTGAGTCTCAGTTCATCAAAGAGGCCTTTCTTAATAACTTCTCACACCCCGTCACCACAACCTGTTTTGTTTTCTTCATAGCACCTGTCAATCTGAATTATTTCGTTCATTTATTGCTTGTTTACCCCCTTACTTCCCACTGACACCCATTTAAAATGTAAGCACCCTGAGAAGGGACCTTGTCTGTTTTGTTCATTGCTGAATCCCCAGTGCCTAGAGTAGCGTCAATACAATGCTACTTGTTAAATGAACAAATGTTTGAAATATTTTTGTAAATACCCAACTGTATCATACTCACCACAGAAATATAACCAAGCAGAAGACACTTTAAAAATAAGCCATTTATTATACAAAAGGAAGCCTGAGATAATAGAAAATAGCAATGATTGGAGTAATAAAAGCATCAGCCCTATGTTCCATCCCTTCTCCAGCAGACAAATATGACAAATAAAACATTCCTATCAGAAACTTCTACCACCAATAATCCCAAGCCTGCTGCTGTATACAGAGCAGGCTGTGCCTCAAACCAGAGAACATTCATTCACATTGCTTGCTTTCTCCTTGGGGAAAGTAAAGCCGTTAGTTGATTAAGTGACACGTGGCTATTCCTGGTTCTGCTTTCCCTTATGGAAATGTAGCACCTGTTTTACCCTGCTCTTTTGTGAATAATTTAATGGCAATGGGAATAAAGGAGAAAGTCTGGGAAGTACTGACCACAAAACAGACATAAGTCTCCAGGCATAATCATTCATAAACAGCTAGCCCACTTTGTACATAAAAGTGCTAAAAGAATGGCATTGTGAACTGGTACAATTAAAACAGGAAAGGTAAGGATAATTACACCTTATGTAACCATGACTTACCCTTTTTACCACCCATAATGAAATTTGAGTCCTAACCTTACTTGGCACTTGGGTACCAGTATTTTGCACTCTAAATGAGCAATTGCATTTGAACAACTGCAAGCTTAGAAATCAGTACTGAATTTTGACTTCTTTTGTGGCTCTCTACTGTATCAAATTTTAATATAAGTATTTTTTTTAATTTTAACTTACTGATTTGAGAGAATATCTATTTGTTGTTCCACTTACACATTCATTGGTTGCTTCTTTTCTGTGTCCTGACTAGGGATCGAACCTGAAACCTTGGTGTACTGGGACGGTGCTCTAACCAACTGAGCTACCTGGCCAGGGCCTGACTAATAGCTTTTTATTTAGCCAGCCACTTGTGGTGGCTTAAATCTCTTGCCTCAGCTCTCATCCCCTTGGCCTTGGTGGGCTTCATTAAATTGTCTCAGAAATGTGATAAAGTTGTATAAATAGATATCAGTAATAGAATAAATGAAATTAGAATATTCATACCACTTAAAATGAAAAGTGCTACAGAATATGAGATAATTACTAGAGCTGTATTGCTGGGCTGGTTTTCTCACCACAATATTCATGACTCTTTGGGAGAAAGAGGACTTTTGTAACTTATAAAAATAATAAAACAGAGGGAAGACCTCATTAGACAAGAACAAAGGCCCATAAAAAATTCACTTCAACTGGGAAGGGGTTGGGGGGAAAGGCAGAAAACTACCTGAACAACAATAAAAAAAAATTTCACTTTGATTCACACTGGCCTCTTTTAATATTTAAAAATGAATATATATAAATTTTTTTTTCCTGCTATCATGTCCAGCCTTAGTCTCCATCTCTAACCTAAAATAGAGTGGGATAATTCATCAAATTTACATGGCACAGATTAGCCACTGAATCTTTCTGTTCATGAGGTGAGAAGGAATTCCAGATACTCTAGGTAAAAAGCACACCAGCAGTAAGAAAAGCTGTTAAATCTATAGCCATTTTAATGCAAGGAAGAATGAATGTGGGAATGGTGGCCAGGCTGCTGCATCTTCATCAGAAATTGTGGAAAAGTAGGGGGAGAAAACATTTAAAAGCTTTGACATGGAAGTCAAGGTAAATAATACAAAAAATACAACTCCAGAAAACCAGAATACAACCCAGCAGGAATTTTGCTTCACCACCAACATAACACTATAAAGCAAAAGACCTGGAAAAGAGATTAATTAGGAAAGAAACTGAATATAATAAGGGATTTGAGGAATAGCACACAAGAAATTTTAAGACCCTAAACCTGGTCAATCTTACCCCATTTGTAGCCAAGTACTAAGGTGTTCTAATCATAATTGAGAGGGTGAAATGGCTAGAGAAATAAGCAGTTCTTAAAAAATTCTTTTGGATCAGCACCTTGAATCAAAAGGGTGTTTCAGGCCTCTGTTTTCCACTCAACCAAGAACTGGATGCCTTCATTCTCCTTGAAGATTCTCCTTGAGGAGAGGCCCTGGTACCACAGGCTGAGACCCTGGCTACACATCATTAGGAGAGAACATCAGTGGATATAACTGGAATCCCTTGAATTCAGGATAAGTGTTCATTAAGGATCTGTGCAGCAGATGTCCTCATGTCCTGTGGTAGAATGACTTCCATGTCCTTAGCTCTACCAAGTTAAAAGCTCTTGCAAGATAATCAGAGATTCTGGTTCCTTTTCAGGAAGATCTCATGTAGGTAATCCCAAAATTTCTTCTGTTGTGTCTCATTGTTGTGGATCATGGCAGTGAGAGCTTCTCCCTGGTCCAGACCTTGCCAGTAATCTTGCAGCCACATCTCCTTCCAGCTGAAATATCAAATTGGGGTTGGAATATGAAATCTCAACACAGCTATGAGTCCTGCTTTTCTCTCAATGGAGCCAACAAAGTCTTAAACAGATACAGTGGCCTCTGGCTAACAGCACTCTGCTTTAAAGGGAAGGAATGTGAAGTAAATCCAGTACTAGTTCAGGTGACAGGCATTTAAGCCACAAACATGAACATATCACACAGCCCAACCAATGAGTTAAACTTCCTGACTTTCCTGCTCCTAGGTCCCAAATATGGAGGGAGTTTGAAGGCAGGCAAGACATAGCCAGATTAGGGAATCAGTTGTCGCCCTCAAGAAAGCAAGGGAGCATATTTAGATAGTTACCTTTTAAGTTGCACCTTTATTTCAATCATCAAAATGAAGGTGCAGTGGCATCCAATGTCCAGATTAAGACATAACCAAAAAATTTTTAAATGTTTACATTGTTTTACACTTTTCCTCTAGTAAATCATAATATTACGTTCAGCATAAACGAGATACAAATTACTTGATGGAGAACTTCATTTCCACGACCAAACTGTGACAGCAGCACACATAAAGAGCCCTCTGCTGCCATCCACTGTCAAAGCCGGTCTTTGCAGGCCATTCTAGCACTCTTGTCTTCCCCAAACTTAATAATCTTTTATTGCTTCTCCCCCAATAAGCGTGGTTTGCTGCAAGTGGCTTCAATATTTTCCCCCTCCACCTCCCATGATGACCTTGTTCTCCAATGCTACCACATTTCTGCCATGTGCTGCAGTAGCCTCCTTACTTCCCTTCTAATCCACACTGCCCACCATTGTTAATTATTGGGTTGGCCAAAGAGTTCAAGTTTTTTCCCTAAGATGGCTCTAGTAGTGCTTAGTTATCTTTAACTTCATTCGAAACAATTCTGTCAGATTGTATTGTGACGGCTGTCATATCAGCGGCTATTTAAAAAAACTTACCAAATTGGTGAAAAATGTATCTTTTACGGAAAAAGCTAAATGGACTTTTTGGCCAACCCAGCATTATTTTTTGAAAGAATTCCCTCTATTCTGTCTAGGGTGAACATCAAATTTATCCAAATCAGGGTACTTTTAACAGTGAAAGGAGATGCTATTTATAATTATGCCAGGATAATAGAAATAAACCTTGCATATTGCAGATAACCTTCCCTCAAAATTCTCATCTTTGTATTCCTCACCCCCACCCCAACCATATATACAAAAGGTACTCAATAAATAGCTGAATTGATTTTTCGGGACAGTCCCAACTCCTGAGCCTGGTATTCAGGCTATGTAAACCCTGGCCCCACTTTATCTGCCCAACTGTGTCTTTTCTTCCCCATTTCTCCTAACAGGCCCCCTGCTCTAGTTGAAACCTTTTTTGAATTACTATTGTAAACATTGTCCACATAAGCTAATTTTCATATGCTGTTGCCTTGAATTATATTTTACATCTTTACTGAGCTTTTTCTACTTTGTCTTATATCCCCAACTAGACTCTTGATACTTTAAAGGCAGAGTGAACCCATCTCATAATTTACTTATATTGGGTTGGCCAAAAAAGCCCATAGCTTTTTTTCCATATAATAAAAACACTTTTTTCATTTTCACGAGTAACATTATTAATCTGGATATTTTGAGTATGTCGACTATCTCCCACTATTGGCTTCCAGTGGGTAGAGGTCAGGGGTGCAGCTGAACATCTTCCAGTGCATAAGACAGACCCACAGCGAAGGATTATTTGGCCAAAATGTCAACAGTACCAAGCAACTTTGCACACCACTTTTGACATGTTTGATTAGTCATAGCATCTTCTCCATACACTGCATAAACCCTTTTGTTTTAGTATCAGTTGCGTTTTTACCTTTCTTGAAATAATAAAGCATAATATGCTAAAAATGTTACATATTTTCTTCCAATTTCAATTTTAAAATGCCTGCACAGAAATTCACCAATTTTGTTATAGTTTTTTAAATTATTTTTATTTATTTTTTAAATATATTTTATTGATTATGCTATTACAGTTGTCCCATTTTTCCCCCTTCACTCCACTCCACCCTGCACACCCCCTCCCTCCCACATTCCTCCCCTATAGTTCATGTCCATGGGTCATACATATAAGTTCTTTGGCTTCTACATTTCCTATACTTTTCTTACCCTCCCCCTGTCTATTTTCTACCTACCATTTATGATACTTATTCTCTGTACCTTTCCCCCCTCTCTCCTCCTCCCACTCCCCTGTTGATAACCTTCCATGTGATCTCCATTTCTGTGGTTCTGTTCCTGTTCTAGTTGTTGGCTTAGTTTACTTTTGTTTTTGTTTTAGGTGTGGTTGTTAATAGCTGTGAGTTTGCTGTCATTTTTACTGTTCATATTTTTTATCTTCTTTTTCTTAGATAAGTCCCTTTAACATTTCATATAATAAGGGCTTGGTGATGATGAACTCCTTTAACTTGACCTTATCTGAGAAGCACTTTATCTTCCCTTCCATTCTAAATGAAAGCTTTGCTGGATAGACCAGTCTTGGATGTAGGTCCTTGCCTTTCATGACTTTGAATACTTCTTTCCATCCCCTTCTTGCCTGTAAGTCTCTTGTGAGAAGTCAGCTGACAGTCATATGGGAACTCCTTTGTTTTGTAGCTAACTGTGTCCTTTTCTCTGGCTGCTTCTAAGATTCTCTCCTTATCTTTAATCTTGGGTAACTTAATGATGATGTGCCTTGGTGTGTTCCTCCTTGGGTCCGACTTCTTTGGGACTCTCTGAGCTTCCTGGACTTCCTGGAAGTCTATTTCCTTTGCCAGATTAGGGAAGCTGTCCTTCATTATTTGTTCAAATAAGTTTTCAATTTCTTGTTCTTCCTCTTCTTCTTCTGGTACCCCTATAATTCAGATGTCGGAATGTTTAAAGATGTCCTGGAGGTTCCTAGGTCTCTCTTCATTGTTTTGAATTCTTGTTTGTTCATTCTGTTCCAGTTGGAAGTTTATTTCTTCCTTTTGTTCCATATTGTTGATGTGAGTCCCAGTTTCCTTCGCATCACTATTGGTTCCCTGTACATTTTCCTTTGTTTCACTTAGCATAGCTTTCGTTTTTTTATCTAATTTGTGACCAAATTCAACCAATTCCATGAACTTCCTGATTACCAGTGTTTTGAACTGTGCATCCGACAGGTTGGCTATCTCTTCATCACTTGGTTGTATTTTTTTCTGGAGCTTTGATCTGTTCTTTCATTTGGGCAATTTTTTTTTCTCTTGGCTTGCCTGTTACATAAAGGGGTGGAGCCTTAGGTATTTAGGGGGTGGTGGTGGCAGGTAACGCTCCTGGCCTCGTTGTGACGCTCTATGTGGGGGAGGGGTCTGACAGGGAGCAGAGGCGCTTGCTCCACTCTCTGCCGGTGTTCAGTCACTCCCTCCACTACCCACAATCAAATTGAGCCCTTCTGGTGCTGCTTCCTGAGTGGGTGGGCTTGTGTATGTTCTAGGTCCCTGTGGATCTCTCCAACAAACTCTCCTGTGAGGCTGAGAGTTTCTCCTCCTGCCGCCTTAATCCCCACAGGTGTTTCCAAACAGTGGTTTGAGGCTTTGTATCCCTGCACTGTAACTCTGGGTTGTGTGGTCTGTCACCTGGTCCACCAGCTGCTGCCTCGCCGGCCAGCTGCAGCTTTGCCCACCTTGCTCTACAATCTGCCACCTTGCTGGGTCTACCAGCCCCCACCTTGCCACGAGTCCTCTCCACCCCGGCTGCTCGTCTCTGCCCCTCCTACCGGTCTGAATGAATGTTTCTTCTTTAACTACTTGGTTGTTGGACTTCCATACAGTTCAATTTTCTGGCAGTTCTGGTTGTTTTTTGTTTTTAAATAGTTGTTGTCCTTCCTTTGGTTGTGCGAGGAGGCACAGTGTGTCTATCTACGCCTCCATCTTGGCCAGAATCCCCAATTTTGTTAAGTTTTTAAAAAATGCACACTGATATGACAGATGTCACAATACAGTCTAACAGAATTGTTACAAATGAAGTTAAAGACAATTAAACAGGACTTCCAGTCAGATGGCAGCATAGGTAAACAGGGCTTGCCTCCTTGCACAACCATATCAAATTACAACTAAATTATAGAACACCCATAACTCAGAATTGGCAAAATTCAAGTTGCATGTAAGTCTGACAAGTATGGAATTAAAGAAACCACAACCATCCAGTCTTGTAGGAGGGGCAGAGACGTGAAACCTGCTGATTCCACACCCACATGTGGTGGAAGAAAGTTCGGGAGGGATATCTCTGGAGCAAGGAGTACCAGCCCCATTCCGGGCTCCCCAGCCCTGCGTTCCATTGCCAGGAGAATAAGCCCTCATAACTTCTGGCTGCAAAAACCAGCAGGGATTGAGTCAGTGTAAGAAATTTCTCGGGTCCCAAGCAGTTCCTGTTAAAGAACCCATGCACAGACTTATTCAGACATACTCCCTCTGAGCTCCAGCACTAGGTTAGCACCTTGAAAGGCACCAGTGGCATACAGGAAGGAACTACAGTGGCTGGCATCAAGGCAAGAGCTGGAGGAGAGCTTTTTCCGAGACAGAAAGATGAGCAGAGGCCATTGTCCCTTTTCAGAATGATGAGCAGAGCCCTCCCCCCACAGAGCCACAGAGCAGGCAGGTGGATACCGTATTTAAAACTTCATCAACCTGGCTAACACTGTTTGCCCAGCCTGGAGAATCCCTGAGGCTTTATCCCACCCAATTTAGAGCTGTTAACAGTGGCTTCTCCGTATGAAGGTTAGTCTTGGCTCATTCTTCACAACTTCCTAAATCTTTTCAAACAAGCAACAACTGGCCTCAGTGAGCCAATAGGCCTACACCTCCTGCTAAGTGGCCGCAGGCATATCACTGGCAGCAGCTAGCTCCAGATTCATGGCTTGGCTTCACCTGGGAATCTTCAAGCCCAGCACAAGTAGCAGCCATCTCAGATTGTTCTATACCTCAGGCAGGGTGGCCCCAGGCAAAACACAGCTGGGGGCTGACCTTGCCTGGTACCACCAGGGAAACCCCAGGGCCAGCACACCCAGTAGACAGCTATAGACCACGTCAGAGCACAAACACCCTGCCAGTGCACAGCTAATCCACCACAAAGGGCAGAGGCTGGTGATCAGTGGTCACAGCCAATCCTTGCAGCTCACTGGCCTAGGTGAATCCCTCCCATTGACCTGCCAACAGCAACCAAGGCCCAACTACAAGAGGAGGGTGTACTCAGCTCAAACAAAGGACACACCTTGAGTACCCAGGTTGAGTGAAAGGGGAGGCTGTGCCACTGGATCTTACAGGTAACCTGCTACATTAGGCCACACTACCAAGACATGAAGTCCTGTCTTTAGTAGCTTTACCTAATACATGGAATCAAACACAGGAAAGCTGCCAAAATGATAGAAAGAAACATGACCCAGATGAAAGAACAGAACAAAACTTCAGAAATAGAACTAAACAAAGTGGAGATAAGCAAATCTATCAGATGCAGAGTTCAAAACACTGGTTATAAGGATGCTCAAGGAACTTACTGAGGACCTCAACAACATTAAAAATATCCAGTCAAAAATGAAGGATATACTAATTGAAATAAAGAACAATTTACAGGTAGAATGAATGAAGCTGAGAATAAATCAAAGACTTGGGACATAAGGAAGCAAAAAACAACCAATCAAGAATAAAAAAGAATCCTTATAAGTATGACCCATGGACATGAACTATAGGGGGGGAATGTGGGAGGGAGGAGGAGGGCAGGATGGAGTGGACTGAGCGGGGGAGAATGGGACAACTGTAATAGCATAATAAATATATTAATAAAAAATTTAAAAAAGAATAAAAAATAATCCAAAAAAAATGAAGATAGTGTAAGCAGCCTCTGGGACAACTTCAAGCATTCCAACATATGAATCACAGGGGTGTGAGAAGGAGAAGAGAAAGAGCAAGAAATTGGAAATCTATCTGAATAGATAATGAAAGAAAACTTCCCTAATTTGATGAAGGAAATAGACATGCAAATCCAGGAAGCACAGAATCCCAAACAAGACGGATGCAAAGAGGCTCACTCCAACAGATATCATAATTAAAATGCTAAAGGTTAAAGACAAAGAGAGAATCTTAAAAACAGCAAGAGAAAAGAAGTTAGTTACCTACAGGGGAGTTCCCATCAGACTCTCAGCTGATTTCTCAGAAGAAACTTTTATAGGCTAGAAGTGATTGTCAAGAAATACTCAAAAGTCATGGAAAGCAATGACTTATGGCTAAGGTTGCTCTACTCAGCAAGCTATCATTTAGAATCAAAGGGCAGATAAAGAGCTTCCCAGACAAGAAAAAACTAAAGGAGTTCATCATCACCAAACCATTATTTTATGAAATATTAAAGTGACTTATTTAAGAAAAAGATCAAAACTATGAACAATAAAATGGCAAAAATACATATCTATCAACAATTGACTCAAAAACAAACTAAGCAAACAAGAAGAACAGAGACAGAATCATGGATATGGAGAGCGTTTTGATGGTTGCCAGATGGGAGGGGGTATAAGGGATTGGGTGAAGAGGTGAGGGGATTAAGAAGTACAAATATGGGTTCCAGCCAAGATGGAGGCATACGTAGAAACCCTTCGCTTCCTTGCACAACTGAAAGGATAACAACCAATGTAAAATAAATAAACAACCAGAAATGCCAGAATATCAAACTGCATGGAACTCCAACAACCAAGGAATTAAAGAAACAGTCAACCAGACCAGTAACACAGGTGGACAGAGAGAAACCGTGGCCAGGCAGCAAACTTGTATAGGCAGGGCTGGCTGAAGCGGAAACTGAGACTCAGCTGACTGTGGACTACGGCAACCCCACCATAGTGGGAGAAACTCCCAGTCTCACACCAGAGTTCATTGGAAAGTGGGCTAGAGCCAATCAGGTAAGCTGTATTGTTCCCTCTCTGGCCCCTCCCCACAGGCAGCACTTCAGCACAGCAAGGAGGGTTGCCCTGCCTTGGTGAATACCTAAGGCCCCGTCCCCTTACAACTTAACAGGTGCACCAAGACAAAGAAATATGGCCCAAGTGAAAGATCAGAGCAAAACTCCAGAAAGAGAGCTAAGCAATGAGGAGATAGCCACCCTATCTGATAGAGAGTTTAAAGCCCTGGTAATCAAAATGCTCACAGAACTGACTGAGCTTGGTCAAAAAATGAAAGAGCAAATGAAAGATACCCAAAGTTAAATGAAGCAAAATACTCAGGGAACCAACAGTGACAGGAAGGAAACCAGGACTCAAATCAATATGGAACAAAAGGAAGAAATAAACTTCCAACTGGAACAGAATGAAGAAACAAGAATTCAAAAACATGACGAGAGACTTAGGAACCTCCAGGACATCTTTAAACGTTCCAACATCTGAATTATAGGGGTGCCAGAAGGAGAATAGGAAGAGCAAGAAATTGAAAACTTATTTGAACAAATAATGAAGGAGAACTTCCCCAATCTGGCAAAGGAAATAAACTTCTAGGAAGTCCAGGAAGCTCAGAGAGTCCCAAAGAAGTTGGATCCAAAGAGAAACACACCAAGGCACATCATTAAGTTACCCAAGATTAAAAATAAAGAATCCTAAAAGCAACAAGAGGAAAGGAGACAGTTACTGACAAAGGAGTTCCCATAAGGTTATCAGCTGATTTCTCAAAAGAAACCTTGCAGGCAAAAAGGGGCTGCAAAGGAGTATTCCAAGTCATGAAAGGCAAGGACCTACATCCAAGATTACTCTATCCAACAAAGCTATCATTTAGAATGGAAGGGCAGATAAAGTGCTTCCCAGATAAGGTCAAGTTCAAGGAGTTCATCAACACCAAACCCGTACTATATGAAATTTTAAAGGGACTTACCTAATAAATTGAAGATCAAAAACTATGAACAGTAAAATGACAACAAACTCACAACTATCAACAAATGAACCTAAAAAAAAAAACCCAAAGAAAACAAAAACTAAGCAAACAACTAGAACAGGAACAGAATGAGAAGTGGATGTCACATAGAGGGTTTCAGTGGGGAGGGGCAGAGAGGAATGGGCGTGGGGGGAGGTACAGAGAATAAGAAGCATAATTGGTAGGCATAAAACAGATAGAGGTAAAAAGGTATAGGAAACAGAATTCAAAGAACTTATAAGTACAACCCTTGGACATGAACTAAGGGGGGGGGGGATGCTGTAAGGTGGGATTGCAGGGCGGAGGGAGGAAAAAGAAAAATTGGGAAAACTGTAGTAACATATTTTTTTTTTAAAGTTCAAATAGGTAGTTACAGAATAGCCATAGGGATGTAAAGTACAGTGCTGGAAATGGAGAAGCCAAAGAACCTATACACATGACCCATGGATGTGAACAATGGTGAGGGAATTACCTGAGGGAGTGGGGGATGCTGGATGGAGGGGGACAAAGGGGGGAAAATTGTGACAATTGTAATAGCATAACCAATAAAATATAATTTAAAAAGTGAAGATAACTAAGCAGTACTAGAGCCATCATACGGAAAAAACATAATGGAGTTTTTGGCCAACCCACTACAACATTCCGAGCACTTAGTGCTAATTCATTGCCCATAGTAAGCAAGTAATCATTTGATTTGATGGCTGCAGGGGATTCCAGCTACCCTTACCTGTCACTGTCAGGAATCTCTTCCACACTGCCAAAGCCAGGTGTTGGCATTGGGCAGTCCATGTGTGAGGGCTGGGCAATGTGAGGCTCAGGGACAGGGATGTCCCCAGGAGAGGCTGCATGGGCTTTTTCAGCATCCAGCCTAGCCAGTTCATGATCACAAACGAAACACTCGAAACCATTGAGGTAGTTAGGCAGTAAAGGATCATTCACCCCCCACTCCCGATGCTTCAGACTATCCAGAAGGAACTGGTTGGTGATGCCCCCAGGTTGTTTGTACGCCAAGTATTTCATATATTCCTCATCATTCTTGTCCAGAAAGTCAATAAACTCTGCCAGCTTCTGAGGTGACTCAAAATCATCAATGAGGATGATGGAGTGATTGTTGGGCATCCAGTCCTTCACAGAGGGAGAGCCGCGATACACAGGCACCGCACCAAGATGCATGGGCCGCCACAGTTTTTCTGTCATGTAGTCATCACAGATAGCATTTTCGAGGGCCAAATGGAACTTATAGCGGGACAAGAAGACCAACAGCTCTGGATCCTCTGTGGTGGCTGTGGTTGTGTCCTGTAACCGTAGAGTGGGCAGCTCCCGATTTTGCAGGCATTTCCCGTATGAGTCCACCTGAGTGGGATAGAATAGAGCGGTCAAGAGGGTACAGCATTGGCCTGGACACCAGGGGTCCTGGTCTCAACCCGGGGCGCCCCCACCCCTGCCAGCCCCGCCACGTCTGCACCTACCGGGATGTAACGCATGAGCTCGCGCACGTAGCGGTCCCTGTCCGCAGGCACATCGCAGTGGGACTGCAGATAGAGCAGCGGTGCATAGCCGCGGCGGCGCCACTCCGCACGTTCCTGGAGTGGAGGCCCTGCGCGGAGTAGGTAGGCCGTCCCAGGCAGCCACTGCAGAGACAGCGGGTAGTCAGAGTGGCGGCTGAAGGTGGCGGTAAGATTGAAAAGGCGGATGCCCGGGCCGTGGCTCAACAAGAAGTTGTTGAGGGGCGACTCCTCATGAAGCAGGGCCCAGCTCTGATGGGCCAGACGGGGCAGTGGCGCCTCAGACGCGCGGAAGTCTGTGCCATAAAAGAGCAGCGCGCGCGTGCGCGAGTCCCCTCGTACCCGTCTGTCCCGGGATGCTACGCACGCGCCGCGAGCACATTCAATGAGCTCGGAGTCACCCGGGAAGTGAGGGAACAGCCCTGGGCTCCACCACAGCAGCACCGGCAAGTCCTCTGTTTCTTCCCTCCCTGGCCACAGGGTCCCCGGACTGCGTGCCACCCCCACTGCGCCTAGTGCCGAAGGGGGCCGGAAAACTGCACCATCCCACGGCTCCGCCCACTCTGCCTCCCCACCGGGTTCCCCTTCTATCACAGGCCCAGGGACGCTGGCCACACAGACACTAAGCATTCCCAGGGCCGCAAGCAAAGGCCAGGTGCAGCAGGTCGCCATGTCCACTCTGGCACCCAGCCCCCCTTAGCACCAAACCCCGCCCCACAGTTGTAACGGGAACAGGCCTTACGCCACAGGGCCATACGCGTGCGCAGCTTCTCTCAGCCGTCCACTTCCCAGGAGCTATTGCGCCTGGCAGGAAGGACTAGAGGGCAAGTGACACATCGCTGGAAAAAATGAGGCTACTGGTTACATCTTAATTTATTTTATTTCTTTACAAATTAAAGATGCATTGAAAAATAAACCAATGAAGAGAAATGAGAGGTCCAGAGCAGGGGCATCGTAGGCTGGGAGCAAGCCCGGCCACCATCAAGCCTAGCCCTTGTCCTGCTCCAGCCAGTTCGCGTTGGAAGATAACTGTCAGCCACTCTGTCAACACCAAATCCCAGGTGGTGGGTCTCGGGAGGAGAGCACAGAGCTCTGGCCACTTTCACCTCGCTCCCCAACAAACTCCATCTTGGAGAAGCAGTGTTTCCAGTGGGAGCTCAATGGGATGTGGATTGGCTCTGTGAGGTATTGCAAGTTGATGACCAGGCTTCCTACAGAACCATCCAGTGCTGGGTCTCTCCAGCTGGAAAGGAGGTGGTACCTCTCCCAGGTCTTTATATACTTTGCAACTCAGTTCCCAGGCTCTTTCACCTCTGACAATGTGCCTCCATCCACGGATTCATCACCAATCATTGCAGGACAGAAAAAAGCAGTGGAAGCAGAGAAAGCTAATCCACCACCCACCACCCTCAGTAATTTTGACTTGGCCGCTGATTTCCAGGCCCAAGGAAGACCAACCACTTTTCTCCCCACCACCTCAGGGTTATACTCGAGCTCTTGTGCACCTGTATGTTTTATCCCTAATATAGGAAGTTGTTGATGGCACTGAGCTGAATTAGCCGCTCCCCCACAATAACCCTGGGATCTCCACCTCTTCCTGCCTGCTCCCTCTTCTTGGAGGTTGGTCCAAAAGGACACGATACTGCCAGGGTCTGAGTGCCTCCAAATCCCCCAATACAGAATCATATACAGTGAACTGAGAAACTACATTCATTACGACAGGATTAGCAGGAAAAGGAAGGCAAAGTGAGGGGACAGGGGCACCTTCCATCAGCAGGACATGACAGAGTGGTAAGATACTTGAGCCCGGAAAGAAGGTGTCTCCTCATACCTCCCCCTCCCCCCAAAGAGACTGAGGTCAGCTTACGTGACTTATAAGATACGGAACTGTCCTGGTTTCCCTGCTACCCTGGGGTACTTTCTGGAAACTGGCCTAGGACCCTATGCCATTTACCCACTTGCTCTAGCTCAGTAGCTGCCGAATCTCCTTGTGCATATGACAGAGAAAGTCCACATAAGATGCTCCCCCATTCAGGCTCTTGTCTTCCACCAGGAAGTGCTTGAACAGCATCTCCAGCTTGTCCTCTTGTTTCACCACGATAAGCTAAGGCCAGAACACAGGATCATGAGGCAGAGCCAATGGGAATTAAACATGCCCTGAAATCCCATTATCCAGTCACTTATTCACTCTCCACACCACCCGCCCCTTCCAGGTGAGGGCTTGACATGGTAAAACATCCAAGCTTCAGATTAGTGTTACCTTCATGTACCGCGATCTCTGTGCCCTTAAGCCATCAATGAGGGCTCGCACCTTCTTGGACAATGGGTTATCCAGAACTGGCAGAATACTCTGGTGGAACACAAAATTCATTTATCCTTATGGTAAGGGACTCTTGAGTCCAGTCAAGATGGGGGCAGCACAGATTTATGCATCATCTGAAACAAGGAAGCTTGGGAAGAACGACAGCACCCTCCCTGCCCTCCCAAGTGGCCCCTGCTATTTAAGAGGACTAGCACACTAATTTTATTGGTTCCTACCACAGAGTGCACTTCCACACCCATATTCTCCTTGATGCCCTGCCCTCACCAAGCCACTGGTGATCTGACTGAAGGAGGAGACGCCAAAGAGGCTCTGGACAACACCCTGTTGGACACTTGCTCCCACCCAGATGAAAAGGTTGAGCCCATTCTCCAGCAAATATATATCTCCATTGCTTAGACGTTCTTCAGATGCTCGAACTGCTGGTGGTTCAGCGGTACTCTCAATGGGAGACTTTGTCTAGACAAAAGGGGGAAAAATGTCACTGAGGACCGTAAGACATGTTTACCACCTCCCACACACAAAAATTTCAGAAAGCTAAGTCCTTCAGTAATTCTCTGTGAAAATTACATCAGATAATATAAGTAAAAACAAAATCATTAATGGCAGACAGAGATAATACTAATCTTTCTCGTCCTCCTTCTATGATGGCCCTGTCTCAGTGCAATGTCTCATACTCCAGCCCTCAGTCGCACCAGTGGTAGGAGCCGAGGATAGAAGAAGACATTCGTCTCAGCCACATCCATGGAGGTAACCAGCTGTCGGACATAGGCACGGTCATCCGTAGTGACTTCAGCTCCAGGCTGCAGGACATCACTCTTCAACACACAGTTCAGGTAAACTGGGAGTAGCTTCATGCACTCAGGAAGGATCAACTGAGGGAGGTTATCGAGATAAAGTCAATCGTAAGAAATCCCTCCCAAATACAAACAATTCCTCCACCAACATTTTTGCCCCACCTGTCCTGCAGAGGAGGGGCTGGCACAGTTCTTTCTGTAACAGGCCAGGATCTGTGCACACTGAGTGATAAGAGTGTCACGGACAGTCTTCACAGGGCTGTTCAGAACCCCCCGGTATGCTAGATAAGAAAGAGGAATAGCACGGTCACTGGTCAGCCACTCTATCACATGTACCTTCCCACCGCACCTACCTGGGAATGCTGAATCATTGACTATCACCTCTTTCAGCCCAAATCCCACCCTGCCCTGCCTCTCTCCTCACCAAACTTAGCCATGTAGTTGATGAGCGTGTCGGTCTCACAGTTTCGATACAGATCAGCTAGCTGGGTGCAGCAGTTCAGGGCCAGGTTGTGTATGCGGAGCCGTCGCTGCCCTGCGCAGCTGGTGTAGAGCAAGGCACACTAGGGGAAGGGAGAAAGGGGGAGCTCACACCCCTTCTGCACCAAAGCCCTCTGAAAAACTGCTCCTTTGCTATATTATTTAACTACAGAAAAGACGTGAGCCATCCCTTCCCCATCCTCTTCTACTCCTCTCTACCCACCCCTCACCCTCTTTCCTGCAGCCTCTTTATCTCCAGTGAAATGACACCTGAGACTTCCTCCCCAGTCCCTGTCTCCCGCCTGCCACCTGCAGGAGGGCTCCGCTCTCTTCATTAAGTCGATCGTCATGCTTGAATTCCACAGTCACAGTCTTGTCCCCATCCAGCCCAGCCAGCTCCACATCTGTTGTATTGCTCATGTAGAAAGCTCCAAAAAAATCTACAGCACGGATACCTGAGGCCACATGGATAGGATCAGGGCTAAAGGTATGACAGGTGCCACTTGCCTCCCTCCCAGATTAAGCCCCCCACCTGCTCTTCTCCAACCAGGACTGACCGGTGCTCGTCCGGACCCGCATCACAGCATCAAAGCCAACAACCTTCTGTACGTCCCGACGCAGGTCACTCATAAACCGTTCCTGGTCATTCTCCACCTGCAGCCCACCATGCCCAAAGTCACACCACATAACATCCTGCGGAAAATCTCCCTGCACCTCCTCCACTCTAAAAGCTGAATTGCAATAACAATAGTGAAGATGATGATAATGGTGTTGATGATGATGATGATAGCTTTTAAGCACATTACGTGCCAGATCCCACATCAAATGTTTTACATATAATTACTTGACTGTGATGACAAATCCTAATTAATAATAAGTATTAAAATCCCATTTTAGAGATGAAGAAACAAAGAGACAATAATGAATTTCCCGATGGTTATACAGCTAGTAAGTGGTAGAGCCAGAATATCAACCCAGGACCAATTCTAAGCCCCATGCTCCCAACCACTACTCATGGCTCCCTTCTTTACACTATGCAGTCTTCTCCTCTAACACTACTCCTATTAATGAGTCCGTAGCTAAACAGCAACTCCACATGTAGACAGACATTCCCTGTCCTGCTTCCACATGCCACCCAGAGTCCCATGCCGTACCTGAAAGCAAGCATATTTGTAGACAGAACCACCAGTGAGCTGGGGCACAACAGAGAGCGTGGCCACATCCACATACTGGTTAGGGAAAAGGAAGAGGTCTACACAGCAACCTTGGGCCACACACTCTTTGGCCAGGGTCTGATAAGCACCTGTCTGAGGCTGAAACAGAGTCTGGGGCAGAATCGAAGAAAATGTTCAAATATCTCTTATACCCTATTTGAGAATTATATATATAATATGGGGTATTCAAATAATATGTAAACTTCTGATCTACCCACAGAAGTTTGTAATAGTAGTAAAACATTCTCTTTTTTAAAAAAAGGAATCTACCCAGGGCTTTGGAATGACATGGGATAGAAAGGTGGGGAGCAGTGGAGAAGGTTGGCAGTCACAAATGGGACATGAGAAAGGACAGAATATCCCTTTCCCCCTCAAGAAAATCAGTAATACTGTATTGTATTGTATTGTGAAGAGTCACCACCCTCCTCTACAATGGAAAGTCCTCCCCCCATCTCTCAATCCCATACCTTCTCCTTGTCTGTGTTGATCAACTTCCTGTCATCTCTGTTCTTCAGTTTCCCTGGGGCCTCTGCGATGGGCAGGGAGGTGTGGAACAGGAACAGCTTCCCTGCACACTCGGCAGCCTAGGAAAGAAGAGAGGACTACTTTTTTATTCTTTCCTTTATTCATCTATTATTCATTCACCCTCTCCCTTGTCATTTACTCAGTACCAGCTATGTCACACAGGCTAACTCACCGGACAGTAATGAAAAACTAATGAAACAGGGGTTGTATCCCAAGGGGTGCAATGGTCAGAGGAAAGTGAGGCAAAGGAGGTTGCTGGGTACTCTAGCCTTACCTTCAGGGCCTCCATCCCAGCCTGGATAACTGGGGCAAATACTGTCTCTGTCTCTCTTGTGTCTGCAAACATTTCTGGAATCTGATCCAATAAGCTGAAGAGAGAGGTGATGGGAGGCAATCAAAATTTTTATCCAGATTCCAGAGTCCTAAATTCTTTGAAGAGTCCTCTGGCCATCAAACTCTGAAAACTCCTGAGGCACAGCTCCTGCTCTCCCACTGACCCCTCTGCTCAATTCTGTGGCTTTCTTTGATTGTACCCACCTCACCTCCACTCTACCACTGCAATCTGGCTCTTACCTCGTAATGACTGCCCGAGACTCATTGACATTGACCAGGAAGCCATCCAGCAGTGGCACAAACATGTCAGCCACATCAGATACAACCATCATCTGCGGCTGGGCCAATGAGCTCTTCACATTGTAGAAGTGGAGCACCTTATTATAGGTGACAAAGCCAACGCGGATTGCTGACTCTTCTGCTCCACCCTCCCTGTAGAAGGTGACATTGTTACCCAAACCTGTCACCTTCCCCACCACCCAGCCTCATGACATCAGGCTCCATCTGCTGTCAACCCAGACACCACCTCACACCCCACATCATTATGCAAAGGAAGCACCTCAGCTCCCTAACTCTCACCTAGGTAGAAAGTCTAACAGTGACTTGAGCTCCTCACAGAGGAGCCTAACAAGACCACTCCTGATGGCATTGTAGGAGACATCAATCATGAAGATGAAGGCAGGAGGGCTGGGGAATTTATTGTTCTGCAAAGGAAATAAATGGGGGGAGAGGGACATTGCTAAGCAGGCCAGTTGATTAGAGAGAAGTCAACATCAAAGGGGACAAAGAAGGGGTGAGGGAAATGATCACAGCAATTCTTAGCTGTCTCATTGTCCTCTACCCACTGCTCCTCCCCATGCTATCTTCCCTCACCTTGCAGTAATCTACAGTGGCCAAGAATTCATAAGAGCCCAGGGATAGCTCAGGACGGTCGTAAGCATCCACACGTTTTCCGGTATGATCCAGATGTTGAAAATACTGGGGGGGAACTGTGGGGAGTATGGCAGAGTGTTATTCAAAGGTCCACTCTCAATCTTAGTATGTCTGGCCCTGGCTGAGCTCACTCTACTGCCCCATAGCCCCATATGTGACCTACTTCCTCAGTTCCTAGATAATGGACCCTCATCTATCTAACTAGAAAGAAAACACTGAAGATGAAATCCAGATCTTCCCCCAGTCCCAGCCACTGAGAACATACCATCATTGATACAGCTGCAAAAGCAGCACTGGAAGCGCCTCCCTCCCTCAATGAACTGCATGAAAGGGCACATGTATGCTTTGCAGCGATTGCAGCGCAGAGGGCCAGATTCCCCATGGTCGACGACATACGGTGAAGCCTAAGGAGCAAAGGGGAAGGGCTCAGACATATAGGGAAGCTACAGTGGGTTGGGACATGTGACAACAGATGAGAAGGAACGACCTGGAGGGAGGAGAAGCCATGGCTAAAATATTTTGCCTAGGGAGGGAGTCCAGTGAAGGGGAATGAATACAAATGATGAGGGTACTGGTCACAGAAATATCCCTAAGAGTCTAAATTCCATGGTTGTCTCTCCTTACTCCCCATCTCCAGATTTTCACTTCTTCTGGAATGAGAAAAGGGACTGTGAATTTGGCCCTACCAAGCCAGGCACTACCATGGGCACATGAGGAAAAAGCCAAAAATTACCTAGGATTCTCATTCTGGCCCTATCTTCAATTGCCTTCACTCTTGCCCCAGAGTTCCCGCTTCCTTCCCCAACCAAGTATCTATGATGCTTGTGCTTCCCATCCCTGGGTTTATGCAGCACTTACTGATGCCCCAGGCAGATGTCACCCTACAGATAAGAGACCAGCAGCCAAATGTCTAAGCATCTCCACTGAGACCCAGGAAGAGAAAAAGAGAAGACAGAGACAGGATATAAAGTGAGCCTTGAGCTTCTGGTTATAGAGAAATCTGCCCTGAGTTTAATAAGCTAGGCATGAACACGAGGGTATTCTACCAAGGTCTGGCAGAGCAAATGCCGTCTTTTCTCTTTTTATGCTGATTTCAAGTGCTAGGGTGACAGATTAGGGCCCGAGCCAGGTAAGAGAAGGACTACTGGATCCTCATCTACCTTTTTTCCTTATATGCTATCCTAACATTCCTAGCCTACCTGGTATGATAGGATGTCATATAAGAAAAAAATACAATAGAATAATTTTGTTTTTAGAATGGTGTTCTTCTAATCATCTGGAAATGACCATACTCTCAGAGGCTCCTGTATCCAGCTGTGTCCTTAATCCAGCTGTCTCTTCCCCTATAAGTTGGCCCTGCCTCTTTTCATATTGTTTGTTTTCCCTATAGATGCTGATCCCATTCAGCAATGTTTTGGGCTTTTGCTCTCATCCCTATCACCCTCTTCAGGCATGAGCCCTGGGATAGGAAATAATTGAAGACACTCTCCCTCCTGCCCAGCCAAGACGTCTTCCATTGTGACTGCAGAATCGTATCTAGGAAGAAGTCCCTCCTTTCCTCCCTTTCATTATACGCTGACTTACCTCTTCTGGCGGCAGCCTTGCCAGTGGCTTGATGACAGCTGCCAGGGGCACCTGAGCCTGCTTAGCCATGTCAGATGTACAAGGAATATTATAAGATGTGCATCGAATGTATCGAGGACTTGCATTCCCTGGAGGAGGAAGCAGAAAACCTGAGTCAGATCACAGATTCCCTCCAGTTAACCAGCTCTCCACTGCTGATCCACCCTATCACCCCAACAAATGTTAGAGCTGATGATGGCTTTTACCCCTCTAGAGACCAATGAGGGGCTGGTCTTTGATTAAAGACTGATAAAAGTCCCATCTATAAGCTGCTATCCTGGAGTAAAAGTCCCCAGAGGGAGGAGTTAATGCCCTTCTCACCTTGGTCTTTCACTAGGAAGTTGGTGGTAACTAAGGGTGGCACCTGGCCCCGTACTCCAGTAACGAATGGCTCTGAACCGCGGTTGTTCCGGTCATCCTCAATAACCTGAATCTGTAGGGGAAAGTGAAATGAGTGAGGTGGCAGAAGGGAGTACCAGGTCCCAGAGAACCAGGAGAAAGAAAGGCTGAAACTACAGCATAGAAACTAACAATGTGCCAGGGAACACCTCATGTACGAGGCCTGCTCTCCTTCTGGAGATCATAAAATGCTACAATGCCAATCTTCTGCTCTACAACTAGCAGCAAAATGCTGGACAGGCAACAGCAAGAATGGGTTTCTTTATGAATTGCCCAAACCCTCAATCAATAATAATCACCCTTTTATTCCCCCAACTCCAGGACAGCTCCAGCTTTTATCAGAAACCTTCAAACATGATCAGATTTCACTTCCCTCCCCCATCTCAACTACTCCATTTCTTGCCCCCAAAGACACAGTCCAAGTGAGAGCAGGAAAACAGACAACAGTAACCATGTAAAAATGAATCTACCTGGAATGACTCTACATTTAATGAAAGTAGAAGGGACAGGGTGAGGAGAGGATTAAACAGCCAGAAATGATCAGGTAAGGTGAGGAAGCAGATGCTGCCTTATGCTGAGGTAAGCATCAGTGTTTAAATATGGGAGAAGAGGTTAAGAACCCATACCTTATAGCCCAATCCTCAGTCTCCCACATTTTGACAACCCAGAAAAAGAAAAAAAAAATAAAAAAGATTTTGCAAAGCTAGTAATCAGATCTTTGTGCAGGCTGATGACCCTTGGCCAGTTACTTCAAGATGAGTTTGGTAAACCCAGAAAAAGTAAAGGGAGAATAAGACTCCACATCCCATAGCAGAAGGAGTCGAAGCTTAGAAATATATCAGAGTCAAAAAGACTCTCCAGTTGAGAAAGTGGCCCACATTTTCCCCAACCAGTAGTTCCTTCCCCTGTAAGAAAGCCTGTATCTCAAACTTGTACATTCATAGCCACCTACTCAAATGTTTGTCCATAGTCTGTAGAAAATTCAAACCCAAAGGGGAAGGATTTACTGCTCATCTCTGTCCTGTTCCATCAAATGCCACATGTAGGCTCCTGGAGGAGTCAGAAGGACTAACACCAAAGCTTAACATGCCACCTGACCCCACCTTACAGCCTGACCTTCTACCACCCCATACTTAAGGCACTGGTAGCAGCTTGCTACTTCTTCATTACATGGTGACTTGAAGCATGCACATCCTTCTAGTTTATACAAGCGAGGTCTAGAAGGACTGAGGGAAAGGATGGAGAGGGATGGATATGGTGGATGAGGTGAAGATGAGGTCACACGCATGCATGGATGGCACTAACACAGGGATGACACACACACACACCCACCCCCTGCACTTACTGGACTAGGAATGGCATCAGGGTCTATTCTGTGCCTGGTTTTCTGCTGAGGAGGCAGCTCATTGAGTTGCTTTTAGTGTTTTAATAATAAAGGCAGCAGGGGAATATAGGGAGGGAGACAAAAGAACAAGAAGCAGATGTTACTTCTCTCAACCCTGATGAGTTAAATATGACAGTTGGAGCCCAGCTCATACTGCTGATATCAGGCTCTGTCTAGATCAGAAATTCCAAGTCTTTCTGGCCCAATACAGAGGCTTTAATGGCTTAGACTATGATGTAGAAAAATAAGGAGAAGGGCATATAGGAGGCAAGCAGGGGTTATACAGAGAGGGGCTGAATGGGAGAATTCTTAAGGAAGAAGAGGAATATTCCCTCCAAAAGGCCAAACCTCCCACCTAAGGACTAGTCGTATGCTGAAAGAAGCCTCCCCTCACATGTACTGGAATCTCCTTCTCATTGAAGGAGGGGAAAGGAAGGAGGGGCTGCTTAATACTTTCAGGTCTCTCTTAGCCAACAAGGTCCCTCACCCTGGTAGTTCCCCAAAGGAAGAGGGAAAAGAATGGAATATGACAATGGCTAAGCATGGCAAGGTAACTGACATAGTACCTGTTGCAGACAGTGCTATAAAGTGGCCCCCGCTTCACAGTTCAGTCCCAACCTCTACTCTGAGTAAGATAAGGAAAAGCCTGAGAATTCTGATGGCTCTAAGGGTGAGATTCACCCTCTTCCAGGAGAAGCAGCTTCCCCAAACTGAGCTTGTAAACTGTAGATCACTTTTCCCCATCCACACAGGAGCCTACCAAACAGAAGTACTAAAGGTTTTTTCCCAAAACTATCCAAGTAGGGACAGAGAGAAACCAGTGAAGCCTTCCTTCTCTTAACATCTAATACCAGAGAATTCCCACCAGCTCTACCCATTAAGGTTGCTGTCCTACTAGATCTAGGAGGACAAGACCTGAACACAGCCACTACGCCACAGAAGGGTAGAGATTACCATGCTACGTCCAATAGTTCAGGAAGCACAGCACTCAACCCAGAGCTCTACTGACACTGCTGATTACTCCGGGCTTCCCTTCCTTTCCTGCCCAGCTATGGAGTAAAAGTGCCCCAAAAGACTTCTGGGGCCTCAAGCTGCAGTTCAAAGGGTCAAAAATTACATCTAGCTTCTATACCTAGAAGATGAATGAAGAGGGAAAATAATCAGAAAATGTTGGCAAACATCTCATCTAGGTTGATTCACTTATCTGGCAGCCACAAGCTCCTTCCCCAGGACCACATAACTACCTACTTACAGGGCTCGGGATGGCATCAGGATCCAGGCGCTTAGGAGGCAGTGGCTGAGGAGGCCCAGGCTGACTGCCAAAAGTGGGTGCTCCTGGGTAGGGACTTCCATAATTGGGCTGAGGGCCACGGACTGGTCCAAAGGAACCTGAGTGACAAGGACACAAGGTTGATGAACTCAAAATCCCCTCTCTTCTTAAGGCCTCAGGGAAATAACTAGACGCCTATAAATGTAGAGTTATGAGGCAGAGTAATGACCGTTCAGAGAAAGACCACACTATCTGAACAATAAGAATAAAGAATAAAGAATAAACTACGAGAATGATGAATAAACCCTACATCCTACTAATATTACCCTGAAGCTGTCCATCTAGTTCACCACTTAGCAAGCAATACCCAAAGCAAGCAAACAAAAACAACCACCTAAAGAGCTGAAGCTGTTGGCTTCTAGACAGATCTTGGGAAAAACTTACCATTTTGTTGCGGTTGATAGCCTGGCTGCTGGGAGGAGTGCATAGGTGGCGGCTGTCCTGGGAGCCCAGCCATCTGGGTACCAGGGTGTAGAACTTGAGGAGGAGGCGAAGACACATGGTTGGGCTGGCTCACTGGGGGTCCCACAAAACTCTGTCCAGGCAGTATTGGACCAGTCATTGAAGGCATCCGAGGACCCCCTGAAGCTGGGGGTGTGAAGCTGGAGGCCTGCTGTGGGGCAGATCGTTGGGGAAGCTGGGCCCCAGAAGGACCCTGTGCCTGGCTAAGGGGAGGAGCCTGGCCTTGAGGATAGGAGCCATACAGACCAGAGTTAGGGAAACTTCCTGAGGCTGAAGCCAGTGATGTTGGTGGGCCTGAGAAGTAGAAGAGGTAGAATCAGGATCCTGTCATTACTGAATTTATACTCAGTAAATCACTTCCCTTTCCACATAAGAGGAACAGGAATGCCTGTCCTATCTGCTAGGGCTCAGAGGCATAAGAAATAAAAGGGATTAACATATAGCCCCACAGCCTGATGCTTCTAAAATAGGGAGGAACAGTAACATTTCTGTGGTCACAGCTACTCACCATAGCCCAACCCTGAAGGGGGAGGGGCTGGGGCAACAGCACCACTGATCTGCATTCCAGCCATCTGGGCAGTCACCTGCGCACTTGATGGGGGAGGACCATAGGGCTGAAGCACAGCTGGCTGGCTGACCACAGGGGCCAATGGGGCTGACCCAAATGGCTGAGACCCAGGGAGCCTGTGAAGAGAAGGCAGGCAGTAAGGACTAGTGGGGCAGGACACCTTTCAAAGTTGGCAGGAAATCCACATCATACAGGAAGCTATATTGTTTTACAGTATCTTATTCTCATCCTGGGCTCATTTATGACTTCATACTTTTGTATATATGCAGATAAATTGTATTCCTGCTGATCCACACTGTGATTATTCATGACAAATCTTATTTCCCATCAGGTTCACTCCACAAACATATGCCAAGCACCCTCAGATCAAATATTATTTACTCTGCTACTTAGGTTATCATCTCCTCTGCCTCAATGCTTTGCTGACCAACCACCTCAGTTTTGTAATCAGAATCCCTAAAGGAACTGAAAGGGAAGGTGCACAGAAATATTAACCCCTCAAAAGGTGCTTAACAAATGTGGGGTCAAACAAATGAAGTTTGATTGTCTAACTTTTAAGCCAAAGTATTTATTACTTTATCCTGGGAAAGGTGTTAGAAAGTTCTGTAAGATCAGTGAAGCAGGACAGCTGAGTTTGGAATCTGTGCTAATCGTGAAGATGTGTAAAATCCACCAGAAACAGGCTACCAAAATACAACAATAACCAGGTAGCCTTCTAGCTGGCTTTATCTTGCAAAGTCTGATTACTTGGATAGCTATGTTGGGCAGTCCCATGGTATCAGATGACACATTAAAACATAAATACAAAATCATTCCAATATCATTGCCTACCAACTAGCAACTGTACCGTTCGGTGTTCTAGTGTTATTACTACAGAAATCCACAACATAGATCACAGGTGGCAAACACAAGGCTCACAGGCCGAATTCGGCCCTCCACCTTGTTTTATCTGGCCCGGCACCTTGTTTCTACCCAGTGGCAGCACCGAGCTCCCTGCCCCTACTTAACGACTAGTTACATTTATACAGTCCTAAAATTACATTCAGCCCTTTGAAGGCAACCGCAAGGCTGATGTGACCCCTGATGGAAATGAGTTTGACACCCCTGACATAGATTATTATACACAATAAACTCCTTCTGGGATTTCAAGAATGAATCAATTCTTCACAACAGTTTATTACACTGAAATTCTGATTTATCCTTCTTGTTTATTTTGTCTTTACTGAATAGCTGGTACTTTATTATATTTGGTCAGCATCTATTAGTCCAGTAGTGTCACACTTTTTTTTCATTCATTCAACTAGTATATTCTATCTGTTATGTCAGTGAGCCTTACCTCCCTAAGCTCTTTGTTGGGCTTTGCAGGCTTCTAAAAATATTTTATTTATTTATTTATTTATAGACAGAGGGGAAGGGAGGGAGAAAGAGAGGGAGAGACACATTAATGTGTGGTTGCCTCTCACACGCCCCCTACTGGGGACCTCGCCCACAACCCAGGCATGTGCCCTGACTGGAAATGGAACTGGTGACCCTTTGGTTCACTGGCTGGCACTCAATCCACTGAGCCACACCAGCCAGGGCCCCAATGTATTTTCCATTCAATCAAACATACAAACATCTCAAAAAATAACCAACTATAGTGAAAAAACCCAAAAGTCCAGCAGGGGATAAATAGATAAACAAAATGTGGTATTGTATCCATATAATGAAATATTACTTGGCCATAAAAAAGTACTGATACATGCTGCAATACAAACCTTGAAAAGTCATGCTAAGTGAAGGAAGTCAGTTACAAAATATCATATAGTATATGATTTCACTCATATGAAAGTCCAGAATAGGGAAATCTATAGCCACCGAAAATAATTAGAGGTTGTTAGAGTTGTGGGTGTAGGGGATTAAAGGAATAGATACACAGGCGCAGCTCCTTAGCTAAAGGATATGGTATTTCTTCTTACGGTGATAAAATGTTCCAAATTGTCTGTGATGATGGTTGCATATAACTGTGAATACAATAAAAACCACTTAATTGTACACTTTAAATTCACATGGTATGTAAATTGTATCAGTTTTTTTAATCCAAATAAAATGACCTGAAAACCTCACAGCCCCCTCAAGCTTTTGCTCCTCTTTTTAGCCATATATTGCAAAAGAACTGATCTATGCTCTGTCTCTGTCTCTAATTACTATTTCTCTGTCTCTTTAAAGCTCCTACTTTCTGGGTTCATTTTTGTTTCTTTTCTTCTCCTTAGTAGTTTTCCCAGCCAGAGTCTATACATAATAAACTCTCAGTCTGTGTCTGAAAATGTCTATATTTGCCCTCTCTCTTAGCTATGGACATAATTCTAGGTTGACAATTATATTCCTCAATGCTTTCAAGGTACTATTCTACTGTCTGCACTCCTCCAATAGTCTCTATTTACCCTAATCAACATTGTTTTTCCTGAGAATCTCTTCAGACTAGGCTGAGGGAGTGTGGTTGTTTTGCATTTGCTTCTGGGAGATGTTGCCACCCAAGATCAAATTAAAAAGCTTTGAGATATAAGTTTCATACCATCAAATTCACTCCTTTTAAGTGTATAATTCACAATTTTTAGTAAATTTATAGAGCTGTGCAACCATCACCAGAATCTACCTTTAGAACATTTTCGTCACTCCAAATAGCTCCCTCATGTTCATTTGCAGTCCCAAAACTTTTTTATTCCTACTTATCCACAGCCAGCCCAGGAGAAACAGGATTCTCTCTCTGCCAGTGTGCAGATTCTTTCCCCTAGTCGATCTGTTCATGAAAGGTGCGGCCCAAGTCCAGACTTCATAAACAAAGGTCTTCATTCCAAATCTCAGCTCAGAAAAGCCAAAAGTATCATCCTCCATCCCCAGTACCTGCTTAAGCCCCAGATTCTCAAGATGATAATTCCCACCCTCTCCACAGGCAGCCACAGGGTCAGCTCACCACTCTCATTTTCAGTTCCCACTTGGTGTCTCTTGCACTTGAGGATTTCAAGCTTTTAAGCTTGATTATGCACTTGAAAAAAATTTTTTGCTTCTATTTCCTTTCTCCTTTCTAAATGTTTACAGCAAACAGTTCAGGTTATAATAATCTATTACCCAACGGAAACTCTGTGACCCACTCCGACGAAACAGTTGTCTTCATATCTCCACTGAAACTACATTTATCAATGATTCTGAACCTTGCCAAGCCCAAGGTCAATCCTCAGTCTGCATCTTACCTTTCAGCAGCAAATGACACAGCTAATTACTCTTGCCTTCCTGAAATTCTTTCTTCATCTAGTTTCAGGATGCAACACTCTCCTGCCTAATCTCCTACCTCACTACTGCTCTATCTCATTGTCTTTTGAGGGCTCCTCCTCTAACTTCTTTTTAAATGTTGGTAAGCTCCAAGGTTCAGTATTCAATTCTATTCTTTATTCTCAACCCTCACTTTCTAAGTGATTTCAACTAGTCCTGTGACTTTAAGTAATATCTCTATACAGAAGACCTCCAGATTTATACCTCCAGTCCCAACATCATTCCTCAGCTATGGTATATACAACTACCCATTCAATATCTCTACTTGGTAGCTAGAGCTTTTTAAAAATTGTTTTTATATATCTCAAAACCTATACTGCCATCTTCCCCAGTCTCCCAGCTCGTAGCTTTCTTAAATCTATTAGAAACAAAATAAAACCCTTCATTTCACCCCCCAAATCCACTCCTTCTCAAATATTTCCTACTTCAGTAAATAGTACCCAGTTTCTTAAGCCAACAAGTTCAGAGACATACAGAATTCCTCTTTCTCTTTGAACTCATGCCCAATCCTATTGACTCTACCTTTGAAATGTATCCCAGGTCTATTTCTCATACCTCTACCATGGCCATCCTAAGCCGAACCAAGATCATCCGTTACCTGGATTACTGCAACAACAGCCTAACAGGAATCCTTACTTCTACTCTTGAATCCAGAAAAGATTGACCTCTTCTTAAAATAAATAAGATCTTTTTCAAAAATTATTAGAGAATAAGAGCATATACAAATTTTTAAGTAATATTCTTAGCGACCATACTTGTGACAACGTTAGCATTGTTGTACCGAGACTGCTGTGTATGACAAGGGATAAAATAAGTGAGAAATTGTGGCATATTTCAGTATTCTAATTCTATCATCCCACGGCCTTAAGAAACGAGATTCCTGGTTTGACGAAAAGAGATATAAATATAATACAGAGGTCAAGTAAAGGCTCTGCAGTCTTCAATTTGATTTAGAAGTACAAATTTAAAATAATGAGGTATTTTACCTTTAACATATGAGATATATATTTCTTAGCTATGCCCCCTGAAAAGGCCCAGAAAGGGACCAGTCAGGTAGAAATGAACATGCCTAGTGCTCAGATTACAGTAAAAAAATATCATTTCTCACCAATTAAGTAAAAAGATTTCTTGGAAAACCGGCTAACTCCTGGTCTGGGAAATAACACATATAAGATAAGCCTGCAACATCTTATCATACTTAAAGATTACTAGGGTCATGTCAAAAGGACTCAGGAATCAATGAAGAGGCTCCCATTGGCCAAAATGGGACATTTTCAACTTCAATAACGATAATAATTACAATGGATTGAAACCCATCAAGTATGTTAAAAGTCCATAAATTCATGATACCAAAAAGAACTGGTGACCTTCAGTAGATAACAGAAAACCAATTCATTCCCTTGTAAACTGGTAAATAAAGGTAAAGAGTCAAGCATTTACCTTACATGAATTTCACAATGATAACCAAAATGACAAAAATTGTCTATAATGGTATTCAAACAAATGAATGAAAAAGAAACAAAAGAATTAGAATATCACCATTTTGAAAACCCAACAAATTAATCTACATATGCATTAAGCATCAACAACTCCTAACTTCAAAAAACGAGAGAAAACAAGATACTATGTGCCTTCTATAGTCTCGGCCCACATTATCCAAAGAAATCAAACCCAGATCCAGTCTCTGTGCCAGGCTGCTGATTTGCAGGAAATATAGAGGAAAGAGGAACACATCAAACTATAACATGAATATGCAACCAGGAGAATCCAGGCTTTGGGAAATTCTTCAGCTCAATTAGCTTGGATTCTTCAATGATAAAGAGTAAGAAAGAGAGAGGGAACCTACAGACTTAAAAGACACATTAAGGTTGTTGTTTTTTTTTAATAGGCAACTAAACTTGGTATCTCGGGAATGTACCTTTAAGTGTAAATTATTTTTAAAAACCCAAGAAAATAGTTACCATAAAAGTTAGGATAATGGTTACTTATGAGGGAAGGGAGAGTTATGATTTAACTGAGGTAAATGAACGGGGCTTTTAAGGTATGTGACAAAGTTCTATTTCTTGAGCTGGGTTATAGTTACAAGGGGGTTCACTTTATAATAATCTATTAAGCCATAATTTGTCTTGTATGTATTTTTGTATGTGTTTTACATTGCAATGAATATCCATTGTATAAATAAACAAATAACGGGACCATTACTCCCCAGCTTAATATTCTCCAAAGGCTTATCACAGCAACTAAAAATCAAATTTAAACATCTTAATCAGGCTTACAAAGCATTGCATAATATGTCTCCTGCCTATGTTTCTTCCTCATCTCCTCTACCCTCCACTGGGCTAGCCACACTGGCCTCCTTGAAATCCACCAAATTAATTTCTCAAATTAAATTAATTAATTAATCAGGACCTTTGCACTTGTGCCCTCTATCTACGACACTTCCCCTAGACCTTTGGAGAGCTCCCTTCATCATTTCACTGAGGTTTCGAATACCACGAGAGAGGCTTCCCTTGACCAATGTGTTTAAAACAGCTCCCTACCCTCTCAAAGTCATGCTCTATATCCTCACTGTTTTCTTTCTCATTTATATCGTCTACTTGTTATCTTCTGAGTATTTCACTAGGTTGTAAGCTTCATGAGGGCTGAGACTGGTCTGTTTTGTTTACTGCTATATCTCCAACCTCTAGAATAATGTCTGATACATAATAGTACAAAATAAATATTTTTTTGAGTGGATGAATGAATGAATTCTCTATACTGCTTACAGAATATTCAAACACCCAGGGTTAGGAGAACTTCTCAGGATCTTTCTCCAGGTTTGCGTTCAATGCTAAAAATGTACATTCTGGACACCCAATAAAAATGTCAGTAAGTGACTCCTCCATTACTACACACCCTTCCCACAGTTATACAGACCATGCACTACCCAAGTTTTCATCATTTATATGGGGTTTTTTTTGATGATCATCAGAATAATATATTGGCCTTGATGAACAATGAAAGCTTTCACAGAATGACATAAGTGGTTTTCCTGTAAGATCTTTTCTTTCATAAATGGTCACACCTGAACTTAACCAGTAAGTCCTACTAAGTGCCTGATCTAGAGGAAAGAGGAAAGTCAGAGAAGACAAATATCCTAAGGTCCCTTTTTCCTGTTTCTCCCTTAGGTAGACTCAGTATGATAGAAATATTATAATTATTGAAGATATATGTCTAGGCAGGAAAAAAAACCTCAAGTTCAAAGAAAGACAAAGAACATGCAAAAGAACTCAGGTACTAAAAGAGGTCAGTAATCCACAGAGTGGACAGTGGCAGCATCTGTAACCTGAAAAAAGAAAAACAAAATACAAAAAGGAGCAGGAAAGAGAAAAGGGGGTCTAAAAGAAAGGCAAGAAGGAATTAAGAAAAAAAAGAAAAAACCATCTCACAAACACAGACAACATGGTGATTACCAGAGGGAAAGGAGCATGGGGGGAGGTAGAACACGGTAAAGGGGGGATAAATGCTGATAAAAAGAGACTTGATTTGGGGTGGTGAACACATAATACAATATACAGATGAAGTGTTATAGAACTGTACATCTGAAACTTACATACTTTATTAACCAATGTCACCCCAATAAATCAATGAAAAAAGAAAATATGTTAAATTCCCAGAAATAAATAAATAAATAAAATAAAAGGCAAACCAAAAAAAAAAGGAAAAGGGAAACAGGCCCTCATACATTCCTAATCCTTCCAGTTTCATCGGACCAATTTAAGGTTGACCCAAGTACATACCTCTGCATCTGAACAGTGGAGCTAGGCCCATTCTGTATATCTCCTTGGCCAAACTGGCCATATGCACCCTGGCCAGAAGGGACTTGTGCTGTGGAGGTTGGAGGCACCCCTGAAGATGGTGGGGCTCTTGACACACCTGAGGGTAAAGGACAGAAAATAAGAAATTGGGAAATAACTTTCTCCTCCACCCTGTGTGAGGAATGCAAAGCAAAAATCAATAAGCTCAGACCTTCACTGACCCAGTATCACAGCTTTGTAACAAAAAGGAGACCACCCACTTGCAAACCTAGCTACAACAGACTCTGAGCACTGATGCTGAATCAGAGAGCCTCCACTCTCCTCAAGAGGTATAATACAAGTAAAGCTGTAGCCAGAGCTATAAGAATGTAGGATCTTCCTGGGATCACCACACACTTACTCTCACTCAACACCCTAAACTAAAAGTCAATTCTTTTAAGGAAAAAGTGTGTACTCCAGAACTTAGAAACTTAGAGCATATATGAGAAAAGTGGCACAGAAGATGACCAAGTAAACCCTGAACTAGGTTGTAAAGAAAGGTTCCTCTTGGGGAGACTATTCTGCCAACCGCCTCTTCACATATTCTATTCTTCCTAACCATCTTCTTCTCATCCCCTTCTAAGTGCTGAGTCTCCCCACAGCACGCGGCTCAGGAAAGTGTTCCCATAGTTTGGAGACTTTGTGTCTGCCCAACAGTTCAGTAAGGACAGTTGGCCTGACCTCCCATTAGTTCTGCCACTTACACCTTAACAAAAGCTAGACTCTATCCTTTCTGCTCATCAGAGCTCCCATCAAAGAAAGTTACCTCTACTTCCCCCAATCATCCTTCCTTTCCACTATCCCCCAACCATCCTTTCCACATGAAATGCAGGAAGAAAGCAATTAGTTACTTGGCACATCACTTTGGAAATGATGCGGACCCCTGTTCATTTGTCTGTCTTTTCCTCTGCCTTCAGCAGAGATTAGACACTAGAGAGCCTGCCTACAGGAACATGATCAATCTGAACCTGCTTACTAGCCATCACCGAACCACAAATGTTCTCCTTTCAATAACAAAGCTTCCTCTTGAGGCAATGCCAAACTCCATCTTGATAAGCCAGGACTTCACAGATCAGAGGTGGACTCTGTCCAGCCAAAGTCCCAACCCAGAGTAAGCCTCTTCCAGAAATCTGAGACCTAATCTCCCCATTTCATGAATTTTTTTCGAAGTTAAAATTAAAATAGTAATATTTCATTTCCCAAATCTCACCTATGCCTCCTTGATCCCATATCCCTTCATGGAATTTACTTTTTTTTTTTTTAATCCTCACCTGAGGATAACCTATATTTATTAATTTGAGAGAAAGAGAAAGGCAGAGAGAGAGAGACATCAATTGGTTGCCTCCAATCAAACTTATAACTTAGGTATATGCCTGATGGGGAATCAAGCTCACAACCTTTTGGTGTACAGGACAACACTCCAACCAACTGGGCCACCTGGCCAGGGCTAGATTTACTATCTTTACTATCTTAAAAAGCAGCATAAAGCCCTGGCTGGTGTGGCTCAGTAGATTGAATGCTGGCTGAGAACCAAAAGGTCGCCGGTTTGCTTCCCGGTTCGAGCACATGCCTGGGTTGCTGGCCAGGTCCCCAGTACAGGTCACATAAGAGGCAACCACACACTGATGTTTCTCTCCCTCTTTTTCTCCCTCCCTTCCCTTCTGTTAAAATCTTTAAAAAACAAAACAAAACAAAAAAGCAGCATAAAGCATTTGGCATACCTTAAGTCCTCAATTAGCCTAACCAAAGATCTACTGCTAACTGTTTTCTAAAAGTCCTTATGGCCCTGGTTGGTATAGCTCAGTGGATTGAGCGTGGGCCTGCAAACCACAGGGTTGTCAGTTCCCTTTCCAGCCAGAGCATATGCCTGGGTTGCAGGCCAGGTCCCCAGTAGGGGGCGTGCAAGAGGCAACCACACACTGATGTTTCTCTCCCTCTTTCTCCCTCCCTTCCCCCCTCTCAAAATAAATAAAATATTTTAATACATACATACATACATACATAAATACATAAATAAAAGTCCTTATGGATATTCTGTAGAGTATTAGCTGCTCTTCTTGAAAAAGAAATGTAAAAGCCAAACGCTGATTTTAAGGAAGCACCAGATAAAGAGCATATCCTTATCGCCCTGATATTATAGAGCCTCTAAGAATCAGAGGGAACTCAAGCAAAGGGAATGGAATGATATCAGCAGAAAGATATGAGGCAGAAAAAATCAGGCACACAAACACCACACTTTTTATGTATGAACTAGCTCCCCACGTCCAAGAGTCATTCTTCGACAGAACTGTCCGTCCAATGAGAGGCATTACCAATATACATGAGGAACAAGTAATTTCAGGGAGACCTGAGGTCAACAGGAAATATTCAGTCTTGGTCATAGCCCCTGGAGAACCTGTAACCACAGCCCTTCCATCCATCTGTGAACAATGCAGCCAGGTAAGGCTGCACAGGGTGACACCCACAGGAAATGAAGTGCCATTGAATATGGAGATATGGCCTTATTAGATGCCTTAAGGCAGAAACACAGTCACTTTATGTAAAAATGGGGAGGCGCAGACTGCTCACAGGGCTCTGGCTCTCAGTGACCAACAGCCACATTCATGTTCCTCAATCCCAGTCACCCCAACTCTCTAGACAACTTTGGTAGGGAAATACAACCCAACCTAAAGACTGATTCCCCTGCTTACTTCAAAGGACACCTGGAAACATACCTGGGGGAGGTGCTTGCTGATAGCCTGGTACCGGCCCATTGTAGGCCCCATAGGGTGTGGGAGGGGCTGTGGACCCTGGTTGCCCACCATAGCTGGATTGATGATACCCTGGGTATACAGGTTGGGGCTGCCCAAACGGCGGCACAGGTGGAGCTGATTGGTTGACGTTCATTATGAGAGCATCCCCAACTTGGTCTCACCTATTAGATATGAGAGAAGAGAGAAATTAGTCAAAATCAACTCTCTAAAGAGAGAGCAACTATACAGGGTAGGAAGTAGATAAAAAAAAATAGGACTGACCTTATCAGGCAGTGATCAGCCTAATCATTCCCACACTCCACAGGATCTTTGTAATTTTCTGCCCCAGCAGTAGCCAGATTACCTCCCCAAAGTAAGGATTTTGTTACTCTGAACCCCATGCTATGTCACTGCCAAGAGGGTATAAATTTCAACTTCAGACGGGCCCACTGGAATGGTACAGCAGCCTCCATTCCCCAGTGGTATGATTTCTAGTGTCTAGACACACAAGGAGTCCTGCCCCTAATGACCTTCTGTGCTATCACAGGTAAATGAACCAAGGTTCCCACGTTCCACTCATTCATTCTAGCATCCATTCATTCAACAAACACTGGGTATCCTCTAGTGCATCAGTCACTTTTAATTACTCAGGCTACATGTCTAAAATAGATCAGGTAAATTCTGTTCCCCTGAAAAGACAAATTTTAGAGTAACTGACTATAGAAATGACATTCTTTGGATAAATTACAATAATCCAAATGCTACTCCATCTCCAGTCTTCCCCCCAAAGAACTGTATGTACCTTAGAACTGAAGCATTAGAATAACTAAATGTAAAGGACAACTAAAAGCTCCAGCAAGGTATCAGATTAGAAGCGAGTTCAGGCCAGGCACAAAAGAAAGTTCTCACGATAACGTAGGGAAACAGTTCAAGGATCAGCAGCAAAGTCAGATTTCATAGAAAAAAGATCATTCACCTCATCCATCAAGTAGAGAGACTATGAGTATTCCAAATCCCTATGCACCTCTCCAGCTCTTCCTGTTTCTGCTCTCCTTATGTGCTTGTCATGAATCTAGGCTACCACCAAAATTATTACAGTCTTGCCCTGCAACAGAGGAATGAATTTGAGGTCCCTTCCTCGATCCCTCCAAGAACAAGACTACCTGAGTACAGAAAAGGGGCCCAGGAAGCAGGAGAGCTCAAAGCTGCTGAGTGGAACAACGGGCCTCTTCCCTTTGTTAAGAAGGGTCATCTTGACTATGGAAGAGCTGAGTTGCCTTCTGGACTAGAACTCTTTAAACTCAGAGCCATCTTGGCCGTTTTTCTTCCAAATCCTAAACCTTACACAGGTCGCAACACTAAGCTTGACAGATGATCCTCTCCCCTTCATCTTCCTAAAGTCAGTGTGGGGCTGAGGGTTAAAGGAGAGGAGCTTCTTCTCCAGAACATAATTCCCTCAAACACCCCCAAGAGTTTGGAGCAGGCTCAAGTTTCCACTCCATTCTGGGTGGACAGTCGAGGGTGCAACCCAGGAGGCGGGGCAAGCTTTCTACAACTCTGAAAGTAGTTGAGCTGTGGAGGCTGGGAGCGCCCGGGATCAAGACCGAGAAGCCAAGGCAGCTTCTCGGGCCACGATGAGGGAGAGCTGATCCATTAAGCATGGACATCGAGCATCTTGCCCTTTCAACGGGCTCGGGGCAGGAAGCGGGAGCCGGAATCTGGGCCGGGAGGAGAGAAGGGAGGTAGGGTCTAAGGCTGGTCTTAGACAGTGTTGCGTGAGGTGAGGGTCTCTTACCCAGCCCCGCCCCCGGGTTCCTCCCTCCCGTCTCAGATCGAACCCCGATCTGGCCAGTGACACCCCGGCCTCTCCTTTTCTTTCCTACCCACCAGCCTCCGGATGCCACTCCTCACCCGGGTCCAGATCCAGGTTCGACTCGTTCCTAACGTCAAGGATCCCAGGCTCCACTTCCGGTTCCTAAGGGGCTGTCGTGTCGCCCCCGGAAGTTCCACCCCCACGCTCTTGGGCCGGACCACTCCTTCTGCCACGTCTGCAGTGGGCAAGCGCCCAGGAACCCGGATGCCGCGCATGCGCTAATTTCTTCTACGATCCGGTCCGCCCTTTTGGCGGCTCCGCAGGTTTTTTTGCTTTTCGGTTGCCCAACCCACCCCTTCCGATGTCCTGGTCGCCTTAGGGTTCCACCAGCTGAGAAGCGATTGCGAAGACTACTAGGTCAAGCTGTGTTTAGTAACGAATCCCTCAATCGTTTATGACCTGTTAGGGAACTCTGACCTAGAGTCCCGCAGCTACTTCCTGCTGACCCCTAACTCCATTGATTTCCGCCTTCGATGTTGTTCTCACCCATGACCTTTGCCGGTCATGAGGTTTGCGGGACATGTGAGAGTAAAGGGCACTAACTGTGCTTTAGGGTTTCATGTTTTAGTGCGCTGGCTCTGTAATCGCTATCTTGGGCAACTTAATCTCTGCCTCAGTTTCTTTCATCTGTAAAATGGAGAGAATATTAAATACCCTTATAATAGTTTGATGCCTTTCTAGTAGTTTCGTAGATAGCCTGGCGCCGTAGTAAGCGCTGGGTGAAAGACAGCTCTTATTAGTTAACCACTTTTATACAGTTCCTTGGTTTAGATGCAGAACTATGAAAGCTAGATGATCTCTGCTCTCAGAATACTGCCAGCATGTGGAAGAGCTACAGTTTCTGGAGTAATTGTTATTACCCCTAATGAACAACAATTGTAGCTAATCTTTGGATGATTTCTTAAAATACACCATATTTTGCCATGTATAATGCACTCCTGTGTATATACAGTGCACCCACATTTTCAGCCCAAACTTTCAGGAAAAAAAATATTTCATTTTAATTTTTTTTAATTCAATTATATATTTATATTAAGATACTGGGTTTTTTGTATTAAAAAGGAATTTTAGCATTTACTTTGAACGTATTATACAAGAAGTTTTATGTAACAAATAATTACCAAGCACAAGAACAGATACAAGGTATTTCAGGTACTACCCATGTATAATGCACATCTCTATTTTTCCCTCAAAAATTTGGGCACAAAAGTGCACATTATACATGCCAAAATATGGTACATGGCCTCATTGAATCATTTCAATAATGTTTATTTCATAATTATCTTTGAGCCCTGGCTGGTGTGACTCAGTGGATTGAGTGCTGGCCTGTGAACCAAAGGGTCTCTGGTTCCATTCCCAGTCAGGGCACATGCCTGGGTTGTGGGCCAGGTCCCCACACACTGATGTGTCCCTCCCTCTCTTTCTCCCTCCCTTCCACTCTATCTAAAAATAAAAAAAATCTTTGAACACTGCTATGTGCCAAGCCATGTTCTTCGTTCTGGGAGCCCAGTAGTGCACAAAAGTTATTGCTCTCATATTATTGATGGTAAATATTAGTTATTTTGAGGCACAGAGTGGTATGAACCATTCATTGGAAAATATTGCACTGGTAGTCTATGTTGGAAGCTGTATTAGGCATTGAGCAAGCTTTGGTAAATGAGTCAACTCCTGTCCTCAGAAGTTTATAGTTGAGGTCAGCAGTTCTCAAAGTGTGATCCTGGACTCAACAGTATCAGTATGACCTGAGAACCTCTTAGAAATACAAATCTCAGACCCACCCTAGACATACAGAATCAGAAATTCTGGAGGTGGGCCTAGCAAGCTCTGGTTTCATAGGCCCTCCAGATGATTCCTTTTTTACACTGAAGATTGAAACCTACTAGTCTAGGTTAGTAACTTGCCAGATTCAATAACATTGTTGAACATCTACCATAGGCTGGGATATCTGCTAAGTATTTTCACATAATTTATCCCGTTTAACTCATATCAGCATAGGAAAGTTAGTATCCTCTGTCTTGCTTACAGTTGCACTCCTAGTAAGTGGTAGAGCCTAAATTCATTTCCTTCAAAGGCTGATGTGTTGCATTTTATCACTTTTTATATCTCCACTTTGGTTCTCAGTCTTGATGGCACATTAGAATCACCTGTGGTTCTGAAGTGGCAATACCAGGCCTGGCTGGTGTGGCTCAGTGGGTTGAGTGCTGGCCTGTGAACCGAAAGGTGGCTGGTCCAGTTCCTGGTCAGGGCACATGCCTGGGTTGCAGGTCAGGTCCCCAGATGGGGGCGTGCAAGAGGCAACTGATCCATGAATCTCCCACACAGCGATGTTTCTCTCCCTCTCTTTCTCCCTCCCTTCCCCTCTTTCTAAAGATAAATAAATGAAATATTTTTTAAAATAAAAAAAAATAAATAAAATGACAATACCAGATACCAGACCAATAAAATCAGAATCCCTAAGACCTAATAATCACACTGATAGATTATTTCATTACATTATCATCTAATTCTATATGCTGTCTCATTTCAGGGAACCAGTAGCTTTAAAAGTTTTCCGGGTAATTCTAATGTGCGCTGAGGGACACTTAATAAATGTTTGAATAGTGAATGAATGGATATTTAGATACTCTTTTTACTGATAAGGTCAAGTAACTGCCCAAGGGAACTCAGCTGATAAATAATGGAACAAAAATCCAAGTCCATACCTGATTCTGTATCCCAAGTGCTTTCTGTGACTACAACACCAAGGTGAACAGCGTTGGGCATACTAACAGAACAGCTATTCCAGGAAATGCCATGGCCTTTGATAATTACAGCATTATAATGTTTTATAACAGAGAGCCTTTAACATAGGACACATTCATGGTAATGGAAACCTAAAAATAAGCAGGGGTTTTATGACTAACATGGGTTGGCATGTTTATGCACACTTACCTGTGTTCACCTTTCCACGACTACCTATTGTGAGAGTCCATTTAATTTAGCAAACATTTACTGAGCACTATTTACATCCATCATTGCTCTGTGGGCTGTTGACTGGCTGTTGCACGTAGTCCTCGCCTTCAAGTTCCTCACAGTCTAAGAGTGAAACAGGCATATAAACAAGCGATAATATTGGCCGTGAAATGTAATAGAAAATACCGATGCATCTGCTGCCCAGAAGAAGGAAGGCCTATTGTACAGGTAGGGAGTCAGGAGATGGGCATGAGAGGCTTTATGGAACAGGCAACAACAGTTCAACTGGGCCCAGGCTGACCAGGATTCCTCCACGTTGCACCTAGCACTGCAGTGGGGTATACACCTCCAATTTGATTAATAGGTAGATTCACGCAGGAAGGGGGCATTCTTTCTGGGGACCTTGAGAATCTGTGGGACAAACTCAGCCATTCCTTGTTCTGGAATTGAAGCCCCTGCTGCTGCCACTTTGAAAGGAGCTTTGGAGGAATGTGGTTGGAATTAGTCCATGACCCTTTCAGGGAAGCTCCAGTCCCTGAAAGGGTGTACATGAGTTATGGAGACTAGAGACCTAGTACTCTGAGTCCTGAATAAAAGGCCCCTGCAGGAGAATGGGGGACAGGGGAGGACAGAAGTTTTTGCTATAATTAGTTCTGGAAGTAATACAGCTGGGGGTGGGAGAAGAGTACAGCCGGCAACTATTTTGAGCACAGCTCCGATTGACAGGACACGTGTGCTGGACTCGACTGATCCCAGGGCCAAGTTGCCTGCCTGTGGTGTGTGGGGTGGGGTGGGGGGGAAGGCCTGGGGCAGCAGGAGCAGGAGCGCCAGACAGACAGGCCGGACGGGGTACCAGCACCTCGACTTCTCTCCCTGGGACACTCTCCAAACTCCGAGGGCCATAGGTCAACCTGAGCGATGGGTGCTGAGGAGGTGCTGGTCACACTGTCAGGGGGAGCGCCCTGGGGCTTCCGACTTCAGGGGGGGTCCGAGCAGAGGAAACCCTTACAGGTGTCCAAGGTAAGGGAGAGCCCCTATATTGAGGTTTCAGGGAAAGGGGAAACCCAGGGGAGCCTGGGAAGAGTCATGTGGTGGTCTATGGGGAGAAGCGGGAGGCCATGAAGGAGAGGGGGTGGGTGGGCAGGGAAGCATGCTAAAGTTTGGTGGGGGAATTAGTGTCTGAGCACAGGCTTCTTATGGGCGTGAGGGTTACTAGAAAAGGGGATTCCTGGTTTCTGGTGGCAGAGAAAAAGAAAGACTCCGTCTCTGTTCCCTGCAGCACCAAAGCAGCAGAGGCCCAGGTCTGGCCATCCAGTCTTTACTCTCCTGGGTCTGTGCCTCTACTCCAAACTCCAGGAATGTAGGGAAGTTTCTAATTTCTCTCTAGCTAAACTGAGTGATGAGCTAAAGCTGTCTTGTCCAGCCCAGCCCAGCCCGGCCCGGCCTAGCCCAGCCTAGCCCAGCCTAGCCCTGCCCAGCCCTGCCCATGACTTCATTGCTCCTCTTTCCCTACGCCACATCCTTTCTCACTGGGTGAGACTCTTTTTGTAGTGCTCACAGGGTAATGGCAAGATCTGGCCTGTCAGATGGAGTTGTTACCCTTCTGGTTTCGCCATACAGGCTTAATTTCCTCAACCGTAAAATGTGGGTAACAATAGTACCTACTTCACAGAACCATTCTAAAGATTAAATGCAATAATCCATGTGGAGAGCTTAGCACAATGCCTAACATTAAGTAAGCACTCAGTAAATGACAGCCACCGTGACACGCATATACACACAATCAGTCTCCCAGATTCCGCGGGACTCCCTCCAATTTGGAATACTGTTCTAAAATTTTGACTCTGTAGATAATAGTGTCTGGGGCTCCAAGGCCTGGGAGAGAACTATCAGCTAGTATAGATATTGCCCTTGGAGGAAAATCTTAGAAAGCTACCATTTTTAGTACCTGCTCTCCCCAACCCAATACACATTCGGTGATTACCCAACTTCCCCTCATCTAATGTATTGCTCCCTCCACTCTGCACCTTCTCTCCTCTAGACAGGAGCCCTTAACTGCAGCCCCATTCCCCTCTCCACAATTTCTTACCATGAAAAGTAAAATCCCTTCCATAGGTCCTTCCTGTTCTAACTCTTTTCATTCTATTCTCCCTTGGAGCCCTCCCTCACCTACATTCTCTCCTCCAACACCTTCTCAGATTCGAAGACGGAGCCAGGCTGGCAGAGCAGGACTCCGAGAGAGGGACCAGCTTTTGGCCATCAATGGGGTCTCCTGCACTAGCCTCTCTCATGCCAGTGCCATGAGCCTCATTGATGCCTCAGGGAATCAACTTGTCCTCACTGTGCGGAGGTATGGACCCCTCCCAACCCAAGCAACACTGTCCCCCTAGTCCAGGGCCCCCTAGTCCAGTGTCTCCCACTGCCTGACTCAGCTGTGTCTCACTGGCCTGGCTTCAACAACTAACAAGTACCCATTTCTGCTTGTGTGTCAGTGCTGGAGTACAGGTGTTAGTACAGGCCTCCCAAAGGGCTTGAGTCTATCTGTAATTAAAGGGTGGGGGGTCAAGTGGGCATCTGAGTGCCTGGGCCGCCTTCCAGCCTCGCCGTCTCATCATCACATCTCCCCGAAAGCCCATTCCCACTTGCAGCCCTCCAAGCACATTTGCCTCCCAGTTTGTCTTCAGACTTCTACTCTTCCCAGTCCATTCCACCTCCACCCCCTGTCTCCCCCATCTCCTCTCCCATCCCTTCTAGATCTCTCTAGCTGTCAAGCAGCCCATTTTTCAAGTTCTGTCATCTTTCCCAGGGTGGAGGATGAAGGGCCTCTGCGATCTCCATCCCCTGGTGAGCTTCGGGTACTGTCACCCTTATCTCCGCTGAGTCCTGAGCCCCCTGGTGCTCCAGTTCCCCAGCCTCTTCAGCCTGGGAGCCTCCTCTCACCCCCTGACAGTGAGGCCTACTACGGAGAGACAGACAGTGATGCTGATGGCCCTGCCACCCAGGAGAAGCCCCGCCGACCCCGCCGCAGAGGCCCTACCAGGCCCACCCCACCGGGAGCCCCACCTGATGAGGTCTACCTGTCTGACAGCCCTGCAGAGCCAGCACCTGCCGTCCCTGGCTCTTCCAACCAGGGTGACAGCCGTGTGATCTCCCCATCTTGGGAGGATGGAGCAACCCTTCAGCCACCCCCAGCTGAGGCCCTGCTGTTGCCCCATGGTCCCCTCCGGCCTGGCCCAAATCTCATTCCTATGGTGGGGCCTGTTTCCCACCCAGTGGCAGAAGATCTTACTACCACCTACACCCAGAAGGCCAAGCAAGCCAGTGAGTGCCTGAACCCTTTTGCCCTGGCCAGGATCTTTTTAATCAGAGCTTTAAATCTACCCCTTCATAAGCAGACCTTATGCTTCTCTGAGGTATAGTCTTGGGGACAAGTGGAGGAGTGATGAGTAAGAGAAATAATTATTCTCATGGTTCCCATCATTTTTGCTGTTTGAACTAATGTGACATAAAGGTACAGGTGGTTCATCCCAACCCAGGAACAGGATAAGAAGGGAAGTTGGAAAGGGACATGAATCAATGAAGAGGTTGCTTGTTGGTGTTGCTATCATTTTGCCAGGTGCCAGACACAGGGCCGAGGAGTATTGGGAAGCAGGGCACGGCTACAGGGGTTCTTCAGTGTTAACTGCAGGCATTCCTGGGGGCTGGGAGGCTGTGGGGTAATTGTGAGTCCCTGGGAAGTAGTAGAGGGAGGGATCTTCAGCTCTTTATCTCAGGCAAGAATGTAGGCCTGGGCAGAAAAAAACCAGTTCCACTTATCTCCAGCTCTCAGCTATTTTTGATGTGAGCTACAGAACAAGGTCTAACAGTGAACCTTCTCACTGTCCTATGCCTCCCAAGCATCTCCCCAAGAGCCCATTCTTGCCACCTTGGAAATCTCAGGATTACCCCTCTACTTCTCATCTCTCATTCCTCCCCTCCACCATTCTGATTCCTGATCCATAGAATTTTGTGTCTCTAAGTCTGGATTAGAGGCTAACTACATGACCGTTTAGAGTCTGACGTCCTGAGAATGTCCGATATACCACAAAGAAATTCCAGATGCATGCCTATGATCCCATGTTTATCCCCAATTCTCATTTTAGCACTCTTTGCCTTCCTATCATGCTGGGTGAGACTGTAGTTAGTGGCTCAGAGGTATTTTTAGCCTAGCAGACCTCATTGTCCAGTAGGGTGGAGTGGGGGGTAGGGTAGGCAGGTGCCCACGTCTATCACACCGGGGCTTGTGGAGCAGGCCAGAGAAGGGAGGGGGACAGGCTGCAAAAATAGCATAGTGAGCTCACTCAGCTGCCAGCTCTGGGATCAAGACAAAGGGGCTTTAAAAGGCATGGGGGTGGCTCAAGCTGGTCCTGCTCCAGCCAACTCTGCCTTTCTCGGCATGGAGACTTTCGAGCCCATCAGCCAAGAGTCCCTCAGCCAAACCAGCTCCAACAAATCTCCAGGCCCAGTTCCTGAGCTACAGGACCCATTCTATGCAGGTACAACCATCCCATAGCCAAGAGAGTTCTGGGATCTAGAATGGAGGGGGATATATCAACAGTTTAGGGAGGAAGGTCTTTGGGAAAGGTCTTACCCCTTTATCTATTCCTCCTTTTTGCCTCCCTCTTCTTTCTTTTCTACGTTAGCTCCTTTCTCAGAATGGGCTAACACTATCGTCACATGTGAAAGGGTTTTGTGACCACATGAGATACAGAAAACTCATGGGCAAAGTGTGTGTATGAGAGAGAAGTGTGAATAATCTATGAACTTTTAGGGTCTGTATGTGGGAGAAAATATGTGTGAACAAGAAAGTGTATACACAGGTATAGTAGCGTCAAGAAAGCTTTGACAGTAATGGCTACTCACAGTGGAATGTATGGCTGCTGTTAAATGCTACATTTACCTACATTACCTCAATGAATCCTCATAGCAACCCTATGAGGCAGCTATTATCATTTTCATTTGTAGATGAGGAAACTGAACTTCAGTGAAGTGACTCTTCCCCAAAACCAAAAACCTAAACTGAACTCTGACTCCAGTGCCCGCTTCTTTTTCGCAGTTCTATTCTGTGGTATAAATGTTAGGATGCGCACAATGAGAGCCCTAATTAGAAAGGAGCTTGGCATCTTGAGTAGAAAGTAGATGGAATTTCAAGAATTTTTCAGGAGGAACTGGGGATCAGGGATCACAGTATCCATGTCCGAGGCAGGGTCCCAGCAGCAGGTCAGCCTCTCCCCTTTCCTGGCCCCACCTCCACATTGCATGGGAAGCCCTGCCCTGCCTCCCCCTAGTATATAATCCTTCAATGCCAGCCTGGCAGTGGCTGCCCAAGCTCTCTACCTAGAAGGCTGACCCCTAAAGAAGACCACTCCACTCCCACCCTCAGCTGGAGAGAAAGGTGAATGTATTTACCCAGTGACCTTGAGGTATCCTAAGGACTTAGAGGACTGCCTTGGAGAGCAGCACTCTGGCTTTTCCAGCATCTCAGATCCGAGGACATCCCTGGCTGTGAGTAGCAAGGGTTGAGGCACAGAGGAGCGCGTGGCAGGGGTGTGAGGCACGGAGAGTGCCCTGGCAATTGGAAGACCAATATCAGCTCTAAAATTTTGTCCAAACCACTAGGACAAGGACACCTGCAGGGGGAACTCAGAGAAGGGCCACCTGGAGTGTGCATGTGTGTGAATATGTTCAAGTTACTCTGTTTTTGTGTGAGCACACGTTTACGAATAAACAAGTACATGAGAAAATATGCCCACAGCTGGCTTTTACTAGACCCGTATTCTTGTTGAAATGATGTGTAGTGGGAGTTACTTCTATGAACAGAAGTGATGTGGACTGCATGATGGGGGGCAGAATTTTGAATAAATATCCTTGTTGCTAAGGGTCCTCTGTGTCCTTATCATAGGGGTAATGAAAGAAGCCCTGAACTGTCTGAGAAGCACTGCTCTGTGGTGCTTCTCTTCTCTCCCTGGGAAGTGACCCCTTCCCCCCACCCCTGGGTGGCCAGCCAGGAATTGAGGGAGGCGAGGGAAGAATGTGTGTGGGGTGGGTAAGAGCATATCTCTTGGGAGATAGGAGAGGAGTAGTGGGAGGAGAGCTGTGGTCGGAGCGGTGTTGGGGCAGCTGGCTAGACTCTGCCTTCCTTTTAACTGTCCTCGGTTCCACCTTTCACCTTCCACTACCCCCAAGTCAGGACTTTGGCAAAGGCAGGAAACATTATGGGTCAGGAGGTGGGAGGGCTGAGTCGGTTGGGGTGGAGGTGAAAGCCTTGGGAAATAGGATTAGAAGAGGCTCACTGATCTTTCTCCCTCCTCAGAACTGCAACGGGCAGAGAGCCTTCAAGAGAAGAGTGTGAAAGAGGCCAAGACCAAATGCCGGACAATTGCATCTCTGCTAACGGCGGCCCCCAACCCCCACTCCAAGGGGGTGCTTATGTTTAAGAAAAGACGGCAGAGAGCCAAGAAATACACCCTAGTGAGCTTTGGGTCTGCAGCTGGGACAGGCGCCGAGGAGGAAGAAGACGGGGTCCCTCCAACTAGCGAATCCGAGCTGGACGAGGAGGCCTTCTCCGACGCCCGCAGCCTCACCAACCAGTCTGACTGGGACAGCCCCTATCTGGACATGGAGCTGGCCAGACCGGGCTCGGGCTCAGCGGAGGCCCAGGGCCCAGGGCTGGGAGCAGGAGGGCAGCTGAGTGAGGCCTCCGGGAGAGGGGTCCAGCTCTTTGAACAGCAGCGCCAGCGCGCAGCCTCCAGCACCCAGGAGCTGGCCCAGGACGGTCCAGCAGCCATGCTCAACGGGCAAGGCCTGCAGTCACCACCTCGGGCCCAGAGTGCTCCACCCGAGGTGGCAGTCCTTCCCAAGTCGCCAGGCCCTTTAGCCAGCGCCAGACCTTTCCTCCCAGGCGGTGGAGCCCCTACCCCAGCTCCAAACATCTTTAACCGGTCAGCCAGGCCCTTTACTCCTGGCTTACAGGGGCAGCGGCCAAGTACCACCCCGGTTATTTTCAGGCCCACGGCCCCCAGGAGGGAGAACGAAACCGTGAGAGGCCTCAGCCCTGCCCCACCGCCTTTCTCATCCCCTCCTCAGGGGCCCACCCCTCTGCCCAGCTTCACCTCAGGGGTTCCCAGCCACATGTCAGCCTCCAGTCCTCCCAGTACCCTACGCTCCTCTGGCCCTGTGACGGCCACCAGCTCTCTGTATATCCCAGCCCCCAATCGCCCTGTTACGCCAGGCGGGGTCCCAGAGCCTCCTGCTCCCTCCAGCACAGCTGCCATGACCTCCACCGCTTCTATCTTCTTGTCGGCGCCTCTGCGACCCGCTGCGCACCTAGATGCACCCTCCCCAGGCCCCGTGGCCCCTGAGCCTCCCAGCGCTCGGGAGCAGCGCATCTCTGTGCCAGCTGCTCGCACCGGCATCCTCCAGGAGGCCCGGCGTCGGGGTACCCGGAAGCAGATGTTCCGGCCAGGAAACGAGGAGACGAAGAACTCGCCCAACCCCGAGCTGCTATCGCTGGTGCAGAACCTGGATGAAAAACCTCGGGCCGGGGGTGCCGAGTCTGGTCCAGAGGAGGATGCTCTGAGCCTCGGGGCTGAAGCCTGCAACTTCATGCAGCCGCCAGGGGGCAGGAGTTACAAGACCCCGCCTCACGTGACACCTAAAACCCCGCCTCCGACGGCTTCCAAGGCCCCGCCCCCTCTGACTCCCAAGACTCCACCCCCAGTGGCTCCTAAACCCGTATCTCGAGGGTTCCCTGAAGGGCTAGTGAATGGGGCAGCCCCTTCTGCGGGAATGCCTGAGCCACCAAGGCTTCAGGGCAGGGGTGGGGAGCTGTTTGCCAAGCGGCAAAGCCGAGCAGACAGGTACGTGGTGGAAGCTACACCTAGTCCTATCGTTGGCTCTCGGCCCCGAAGCCCTTCTCCTACTCCCTCACTGCCCCCTTCCTGGAAATATTCACCCAACATCCGTGCCCCACCTCCTATTGCTTACAACCCACTGCTCTCACCCTTTTTTCCCCAAGCTGCCCGAACTCTTCCTAATAAGGCCCAAACCCAGGGGCCGCGGGCCAGCCCCAAGCAAGGCATCAAGGCTCTGGATTTCATGCGGCACCAGCCCTACCAACTTAAAACTGCCATGTTCTGTTTCGATGAAGTTCCCCAGACTCCTGGCCCCACCTCCTCAGGGCCCCCCAAAACTGCCCGAATCCAGGAGATCCGACGATTTTCCACTCCAGCACCCCAGCCCACTGCAGAGCCCCTAGCCCCCACTGTGCTAGCGCCCCGAGCAGCCACTACATTGGATGAGCCCATCTGGAGGACAGAGCTGGCCTCAGCCCCCGCCCTTAGTCCAGCCCCTGCCCTTAGCCCAGCCCCTGCCTTTAGCCCAGCCCCTGCCCTTAATCCAGCCCCTCCTCCAGAGTCTCCCAGGGGTCTTGGGGCCTCTCCCAGCTCCTGTGGCTTCCAGGTAGCCAGGCCCCGGTTTTCAGCCACCAGAACAGGATTGCAGGCTCATGTGTGGAGGCCTGGAGCAGGCCACCACTGAGCAGAGCACAGCTCCCAGGACCAAGGAGAGGTGGAACATCCAGTTCCTAAAGTTGCTTCTCCTACCCAATCCACCCCCTCTCTCAGGCATCTGGAGGCTAAATTCCCTGCTGCCAGAGATAGTTTTGGAGTTCGTATCCCATTCCCAGGCTTCCTCCTGGCTCCCTCCCTCCCTCCCTCTTTCCAATCTAATATCCCTGCTTTGGTATCTGTGCTTCTCTTAGTCTCTGTAGTTCCTTGCCTGGATCTCTGTCTTTATCTCTAGGTCTCTCCACCCATCTTCCACCACTGGTCTCTCTTTCTCTACTTTGTTCTTTACTCTGTGAGCTTCACAAAGTTCAATGAGAAGCACACCGAGAAGCTATCACTGAGACCTTAAGCAAGAAGCTCACCACCAGGCAGGCAGCAAAGGAACTGAAATGATCATTGTTTGCACTAAGTTGCTCTCTGCTCCTCACTTTTCCCAAACTTGGCTGGCATATACCTAGGCGTGTATGTGTGTGTGAATGCGTATGTGCTAGTGTGTGCACAGATGTGCTCTTCTGTCTGAAGCAAGAATAAGAGGAGAGCTCTAAATAAAGACCCGATGTGGGTCTCACCCTTGCACTGATGAAAGAAGGGTGAGATAACGCCACATGGATAGTCTAGTGGGGAGAAAGATTCACTAGAGTTAAAGACCATCATCTGTAGCAGGTACACAGCATCTTGTGAAACTTATGGAGTATGAGAAGACTTGAAGGGCCGCTGCAGTTTGTACGGGCTGTTACATCAGGTAGACCAGGAATCAAACTAAGAATTCTATTTCTCAGGATTTTAGACAACAACTTGAGAGGCCCTGTCCTGAGCAACGGGCACCCAGGAAGTGAACAAAAAGAAAATTTTCCTTTGAGAATGAACAAATACATTGGATTCATTGCCTCGTGAACCTAAGACAGACAGAAAGAAAAGAGCCGCGGTGTGGAAAGTGAGGCAGAACCAGAAGCAGAGCAGAAATGAATGAAATTGAGCCACAAAGAGGAGCATAGTGAGAGAGAGTGAGAATGCAGTGTTGGCAGAGAGTAAAGTTAGTAGCAAGAAACCAACCGTGTACAAGAGGGGGGGTTGGGGAAAAATGTGATGGAGAAGAATGTATTTTTTCGAGTGAAAGGGTTGATGGCAGGGGGATGTGTGAGTATATGCTGAATGTTGCAAAAACAGTTGGTATCTGTGCTACCTCCTTTGAGTCTGCCCCCCTGTCTTCTGCAGCTTGTACTGACCACCTGGGAAAGGGCAAGGGAACACCCAGAGCCAAACCTCTTTTCAGTCCTATGCCATCCCTCAAACCCTAGCTCTTGTTCCAACTTTAGGTCCTGATCCCTGATCCTAGAGGAATGTAGACTCCCCTCTCACCACGCCTACTAAGGGGCACATTTGTTGCTTGATCTGGAAACTGATCCTTTCCTTTGCATACTGAGTGTGAGTCACAGTACTTTTGTTTGTGCACAAGAATAAACTTATACCCCACACCTTCTGTTGCTGTCATCTCTTCGAGGTTTACACCCAAACCCCGATCTCCCCTTGATCTTCTCTAACTCGATTCCTGACCTCTTTCCATTCCTGCCCTCCTATTTTTCACTCTTTTGCCCTTTACCTCTGGTCTCTTGCTCTTCTCTGCCAATTCCGTCTCATTCCTATTCAGTCACTTCCACCACTCCCCTTGGTTCCCTCTCCCCACATTCCTCATCTAGAGTCTCCCCCTTTCTATCTCCTGCTCCATATTCCCCAAGCTAAGCCTCAGTTTCCAGAACTGAGAGAAGTTGAAAAGGCCTTCTGAGCCTTTTGCTATCAACATTTCCTAGCTCCCTGGAAGCAGCCATATTTCCTTGGGAAACAATGCTGGAGGTGAAGGTGGGTGGGAGAAAGAACAATACAGAGGGCAAGTAGTGTGGATTGAGACTAATTAAGAAGAGAAAGCACAAGAAGCAAACTAGAATTAAAGATTTCGGAGAAAGAAAATGCCATTGCTCCAATTTTACCAGCAGGAGGCATATTTGAGCCAACAACCAGGCCTAAGACCTAGACACCCCCAAGCACAATCTCAGAATTTCAAAGAAAGGATCCAGAGAGCACAGGCTAAATATTCTATCTTCGCCCACTAAATCACAGGAGACCAAATTGTGGTTTGTTTTGGAGGGGAGGGAGGTAGTGATGATGAAATTTTGCTATTTATGATTTTTATGTTATAGCTGTTTGCTATGTGTGTTCTTTCTTCTCATTGCTTCTTTGGGTTGGGAGGAAATGGAGGAGGACAAAAGACGAGGGCTCCAGAGGCTACACTGGTCTAGGAAGAGGCCAACTACAGGGGGCTGGAAGCCCTGTCAGCCCCTAGCCTGAACCTGAAAAGCTCAGGATGGGAAGAGCATGGTCAGAAAGAGTGGAGAGCTCACAGAGCGACAGGGGGTTATCCTGGGAGCTACAAAAACCACTTCTTAAAGCAGCCACAACAGGGTGGTTCCAGAACCTAAGCAGAACATAGAGAAGGATCCAGGGTGTTCAGGGAGCTACTGAGGTTAGGGGCTGTGCAAATGACAGACTTCTCACAAGGGGGCTCTCCAGCTGGTGCCCCTGCCCGGCGGTTCCTCTGGAACAATGCAAACAGGACGGTCCAGATCCTATGCGGTGTGTCTTCCTCTGAAGAAAAGCCCGAGTAGGAGTCTCAGAAAGTAAGGCTTTGGTAGGTCAGAAGCCTTCATGCACTTCTCCAAGAGACATCTATCCTGCAGAGTAGGCTGAACTGATCACCCCAACAGCAAATGGGGGTAAAAAGGCAGGAATTGGTCAAGTCTTCCCCGCATCTTCCCTTACAGCCTAGGCAGCCCTAGGTTTGGTTAATTTGGTCCCTTAATCTGCTAAGAACTGGTTTTTCCAGAGGAAAGACCAACTCATCCACGAACTCTCAAAGAGTAGTTCCACCCCTGACCAGATAGCTTAGTTGGTTGGGCATTGTACCATGACATGAAAGGTCACAAGTTCGATGCCCGGTAAGGGCACATGCCTGGGTTGCTTGGGTTGCAGGTTCTGTCCCCAGCCAGGGCGTGTACGAGAGGGATTGATGTTTCTCTCCCTCTATTTCTCTCCTCCTTCCCCTCTCTCTAAATATAAACAAACAAATCAATAAAATCTTTTAAAAGAACACACAGTAGTTCCATTGCGAACAGACTTCACTGTCCCAAACATAGAAGCCTTCCTATTCCCAAAATGCACCCACATGTCTTTCCAGCTATGGTCTAGGTGGTTGGCTTGGAGCAGCTCTCCAGACATGTTCTTCAGGTTCTTGTTCTCCCACTCCTACCTACCACTTGCTGCCTGCCTCCTCTCTCCCTTCTCAGTTTTCAATTTCTCCCTGAAAGCTTCTTTGGATCTCAGACTCCAGGTGCCAAGAGAAAGGGAGTCCCTGGGCAGATTGGTCCCTGGCTCAGAGAGCTTAGCGAGAGACTCCCAAAGCCCTTTCCTCCATTCCTGAGCCTCTGGGCAAGGAGGGCGGGATCTTGGTTCCAGGGTCTCAGTACCCCCTGTGCCATTTGAGCTGCTTGCACTCATCTATTAATAACCACCCTCCCTCCCCCACTGCCAGTGCTGCCCCCACGCCTGCCCAGCTCGGGTTCTTCAGTCACAGCAGCTCAGTCCTCCAAAGCTGCTGGACCCCAGGGAGAGCTGACCACCGCCTGAGCAATCCGTAAGTCTCCAGAGGGGCTGGAGCCCATTCCGTTGACTGTTGTGTCTATGTGTGCAGTTTATCCTGGGGTAGTTGCCCCCTCCCCCATCTATGTTCAGCTCTCAGCTGTCCAGTTCAGGGGAGCCACAAAGAGTTGGAAGGAGAAGGGCCCAGATGAGGGGAAATAGAGATAGTGGGGGGGGGGAACTGGAGGAATGAGAAGGGGGTCTAAGAGGCTGGATGGAAACAAAGGACCTCAGTGAGGCTGAGAGGTACAGGGAGAGTCCATTTAGCAGTTGCTGGACTGACCGCAGCGGGTACCACTAGTTAGCAGAATTGCAGATGTGTTGTGGGGCAGGACTCTGTAGAAGACAGCATTTTTGCTCACTGCCAGCTTCTGTTAAGGAAGACTCTGTATCTTTCCCAGCCTGTCCCCCTTCACTGCCAGACACTATTATCGTGTTCCTGTCCTCCCTCAGTTCCCCAGTGCTATGATATTGCTGAGTTCACATGTATCAAGGCTCAAATGTTCCCTGACCTCCCTCCAGTTCTGGGGTCTGGGGCGGGAGTGACTGAAAGGGAGCAGGGATCACTGCTGTGACCTCCCAGGCCACACTCCAGCTGGCTCAATGGAGGAGCAACAACCTCTCCTTTCTATGGAGAATGTTTCTGGCTGGATCTCCTCAACCCTGGCAGAACATTTTTCTGCCCCTTGGGGACTGGGGAAGACTGAGGAGAGACCAGAGTGTGGGATGACAGCCCCAATCTGAGATCCCCATGCAGATAAAAACTTCAACTCCTGCCAGTGAGCCCTGGGTGCATCGCCCTGCCAGGGGTCCTTGGCTTCAGCCCCCGCCCACTAGCACACACTGTGCTCCCAGTGCCTGCACCAGCTCTTCGTAAAAGAGCTGCAAAGAGACTGGGAACAGGTAGGGGCAGGGGCTGCATCTGTAGTTTCAGCCCTGCCTCCCAAGAGAAGAGACTCTCTAACACAGCGGGTCTTCACTGTTGGAGGGAATACATATTTCTTTGAAAATCTAATGCAATTGTGTTCCAGGTTAAGCAGTACCACCTTACTGAGACACTCACCCTTCCTATTCCCTGTCCATCTTTCAACTCCTCCCACCCTACCCAGGCTGGGTCTGCCTCCACAATGCCGCTCTCAGGAACCCCAGCCCCCAACAAGAAGAGGAAATCCAGCAAGCTGATCATGGAACTCACTGGAGGTATGGATGCTTGCACCTGCCTTGTATGGGGCTTCTCATTATGAGTATCTCTGGCCCAAGAGGCCCAGAAATACCACAAGATTACATACGTCTTAGGGTGAAGAGACAAGAGAAAGTCAGGGGGCGGGGGTGGGAGATGGTGGTGGTGGGGCAAGAGAAAGTATTCAACACTGACCACTCACCCTTCCACACTTTTCACCTTGTAATCGGAGACAATAATATTTATGCCATATTGCCCAGCATAGGTGCAGGACAAAGGGACCCACAGGTCAGTGAGGTTTGTTTAAGGAAGAAAATATGTATGATAGAGACTGGCACAGAGTTAGGTCTCAATAGATGGTTAATTTCCTTACTTCTTTCCCCCAATCTAAGGAGCCTGTGTAAGTATTTAAAAATGGAAAACTGCACAGGCTGTTCACTGCCAGAGTTCACTGAAGGGAAGAGTAGGGAGGGGAGCTAAGACGGGAGTCTGTACAAGGGGTGGCCGTCTTCAAACAGTGTTGGCCTTTGGGCGTTGCCCTGGGATATGGCCTCCCTGTGGCTTCCATCTGTGATACACATCCTGCTTTTGCCCTGTAAGCCCATGCTCACGTCCCTTTGACTCCATGCACTCTCTCTACTCTCGTATTTCCACTCTCTCCATTCTGCACTCCAGTTTCTATGCATTCTCTCCAACTTCAAACCCAGGAAATAAAAATCCCTCACAAACTAGACCGAATTTGATGAGACATCACAGACAGCATCTGCTTCCCTTAGCAATCTCTGCTGGGGCACACACACTTAGTGCGGATGGCATCTTCATTTTGAGCCCAGCAAACCCTACTTTCCTCTTTCCCTTGCCTCTTCCTCCCTCCTCCCTAAAAGGTGGACAGGAGACCTCAGGGCTGAACCTGGGCAAGAAGATCAGTGTCCCAAGAGACGTGATGTTGGAGGAACTGTCGCTGCTCACCAACCGGGGCTCTAAAATGTTCAAACTGCGGCAGATGCGGGTAGAGAAATTTATCTATGAAAACCACCCTGATGTCTTCTCTGACAGCTCCATGGTGAGTCCAGAGCTTTACTACTCTCAAAGCCCAGTGCCCCTGCCAACAGCTTCTTGGTAGGTGCCGGATATCCAAAATACCACCAGCCTCCCCTTCCTGCAACTTTAAAAGCCCATTAAGCCCCCAGATATAGTGAGTGCCCAATAGCTCCAGGGTGAGTTACAACCTCTGAAACTCCGTCACTATCTTAGAGCTAGTGAAGGGGATTGGTGGGTACCACATCCTCAGAGAGAAAATTTCCTTCCCAGTGTGGGTAAGTGTTAAAGATAACGTTACCAGATGAAACACAGGAAGCCCAGTCCCATGTTTTAAAGTTGAGATGCACACAAATAATTTTTCAGTAAAGTAGGTCTCATTCAATATTTTGGACATAAAAATGAAATAGCCCTGGCCGGTGTGGCTCAGTGGCTTGAGCCCCAACCTGCACACTGGAAGTTTGCCCGTTCAATTCCCAGTCAGGGCACATGCCTGGATTGCAGGCTGGGTCCCCAGTTGGAGACAAACTAGAGTCAACCAATTGATGTTTCTCTCGCACGCTGATGTTTCTCTCCCTCTTTTTCTCCCACCCTTCCCCTCTTTCTAAATATAAATAAAAATAAAATCTTTAAAATGAAATAAAATAAAAACCTAAGACACTTAAATTAAAATTTCAGATACACAATAAATACTCTTTTTACTATAAGTATGTCCCACAAAATAGTTGGGACATAAAGGTTAAATTAAATTTAAAAACATAGGAAACTCCGTTAAATTTGAATTTCAGATACACATTGGATACTCTCATATATGAGTATGTCCCATGCAATATTTGTGGTATATTTATATTAAAAAAGTATTTGTTGTATATCTGAGGTTCAAATTTAACTGGTGTCCTATAATCTTATTTGCTAAATCTGGCAACCCTAGACAGAGTTAAGTGAATTTTTACAGCCATCTCCTCTAAGGACCCCAGATGTGGGGAGTGAAACCATCCTCAAAGATCCTACATTCCCTAGTCAGGATTCTGCAAAGAAAGAAAAGTAGGGATTGGAGAGAGGCCAGGCATAAGATGTTATAGCTGAGAAGGAAGGGATCGTCTTCATTTCCTTTCTTCCCCCTCTACCTTCCCTGGGCAACCAGAGGAGAGTGGAAATAGATGCTTACATGAGGCCAGGGGCCAAAGTGTCTGTGATTGGCGCTTATGTAGAAGCAGAGTACAAATGCTGAGCTGGTTATATCTAACTTTAGGAGACCAAAAGCCCTCCTTCCTGCCTGGGTCTGGTTACGCAGGGTGGAGCCTGGGGATGTGCATGGTGGGTGGCCAGGAGAGCCTCCTGAAGGAGATGGGTTATTTTTAGGCTTTGGGCCTGGATCCAGTGCTGCCCTTTTGGTCACCCTTTCCCCTCCCCACTATAGTTTCACTGTCAGGAGGTCCTGGTCCAACAGGCACCAAGAGGAGAGAGGGAGAGGAAGAAAAGGAGAGAAAGAGACAAGATGAAGAGGGGGAGGGGACACAGATCTTTCTAGTTCTTCAAATTAAGGCTGGGTTCTGCATGCTAAAGCTATCCTCTCAAATTGTAGTTGATCAGAAGTCTTGGTCCTCTTTGCCTTGGTAAGGATGGGAAAAAGAGTGTGGAGAATGAGTTGCAGTCATCCTAAGGTGTAACTGGAGAAACTGAACCAAGGTGGTCCTGCCCCTCAAGAAGAGTTTAATTCCTCATAGTCTGGTTATCCACTATCCATCTATTGGAGGGGAGAGTCATAGAGGATTCAGTGTCCTCTGGTTGGCCATCGTCTCTGATCGCATCCTCTGTGGCTATGCACACCTGTGTCCTTGTATATTCCCCATCCCCATAACCTCCCCTTCACTCTGTCCTTTTCTTTCAGGATCACTTCCAGAAGTTCCTTCCCACAGTCGGGGGACAGCTGGGCACAGCTGGTCAGGAATTCTCCTACAGCAAGGGCAGTGGCGGAGGCAAGGCAATGGGCAGTGGCTCTGCTGGACAGTATGGCTCTGACCAACAGCACCATCAGGGCCCTGGGTCTGGAACTGGGGGTACAAGGGGCTCGGGGGCCCAGACTGGCAGAGGAGGAGCTGCTGGCACAGCAGGGGCTGGCGATACAGGAACAGGCAAGTATCCTCACCCAAGAGTAATGTGTCTGGTCCCTACAGCAGCAACATCCCTAGGAATCAGGCCTAGGTTGGGTATAGGGAGCAGGGGAGGCCTGAGATACCTTAATGGATTCTCTGGGTCCAGGAGAATACAGAGATGTGTCTATTTTACCTAGAAGCCTTATTTCTCAGTCACATTTCTGGCTTTTCAGTTTCAGTCACTGATATGACCCCAGGCTGTCAGTGTCCCACAAACCTTGTACAATTACCAGGAGGATGTTATACCTTTGTTCCCTGGCCCCAGCAACTTTCCTAGCGCAGCAGTGTGAAACTAACTTCCCTTGGCTTCTAACTGCTATTATTTGACTTACTTTTCTCTCCCATGGCTGCTAGGAGATCAAACAAATGCAGAAGAAAAACATATCACTGTGTTCAAGACCTATATTTCCCCATGGGAGAAAGCCATGGGGGTTGACCCTCAGCAAAAAGTGGAACTTGGCATCAACCTGCTGGCCTATGGGGCCAAAGCTGAACTCCCTCAGTATAAGTCCTTCAACAGGTATGGGTGAGGCGGAGGAACCAGATGCATCATAGTGTGTGGCGTGTCCTTAGTTAGATGGAGGCTTGGGTTCAAATGTTTTAGAACATTTGAGGCATGGGAGGAATATGGAGGCCCTAACTTAAGACCTTTCCTTTTTCACTCTAGCTCAGAGAAACAGCAAAATATGATCAAATGAAAACTTGCAGGGAAGCAGGATTCGAATTTTAGTTCATAGGCCACTTATTGGCTGTGTGGGCATGGGAAAGTCACCCTACTTCTGAGCCTTGGCTGCCTTCACTATAAATAATCTATTACACAGTGTAATAGATTACACTTTAAGGCTCCCTTTATTCAAAGTTAGGATTTCATTACTGTGTCTAAAGTATGACTCTAGTCCTTTATACTCTATTCTAGTGAGGCTTAAGTGTCTATTCTTTTGAAATCGGGCCCCTCTAGACCATGGATAGTAGACCTATGAAAGCAGGATAGGGAAGTGCTAGAGAAGTGCTTTTGCCCTTGATCCAGAGGAGCCTGGATTTTCCAGGAAATGTTCATTCCTCTCATCTAGATATGTATTATCCACTAGAGGTAGAGTAGGGGTTCTATGCTGAAATTTAAGGTGGTGTCAGATCCTTGGGTCTATAGTATTTGGGGTTACTTTCTATAAAATGTTGGTCTGGGTTACAGCTACTCATGAGACTATCTAGTACCAACTAGACTCCTTTTCTCATTATTAGCTTTGGGGAAACAGGGAAACCAGGAAGGGGAATGGAATGCCAGGAAAGCAGAAGAATGAGTGCAGAGGCAATTTCAAAGGAGAATTCACAGACTCCCCCATCCTCCAAACAGAGTAATGTCTTACTGATAAAGCTCTGCTCTTTTTATTTATTTATTTTTTAATGAAATAATGTATCTCCTTTTCAGGACAGCAATGCCTTATGGTGGATATGAGAAGGCATCCAAACGCATGACCTTCCAGATGCCCAAGTTTGATTTGGGGCCCCTGCTGAGTGAACCCCTGGGCCTCTACAACCAGAACCTCTCCAACAGGCCTTCTTTCAATCGAACCCCGATCCCCTGGTTGAGCTCTGGGGAGCCTGTAGACTATAATGTGGATATAGGCATCCCCTTGGATGGAGAAACGGAGGAGCTGTGAGGTGTTTCCTCCTCTACTTTGCATCCAGTTTCTCCTCTCTGATTCCAATTTGGAGAGCGAATAAGGAGCAGGATACCCCAACCTCCATTCCTTTGGGGAATGGAGGGAAGGAGGAGGGAGAAATCTGCCTTTTCATCTGTCACTCTAAGTCCCCACTCCAAGCATCCTTCCTCACCAGCGCAGAGCTCCCCTTCAAGTTGCTCTGTATGAAACCTGCTCTTTTATGGAATTTGCTCTCCCACTGTTAACAGTCAATAAACTTCAAGGAAATGAACTCATTCTTCCTCTGATATTTGAGGGCAGACAAAAACTGAGGCTAACAATGCACAGAGGCTAATTAAAGTCAAATACTAAACATTCATTATTCAAATTTCAAGACCAGACCTGAGCTCTCGTTACTTACACACCTACGCCTACATCCACACCCATGAAACCACATTCATAAGTGTATACAAAGACGTACTTATTCAGTAGTACATAAGACAATGAATCGTGCACAAACACATATGCTAGCCCTTATGTGAGCACAGCTTCTTAGCTATTATGTGCTGTGGTTAGGAAATAGGTGTTGGTGACCCTGCTGTTAGTTCTTTTTATGTAGCTGATTAGAAATTGGGATAATCAAGGATTACCCAATTATTACAGAAATAGAACATGCCATAAAGTTTCCAGATGACATCAGCGTGGGCTTAGGAATATATGTGTCAAAGATTCATACATTTAGATTCCTAAAAGGATGAGGTAGAACAGGGAGCCACATTGGAATCCAGGAGAAAGTGGGAGAAACCAGCTGCAGTTATACAGGGTCTGGCACAAATACCACCCCTTTTTTATTATAAAATCTTCTATTGCAAAATCATAAGCATGTAATTCTGTAACATAACAATATCATACTCAAGCACACCATATGACATTTTACGTGAAATGTGAAAATTAAAACTATAAATTATCACACCCATATTATTACCCTACCAACCACTCTCAAGCAGGCGTTACTTCTGAGGGACCCTGTGGTATGCCTGGCTCTGTATGAACACAGCGAGAAAAGATCTGAGGATCACAGGGGCCCAGCAATGGTGTCCTGAAAGCAATATGATTGGGAAGAAACAGTGAGAGCCAATAGGAGTGAGTAACAGTCCTCTCTCTCTCTCTCTCTCTCTCTCTCTCTTTTTTTTTGCATGTTTAAACAGCCTATTTTTTTCAATTATGATTTACATTTATTATTATTATTTTTTTTATCAGTTCCAGGTGTACAGGATAGTGGTTAGGCACTTATTTACTTGACAAAGTGTTCCCCCTGATATTTCCAGTACCCACCAGGTACTATACATAGTTATTACGTGTTATTGACTATATTCCCTATGCTGTACTTTACATCCTGGTGACTATTAACATTTCTCTTTTTATTGATTTTAAGCACAGAGTTTCTTTAGAATCCCAGTACTTACTACTCTGTTCCACAAAGTAAGAGTGATGCAAAGCAGGAAGAATAGAGATTACTTAATGAGTTCTGAGAAAATAAATTCTGAGAGCTGATTAAAGTCAGCCAAATTTTCAAACCATTAAAGATTATATTAAGTTGCTAGACTCTGCATAGACTGATTCAATTTTCATGGACCTTAGGTCACATGACATTTACCCTGGTCACTTTCCTTTTTTTTTTTTGATATATTTATTGATTATGCTATTACAGTTGTCCCATTTCCACCCCTTCACTCCACTCCATCCTGCCCACCCCCTCCCTCCCACATTCCCCCCCTATAGTTCATGTCCATGGGTCATACTTATAAGTTCTTTGGCTTCTACATTTCCTACACTATTTTTACCCTCCCCCTGTCTATTTTCCACCTATCATTTATGCTATTTATTCTCTGTACCTTTCCCCCCTCTCTCCCCCTCCCAATCCCCTGTTGACAACCCTCCATGTGATCTCCATCTCTATGGTTCTGTTCTTGTTCTAGTTGTTTGCCTAGTTTGCTCTTGTTTTTGTTTTATGTGTGTTCATTAATAACTGTGAGTTTGCTGTCATTTTTACTGTTCCTATTTTTGATCTTCTTTTTCTTAGGTAAGTCCCTGTAACATTTCATATAATAAGGGCTTGGTGATGATGAGCTTCTTTAACTTGACCTTATCTGAGAAGCACTTTATCTTCCCTTCCATTCTAAATGATAGCTTTGCTGGATAGAGCAATCTTGGATGTAGGTCCTTGCCTTTCATGACTTGGAATACTTCTTTCCAGCCCCTTCTTGCCTGTAAGATCTCTTTTGAGAAATCAGCTGACAGTCTTATCGGAACTCCTTTGTAGGTCACTGTGTCCTTTTCTCTTGCTGCTTCTAAGATTCTCTCCTTGCGTTTAATCTTGGGTAATGTAATTATGATGTGCCTTGGCATGTTCCTCCTTGGGTCCAGCTTCTTTGGGACTCTCTGAGCTTCCTGGACTTCCCGGAAGTCTATTTCCTTTGCCAGATTAGGGAAGTTCTTCTTCATTATTTGTTCAAATAAGTTTTCAAATTTTTGTTCTTCCTCTTCTCCTTCTGGCACCCCTATAGTTCGGATTTTGGAACGTTTCCAGATGTCCTGGAGGTTCCTGAGCCTCCCCTCATTTTTCCAAGTTCTTGTTTCTTCATTCTTTTCTGGTTGGATGTTTCTTTCTTCCTTCTGGTCCACACCGTTGATTTGAGTCCCAGTTTCCTTCGCCTCAATATTGGTTCCCTGTACATTTTCCTTTGTCTCTCTTGGCATAGGCTTCATTTTTTCATCTACGTTTCGAACAAATTCAACCAATTCTGTGAGCGTCTTAATAACCAGTGTTTTGAACTGTGCATCCGATAGGTTGGCTATCTCTTCCTCGCTTAGTTGTATTTTTTCTGGAGCTTTGAAGTGTTCTGTAATTTGGGCCTTTTTTTTTTTTTTTTTTTTTTTTTTTGTCTTGGCTCATCTGTTACTTTAAGGGGTGGAGCCTTAGGTGTTCCCCAGGGTGGGGTAACTCTGGTTGCTGCGGTGTGAGGATGCACTGTGACGCTGTACGTGGGGGAGGGGCCGAGAGGGAGCAATGGCGCCCGCTTCACTCTCCACCGGGTTTCAGCCACTCTCTTTGCTACCCACAATCAAACTGGGCCACTCTGGTGCTGGTTCCCGAGTGGGTGGGCTTGTGCACACTCTAGGCCCCTGTGGGTCTCTCCAACGACCTCTCCTGTGAGGCTGGGAGTCTCTCCTGCTACTGCCCCAACCCCCAGGGGCGCTTTTAATCAGAGGTTTGAGGCTTTGTTTCCCCAAGCTGGAGCCCTGGGCTGCGCGGTCTTCTTCGCTGCCCGCCGTTCTTCCGGTTTATCTGTGGGCGAATGTGGTGCTGCGGGGTGCTACCCGCCACTCTGCCTGCCCCGCTCTCCGCCACTCTGAGTCCGGCCCTCTCGGTTTATCTGCGCGAATGTGGGGCCGCAGGGTCTGCTAGTGGTCAGACTGCCTGCTCCGTTTGTCCCACACTCCGCCAGTCTCGGTCCCGCCATGGCCACGCGAGTCCACTCCGCCCCGGCTGCCCGTCTCCACCCCTCCTACCGGTCTGTATGAATGTTTATTTTTTATTTCCTTGGTGTCAGACTTCCTTGCCGTTCAATTTTCTGTCAGTTCTGGTTGTGCGAGGAGGCGCAGTGTGTCTACCTGCGCCGCCATTTTGCTTCTCCACTTTCCATTACAACCTAAACAAATTCCAGGGGATTTCTTAAACTTGTACACAAAACTCTATTTTTATGTACATTTTTCTAAGGAGAAGGTTGTTATAATTTGGATTTCCCCCGAAAAACGTCCTAAAACAAAAATTTAGATGTAAATAGCTAATTTAGGTGATCTCAAAATCCAAGGTGTGTAAGGGAGTAAGAACAAAGTCTAAAAAGGTGTTCTTGGCAGTTACAGCTGAATGACACTGGGGACTCAGAAAAATGCTGTTCAAAGTGTGGTCCACGAACTGACAGCATGATTATCTCTTGGGAGCTTGGTTAAAAGTACAAACTCAGGAATCGATGGCTGATTAAGCTCTTGAGGTGATTCCTATGTGTTAGTAAATTTTGAGCAACACTACAGTAGGTCATATCTCAGAATTGCCCCACTGAAGGGGGAGGGAACTGAAGTTTTAGCCTCCAAATCCCATCTCTCATTGGTGGCAGATTACTACCAGGAAGGTCAACTCTAGACAATTCCAGACAAAGGTGTTTGAGGTAGGAGGCTATGGGCTTGTACAGGATCTGTCTGTCAAAGTGTAGTGAACTCTGAGGTTGACTGAGGAAATACGGATAGGCCAGGATCTGGGTAAGGGTCAGAGCTTTCATCAATTTCTCTTATTTAACAGTCTGTGAGCCCTCCCAAAAAGTTAAGGACTGTATTCCTTTAGCAAGTGTTTATTGAGTGCTTCTATATACCAGGTACTAGGTCAGACACCAGAGGAACAAAGACAAATAACAACTCATGTGACAAAGAGAATTCACAGTCAACCATGAAATAATTATTAAATACCTATTCTTAAGGCTGGGATTAAAAACAAAATTCAAGGTCTGCTAGTCAACAGCTCTGAAAACCTAGAAACTTAATTTTTCCAAGCTCAGAATGTGTGAAATCTTAAATATAACAAAAATGTCATGATACAAACTTACTAATTTACAGGGTGCCCAGGCTGGTTGTCCTTAGGAATTATGTCCATGGAAGAAAAGTTTACTTGCAAGTCAAATTATCCTCAGAAGTTGCAGTGGTGGTTTAATGTATTAAAGCGCACCCTTGTTCAGGATCCAGCCAGAAATCCAGTCAAATCCTTAAGATATGCTATCCATTTGCTTGGACATTATTCTTCTATTGAAACACCCTTTCTTCACAGATGTTTCATACATTTGAATGCCACAGTTCACAGAAGCCACATATTGGCAGCAGAGCTGTCTGTACTGCTCACACATGTCTTCTGTTTTGCCATCACTGTGTTTTAAAACTCAGGAGCTCAGGGGCGCTCTCTTTTGGATAGGAGCTTGTGCTCTCCGGTGGGTCCTAGTCCCCACTACTGCCTAGTGTTTTACACCAGGCCATCTTTATTGTTTCTTGCCTAAACTCTGCAGCCATTGGAGCCAGCAACTTCAAGGTTTCTTTTACATAAACCACAAGCCCATAATACATTGCCACTAAAATCACCCAGATAGCCCATTCCCTAGTTTAGGGTCTAGAGCTTTGATGTTTAATACCATCGTCACTAGCCACATATGGCCACTGAGCTCTTAAAATGTGTGTAGTCTGAATTGAGATGCTTCGTCAATATAAATACTGGATATTGAAAACTTAGCATGGAAAAAAGAATGTAAATTATCTCAATAATAAGATATGGATTACATGTTGAAATGATTTTCTTTTGAATATACTGGGTTAAAAGACAACTAAAATTTCTTATTTATTGCTTGTTACAAATGTGGCTACTGGAAATTATAGAGTGCATAATGTGACTCGCAATTATTTCTACTGGTCTAGATTGAGAGCTATTCAGGGGCTTTGAGAGCAGAAAATGAATTCTCCATTTATTATTTCTATCCCCTTATTTGTTCCCCTATGTTTTACTCTTCCTTGTTGACCAACGTTAAGTACACCTGTTTCAGGTGCTTCTCAGTCTGCATTTAAAATGGTCCGAGAGCAGACAGACAAAATCCTACAACCCAGTGTTGACAGTCCCTAAGTTAAGGATGTGTCCACTGTGCAGAAAGCAACAAGTGCGAAGTTCCAACCGCACACCAATGCGGTCCCCTTTCGCATCCAAACATCTGTGTTTGTGTTCCATTAAAAAACAAATCAAATCGAAACACTTTTGTTCCTATTTTGGTCGGGCTAACTGATGGGGTTGTGGCCCTCGTGGATAAACTAAAATTTCCGTGGAGCCAAATACCATTTGCAAACCAGTGCAGGGCAATACACGCATGGCAACTTCCAGAAGGAAGGCAATGAGGAGATGGGAAGGCCCATTTCTGTCTTGGTCTCTCCACCTCTACTCGGCCTGCAGAAGGAAAATGCAGGTAAACCGCAACTTAGCCAAAGGCGACACTACTCTAATTTTGAGGCACTTAGGAAAAGAGGGCCACATCCCTAAATTTATTCTGGTGTGGGGTTTGCAATACTAACACCCCTCATCCCAAACCGTCAGGTCTGCGATGGCTTTTCGACCCTCAACATCCTTCCCGGCGCTCGCCCATTTCCCGAACTTTGCACGCCGCCACCGAGGCTCCTTGCGGCCGCCATCTTACAATAACTATCGCGAGACGTACTTGGCAGCCTGGGTCCTGACTCATTTACTTTCTTGCGAGAGGTTCTTGTCGGGTGTTCTCGCCGTAGCGGAGCAAAGTGTCGCGAGAGCTGGTTGCCTTGGCTCCCTGTAGCTATAGCAGCCGCGGCGGTTAAGAATGCGGCGGCAGGAGGGGTGAGTGCGACACCCTCAGGGGGGCGGGGCTGGAGGTAATGGGGTGCAGAGGGTAGCACCTGGGGGGGGGCGTGGGGACGGTCGGGTCGCGGGAGGAAGGGGCCCGAGTGTGACGTTCAGGGAAGGACCCGGGCTCAGTGGGTACGGGGACAGGGCGCCCGTCTGCACTAGGACGCGCAGGGAGGGCTGGATCGCTGGGAGGTCCAGGGGGAGGGACAGGGGTGTGGGGTTCAAGGAGCAGGGACCTGAGTGTGGCAGCTTGACTGTGGTGCGAATGGCAGGATTACGGGGTCTCTGCACTGGATAAACGGACCCGACTGCGTTGAGGAATAAGTGGGAAGCAATGGGGTACGGCTGGGAGGAGGGTATGTTGAATGGGAGCACAGAGGTGGGGCTGGGTTTGCTTTGTACTGGTGGGGATGTGTGTGTGCGCCCGTGTGTGTGTCGGACCTTCGCAGGTCCCGCGAGCCCGCCTGAGGCTGGTCGCGGATTTGAACCGCGTCAGAACCTGGGTCCTAAATGGCTTGGCGGGAATGGTGGCGTCCCGGACCGTCACCACCTCCCGCCCCTTGCACAGAAATCCCCCGCGGACTCCGAGATGTGAAAGGAGGCTCCTGGTGAGCTAGTATTAGTCGGTGGGGAGACTGTAAGTGGGATAATGGGTGATTGCTGCTCTAAAATAATATGTGGGGTGGGAGCCCGAGCGAAATTTTTGAGAAAAAAACAAACAAAAAACTCTAGAGGTTCTTCCTCTAGAGCGTATTGAGTTGGAAGAAGGGGGTGTGTGCTGAGATCGCGTTTCTTCCCAGATTCATTCAAGTGTGGAATTCCTTTACCGTGTATTTATTAAATTATACATGCAGTGTAAAATCAGTTCAGCTGGAACAGTGAAAGAATGTGCATTACGACACTTAAACCTTCCCGAATGTGATTTAAAAACTAAGAGAAGTGTTTTTATTGCTGCAGCACCAGGCTGAACACTAGGGATAGTTTTAGTTACTTGAATATAAAACCTAGTGTTCCCTAAGTGTGCTTGTGGGTTAGGTTTTATTTTAGGAGATCGCATGTGTTTTGAATATGGTCAATTTGAAGTAAAGGAGTCTCCCAGGAGTTAAAATCATCGAGAGGGAAAAAGTGAGTCTCAACGACTGTTTTTTGGAGAGAGGTTTGCATTACTTTTCTCCTTAATTCTTATTTTTAGTGCAAACAATGAAATTTAATGAAACCATAAAACCGAATTCAATGTACAGATACAGCTTTCTGATAATTTTGCTCACTATCTTTTGTACGTATAAACTTGGAAGGGATAACCTTTTTGATTACATAACTGAATTTATTTCATGTTGAGTTTCAAAAATTCATTCATTAGAAAAAGAATTCATTAATTAGAATGACTTTTAAATACTTCTAGAGCTAGCCTTGATGTCGTTAGTCATTGTACTTATTTATTTGGTATGTATTAGACTAAAACTTTTAATTTATAATGTTAATAGCTGAACTTTAAAGTGCTTTTCTGAGGCAAAAGAAAGCTTATGTAGTTGGGTCCAAAAGATTTCTGCATGAATCCATTAACAAGCTTTACTAGTTCTTATTATGTGTGTAGAGTACTGTGTGTAAGGCATTGCAGGAGGGAAAAAAGATTAATTCATTTATCCATACCACAAACATTTATTGAGACTTACTTTGTGTCTGATTACTGAGCCTTCAGGATAGAAAATACAAGTAAGCCTTGGCTCTCTGCCTTGAAATTGATCACAGCCTAGGAAGCGAGAGTGATAGAGAAACAAATAATTACAGTTTGAACACAAACTCAGGTTCTGGCCCTGAGGAGTTTACATAGTAGCTGACAAGACTAAAAAGAAAGAAAGAATTTAAAACATTACAAAATATGAAGCAGATTCTAAACTGTATGCTGCATCAGTAAAATATATTACATTTCTCGGAAGAGATGAAAGAACGGAAACTTGAAAAAATTCACAGGTCAGTTAATAATTTAATCATCTTTTAAAATTTATTTATTTATTTTTAAAGAGAGGGGAAGGAAGGGAGAAAGAGGGAGAGAAACATCAGTGTGTGAGGGAAACATCCATCAGTTGCCTCTTGCACATCGGGAACCAGGGACCTGGCCTGCAACTCAGGCATGTCCCCTGACTGGGAATCCAACGGTCAGCCTTTTGGTTCACGGGCTGGCACTCAGTCCACTGAGCCACACCAGCCAGAGCTGATTTATTCATTTTAAAAAATGTTTTATTTATTTATTTTTAGAGAGGGTAGAGGGAGAAAGAGAGGGAGAGAAACATTGACGTGCGAGACGTACGTGGATCAGTTGCCTCTCGCATGCTCCCAACTGGGGACCTGGCTCACAACACAGGCATGTCCCCTGACTGGAAATCAAACTGGCAACTCTTTGGTCCACAGGCTAGTGCTTAATCCATTAAGCCACACCAGTCAGGGCTAATAGTCTTTTTTAGAACTCCTTTAAAATAAATATTACTCAACTTTTTTTTTTTTTTTTTTTTTAGGAGAGAGAGGAAGGGAGGGAGAAAGAGAGGGAGAGAGACATCTATTTGTGAGAGAAACATCCCCCAGCTGGGGACCTGGCCTGCAGTCTGGCATGTGCCCTGACTGGGAATGGAACCGGCAACCTTTTGGTTTGCAGGCTGGCACTCATACACTGATCCACAGCAGCCAGAGCTGAACATTCTTAAATCAATAATAATAATAGGCATAATAGCTAACATTGGGTGATTATTAATATGCCAGGCACATTATCTCATTTTATCTTCACAGTACTCTGCTCTTCAGCTGGTACTAATACTTCAATTTTAAAGATAAGAAAACTGAAGATAAAAAAATTGAGGAAGTTGCCAAAGATCACAGAGCTAGTAAATGGCAGATTAGGAATTAGAGTTAAAAATATGTGTGATTGGAAAAACCTAAGCAAGATTCCTTTCTTTTGCGGGGAGGGAGCTGGAGATGGGGGAAGGAGGTCAGAGATTGAAGGTGGAATTGGCCAGAAGACCAGATTTTAATCTGTGTCTTTATTCATAGATTTTCCTCTCTCAAATATTTACACTATATATGGGGAATTAATTTGAATATTAGCATGATGCTAAATATGAAGTTTGAATTAAGTGAATTACCATATTCATGTTGTATATAATTGTACAGGGAGCAGTGCTTGGGAAAATGATTATAACAAGCAATTGTTATATTTGTAAGCTTCCAGAAAATGATCATTTTAACAGTGGAAATGTTTATTTATATTCATATATACTGCAAATGTTATTACAACAGACTTTAAAGGATTAAGTCATTTTTTTACATTGCAGTTTTTTAAATTATATTTTATTGATTATGCTATTACAGTTGTCCCAATTTTTCCCCTTTGCCCCTCTCCACCCAGCACCCCCTACTCCCTCAGGCAATCCCCACACTATTGTTCATGTCCGTGGGTAATGCATATAAATTCTTTGGCTACTCCCTTTCCTGTACTGTACTTTACATCCCTGTGGCTATTCTGTAACTACCTATTTGTACTTCTTAATCCCCTCACCTCTCCACCCATTCCCCTACACCCACCTCCCATCTGGCAACCATCAAAATGCTCACCATATCCATGATTCCGTTCTTATTTGCTTAGTTTGTTTTTTAGATTCAATTGTTGACATATATGTATGTATTGCCATTTTATTATTCATAGTTTTGATCTTCTTTTTCTTAAATAAGAGCCTTTAACATTTCTTTTAATAATGGTTTGGTGATGATGAACCCCTTTAGCTTTTTCTTGTCTGGGACGCTGTTTATCTACCCTTCAATTCTAAATGATGCTTTGCTGGGTAGAGCAATCTTGGCTGCAGGTCCCTGCTTCTCATGACTTTGAATATTTCTTGCCATTCCCTTCCAGCCTGCAAAGTATCTTTTGAGAAATCAGCTCAGAGTCTTATGGGAACTCTCCTGTAGGTAACTACTTTTCTCTTCCTGCTTTTAAGATTCTCTCTATACCTTTAACCTTTGGCATTTTAATTATGATGTGTCTTGGAGTGGGCCTCTTTGCATCCATCCTGTTTGGAACTCTCTGTGCTTCCTGGACTTGCATGTCTATTTCCTTCACCAAATTAGGGAAGTTTTCTTCCATTATTTTTTCAGGTAGATTTCCAATTTCTTGCTCTTTCTTTTCTCCTTGTGGCACCCCTATGATACGACTCTGGGACTTCTTGAAGTTGTCCCAGAGGCTGCTTACACTATCCTCATTTTTTTGGATTCTTGTTTTCTTCTTGTTGTTCTGATTGGTTGTTTCTTGCTTCCTTATGTTCCAAATCATTGATTTGATTCTCAGCTTTATTCACTCTACTGTTGTTTCCATATAAATTGTTTTTTATTTCAATTAGTGAATCCTTCATTTCTGACTGGATCTTTTTTATGCTGCTGAGGTCCTCCCTAAGTTCCTTGAGCATCCTTATAATCAGTGTTTTGAACTTTGCATGTGGTAGATTGCTTATCTCCATTTTATTTAGTTCTTTTTCTGGAGTTTTGATCTGTTCTTTCATTTGGGCCATGTTTCTTTGTCTCCTTGTTTTGGCAGCCTCCCTGTGTTTGTTTGTATGTATTAGGTAGAGCTGCTGTGACTCCGTGTCTTGGTAGTGTGGCTTAATGTAGCAGGTGCCCTGTAGGGTCCAGTGGCACAGCCTCTCCTATCACCCAAGTTGGGTACTCGAGGTGCACCCATCATGTGGGCTAAGTAGACCCTACTATTGTAGTTGAGCCTTGGTTGCTGTTTGCAGATCAGTAGGAGGGTTTTACCTAGGCCAGTCAGCTGCAAGGACTGGCTGTGACCCCTGACCACCAACTTCCACCTCTGTGGAGGATCAGCTGTGCGGGGACAGGATAGTGGTGCTCCAGTGTGGTCTTTGGCTGTCCACTGATTGCATAGTGGTTTCCTGGGCTGTGCAGGGTAAGGTCAGCCCCCCCACCTGTCTTTTTTGCTCGGGGCACCCTGCCTGAGCTGTAAAGCAATCGGAGATGGCTGCTACTTGTGCTGGGCTTGGAGATTCCCAGGTGAAGCCCAGCTATGACTCTAATCTGGCTGCCACTATAGGGCTCACTGAAGGCAACTGTTGCTTGTTTGATAGTATTTAGGAGCCAAGAACAGCCATTTTTATGGAAAAGCAGCCTGGGTGGGCCCGTAAGCTGTGTGAGGTAGAGCCTCTGTGGATCTCTAAGGTGGGTCACACAGTGTTAGCCAGGTCGATGGAGTCTCAGATATGGCACCAGCCTACCGGCTCTGTGTACGGAGGGCTCAGCAAAGGGACAATGGCCTCTGCTCACCCTGATTCCAAACACTTCAGTCTCTCCCTGTGTACCACTGGTGCCCTTCAAGCCGCCACCCCGGTGCTGGCACTGAGAGGGAGAAGTCTGAGTAGGTGAGTCCTTGTGTGGGTTCCCCAAGAGGAACTACTTAGGGCTCCATCAGCCTCCTCCACAGACTCAAGCCCTGCCAGTTTTCACAGCCAGAAGTTGTGGGGACTTCTCCTCCTGGCACTGGAATCCTGGGCTGGGGGGCCTGGTGTGAGTCTGAGACTTCTTGTTCCCCAGATATCCCTTCTGAATTTCTATCCATGTGGATGTGGGGCCAGCCCATTCTTCATCTGTGCCCCTCCTACCAGTCTGGATGGATGCGGTGTCTTCAATTTAATAGTTGTCAGATTTTTGTTCAACTTGATCTATGATGTTCCTGAGTGATGGCTGTTCTATTTTAGTTGAAATTTTGACGTGGTCATGCAAAGAGGTGAGCTGTGTCTGCCTATGTCGCCATCTTGACCGTATGTCCTGGACGTATTTTTTAATGCTTAATGAGAATTCGTTGAAAAGTAGAATTTATTTTGAGGTTCACTTTTCAGTCTTTTCCCCCCAGAGAGTGCATTTATAGAAGAGGTTATTCAAGCTCTATTTATTTTTTGGGGGAGGGGGGAAGGACAGTGCCATATTATACATTTGTGAGCTTCTCTCTCCCTCTATCTCTGTCTTTTTCTGCGTCTCTCCCTCTGTCCCCCCTTCCCTCCCTGTTCCTCCCTCTCTTTCTTCTTCTCTCTATTGATGATTTCTTTCAGACACATACATGAATATTTATGTGAATGAGTATGTAAAAATGTTTTTAATTTTCTGTTATTCTTTAAGAGTCTTTCTTATTTCTTTCCATTTGGCTATATAAATGTTCTTTATAGACAAGTGTTTTTTTTTTTTTTTTTAAGAAAAAGCTATTACATCCATTACTTAAGAAAAAGCTATTATGTTCATTACTTAGTTTTTTGCAGATAGGATGTATAGCCCTGTTGGTATGTAACACATGAACTTTTCTGAAATCCACGTTGCAGTATTTTAGCACTTTGTGTTAGTAGTACCTTCCTGTACCATATTGAAAGCAAGAAATATGTTCTACAAAGAACATTTTTCAAATAGCATTTGAGTTTTTAAATTAAAACAGAAGCTGAGGATAAGACTGTAACTGGACTCATGCAAAATATTTTTGTTAGCTCAGTTTTTCCGAAGTTGTAAAAGGTAAGTTTTCAATGTAAAGTTGGTAGGAAGTCAGTGATTTATTTGCAATTCCTAGAAGAAAAAAAATTATTTTCTCCCCAAAAGAAGTTTCTGAATAAATAAATTTTAGATAATGCAGTAATTTCAAAGTCAGGTTTGTAGAAAAATTCATTCACTGTAAAAATAGAAAAAAAGAAAAAACCAGAACTTTCTCCTTGGGTTCCTTGTCTCAGTTCCAACGTGGGCTCAGTTCTCGGTTCTCTGTGAAGACCCATTTCCTTTGACAGCACATCCCGTTTTGGATGTTGACCCTGGTCAAAGCTCTGTGGTGCCAAAAGAAAGTAAGTTTCTTGATCCTCTTGTGCCATTTCTTTTAGCCCCTTATTTATCTTAACTTGTGGTCATTTGAGACCAGAATGATCTTTGCGAACAATTGAGAATTTCAGCATGTGTTTGAGTACTGAGGAACCCCAGAGAGAGGCAATATCATTTTAGTTTGGGGTTTCATCTTCCTAGGGCCCACTTGGTCTAAGGAAACTTACTGTTATTTCACAGAATTAAAATAACAAATTTTGTAATTACAAAGGTAAGTTTTAGACACCTCAGAGTTTTAAGAGTACTTACTGATACTGAGAATACACGTTTATATTACTCATGCTTTATCCATCAACCAATGTTTAAACTAAAATTTCCTACTTAGCAAGTTCTTTTCAGGAGGAAATCTATGTGAACCAATCTCTGGCCATGATTTTAATTGGGCAAAGTATAGACATCTGAATTTGAGTTGTCTTTTTCTAATTCCCCTTTAAAAAGTCATGAAAAGAAATAACAACTTTCTCTTTAAATTCAGTTTGAAGTTCTTATTTCACAGTGATTTTCATCCTTTTTATTCTTTCAGTATATAGTTACTAAGCACATGTTTTTTTAAAAAATATTTATTGATTATGCTATTACAGTTGTCCCATTCCCCCCCTCCACTCCATCCTGCCCACCCCCTCCCTCCCACATTCCCCCCCTATAGTTCATGTCCATGGGTCATACTTATAAGTTCTTTGGCTTCTACATTTCCTACACTATTTTTACCCTCCCCCTGTCTATTTTCCACCTATCATTTATGCTATTTATTCTCTGTACCTTTCCCACCTCTCTCCCCCTCCCAATCCCCTGTTGACAACCCTCCATGTGATCTCCATCTCTATGGTTCTGTTCTTGTTCTAGTTGTTTGCCTAGTTTGCTCTTGTTTTTGTTTTATGTGTGTTCATTAATAACTGTGAGTTTGCTGTCATTTTTACTGTTCCTATTTTTGATCTTCTTTTTCTTAGGTAAGTCCCTTTAACATTTCATATAATAAGGGCTTGGTGATGATGAGCTTCTTTAACTTGACCTTATCTGAGAAGCACTTTATCTTCCCTTCCATTCTAAATGATAGCTTTGCTGGATAGAGCAATCTTGGATGTAGGTCCTTGCCTTTCATGACTTGGAATACTTCTTTCCAGCCCCTTCTTGCCTGTAAGATCTCTTTTGAGAAATCAGCTGACAGTCTTATGGGAAGTCCTTTGTAGGTATCTGTGTCCTTTTCTCTTGCTGCTTCTAAGATTCTCTCCTTCTGTTTCATCTTGGGGAATGTAATGATGATGTGCCTTGGTGTGTTCCTCCTTGGGTCCAGCTTCTTTGGGACTCTCTGAGCTTCCTGGACTTCCCGGAAGTCTATTTCCTTTGCCAGATTAGGGAAGTTCTTCTTCATTATTTGTTCCAATAAGTTTTCAATTTTTTGTTCTTCCTCTTCTCCTTCTGGCACCCCTATAGTTCGGATTTTGGAACGTTTCCAGATGTCCTGGAGGTTCCTGAGCCTCCCCTCATTTTTCCAAGTTCTTGTTTCTTCATTCTTTTCTGGTTGGATGTTTCTTTCTTCCTTCCTTCTGGTCCACACCGTTGATTTGAGTCCCAGTTTCCTTCGCCTCAATATTGGTTCCCTGTACATTTTCCTTTGTTTCTCTTAGCATAGGCTTCATTTTTTCATCTGGTTTTTGAACAGATTCACCCAATTCTGTGAGCAGCTTGATAACCAGTGTTTTGAACTATGCATCCGATAGGTTGGCTATCTCTTCCTCGCTCAGCTGTATTTTTTATGGAGCTTTGAAGTGTTCTGTCATTTGGGCCTTTTTTTTTTTTTTTTTGTCTTGGTGCGTCTGTTACTTTAAGGGGCGGAGCCTTAGGTGTTCACCAGGGCGGGGTAACGCTGGTCACTGCCTGTATGTGGGGGAGGGGCCCAGAGGGAGCAATGGCGCCCGCTCCACCCTCCACTGGACTCCAATCCCTGACTCAGCTACCCACAATCAAACTGAGCCCCTCTGGTGCTGGTTCCCGAGTGGGTGGGCTGTGCACACTCTAGGCCCCTATGGGTCTCTCCAATGACCTCTCCTGTGAGTCTGGGAGTCTCTCCTGCTACTGCCCCAACACCCACAGGTGTTTTCAATCAGAGGTTTGAGGCTTTATTTCCTGGAGCTGGAGCCCTGGGTTGCGTGGTCTGCTTCGCTCCCCGCCGTTTGTTCGGTTTATCTATGCGCGAATGTGGGGCCTCGGGGTGCTACCTGCTGCTCTGCCTGGCCCTGCTCTCCGCCACTCTGAGTCCGGCCCTCTCGGTTTATGTGCGCGAATGTGGGGCCTCAGGGTCTGCTAGTGGTCAGACTGCCTGCCCCGTTCGTCCCACACTCCACCAGTCTCAGTCCCACCATAGCAACGTGAGTCCTCTCCGCCCTGGTGCCCGTCTCTGCCCCTCCTACCGGTCTGGATGAATGTTTATTTTTTATTTCCTTGGTGTCGGACCCCCTTGCCGTTCGATTTTCTGTCAGTTCTGGTTGTGCGAGGAGGCGCAGTGTGTCTACCTACGCTGCCATCTTGGTTCTCCTAAGCACATGTTTTTAAAATAACAATTTTATTGAGACATAATTCATGTGCCATAGAATTCACCCATACAAGTGTACAATTACAAAGTTTTCAGATATTTACAGAGTTGTACAACTGTCTCTACAGTCAATTTTATTATATTTTTATCTCCTCCAAGGAAATCATATATCCATTAAGAATCACTTTCCATTCCCATTGCCCTTGGTAACCACTCTTTTATTTCTGACTCTAGCACAGGTAGCACAGTCCTGCAGGCTGAATCTGGCCCTCCACCGTGTTTTATCCAGCCAGGCCCCTTGTTTCTACCCAGTGGCAGCACTGAGCTCTCGCTTAACAGTTAAGGAGTAGTTACATTTATACAGTCCTAAAATTACATTCGGCCCTTTGACGGCAACCTCGAGGCTGACGTGGCCCCTGGTGAAAATGAGTTTGACACCCCTGCCCTACAGATTTACCTATTCTGGACACTTCATATTAATTGAATTATAAAATATCGATATTTGGTCTTTTATGACTGTGTTCTTTCACTCCTTATAATATTTTCAGGGTTAATCCATGTTTTAGATATGGCTGAAAAATGTTTATATTCCATTTTATGAATATAACATTTTATTTATCCATTCATCAGTTGATAGACATTTGGGTTGTTTCCCCTTTTTGTTATATAGGTAAGGCAAATGAGGTGCTCAGCTCACAAAATGAGGATACTAAGGGTTGTGCAAGTACAAAATTTAAATAGGCACTTACTCTCAGGGTTGTGCAAGTGAAGAGTCACTTGATTGACCCTGAGAGTGAGTGCTACCTTAAATTTTGCACCTGGGAGCTTCAGGTGTCCCACCATAGTCCTGGCTGAGCATTGGCTCTGATAATACTCTCCTTCATCTTCCCTGAATACCAGCCACTTTTGAAAACCGAGTTAAAAAGTATGCTTTGCTCTTTGTTGCTTTCCTGTTCAACAGCTTTGAGTGTTCTATTAACCATCAAAGACTGACTTGTGTTTCTAGCTTTGTTTCTAGTTAGGTTTCTACTATCTTATCCTTTTATCCAGTCTAAACTACTTTCTATTCCCTAAACATGTCAAAATCTTTCCTGTTTTCCTGACTTTGCCCATGACATTTTTCACCTGGAACTGATACATTGAACAAAATCTATTGGTGGTGGCATTGATCAAGATGAACCAACTCTTTGACCCTATGGCACCAATCTTGTTTGTACTCCAGTTCTCAAAAATGACAACTAGCCTCCTTCCTCTTTAGGTCACAGATATTTTCTAGGGAACTAGTTAGGAACTTTTGGTTTCTTACTCAGAGTGCTGAAAGTTGTAAGTGTCCCTAATCAGGACAAATTCCACAGTTATTGGTTCAAATTGTTCTTTTTTTCCTATAGTTTCCTCAAAGTGCTTTGCTCAGTTGTTGCTGAGCAGCCCCCAAAGGGAGTCTGTCCTAACATTATGCAACTGATCTGTTTGTACCAACCTCGGAGATAAAGCCATGTAAATTAGAAGCCATTAAAAATAAAAACAAGTCCTAGTAATGCATGACCATTGTTCAAAAGTGAAATAGTATTTTAAAGCTTATAAAGAAAAACATTGTTCTTTTGCCCTACTCTTCTTTGTATACCTCTGATTCTTGTTTTTCAGACCATTTTTAAATGTTGGTGTTTAGCAGGAGGCAGGGCGATATTTACCTTCACATATGTTTCTAAACGTTATGCTTTAACTGTTATTTCCCATACTTCCTTCCGCTACTCAGACACACAAACTTTTTTCTCCCAATGTATGTATAATACAATTTTTGGTTAAATCAGTTGTGGTAAGCAGAATAATGTGTCCCACTCACCTCCCTGCCTGCTACCCATCCCTTGACCCCATATATCCATCCACCTGTAGTCCTTGGAACCTGTATATTCTCTTACATGGCAGAATTAATGTTGCATATGGAATTAAGGTTGCTCATCAGATGATTTTAAAACAGGGAGATTATCCCAGATTATCCAGATGGGTTCAATGTAATTAAAAAGCTTGTTAAAAGTGGGAGAGGGAGGCAGAAGATAAGTTCTATGAGAAGGACTCAGTCTCTGTTGCTGGTTTTGAATATGTTGGAAAAAGCACTATGATCAGAGGCACGGTAGTGCCCTTTAGAATCTGAAAAAGGCAAGGAAACAGTTTCCCCTAGGACCTCCAGAAGGGAACACCTTACTGAAAGTAAGGGTCCTCATGACGTTGATTAAATTTAGCTTTAAATCCTAGCTCTAGAAGTCATCCCTCTCTATATATACCCAAGTATTTTCTTCAGAGACCTAGCCTTTCCCCCTGATGATCAGCAACCCCTGAGGCAGCAGAAGGCAGTGGTCCAGACCCGACTAGTGATCACAAGGTCTGGACCTCTGGCAGGCTAAAGATAACATCTTGACCTAAGCTGTGTTTTAGCTCCTGAGCCCCAAAGTGGAACAACCCCCAGGCTAATTTCTCATGAGACCAGTCATCGGAAGTCTGAAAAGGCCTCTGCACTGTCCTCAAGACCTGAAGAAATGTTTTATTACCTTTACCTCACTCCGAACAATCAGCTCCCAGCTCGACCCTGAACCCCCTAACCCACAGTATCTTGTGATTTTGCCATGTATAATCAGTAGCCTATTGGACCTCAGGGAAGTTCAGGCTTTTGAGCATTAGCTTCCCAATTCTCCTGGGTGGCACCATTCATGATAAAATAGCCAAAATTTCTCCAGTGCAATTCGCAATGTTTAGTGTTTGGCTCTGCTGGGGCTACATGGATGAACTCTTTCTGTTCATTAACATTACCAGCACCATGATTTTAGTCCATGAGAGCATATTGGACTTCTAGCCTATGGAAGTGTAAGGTAAAAAATTTGTGTTGTTTCAAGCCACTAAATTTGTGGTAGTTTGTTACTGCAGCAATAGAAAACTAGTACCTCTGTATTTCACTGTACATGATTTTGTAAATATTACTCATAACTAAGTCATGTAGAAATTAATACATTTAATTTCTTACACAAATTTTGTTTTTCCTAGTATTAGTAACTGCTTTTTTTGTTTGTTTGTTTAGTGCTTTGGAAGTAATTCTTAAAGTTACTTGTAACTATACTGGGTGAAGGCTTAGACCTAAGTGTCAAGACTTAGGTTTGAATGTCAGCTAAGTCTCTGTGTGATCATAGGCAAGTTACTTATATTCACATTTTTTAAGTTATTGATTTGAGAGAGAGGGAGGGGGAGAGAGAGAAATGTTGATTTGTTGTTCTACTTAGTTGTGCATTCATTTGTTGCTGTTGCTTCTTTTTTTAAAAAAATTTTTATTCAGTGATCTCTGAACTTTTTATTGGCCTCCCGCCCCTCAAGGGATACCCCACTTCTACTGACTTTAACAACTCAGAACTTTGGTGTCATTGACCTCAGACACCACTTTGCTATCCACAATCCTGCAGGTGGTGGCTCTTGTCCAGGGCATCATCAAGAAGGCACTGGTAGGTGGCGATACAGACTCCACCTTGACCTTGATATTCAGCAGAGCCTCGTACTTCTTGGCCTGGCGCTGACCCTCTGCCTAGGCCTGGGCCAGCTCTTTCTCCAGGTGCAGTAGGATTCTGTTGAGCTGTTCTACCTGCATGGCATGTATGTACCCTGACCTGAGATTTAACCCACAACCTTGACGTATTGGGACTATGTTCTGACCAACTGAGCTACCTGGCCAAGGCCTCAGGGCTTATACATACACACACATATACATACACACACACACACACACATATCATCTGTCCAGAAAAAGGCCAACCATTGTTAATATAATGAGAACTGCTTATGTGACATTGATGTAACCTGGCAGCCAAGGAGAGTGGACTGGAATGTGCATAAGTGAACAATGATGACTTCACTGTACTAGTCAGTGGGGGTGGTAGACGCCGTTGAGTGAGCATGTGTACTGTGTGGCCATCACATTAAAAATGACTGAGTGAGTAGAGCAACAGATCTGCATCAAATTTTGCATTAAGCTTGAACATTTCTCTGCGGAAACTATTTGGATGATTCAGAAGGCCGCAGCTGTGGGCAATTGGTGATTGGCAGCTTCATTAAAACAACATACCTGCTCATGTATCATGTCTCATGCAGTTTTTTTTGTGAAACATTATGTCACTCAGGTGACTCAGCCCCCTTACAGGCCAGATTTGGCACCCTGCAACTTCTGGCTTTTCCCAAAACTAAAATCACATTTGAAAGGGAAGAGATTTCAGACCATGGATGAGATTTAGGAAAATATGACAGGGCAGCCGATGGTGATTGGGAGAACTGTGTGAGGTCCCAAGGTACCTGCTTTGAAGGGGACGGAGCTGTCATTGTCTTGTGTACAATGCTTCTCATGGCTTATATCTTCTTCAACAAATGTCTCTCTTTTTCATATTACTTGGATGGATACCTTCTGGACAGATCTCATCATATATATTTTTTAAAGAAATAAATAAGATGTTATTTCTTTATTTCTTTAATCCTCACCTGACGATATGTGTACTGACTTGAGAGAGAGAGAAACATCAAAGTGAGAGAGTAACATTGATTGGTTGCCTTCTGTATTCCAGGGCCCAGATATATATTTTTTTAATTTTATTTATTTATTTTTAGAGAAAGGTGGGGGGAGGGAGAAAGAAAGGGAGAGAAACATTAATGTGCAGGAGAAACATAGATGGGTTGCCTCTCACAAGTCCCTGACCAAACCTGCTACCCAGGATGTGCCCTGAATGGGAATTAAATCAGAGACCTTTCGGTTTGCAGGACATTACCCAAGCCACTGAGCAATACCCGTTAGGGTTCCATATTTTTTTAATTAAAATTTGTATTGAGATAATTATAGATTCATATGCAGTTATAAGAAGTAATATAAAGAGATCCCTTGTATATTTTGCCCAGTTTCCCAAAACAGTAACATTTTGCAAAACTACAGTATAATATTACAATCAGGATATTGACATTGAGACATACCACTGGTCTGATTCAGATTTCCCCAGTTTTACTAATGTTCAGGGTGTGTGTGTTCTCTATGACTTTTTTACATGTATAGGTTCATGTATCCATTACTGCACTCAAGATACTGAACATTTCTAAAACCACAAGGATCTCTGTCCAGTACTGCTCCGTAGACACCCCCCTCCCTGGCAACCACTAATCTGTCCTCCCTCTCTAAAATTTTATCTCTTCAAAAATGTATGCAAATGGAATCATACAGTATGTAACTTTTTGGTGTTGCTTTTTTTCATTTTGTATCATTTCTTGGAGATTTATTCAAATTTTTGCATGTATCAGTAGTTTGTTTTATTTCTGAGTACTATTCTATGATAAGGATATACCACCATTTGTTTAAACACTCATCTGTTGAAGGACATCTTGGCTGATTTCAGTTTTTGGCTGTTACAAATATAGCTACTATGAACATTCATGTACAAGTTTTATGTGAATATTCATTTTCATTTCTCTAGGATACATGTCTAGGAGTTGTATGTTTAGTTTTTTAAGAAACTGTCAAGCCATTTTCCAGAATGACAGTACCTTTTACATTCCCATCAGCAATATATCAGTGATCCAGTTTCTTCGTATCCCTCACCCTCATTTGGCATCACTGCTTTTTGTGTTAGCTGTTCTGATAAACGTATCGCGATAGTGCATTGAGGTTTTGATTTCCCTACTGGCTAATGACATTGGACATCTTTATGTGCTTATTTGCTATTTGTAAATCCAGTTTGGTAAAAGGTCTCTTCATATCTTGTGTGCATTTTCAAACTGAATTGTTTGATTTTTTACTGTCGAGTTTTGAGAGATCTTTATATATTCTAGGTACTAATCCTTTTGTTGAATATATGGTTTGGATATTTTTTATATTTATTTTTTTCCAGTCTGTAGCTTGTCTTTTCATCCTTTCAACTGGGCTTTTATAGAATAAGAGTTTTTAATATTGATATAAAATTTATTAGTTTTCTTTTATGAATAATGCTTTGGGTATCAAGTATTAGGAACTCTTTGCTTAACTCTGGATCACAAAGATTTTCTAAAAGTTTTATATCTTGTGTATAAAGTCTGTGATCATTTCAATTTTATTTTTGTTTGAGGCGTGAAGTTTAAATTGACTTCAGAAAAGAAAAACAACTTGAAGGAAAATAAATTGAGTTCAATTCTTTTTTACTTTTTAAAGTATATTTTATTGACTATGCTATTACAATTGTCTCAATTTTTTCCCCCTTTATCCCTTCTCTGTCCTGTACCCCTCCACCCTTCAGTATTCCCGCCACCCCCTTAGTTCATGTCCATGGGTTGTACATGTAAGTTCTTTGGCTTCTCCATTTCCTGTACTGTTCTTAACCTCCCCCTGTCTATTTTATGCCTACCATTTATACTTTTTATTCCCTGTACCATTTCCCCCCATTCTCCCCCTCTCCCTCCCCACTGATAATCCTCCATGTGATCTCCATTTCTGTGATTCTGTTCCTGTTCTAGTTGTTTGCTTAGTTTTTGTTTGTTAGGTTCAGTTGTTGATAGTTGTGAGTTGATTGTATCATTTTACTGTTCATATTTTTCATCACCTTCTTTTTCTTAGATAAGTTCCTTTAACATTTCATTTAATAAGGGCTGGGTGATGATGAACTCCTTTAACTTGACCTTATCTGGGAAGCACTTTATCTGCCCTTCCATTCTAAATGATAGCTTTGCTGGATACAGTAATCTTGGATGCAGGTCCTTGCCTTTCATGACTTGGAATACTTCTTTCCAGCCTCTTCTTGCCTGCAAGGTTTCTTTTGAGAAATCAGCTGACAGTCTTATGGGAACTCCTTTGTAGGTAACTGTGTCCTTTTCTCTTGATGCTTTTAAGATTTTCTCCTTCTCTTTAACCTTGGGTAACTTAAATGATGATGTGTCTTGGTGTGTTCCTCCTTGGGTTCGATGTCTTTGGGACTCTTTGAGCTTCCTGGACTTCCTGGAAGTCTATTTCCTTTGCCAGATTGGTGAAGTTTTCCTTCATTATTTGTTCAAATAAATTTTCAATTTCTTGCTCTTCCTCTTCTCCTTTCGGCACTCCCATGATCCAGATGTTGGAATGTTTAAAGTTGTCCCAGAGGTTGCTAAGCCTCTCCTCATTTTTTTGAATTCTTGTTTGTTCATTCTGTTCCAGTTGGATGCTTATTTCTTCATTTTGTTCCAAATCGTTGATTTGAGTCCCGGTTTCCTTCCCATCACTGTTGATTCCTTGTATATTTTGCTTTATTTCACTCTGTGTAGCCTTCATTTCTTCCTTCATTTTTCGACCAAGCTCAGTCAGTTCCGTGAGCATCCTGATTACCAGTGTTTTGAACTCTGCATCTCATAGGTTGGCTATCTTCTCATCACTTAGTTCTTTTTCTGGAGCTTTCATCTGTTCTTTCATTTGGGCCATATTTCTTTGTTTCAGTGCATCTGTTCCATGGTAAGGGGCGGAGCCTTAGGTATTTGCCACAGCAGTCAACCTTCTTTGCTGTGTTGTGGCACTGTCTGTGAGAGAGGGTTCAGAGAGGGCACAATGCCACTTGCTCTGCTATTGTCCCACTTTCTGTCACTTCCCTCATTTCACACAAGCGGATTGTGCCCTTTCAGTTGCTGATTTCCAGGTGGGTGTGTTTTTGTATGTTTTAGGACCCTGTGGGTCTCTTCAATGAACTCTACTGTGAGTCAGGGAGTTTATCCTGCCGCCACAACCCCCACAGATTTTTTTTAGCCTGGGGTTTTGAGTCTTTAGTTTCCCTTGCTGAAACCCTGAGTTTCCAGTCTGTCTCGCTCCCCTGTTGTTCCTCTGGGCTTGTCTGCACGAATGTGGGATCAGCCTTGTGGTTTTCCAGCTGCTGCCTTGCTGTGCATCCTCTCCTCCCGGCTCCCTGTCTCTGCCCCTCCTACCATCTGGATGAATGTTTTTTTTAACTCCTTGGTTGTTGGACTTCCATGCAAATGTTTTTCTGGCAGTTCTGGTTGTTCTTTGTTTTTAAATTGGTTGTTATCCGTCTTTTGGTTGTGTGAGGAAGCGAAGCTTTTCTGCCTACGCTTACATTGTGGGTGGAAATCCTGCTTACCAGTGTTTCGAACTCTGCATCAGATAGGTTATCTATCTCCTCATTGCTTAGCTCTTTTTCTGGAGTTTTGATCTGCTCTTTCCTTTTTTTTTTTAATTTTTATTGTATTCAATTACAGTTGTATGCCTTTTCTCCCCATTCCTCCACCCCACCCCAGCTGAACCCACCTCCCTCCCCCACCTCCACCCTCCCCCTTGATTTTGTCCATGTGTCCTGTATAGTAGTTCCTGTATGATGTTTTTTCATTTGGTCCATATTTCTTTGTCTTGGCGCACCTGTTACGTTGTAAGGGGTGGAGCCTTAGCTAGTCGCCAGGGCATGACAACCCTCTTTGTGCATTGTGGCACTGTACGTGGGGAAGGGGTGAGAGAGGGAGCAATGCCACTCCCTTGCTCCACTCTAAGGAACTCTCCTGTGAGACTGGGAGTTTCTTCTGCCTTCGCAACCCCCACAGTATTTTATAGCTACCATTCTGAATCTTTAGTTTCCTGGTCAGCCAGCCCCTCCTTGCCCACGTGGTCCACCACCTTGCTGCAGGTCCTCTCTGCCCACCTGGCTGCCCGTCTCCACCTACCTGGTTGCCTGTCTCCACCCCTCCTACTGGTCTGGATGAATGTTTCTTTAACTGCTTGGTTGTCAGAGTTCCATGCAGTTTGATATTCTGGCAGTTCTGGTTGTTTATTGTTTTTAAACTGGTTGGTACATTCTTTTGGTTGTGCAAGGAAGCAGAGTGTTTCTACCTATGCCTCCATCTTAGTCTGAACTCAAGTTCAATTCTTTATCTATGTCCAAATGCTCCAACACTCTGTATTAAAAAACTTTTCCTTTCTCCATTAAATTGCTTTTGCATCTTTGTCAAAAATTATTTAAGAATATTTATGTGGGTTAAATTTTGGATTCTCTATTTTTTGTTCTATTAATTGGTATGTCTGTCTGCCAATATCACACTGTTTTGATAAATGTAACTATGTAGTAACCTTTAATATTGGGTAAAGTAATTCTCCCATTTATTCTTTTTTGTCAAGATTGGATTAACAGTTCTAGAGTTTGCACCATTCTATGTAAGTTTTAGAATAAGCTTGTCTATGTCTACAAAAAGACTTGCTGGGCTTGAATTACATTAAACCTACAGATGAATTTGGGGAAAATTGACATTTTTATCATGCTGAATCTTCCAATCCTCTTTGTTTATTTAGATCTTTGATTTTTTTCAGCATTTCCGTAATATTCAGTATACAGACCCCAAACATTTTGATAATTGTATACTTAAGTATTAAATTTTCTTTGGAGTGATTGTAAATGGTAATGTGTTTTACATTTTGGTTTCTGTTTATTATTAAGTATATAGAAATGCAATTGATTTTTATGTGTTGATTTTATATCCTGCAACTTGTTGTTACTACTTCTAGGAGTTTGTTTTGTAGATTCTTTGAGATTTTCTATGCAGACAATCATATCTTTGCAAGTAGAGATAGTTTTATTTCTCCCTTTCCAATCTGTGTGCTTTTTATTTCTCTTTCTTGCCTATTACAGTGCCTAGAACTTTTACTACTGTGGTTGAATAAGAGTAGTAAGAGCAGAAATCCTTGCTTTGTTCCCTATCCTTAGATGATGGGCCATTTAGTATTTCTTTATTTAAAATTTTTATTTATTGATTGATTTTAGAGAGAGAGGAAGGGGTTGAGTCTTGTATGTGCTCTGACCAAGACTGAACCTGTAACCTTGGTGTATTGGGACAACACTCTAATCAATTGAGCTACCTGGCCAAGGACTGTGTTTAGTATTTCACCGTTAAGTATAATGTTAGCTGGAGGTTTTTGTGTAGATGCTTTTTATCACATTGTAAAACCACATATTTAAAAAAAATTTAGCTGAAGTGGTAATTCATCTGCAGTGATTTTTCAGATTTCCCTAATCTAGTATTCACTGCCCATGTTTCCTGCTTATTCTACTATTCTTGGGCTCTTATTCAATTGTATTGTGGTTGATTTGTGCTCATTCATCCCTCTCTCTGCTCAGACACATACACCCTCTAGGCTATAAGGGCAGAGGCTGTTTTATACATTTTTATTTCATTAACTTAGTACAGTTTGCCTGGCAGCTTTGAATTGTTTGATTAAATGAGAGTCAGTGAATGAATAATTGAACACAAGAATGAGAAATTATCTTCCACAGGGCTTAAGATAGTTTTAGTGATAAGAGTATGCACTTTGGAGCCAGACAGAATTCAAATGTCAGCCCTTCAATTTTATACTGCTATGGAAAGTTGGGCGAATTATTAAATATTTCTGAACCTCAGTTCCCTTACCTGTGAAATTAGGATTATAATATACTACCTGAGCAAATTAAGTGAAATAATAGATGTTAATTCTTAGCACGATAGCTGTTATATAGTAGGCACTCAGATTTTAGTTTTATTTTTCCTTCATTCAACTTCAACTGTTAAGTATTAAATTACGGTGATTTAAAATCACTTTATGAACTGTATATAGTTATTTCAAATACTGTTCATGTTTATCTTAAAAATAGTCAAACTAATTTTGATTATGTTGGTTTAAGGGGAAATACGGGGACATGAGAAAATTGTATGCAGAAAGTTTGAATGTTTTGTTGAGCAATTCCATGTGCCAATCACTGTGTTCAATGCTTTGCATGAAATAGCCCATTTAATCCATACAACAACCCAGTGAAGCACATTTCTTCCTGTAAAGGATTATTTATTAATTAATTATAGTTTTCTTATCTCCACCCTTATGAATAAGCCTCAGGAATGGGGCTAATACAATTTAATGCAGATTTCTAACTTTAAAAGGAGATAATGATCAATAACTTTTATTTCCAAGCCACCATCCTTAATATTAGGAGGTGTTATAAGTCTTTTCCCCTGGCAGAATTTAGTAATGATATTTACTTTCTACTTCTCTAGAAGTACATTTGCTGCCCCCAATATATTGGGTTCTTTATTTGTATGAAACTGATCAGAGTAAAGAATTTGCCTATTGCCTATGGCACATGAGTATTTTTCAAGAATTATCATCAATAATGTTTGAATCGCTTTTTCAAAGAGGAGAAAAGCAGTAGACTGAATTTGAATTTAGAGTTTTTCTTACTTAATATCTTATATTCATCAGGCGAAGACCTGTTTTGATTAGTTCTCTATATTTTTTAAATTATGGTAAAATACACAAAATAAAATTTGCCACCTTAACCAGTTTTAAATGTACAGTTCAGTAGGATCAAATACCCTCACGTTGTTGTACAACAATCTCCAGAACTCTTTACATCTCACAAAACTGAAATTCTGCACCCATTAAACAACACCCCTTTCCTGCCTCCCCTAGTCGCTGGCAACTCCATTCTACTGTCGATCTCTGAATTTGACTGTTGTAGGTACCTGATACAAATGACATCACAGTGCATTTGTCCTTTGGTGTATGACTTATTTCACTTAGCATCATGTCTACCAGGTTCACCTGTGTTGTAGCATCTATCACAATTTTCTTCTTAAGGCTGAGTAAATATTTCATGGTGTATATGTATATGTATATATATGTGTATATATGTATATATATAGAGTTAGATTTATATCTCACATTTTGCTTATCCATTCACTTGGGTTGCTTTCATCTTTTGGCTATTGTGAAAATGCTGCTATGAACAGGGAGCACAGTGATCTCTTTGAGGCCCTGCTTTCAATTCCTTTGGATATATACCCAGAAGTGGAATTGCTGGATAATATTTTAAATTTTTTGAGGAATTGCCATACCATTTTCCATAGTGGCTATACCATTTTATGATCCCACCAGCAGTGCACAAGTGTTCCAATTTCTCCACATCCTCATCAACAATTGTTATTTTCTGTTTTTTTGATAGTAGCCATCCTCCTGGATATGAAACAGTATCTCATTGTGGTTTTCATTTGCTTTTCCCTAATGACTTGTGATGTTGAACATCTTTTTCATGTGCTTATTCGCTATTTGTATATCTTCTCTGGAGAAAAGTCCATTCAAGTTCTTTTTGAACTTCTAAATTGGTTGATGTTAAGTTGTAGTTTTTAATATATTTTTGATATTAACTCCTTATCAAATAAATGATTGACAAATACTTTTCCCCATTCTGTTGCCTTTTCACTGTTGATTGTCTTTGCTTCACAGAAATTCCACTTTTTTGTTTTAAAAATATTATTATTATTTAAGACATTAAAAAAGAATGATAGAGTAAACTTTCTTGTAGTCACTGTCCAGGACACTAAACAATACTAAATTAGTTGAGAAACCCTAGGTTTCCCCTTCGTGACTGCAAGTCCTTTGCCATCTCTCGAAGGTAACCATTAATGAATATAAGTGTTTCTCTTGACTAGTTTATACTCATCAGCCACCCTGTTAGCATATTAGAAATTTAGTGCAGTGTATGGAAGAAGTAAAAACACTGCAGAAGTGTCCTGTGGAAGGCTAAGGTGGAAGGGTTCTTTCTCGGATTTCATTTTATTTAGTTTAGGTTGAAGTCCGGTTCAGCACTCTGTCAGAGATAGTTGTACATAACAGGTGCACAAAAATATTTGTTGTGTGACTGTTTGCTACGCAGATACTTTTGATTGAAGATATTTAGTACCAGTATTACATCATTTGAAATGAAGTCGATATATCTTTTGGGATAGGATTATTAAGTGCTTTACCAATAAATAGGTAACTGTGGTAGAGTAAATGGCTTCTTAGAAGTAGTGAAACAGAGGCAAACTTGAGTGCGCAGCGTTTAGCTCTAATTACATAGGGCGCATTTAGCTGGCTGGGTTGAGACTTGTAGACAGGACAAACAGAATAAGAGAGATGTAGAAGCCTTCTGTTCCTGGTTCAGGAAAATGAGTTGTAAATTCTGAAAAATTACGAGGGCAAGTCTGGTAAGGTCTGACTCTGGGCAAGGAGCTGTTGAAACAAACAGTGCCATGTTCACAGGATAGTGGTAAAGGATTTGAGCTCCATTATAGCTGAAAATGAAATCCTTTTCTAGAGAGGTTATAATAGAAGCAGCAGCAGCTGCTGCTGCAGCCACTGCCACCTGAACTTGGTGACTGTGTGAAGTGGCTAGAGCAGGAAATGATTATGTGGCACTAGGCGTGTACCGGGAAGGACTTGTTCTGGCTCTGGACAACTGGTTGCACAGGTTGTGTGTGTCACTTTAAACATATAAAACCCTGCTTGCTGGAGGAGAAGCACCTTCCTGAGGATCAGGTGTGCATCTGAAGGGATGAGCTCATTCTTCTAACCAGACCTGCTGTAGTCGCTGAGTGAGTGTTTTCCTAATTGCAAGTCCTGCAGCTAGAGAAGCAGGAAATTGTTGAAGCTTGGGGTACTTCGTGAGTAGCCAAAAAAAAAAAAAAAAAAGCTGTTTTGGGACTGGAAATGTGTGGCTGCGAATACCAGGTTGAAGGTGACACTCATGCACATTCAGTGTTTCAATCGAGAACTGCAGTGAAGGGTTGAGGAAAGCTTGGTGCTTCTGACTTTATTCTAGTGATTCTTTGGGTGGTGACTTAATAATTTCTTTCCTACAGCGTCTTGTTTGGTTTTGCTACTTTGGAAAGTAAGAATCCTGGGGGCTCTTTTTCAGTTTCCAAGGATCTTTATGGCTTTCTTTTTTTTTTTTTTTGAGCCTTTGGTTGATGGGATTTATCCCACTTTTGAAGTTGTGGGCCACTTTCAGAGCCCTATGCATGATTCTATTTTGTTTCGTTTTAATTTGCCTAAACTATTCACTTTAAGTAAGCCTCTTTAAAGTAAAATTAGTTTTAAAAAGAAAACCAATTACTTATTATTCTTATTTAACTTTTATTTTGAGGTAAATCTAGGTTCACACAGTTAGAGAGACCTCTAACTCTGCAACATCTTGCAAAACTGTAGAGCGATTATTACAACCAGGATATTGACATTGATACAATAAAGGTACAGAATATTTTCACCACAGAATCTATCTTATTGCTCTTTTATAGCCACACCCATTTCTTTTGTACCTCACCCCCTCCTGAACCCCTGTCAACCACTAATAGAAAAATCAATTTTTAAGCAAGAAATTTTATGTTCCATCTTCAGTAGTTTTGTATTAGAGATCCATATGGCTTTTGAAAAGAGCCCTAGACTGCAATAGGAGATTTTGGTTCATTGTAGTTCTCTGACCTTGGGCAATAATTCTAATCTCTGTTTCAGTTTTCTTATATATAAAATGAGATAATGGTATGTTAATTTTTTTATCTTCACCTGAGGACATGCTTATTGATTTTAGAGAGAGGGGAAGGGAGGAGGAGGAGAGAGAGGGGGAGAAACATCAAGGTGAAAAAGAAACATCTATTAGTTTCCCTGTCCTGATCAGGGAGGGAACCTGCAACCTAGGTATGTACCCTGGCTGGGAATCAAACCCGTTATGTTTCAGTTTACAGGATGACGCTCCAACTGAGCCACACTGGCCCAGGCTGCTATATTAATTTTTGTCTAACCTATTTATAGGACTTTTAAAAGAAAGTACAAAGTTCCTTCAAAAAATAACTACTGTGGTCCTGGCTGGGTGGCTCAGTTGGTTGGAGCCGTTGTCCCATTCACCAAAAGGTTACGAGTTCGATCCCTGGTCAGGGCACATGCCTAGGTTGAGGATTTGATCCCTAGAGGGGGTGCAACCAACTGATATTACTCTCTCACATCAGGGTGAGATTCCTCTCGCTCTCACTCGCTTGCTCCCTCTCTTCCCCTCCTTCCTCTCTCTCTAAAATGAATAAAAAATCCTTGGGTGAAGGTTTAAAAAAAAAGTACTATGTAGATTATTATTAACAGCAAGAAGAATAATTTTCAAACTAGAAAATACATAGCAAATTGTAAACTAGAAATTATAGCCCAGTATGGTAAGGCTGAATATTTAAAAATGAATTTAAGTCTTAAGGCTCATTTGAATTTCGGAGTGCTGAATTAACTAATGATCTCAGAGCCACAGTTATTAATCTTTGAGAAATCATAAAAACCAGAGAGAGACACATGTTCTGATATACCAAATGAGGAGAGTAGTTGGAAAACTATAAACCTGTAAAAATGGATATTAACTACTGAGAAAATTCAATTACCAATATCAAACAGGCGATAATGGAGTATTAAACAAAAAGAGCTAGCATGGGTTGATTTATCATAACAAATTCCTTCTCTTTCTGTTCTTGAATCCTGTACTTCTATTTCTATTTCGAATTATGAGATTAGTAGATCGGGGGTTGTTAGTTATAGGCATAATCCTGCAGTTTCGTATTCTTTCATGATACCTTTGTGGCTGGTATGTAATGAAGTATGGTTTGGTTGATTAAATGAATGTGTAAAAGATTGAATAACTGTACCCACTTATACTCTTGATTTTACCAGGAAAGTTTCTGGTGGATTATCTTTGGACTTTGGATAGAGTAGAAATTAAAAAAATGTCAATCAGGTATGTAATTTGCAAAGCTGCCAGAGTCGTTAATAGGACAGATGATGAGTAAAGCCTTAAAATTATATCAATAGGATGAAATCGTGGGCTCAAATGAAATTTAACAAGGATAAGCCTATGTTTAAATTCAAAACCTAAAATACTAAAAATCAGTATGAGGAAGAGTTGGGCATAACTCATATGAAAATAGTTGGGCAGCATCATATGAAAAATATCTGGGAATTCTGGTTAATCACAAATGTAGCAGGAACTGCCTGTGCAATGTGGCTGCTAAAAATATGTTCAGCTATATTACCAGGAGTTTATCCAGGTCACAAAACTA